>NC_045791.1:14940453-15595038 GCF_009873245.2 Balaenoptera musculus | reverse complement strand
CACAGCTGTAAGTATGACTAGAGTCACGTGTGTTCTTTTAGCACAATGTTGACCCCCAATGCAACTATATTATCGTGTTTTTTTAATAATCACTTAGAGAACAGATGTTAATCAATTGCCTACTCTATGCCAGATTCAATTCTGGCTACTGGGGTGACCGCAGTGTTCAAAAGAGAAAATGCCCTAGCAAAAACTAAAAGATGTCATACATTGCCTTAGCAAAATGCTGGGATGTCCTACACATTGAGTATTTGAGTTCTAAATGTGTATTTTGGCCATCGTCATTGCAATCAAATTAGCAGTCAGGTTAACAAAATGATTCCTAAAATACTACTTCACTTGATACACGCCTAGACACAACTTTTCACTTCTGATTCATGCAAATTCCCTCATTCTCCATCCCTTTCGGGTCAACTCATGTTGACCAAACCATGTAATTTTTTCTAGATTGTTCTGTAATCATTCTCCAGTTCTTCATGTGGGTATGTTTCATCTCTCTAGTAAGTTGAGAGCAAACACAATATACTTTTTCTTTGTTTTTTTTTTTTCTCCTAAGTTTGCTCAGTCTGGTGTCCTACAGACAAAGTGTGTTTCAGAAACATTTAATAAGTTTTAAAATATTTCCAATGCACTAAAACCATTACCTCTGAGCTTACATTTTAAAATATTTCCAATGCACTAAAACCTTCTACCTTCGAGCTACATTTAACCTCACAGCCACAGCACGTTCACATTATATTTTACTTGTGGATTTTCCCAAAAGAACTGTGTCTAAAGGATGGCATTTTCCCCCGGGACTCTTAAGTTCTCATGACTGGTAATTCCAGTCTTCGTCCAGCTGTGGCTCTTGGTCAAGTCCCTGAGCCAGCAACAATCCATGTGTCTGTAACAATGCACAAGGCTCAGAGAACTTGTCACTTCAATCACGTGGCCATGGAGGAGAACCACAGATATTTGGCAAAAGAAAGCTGAGGCAAAGTCCATAAGCACAAACACTCTCACACAGATTTCACAGAATTCAAAGGTTCAGAGAAAGGGAAGGTGTTCTGTTCCACTGTAGTTTCTTGTTTATATCCCCCCTGATCCAAAAATAATTTTAGGCTGAGAAGCCAAAAGACAGCAGTGAGTGGCAGGGGCAGTTGGGAAGTGAAGGTCTGGGGAGGAAATTTAGACTTTCAGTCACTTGTCAAAATAACTTGGACAAGTTCTGTACCCACATTAATGGGTAAAGTGTGGATTCATCAATACCTAGATAATCTGTTTCTCTACTACAGTCATCAGTCCCCAAACAAAAGATTATGATTTCAAGTAACACCTCCCTTTTTCCAGTAATTCCATGTCATTGGGTGAGAAATGAGAGGAGTGTATTTCAGAATAGGACATATAAATCAATCAACACTTTCCTGGGCTACATTTATAAACACATTCTCAGTTCTAAGTCAAAATTACAGTTTTTAATTACCTTTTTATTGGCATCATTAAACATTATTTGGCCTCAGAAAGATGAAATGAATTAATTAAAGAATGATAGTTCAAGTCCTAAGTACATTGCTTGAGGCATATATCACTATTAATAATCTGGAGTTGTGTAGACTACTCATTAATATTTTTATTCCTATGGTACTCTCAGAGTATTGTGTATACCATTCAATTATGTATCTTTTACTTGCCTGGTCCTGATTTGAAAATTTTTTTAAATTTATTTTTCAGAAATTGTTTCAGTGTTCATGGATTTAATAAAAATTGAATTCACAATTGTTAAAATATAGAGTTTTCTTCTCTTGGATAGGAAACCTTTATCCAGATTTCTGAGTATGATAAAGAATTGTGGTCTAAATGTGATAGAATTCCTTTGTCCCTGTGTTAATTTAAGGAAAGTTCACTGTCCTAGATTTGCAAGTGTCGTGGAGCAGAAAATTTCCTCTTTACCCCTTCTTGAGTTCTTGTGGCTGGACTCATAATAAAACTGACCACAGGACAGACTAACAAGAGAAAAAGAAACAAATTTTAATTCCTGAGCACAGAGGTCTCATAGAAATGGGACCTAAAAGATGGCCAAAGCAAACAGCTTTTTATACTTTTTAGACAAAGAAACAATAAATTTGGGAGGAACTGACAGAACAAAGAAACGTAGGCTTTGGGTGCTTAGTTAGTGAGGAATCTGAATAGAGTTTGGGCTTAGGGTAGTAAATTAAAGAAATATCAAGGTTTGTTTACATAGGTTTCTTGGCTGTATCTCTGGTGATAAAGGTGTTCTTCTACATCCAGGTGCAGGGAGTGTACTTTTCTCATGAGAGATTTATTTCCTGCTTTCAGGGAGACAGAGAGGAGGATCAAAGTGTCCCTCTTGCATTGGATCTTTCTTAAGTAACTTTAATTCAAACCAGAATAGTCAATACGCCATTGAAGCACATTTTGGAGTGACCTACCCTGGGCCCCAACACAAGTGTACCATTATATGCCCATTGTGGTCGTTTTATACACATAACCCAGTATGAGCAGTTTGCCCCCTGAATTTAGGAACAGTACTTTGCCTGTCATAAACATAAATATCTGTTTGCTGTGTGTAAGTGATAAACTTCCTTATGAGTAGTTGTAATCCAGCAGTTTGACCAAGCTGACTTGAGGTGGAATGTTTGGCCAGCCAAAAGCAATACCTATTTGAATGTGTAAATGATGGACCAGAGAGAGGTCACCTTCTTAAAGTTAATAACACATCTCTTGACTAGTAGCTATAGTGGTGGTAGAAACAGGCAAAGGCCTTAGCTGGTTTGATCATAGAACCGTATTTGAAGAGATACATAACTAAACAATCCAGATACCTAAAACCATAAAACAAAATGAGAAACAATAAGCAAGTTAATATTAGTTTGCTGTGACTCCATCATGCCACCAAGAACACCAAACTAGCAACAGAAACCTGGAGCTTCCCCAGTTCCTTAATTAATTTTAACTTTCATAATTAATGTACCACCAGGGACACAGCAGCCCCCATTCTTTTCCCAGAGGCTCCAAGGCCAGAGAGCTGTTTCTGAGCCCACTAGCTGATGTCTAGTGACGTTCTTCTTACATGGGTCCTGGTATTGCCAAGAACGTAGGACCTTGGGCATCAGAGTTTCTGGGTTTAAATATTAGTTCTATTGTTTACATCCTGGTGATCTTGGGCAAGTTACTGAACTATTCTGAGCTTCAATTCTATTTTTAAAGTGAGTGTCAGCATTCCCAGGTAATATTGGAATATTTAAAAGACTACCTGTGCCAGAAAGTAAGAGAGCAGTCAATAAATACATACATAAATAAATATGTAAAGAAGGATGGTCACATGTTAAAGGGACACAGGAACCAACCGGAACTGGCTCCCAAAGACCATCTGAGCAACAAAATTAGTGACATTGCACTAGATTACAATCCAAAGTATAAAGTAAATAGACATGAGTTCATACTGCTATAAACAAATGTTAATAAGTAAACAGATGGGAGGAAGGTGATAAATCACCCTTACAGGAGGATTCCAAACAACAACATAGGTAGTGTCCCCTCCAAAAATTGGAATGTAATTCCCATGCCTCACTCCTCCTTGGTGGGGCCTGGATTAGTGACTCACATCCGAAGAATATAGAAGAAAGGGAGGGGCAGTGTTTTTATAGTGGAAAAGCCAGGCAGCTACTACTGTAGCCAAAGTGATCAAGGTCAACATCACCAGTATAAGTCATGTTAGTATCGTGTACTCCCTGATAAGATGGGGAGAAAAGAGCAGTTCACCCTTGTGATATGCTTCCTCCACAAACCCATGACCTAAGTCTAATCACAAGAAGAACACCTGACAAACCCAAATCGACAAACTGCAAAATATCTGACCAATATTCTTCAATGTGCCAAAGTCTTGAAAAGCGAGGGAAGACTAAGAAATTGTCATAGACCGGTGGAATCTCAAGAGACATGATGACTAAACGCACTGTGGTATTCTGGATGGGATCCTAAAGCAGGGGGAAAAAGTCATTAGTGGAAAGCTAGTGAAATATGAATGAAATCTGAGGTTTAGTTAAAGTAATGTACCAATGTTGGTTTCTTAGTTTTGACAAATGTATGGAAAATGTTAGCATTAGGAGATCTTGGTTAAGTGTTATACAGGAAATCTCTGTACAATTTTTACAGTTTTTTTGTAAATCTAAATTTATTCCAAAATAAAAAGTTTCATTGAAGTAGGAGAAGAAGGAGGAAGAGGAGGAGAAGGAAAAGTGGTGACAAAAAAGTCAGTTCTTTTATTCTCCGTTTTTCTCATATTGAGAATAAGGGCTCTCAGGCACCGACTGCGTACTGTGTGATTGCATTTACATCAAGGTCAAGAGCAAGCAAAGCTACATTGTGGTGTTGGAAGTCAGGATGGCTATTAGCCCTTGAGGAGGGTGACAGTGACCAGAAATGGGCATGAGGAGACCACCAGCGTTCTGGAAATTTCCTGTTTCTTGCTCTACATGGACAAGTATCCTCACTTTCTGAAAAGTCATCTAATAGGACAAAATTAGGGTTTGTTCACTTTTCTATCTATATGTTATACTCGAATTACTTTTTAAGTTTATGTTGAAGGATAAATACCGGAGGGAGATGGAGAGTTCAAGTTTAGAGTTCAGTCAAAGGATGGGCCATCTCTCTCCTCTAAGTTTCATTGCATTGTAACTAACGCCAACTGTTACCAACCAGGGTTCTTGGCCTTCCCCAGTCAATAGAAATTGATTAGAGGCCAGACAAGAAATTCAGGCAAGGCTTTATTGGGGCTCCTACTGCTGCAGGTGGGGGTGGGGGGGGTGGGGGGAGCGAAAACAAGTAACAAGTTCCCTTGTTCGCTCCCCAAGGTGGGGAAAGCTGGTTCCTTATATGGGGTGAGGGCAGCGATGTGTCCAGTGGTCAGGCCGGAGGGGTGGCTTAGGTAGTTTGCCCACCCCTTTGGTGGTGCGGTGTGCAGGGGACGTGCTCAGTACCCTGCTTTTTCTCCCAACACCCTGTTTTTGCTCCTAGCTCTTCAGAAGTGGCAGTTGGATTTTTTTGGTCTTTTTGTATCTCTTTGTCCATAATTTGCCCCACTTGCACATGCACACAGTTATTTTTAGTCCCATATAATTTCTTTGTATTTTGTTGCTGGAGGAGACATTTGTCCAGGTGCAAGCATTTCAGCAAAGGGTGCAAGGTCCCAGGTCGCAGCCTGTCTCACGGTTTCTTCTCAGGGTTATAACACAGCTGTACATGCTGCCCTTCAAATCCTAGTGGAAAATAGAATTTGCAGTGAAAACACCTCCTTCACTGGATCATACCTCAACTACTCAGAAACTGAAGGTCTATTCTGACCTCCTCAGGTAACGCAGACCACAGTATTTAGACAAGACCTACACAGAGGGAGTAAAGACACAGTTCCTAGTAGCTCCATGCCAAGCCCACCTGCGTGGATCATATATGTTTTCTTCCAAGTCTCAGTTATTTTATAAAGTTCTTAATCTCAGACTGGGAAAAATAAGAGAAAAGGCATTTCCGCCTTTCTGAGCAATTCACTTAGAGAATGGGATATTCATTTTTTAACGTAATCTGGTTTTCTGAGCTTTGTCTGTAAGCGATGGCAGGCAACTAGAAAATATTGCTATTACACAGGGGAAAATATGGAAGCAGTTTTTGACTCAAAGGCACAACTCACTTAGAGCAGGCTCTCGCACGAGAAATACCTATCAAGTAGCTTTAAAATAAATTGGAAAAAGAAGTAGAAAAAAAAAAAAGTGGTGAAAGAGAAGGAGTGAATGAAGAGTCAGCAAATAGGCAGGTTTCCATCTGAAATTTAAATTGGCAGCTGGCACTATTTGAATCATTCTGTATTTAATATACTTTGAAAGGGGTAGATGACAGTATTGCATTTTGAAAAGGCAAAGCAAAACCTTGAATATGAGGAATGTACAAACCTCTGTTATTTTGCTCAGCTCAATTTGATACACTTCCCTTCACTATTTTTAGGAGAAAATGAGGTGTAGGTATTTTAGTTGTTTACTCCTTGTCAGCACAATGGGCAGACGATGTGACTGTAAGGTTCAAACCACATGACATGTGGCTTTAAACTATTAAATGAATTATAAAATAAGGTACAAGGATATATTGTGTAACACAGGAAATATAGCAAATATTTTATAATAACTGTAAATGGAGTATAACCTCTAAAAATTGTGAATCACTATATTGTACACCTGTAATTTATATAATATTATACATCATCTATACTTCAATTGAAAAAATAAAATAAAAGTAATTTATGTATCAATGAAAAATGAAATTATTGAAGCAAGGGGGCAAAAACAAAACCTTGAACTTGTGATCGATTTCAAGGGAAATATTCATAATATAGATATTAAACTGGGCTTAAAGATAGTCATTAATAATAAAGATATCATACTAGTAAAGGTTAATCAGCTAGGAATGATATGCAGAAAAGAAAATTAATTAACATGAGAAATATATTACTTTTTACAGATCCAAAAGAATGTGCTTTATTTCACCAGAACACTAGTGCTGTACACTTATTCAATTAACATTCTGAATATACACGTCACACCCAAGGAATATTAAAATTAGGATGGAAAATAATAAGAAAACAAGGAGATAAGAGCAAAAGGATCTTATAAGCAAGGCATTCTGACAAGCTCATGAAAATACACAGTGTCTTAGACCCATCGTATCTATTTTATCATGTCACATGTGAGAGAAGGGAACTAATAGTTTTTGTTCCTCTAGAGAGAACAGGCGTTCTGCCTGTATGATCACATTTTATCCTTATGATTCTGAGAGTTATGTGTTGCCATGTCCAGTTTTATACATGCAATAACTGAGGCTTGGAAAGTATGTAACTTTAAGCCCAGGCTGGAGAAACCATTAGAATTTGAACCCTATATGATCCAGAAGCTACCACTTTGGTGCAACATTTTGCTGACCCTCCATTTTCCTAGTGACTACCAGTGAAAAATACCTCAGGGGAATTTTAGTACTTGATTAGGGCATGAGGAAGAAAATGGGGATTTTTAAATTACATCCTTTTCCTGAAAAGGCCTTACAGTGGGTACAGAAGATAAAGAAAACAAGCAAATAATAAGTGACACTAGGGGGCACAACTGACCCTAAAAGAGTGGGCATTGCAGGCCATTACTTTGGGACCCCAACACTTCCTTCCTTATGGGGCGTCGCTGGGATGTAAGGAGAAAGACAAAACTTGAAAGCATCCCACTTGCAGTTTGGGGTCTAACTCTACCCCACTATTTGTGTGAATTTGCATGTAACCTCTGTGTTTCATTTTGTTAATGTATGACGTGGGAGAGATAGTGTCCACATCATTGGGGTTCATTGTGAGTATTAAATAAGGTGATACATATAAAGGACTCAAGGTAGCACTTGGATTACATTAGGCGTTTAAATGTTATTTCCTCCTCATTTCATAAACTTTCTCTTCAATTGAATGAAGGAAACTCACAGCACAGGACTGGGTTATTTGCACTGTGGTGGCAAAGAAGAATTGCCAAATCCTACCAATTATTCTGCATCATGTGAATCAAGTGTATAGATCTTGGTTCTATTCTTTTTTTCTTTCTTGTCCGGATGCTTGGATCCATGTACATGATGTTACTTGCTTAAGGACCAAAAACTGAAATATTCAAAGTGGAGATGCTTGTTCATGTGGATCCAGGTCACCAGTTTCCAAATTTCTACTTTGCTGTGTGAAAGAGATTTTTGTGGAAATGTCTCCAGGTGTCTGCTGTTAACTCAATTTCCTTAATTCTAGGTGTAATATGGTGTTAGAAGTAGGAGAATAAATAAGCTCAGTAATCAGGCCAGGATTACTCACTTCTCATTAAAGGTGTCAGCCTGGTGAAGACCAATATTTTATGTAAGTTCAACAAGAAGTGAAAGAATATAAATTATCGAGTAACCAATATATCTTAAATACATAAACTGAGAATATAATCAGGCATGAGGAAGGGTGTTTTCACAGTTGTGCATAATTTAAAAGGAGAGGGCAAGTATAAATATAGGTAATAAGGGCTGAAAGTATTGAAACTTTTAAAATATTTAAATGCAGTTTGATTACATCCCAAAACAACTTTTTCTACCCCGTCGTCTGGTACAACTAAATATAGCCTTGCATTCTGGTAGATCAGAGATGTTGCTACTCAGTAGATAATTAGCCTCTTGTATTAAAAATAAAACGTATAAATATCACCTCATTAGTAGCATTGTATCCTAACTATTACCTGCTCTCTTCATGTTCTGGAATAATCCACAGAACATTTAGAAATGTAACATCCAGAATGGAATATCCAAGCCTGGGTTTCAGGGCTACGGAATGTCATGGGTCAGTAATAAAAGTGACTGCTCCTGGCTTGTAGATCGATGGGCTCTGAAAGGAAATAAGTGAAATGAAAAGACCTTGGGGTTGTCTCATTTTTAGTTTCTGTATATTCTTCCTTGCACATTAAACAGCTGTGTTCTCACCAAGGACATAATGATGAGTATTTGAATCTTAGTTCTTTCATTTTAAGTGAGTCCGTAATTCTAACAAAGGCAAATTATAAAACCATAATCCAATTATTCTGAGCATCACCTATCATTGGGTTCAAATGTGCTCACATGAACATAAATGTTCATAGTATGACAGCTCTTAACATTTGAGGAATTTTAACATTTCCCCCAGATTTTCCAGGAGTCACCAAGAAAGTAAGTCAGACAGAGAAAGACAAATATCATATGATATCACCCATGTGAGGAATCTAAAAACAAAAGTGATAAAACGAACTTATTTACAAAACAGAGACAGACTCACGGACATAAAGAATTAACTTCTGGTTACCAGCGGGGAGGAAGGATAGATTGGGAGTTTGGGATTGACATGTACAAACTGCTATATTTAAAACAGATAACAAACAAGGGCCTGCTGTATAGCACAGGGAACTCTGCTCAATACTCTGTAATAACCTAAACGGGACAAGAATTTGAAAAAGAATAAATTCATGTATATGTATAACTGAATCACTCTGCTGTACACCTGAAACTAACACAACATTGTAAATCAACTGTACTCCAACATAAAGTAAAAATTTTTAAAAATAAAGTAATTGCAAGTAAAAAAAAAAAGAATATCTCCAGTCAATTTTTTAAGTTTAATTAATTTATTTTTTTATACAGCAGGTTCTTATTAGCTATCCATTTTATACATATTAGTGTATATATGTCAATTCCAATCTCCCAATTCATCCCACCACCACCACCACCACTTTCCCCCCTTGGTGTCCATACATTTATTCTCTGCATCTGTGTCTCTATTTCTGCCTTGCAAACAGGTTCATCTGTACCATTTTTCTAGATTCCACATATATGCGTTAATATATGATATTTGTTTTTCTCTTTCTGACTTACTTCACTCTGTATGACAGTCTCTAGGTCCATCCATGTCTCTACAAATGACCCAATTTCGTTCCTTTTTATGGCTGAGTAATATTCCATTGTATATATGTACCACATCTTCTTCATCCATTCGTCTGTCGATGGGCATTTAGGTTGCTTCCATGACCTGGCTATTGTAAATAGTGCTGCAATGAATATTGGGGTGCATGTCTTCTTTTTGAATTATGGTTTTTCTCTGGGTATATGCCCATCTCCAGTCAATTTATTCCCCATCTCCCCGTCTTCTGCTGCATTTCATGAGAGGTCAAGGTCATTGCTTCTGAAGTGCCAAGCATTTTGCTGCCTTCTCCTCTGGGCATAGTAATATCCTCCAGTACCACTCTGGTGCTCAAGGTTATCAATGCAGTAGTATGCACTTTGGGGCAATGAGATTGAGGCTTGGGTAACTCCCCGCCTTAACTGGAATATTCTTGATTACCTGTCTCCTGAAGCAGACGCTTGGCTCAGACACAAAAAATCTAACATGAACAAACTCCTGTGGTCCCTCCTCTAGCCCTTCTCTCATGTATCAGTCAAGACGGCTATGTTAGGCTACTCCCGAATCTCAGTGACTTAAAACCATTATGTTTCTTTGTTTCTCCCACGAGATGTCTATCACAGGTCAGGAAGGGAGCTCTCCTTATAGCGGGCACTCAGAGACTAAGGTAGGATGATTATCCCCCATCTCAAATTCTGCTGGCTCCTTTTGAATGAACAATGAATGAAATGCTTGATCAGAGAGTGACACATGTCACTTTCACTTACTACTTATTGGCCAAAACTGTCTCATGATCCCACTTGGGGGAGGGGTGAGGTCCAGGAAGTGCAACCCTACCATGTGCCTGATAGAAGGAGAACTGGATGTATTTGATGAACAGCGCTACCAATTTGCAAATGTGCTCAAAATCAGGCTGAGTGAGGACCATTGAAAGCCTGCTGCCTGTATTATTCACCACTGTTTCCACCTCCTTCTCCAAATCTCCGCCCAGGCATCTCTACAGCAGACCACTCCTTCTGCAGACAATAAACAAAATCACCCATCCATCTCAGGAAATCAATTAATGCAAAAAGACATCTTCAGAGTTTCCCCACACTATAGGTTCACGGACTAATCTAATTTGGACTCAGCTAGGAGACCTGAGTATAACACAGCCAGATTTCTGAAAGATGTTCACATTACAGCTACTCTAAAAGCTGATTTTATTCTCATAAAAACATTTACGATTAAAGTAAGCCCATTTGACAGTATGAAGCTAAATCACAGAAAGTTTATGTGATTTAATGGTAAAGTGTAGTTTATAATTTTTCAGTTCAGGCCTAACTATACTTTTCTTTCTAGACCACTTTAATTCCTTCTCAAAAAAATTAGAATAAGTAGAATTATACCCTAGAGGCTACAGAGATTTTTTTTTTTTCATTTTAGTTATATCGTCTTCTTTTCATAATAACTGGGAATGATGAGTGGAAGTTTGAGTAGAAGAATTTGCTCTTAAATTTTAATGAATTATCATGAAGGTATTTGTTGCTTCACAAGCTTAGTAAGTGGTCACTAGACTTTTAAATTTACATGTTTACTAATCCCAAAAGCACGTATCAAAAGTACTAGGCATATTATGGTAAAACTAAATGCCAGTCAGTAATACTAAAGTACATAATAATCTCAGTTAACAGCGTCACAATCCAACCAATTACTCAGTCAAAAATTTATCATCTTTTTGACTCTTTCCTTTTTTGTTCTCTCCTAGTCCCTTCTAGTCCAGCAGGAAATTTTATCTGATATATTTATCAAAACCAGCCTCCTCTCACCATCTGCACAGCTAGTTCAGTCCACTAGCATACTTCTCATGGAGTACAGAAGCAGCCTTGCAACTTCTTTCCTGCCTCCCCACTTACTTACTGGAGTCATTTTTCCCCTAGAAGACAGAATAATTTTTAACACTTTTTTTATTATGTAATATAATGCACGTACAGAGAAGTGCATAAAGCATTAACACAGCATTTAGCTAATTATTGTAAGGTGAACACATATAGTTATCAATGTGATTAAGAAATAGAACATTGAATGGACTTGAGGACACGGGGAGGGGTAAGGGTAAACTGGGACGAAGTGAGAGAGTGGCATGGACATATATACACTACCAAATGTAAAATAGATAGCTAGCGGGAAGCAGCCGCATAGCACAGGGAGATCAGCTCTGTGCTTTGTGACCAACTAGAGGGGTGGGATGGGGAGGGTGGGAGGGAGACGCAAGAGGGAGGAGATATGGGGATATATGTATATGTATAGCTGATTCACTTTGTTATACAGCAGAAACTAACACACCATTGTAAAGCAATTATACTCCAATAAAGATGTTAAAAAAAAAAAGAAAAGAAATAGAACATTATCTGGACCCAGAAACATCAGGCCTAATCCCTGATCAAAACCACTTTTCTCTCCCTTAAATGTAATATTTATTATGAATTTAGGTAATCACTCCCTTGCTTTGTTGTATATGCACCCTCAAATAATAGACATTTTCTAACCTCTTTTTGAGTTTTATATAAACTGAGTCATATAATTTGTATTATTTTGATATCTAGCTTCTTTTCTGATTATAGTTATGCATGTGGCTTATGTGTATCTGTGGTTTTGTTGATATAGTTTTTCCAGTTCCCTATTACTGTGTAACAAACCACTCCCACTGGTACACCAAAGTGGCATAAAATGAACAGCTAATTTATTATGCTCATGGATTCTGTGGGTCAGGAATTCATACGAGAGACGGCTTGGAGGCGTCCCTGCTACATAATGTTGGGAACTGGAGTCGTCCGGACGCTTCTTCACTCACATGTCTGCCAGCTGGGCCAAGATGACTCAGTTAATACTGCAGGTCAGATTGCCTCCGAGCGTCCTCTCAATGTGTCTTGGGCTTCCTTACGGCAGGGTGGCGTCAGGGTAGACAGATTTTTCACATGGCAACCCAGGACTCCAACAGTGAGTGTTCCAGTAGCTCTAGGCAGAAAGGCATGCCATTTTATGACCTAGACTCTGAAGACACGTGGCATTTCCACTAAATTCTGTTGGTCAGAATTGTCATAAGCTAGATTCAAAGAAAGGATACACGGACCCCACCTCTTGACTGGAGAAGTGTCTAGTAATTTCTGACCATGTTTTAATTCAATAGTATTCCATTGTATAAATATACTATAATTTATTTATGTATTCTATTTTTAATAGATATTTGGGCTGTTTCCATTTTGGACTATTATGAACAATGCTCCTATAAAAATTCTTGGGTGTATATTCTGGTACAAGTCAGCATGTATTTCTAGAAGAAATATACGTAGGAGTAGAATCTCTGGGTCTTGGTGTACACAATATTCAACTTTACTAGATACTGTCAATGTGTTTATCAGAGTGATCACAGCAATTTACACTGGCCCCAAGTATATAAGTAGGGACACTCTTGCCAATATAGAGTGATCTCTTTAAAATGGAATACTTTTTGGACTTCCCTGGTGGCACAGTGGTTAAGAATCCGCCTGCCAACACAGGAGACATGGGTTCGATCCCTAGTCTAGGAAGATCCCACATGCCGGAGAGCAACTAAGCCCGTGCACCACAACTAATGAGCCCACGTGCCACAACTACTGAAGCCTGTGCACCTAGAACCCGTGCTCCACAACAAGAGAAGCCACCACAATGAGAAGCCTGCACACCACAACAAAGAGTAGCCCCCGCTTGCCGCAACTAGAGAAAGCCTGCGTGCAGCAACAAAGACCCAACGCAGCCAAAAATAAATGTAAAAAAATAATAATAAAATAAAATGTAATACTTTTTGTTTTAATACCCTACAGAGATTCCAACAGCACTCAACACAAAAATTAAATGCTTTGCCACGGCCCAGAAGGGCCTATGTGACTTGTTCTCTACACATTTCTGTGACTTCATCACCTAGTATGGGACCTTGCCATAAATATCCACCTGCACTGACCTTCTTCCTAGTCTGACAACAAGACAGACTCATTCCTTACGTTGGACCATTGCACCTGCTGTTTCCTCTGCCTGAAAAGCTCATAACCCCTAGTTTAAATGTCTGTTCCTCAGAGAAGACTTGTCTAACCACCAATCTAAACTTCATCCCACTCCCCATTCCTAGTTTCTCTCCCTCCCACTATTCTGTTTTCGTGGGATTACATATCATCACATAAAATTATCTTTATTTATGTATTTGTTTATTTTTTAAAATCTCTTACCATTAGAATCCACAGTGACTTGAGTATGCAGAAGACTGTTTGTTTTGTTTTGTTTTAAAGAATATATGCCATGTGTTAGATTTAATTCTCATTATTTTATTTATTTATTTATTTTATGTGTATATTTTTGGCTGCGTTGGGTCTTCGTTGCTGTGTGCGGTCTTTCTCTAGTTGCGGCAAGCGGGGGCTACTCTTTGTTGTGTTGCACAGGCTTCTCATTGCGGTGGCTTCTCTTGTTGCGGAGCACAGGCTCTAGGTACATGGGCTTCAGTAGTTGTGGCGCACGGGCTCAGAAGTTGTGGCTCGCGGGCTCTACAGTGCAGGCTCAGTAGTTGTGGTGCATGGGCTTAGTTGCTCCATGGCATGAGGGATCTTCCCAGACCAGGGCTCAAACCCGTGTCCCCTGCATCAGCAGGTGGATTCTTAACCACTGCGCCACCAGGGAAGTCCCAGAAGACTGTTTTTTAATTAATGCATTATTTTTTATAATTATTTAAATAATTGTGCAAATTTGCCTAGGCGTTTGAAAACAGGAGTTGAATTTTACATTCTTCTTATATATTTATTTATGTCTAGTACAGTGCTTGGGACAAGTAGATTTCGGTAATACTAATTATTTTAAAAATTTGGCTAAAATGAATGTTGAAATTGAACGAAATCTCAGAGTCCAGATTGGGTCTCGAAATTTTGAGTTGGCCACCATGGGGTCTGAGAGAACAGTAATCACAAGGTTCATTCCTGAGTGTAAAAAGGCAGTTTAAAGAATAAAACCCATTTGACTGTTATCATTATCAATTTTTCTCTTTTAATTTCTTCAGTTTCTTTCCCTTGTCTCTCCCCCTATCCTTTAGTAGGTAATGCTCAGGCATCTGCTGTAGGTTATTAAGATGCTGAAATTTGACTCCAATATTTTTGAGACTGTGATAAAAGTAGCAGATGCTAGAAAAACTGTCTTTTCAACACAACAAGCAGCTCTTTGTTTTGCACTAAGTGGAGACTTTAAAAAAGATTTGGGTGCAAATTGTCCCCTTCTTTGTGACCATCTCATGAATGGGTCAGTTAATTATGTGAATTTAAAACTTACGAAACAAAGGTAGTTGGGAAGCTATGGATGAAGAAATTGCACGTCTCTGGAGAAGGATAAAAACAGTCATCTTAGTTGAAGGCAGTCACATCTCAGCTGATTGTGCTTCTTTCAGGGAGGTGATTCTCAAGTTTTAGCTGCCTGGGGCTTGTTAATACACGTATTGCTGGGGCCCGTTCCCAGAGTTTACTCAGTAGGTCGAGGGAGGTGCGGCTTGTCTAACAAGTTCCAGGTGACGCATGTGCTACTGGTCTATGTGCCATCCTCGGAGAATCACTGCTTCCTGTTCTTTTCACCTCAAGTATCTGAATTCTTGCTCTCTGATCCCCCCCCCCGAGATTCCGAAGGCCTATAAACATATAATTCAGTTTTAACCCCAGCTCCAATGTCTTTTGGGTACAACTCTCACATTTCTAAATGATCAGTAGACATTTCTACCTGGATGAGATTTCAACAATTCAGACTCGTTGACCTTGGGAACATCCCCTAAAATCGAGGTGCATCCCCTCTTCTCATATTTTGGTAAATAATTGCCCTTATTTCTCATTATCCAGATTTAAATCTTTTGACACCTGTTTTACTTCCTGTTGGTCTTTACTTTTTGTTTACTTGATTATCATAAACATGAAGAGTGACTTCTAGCTAGAGTAACAGTTACTGATAACAAATAACATTTGTCATTGTGGACAAAACACCTACATCAGCTTTCTGAATCCTGGTGGGCTGCCCAAGAACTTCCTGAAGGAGTTTGAAAGTGAAACAGAGATTCCCAAGCCCCACCCCTGGTTTACAATTTTGAATTAGAAATCGTGAGGATGGTGCCCAAGAATCAGCATTTTTTAAAGTAGACCTTGGACCAACGTTTGCAATCCGCCAATTTAGATTGTCATATAAGGTATTTCAATGCCACTTCCTCAAGTCTTGAGTAACCCAAGTCTTTTCAACCTTTAAGGACTAAGTTGAAAGTCATATTTTCCAGCAATATCAGTATTTCCAACTCTTCTTTATCCAGCATTCCCTTGGTGTGTGCAAGTAGTTGTTAGTTATATGTTGCTGCCTTGGTGTTATTTTCTTTATTCCCTGCTGATACCCACTTTGGAACTCTGCATGCAAAAAACATGGATAATGGTGTGACACAGAGAAGGGTCCTCACCTCGGGTTTCCTCCTGAGCCTCTCCTGCTAGCATTCTTCAAGTTTGCCACAGCAGTTTATTCAAATAATCGATCTTATCTTTACTGTCAATGAAACTAGCCCAGAGGTTTTCCCCAGAAGACTTTTCTGATAACACAGAAGCACAACAGAAAGGGCATCATATTAAAAATAGAATAAGTAATATTTGCCAGGCAAAATGATTGTCCCTACTTGTTATGTCTTTCAAATCCCTGGGTTTCTCCTTTGGATGAATTTTTTTCCAGGGATTTCTTCCAAGGCAGAACCAGCAGGGAGGAAAACAAGTCAGTGCTCTGCATCCTGTCATGGAGTTTTATGGCACAGAAGATGCTGAGAGGACATCTCTGCCTCTCCTCCTCAGTAACAACAACAAAACAACATCTTATATTCTGATTTCAGCTGATCACAGTGGGGGAAACATAAATTCTACAAATGATGCAATTTAGTCAGTGAAGTAAAACATTTCCAATAGCCTAAATTAATGTGGCAAAGGAGGAGATATTTCAGGGAAAGAACGACTAGGGAACAATTGAGTACTTTTTTAGAATCCTTATTGTCCCATCTTTGTGTACATTTTTCTTGCTCCATACCATCTTTCCACCAACACTACTGCCACCACCACCTCCACCATTACCACCCTCACCTCCACCATCATCACCTTCACCATCCCATCATCACCTCCACCACCATCACCTCCACCACCATCACCTCCACCATCATCACCTCTGCCATGGCAATATCTTTTGATTCCTATTCCACCACCATCACCTCTCCCCCATCACCCTTATCCCACCAACCTTAGCTTTCTAGTTACCTCCTGCTCACTTCCCATTCTCTCTTCTGAGGAAAATATCTCATTAATACTATAGTTTAAGCAATGGATAAGGTCTGACCCATGTGCTCTCTACACAACAGTGTAAAAGAGATCCATTTTTTTTTTTTCTGGACTCACATGAGTGATCTAGATTCCCCATTTTTGTCAGGCCATGTTTTCAAGAACAAAACCTCTCAGTCGGAGAGGACATCCAGAGGCTTAGCATCTCTGCTCTTCATTTCCAACCTCTCTGGGAACTATTCCGGGAACCAGCCAGCTTTGCCCTTGGCTCCTCTCCACAGGTTTCCAAACAGAAATCAGACCTGTTTAAAAGTAAATCAAAGCCTCTGCAAAGGAAAGATATCAAACGATGTTTCTTTTGCCTAAATGTAGCACTTACATTCAATCATTAAATGTTTTACAGAAAAACCTTTTAAATCTACATATTCTATATGATTGTTATCTGCAGAAGCCAAGGGTCAGCACCAAGAGAAACTGAACTTAGAAAGCTTCAATACCTTGATTTGCTGCCTTTTAAAATCTTCAGTTTTTCTCAGAAATGATTATTTTTCTCAAGAGTCATAGCTCAAAAAACCATGCAGCCTCAATGTCTTTGTTCCCTATTCCTACAACCTCCTCTGTCCCCACTTCCACTTCCACAAATGTTAGGGTTTTTTGTTTATATTTTTACTGTTGTAAACATTCTAAGATGAAAAATGGGTGACTGTCGCAAAAATGAAATGAAAACTCACAGCTCTACTCTCACACATACAATTGTGGTTTGGGGGTTACATAGGCCAGATTTCCAGCTTACAGAACAATGCAGTACAGTGCATGCTTGGCTGGTGCCCCAGGGTACAATGCCACCTGTGTTATTCTGGTTTCTTTAGGGCACTGTGGCTCCCCTGAGCATTGGTGTGGAGTTCTGTACATGCAGCATACAGTGTATTACTCATGCACAAGTGGGCCTCATGAAAACTGAGGTCTATACAGAAAGTTCCTCATCTGAGTTCTTCCTACTGCATGTGTCATAATCAGTATTCAAATAGTTTGGATACTGACCACAATGATCCCTGAAAGGATCTTTACCTGTAGACTTCTTAAGACAAACAAAAAGGTGCATTGATAATTAGTGAAGGAACACTCCAGAAGGAGAATGATATACAATTTACTACAAAGAATCATGACCAAAAGCAGGCACCTATGTAAAGGGTTAAATTATGCAAACTAGTCATAGACATATTTGATTATAAATCCTAACCAGATGCAAACTAGATATGATGCAAACCAACTCTGATGAGTTGGTTTCTCAGCGTTTCATTTGCCTAATCTGCAAAATGGGAATACAGATACCTAAATTATAGACAATATTTGCAAAGTGCTTGGATCCATACATAGTACGTACTCAGTAAGTAGTATCTCTACATACTTTGGGTTCTGCTCTGAGTCTTGGGTTCCTCTTCAACAATACTGTGCCTGAGAAAATAGGTATAGAATTGCTGGTTGTTACCTGCTATACGGTATGATCTATGCTCTTCATTTTTCGCTTCAAAGCCCTTATGCTTTATTCTGGTTTCAAGTCTTTATGGAAGGCATGGCTGAATGGTGCTGTAACACTCCAGGTCGCTAATCCAAGCATTTATTGTCACCAGAGTCTTTGAAAGAAACATTACGTCTGTAGGAGTCACATTATTCTTTGCTATAAGGCTCTAAGGTGGGAAGGCGAGGAAAGCTCTTTTGGTGAAAAGAGTTTTTCTTGGCTTGGAGTGGAAACTGAGCACAGCATCCTCGTCGGGAATATGTCACGTCAGGCTGTCATGACACTTGTTGCGTATTACTATTAAATATTTCCCTGACAACGATAGCTGGGAAGGAGGTAATCATGTTTAATAACGTCCTGCTAAATATTGTGAGACTCACATGCATAAATACACACATACACACACACACACACACACACACACACACAGGCACAGACCAAGCTGGCCATTAACTCAAAGACTTTCTATTCTAAAACTCTACTCCTTTTCTTATTTTGGTTAAACAAATGACCAATATTTTTTGAGTGCTTCTGTGCTTCATTGTTTTAGTAGACACTATGATAGATGAAGAAAAATATCAAGGCAGGGTCCTTGCTTTTAAAGATCTTAGAGAGTTTTGCAGGGAGCAAAACAGAATCATTTGATACCAGTTAAGGACAAGTCATGGTTTGTTTGGATGGTGCTTATTTTCAGTGATGTGAGCTTTCAGCAGATATCAGCGGGTTAATGTATTATTCTCTTTGGAAAGAAGAATTAATGAATTAATGATGTGTAGAGTCTTTTCTATATTCATATTGGGAAATTGGGTGAAGATTTTTTTTTTTAATCTTTCTTCTGGTTATATCCTCTCTCTTCATCTCTCTGGATTTCCAACTTTATTTTTTTTCCCCTCTGTACAATGCCACATATGTAATATGTGATTAAAAATTTTCTAATACCTATATTTTTTTAAAAATAAAACTAAGCAGGTGGAGTTAACTTTAATGATATATTTTATTTAAACCAATATATCCAAAATATGATTATTTCAGCATGTTGCACTAGTATGTTTTAAGTGTTCAGTAGTCACATGTAGGTAGTGACCACTCTATTAGATACAGCAACTCTAGAGAATCCCCACCAGCGGCCTCGGGGGGACCTGAGCATTACCACATCCCACATTACATACGATGTTGACTTCCTTAATGGAGGCCTGGCTTTGTGGCAACAAGAAGGACACGCTCCTGTCAAGGGCCTTCCTCTTTTCTTACTCTTGCCTTGTTTGTCCACAGTGGTCCAGGTGAGAATGCTATCATACTTCTCACCTTTCCTTCCTTCCGTCCTTTCTTCCCTCCTTCCTTCCTTCCCTCCTCCAGTTGATGCTACTGATTTCCAGCTGAAGAAGAGGCAGGGCCACGCCTCAGAGGAGTCAACACAGGCTTTGTCGCCTGGAGCTCTGGGCACAGGGACATCCAGAGGGACCTGGCAGGTGTTCAAGTAGCATCGTGGATGAGGGAGAGAGGAAAACAGTGGCAGGAGAAGGTGGCAAATCTGAGCAGGATCCTCCCGCCCTTCCACTCCCTCCCACATCAGTGCTCAATTAACGTGATCTTCCAAATCCCATTTCCCCACCTGGGGATGGTGCTGGCAGGTGGTAGGGTCAGAGAGTCAAGAGAAGACAAAGAACCTGATGTGGGCATTTTCAATTACACCGCATAATTTCACTCACATTTTGCATACAAGTTCAGAGTCAAGGAAAATTCTATTCTGGTGCTTGATCTGGAATTATTTGCATCTAAGACATTCCTTTACTTCAAAACATCCCCTCAGCATCTAAATCTTGCCAAGGACTGAGCTAAGGGCCGGGGATACAAGGAAAGGTGGGACGGGGTCCCTGTTCTCAAAGGAGTCCGTCACACACTGGCCAGGAGTTTGGGGGTTGTCATTAAACTGAAACTTTTCCAAAGACATCTGTGTTCAGGGCAGAAGGGCTACAATTATTCATGCCTTACTTTTATATGAATGTAGTGCACTTCTTTCATTGCTCTTCAGAAAAGTTAGTACCTAAATGGACAAAGTGAATGGGAACAATTATTCTGTAACCTAGGTAGAGCTGCCGAATGGTTGACCTTCTCATAGTGGAATTTCAGACATCTCTAAACACACAGAAGATGCATTCAGGGGGACAGACTGTCTTTCTACTCCTCTAATTGTATCATTATTATATATGAGAGCAATCGAGGTGTACAGGCTTGGAAATCAAATGTCTCTCATCTCTCATGCAATCACCAGCCTCTTGGATTTGGGCGGGTCCCAGCTCAGCCACTTGCATTTTGATCTCTGACCAGTCACTTAAATTCTCTTAGTTTTATTTTTCTCCCCTCTAAAATGAGACCAATTATTTTATCTCGCTAGATATGTATTAGGAGGAAGTAAGATAAAAAGCTATACATAAAAACACATCCCCTAGAATGTGTCTGGCATTGCAAAAGTAAACACAGATCACTTCACTCTCAGATAAAAATAAAAAAATGTCTCCATTTCCCATGCAAAATGAAATCCGGTCTGCTTATTATGGTCTTGACTCTGCACACCCCCGACATGGTTTCCATCCACTCTTCACCCCACATGCTGCAATCCAGTCCCATGGACCCCCAAACTGGTTCCTGTCTTAAAGCCTTTGAAGTAGCCCTTCTTTATCCTTGAAGTGTTCTTCCCCAAGATGAAAGTTCAACAAACTTTTACTGTAGAAGGTCATGTAGTAAATATTTTCACCTTTAGGGGCCATCTGGTCTCGGTGACAACTACTCAGCTCTGCCACTGTAGCAGAAAAACAGCCATAGACGATACATAAACAAATGACCATGACTCCGCTCCTCTGTTCCAGTAAAACTACTTTATTTACAAAAGCAGGGGATGAGCTGGATTGGTGCCCAGGCCACCAGAGTCTGCTGACCCTTGCCCTAGACCTTTCCAGATCTGGCTTTTTTCTGGTCATTTTGGTCTCAGATCGAGTGGGATCTAAGGCCTTTCTTGGCCACTCTATGGAAAGTCTCTCTGCCCCATTTCTTGATTGTATTGCCCTGTTTTATTTCCTTACCTATATGCATTTATATCTTAAACTATCTTAAGTTATTCACTTGTTTATTTATTTATTGTACATGTCCATTTTCCATGCCACCATCATCTCAGTTCCTAGAGCAAAGACTAGAACAAGGTAGTGGGAGGTGCCCAGTAAATATTTTTTTACAGACGTGAATAAGTAATTTACCTAAAGGAAGGAAATTCCAGATGGAAACTTCCAAATTTTAGTGGTAGGAAATCAAGGTCCTTTGGGGACCATCAGAGACACAAGAAGATCAGAGATTCCTGCAGATTATGAATCCCTCCACATAACCCTTTTCACACATAAGACTTCTAAAAAGCCAGACCTGTGTGAAACAAAGTAATTTTTTTATTGTTGTTATCTGGGCACAATATAAACTGTGAATATCACTCGTTTTTCCTCTGGCTATGAAATAAATGCATTGGACCTCACAGTCCAAATCAAAGACATGAGTCATTCTAGCTCATTAGCAGCCTGTGTGTGCTGAAATGGTTTTGATGACAGCTTTTGAAGGCAGATTTTAATAAGACAAGACAGTGTACTATCTTGCCAATGCTATCAATCAGCTTTCTCAATCAAATGCCAGTTGCATGGCTTTGCAGTGAATACTGGGGACCCTAGCAAAAGTGAGGCAGCCTTTGCCTTCTCTGCCATCAAGAGTAATTACAGTAAATGGGAGACAGAGAATAGATACATGGTGACAGCAGCGTATCAGTTAGTGCCCTGGCAAGAAACAAAGGGCTCAAACAAAAGGTTTATCCAAAGAGAAGTTAAGGAAGCTATGACAGTATTATATACAGAGGTGAGGACAAAGGTGAGGAAACTATCTGGGAAATATGAGGCATTCGGGGGCTAGCAACAGTTGGAAGTCATTCCAACCCTTTGGCCAGAAGAAAGTACAGAAGAAAATTCTAGTGCCAGAGTCCAGTGAGAGCTGGGGCCTGGGGGAGAGGTCAGCCAATGGGAGCTCTAGCCACAAAGAAACATGGCTCTTGCAAGAACATCAGCAAGATTTCTCTTCTTCCACTCTGCCAAATCCAGCAGGAAGCCAGAGGGTAAGAGAGCTGGTATATGCAGTCTAGGGAAGCCAGGTTTCCCAGACACCAAGGAGGACTGAAAATGGATCTTGCCTTGGGAGGTGAGGAGAACAAATGAAAAATAACTAGCATAGTAGGTAAGCCAGGTGACAAGAGGTTGCATCTTAGAAATCCACATTTACTCTCTGATTTTATTTACTCTACAACATGTGAATGCAACAGAAAATAAGGATCAAAGATGCTTTTAGGGTATGCATTTTTAATACTTAAGGAAGTAGGTCGGAAGAGTTCCAGGATTACCAGCAGGGTTTATCCAACACAAGCCAATCCTTATGAAGGCAACCAGAGTCTTGAGGGATTAGAAAATATCTTTTTACCCTGACATTGGAGGAAAAAAACGTCCAGAACTAAGTATAATCTTTTGCCTGGGAAGAAGAAACCAGAGAGTAAAATCCCCCATCACCAGGACAACAAATCCTCATTATTGCCAAAAACAGAAAAGAGAAGGATCTAACATAGTCCTGTTAATGAAGGTTAATCACTTGTAAGCAATATTTCCCTTTTTTGTTGTTTGTATTTTTGCACTACTGGCAAGCGAAATGAAATGGCTTTTTATTCTGCAAAAACAAAAACTGTAAAACCAGTTCCTACTATAGGTCATATTGCAGATCTTTGAAACCAGCCTCTTAGGACTGGGATCTCTAACACAAGGTCGTTTTGCTTTCACATCTACTGGAATGAATAGGGATTAGATGCCGCTCCATCTCTTTTTACAGGTTATATGTTTGCCTAGAGGATAAACGCCATGTTATTCCTATGAGTCTTTTCTACCATGTCTTTGCATCCATCCTTACCAACGACCATTATTTTGCCAATGCCATTCCTTAATACATGAAAGTGCAATGTTTTGCATATTTTGCACCAAATTTCTTCAAGAAACTCTATTTTGAACTCCTATCAAATTGTAAATTTGATTTCTCCAAATAACTAGATGCTTTTTGAATTGACTTGAGTGAAATGCTGGCTAAGCTTGTGGCAAAGTCTTGGTCCAAGTGGCTGCTGGAGGGAAGGAAGTGAAATGCTGGACTTTTCCTTGGGAGATTTTGAGAACACAGCTCTTGAATACCAAAGTGTTTACCCCTCCTGATTTTTATAGTTGTCTTCAGGTGATCCAAGCCTCTTGTGTGATTCCCTCATCATCGATGCTTTAAGCACTTTCTTAAAGATAAATTTAGAAGAAAATGGAATCTGTATGAAATAATTTCAGTAGCTGTCTATTTGTAATTCAAGTTGATTTCAGCATTATTCTGGCTTAGCCACTAACTCTGTGAACTTAGGACACTTACCCTCTGTGGTCCTCAGTTTTCTCATCTATAAAATGAGAATAATGGTCCCTAAAGCCCTTTATAATTCTAACAGACTGTGATTATGAGTCTATGTTATCCCTGGAAATATCATGAAAAATAAAACTAAAACTGAGTTGAAAATGGTCCAACAGTTACAAAGAAATATTTGACACTGTAATCATGAACTCACATCAGTTAGTCTTTTGGCTCTTTAATTTGGGAAGCAGATGCTTGATTGCTTGTTTAAAAGCCTGTGTAAAAAGCCCAGCCCAGCCTTGTGAAAGCTGAAAAATATTCTTAAGTAGGGATGTCAATTACATCATTTTCTAGACCTGGCAGTTTGGATGAAATTAACCCACAACATATTTGAAAGCCTTTTTCTTTTGTGAGCATCTAGCGTGTTTCCTATTGCTCTCCTCCTGGGTATCCATTTGTTGTCAAAACCAGCGTGGCATCCAAATTGAAGTTCAGTGTCAGCAGAGGTTACATTTATACATTTCCCAGAAAAGGAACAACAGTTGTCATGGGAGAAGATTAATGTGTGGCCATCTTGGGTCCTTATTAAAATCTTTTCTTTAAGAATGAGGGATTGGAATGTTAATGCATTCAATAATCTATGATTATAAAGGTATTCTATACTGTTTTGACCTTTTCAACATTTGGTAATTTTGACTGAGTGGCCATTTTGAGCCTGTTCTTTTTTTTTTTTTTTTAATAGCTCTATTACTCTGGGGGAAAGAGGAAGGCTAGCCAGATTTTGAAAATACATTCGTCCTGAAGCAAGAGTAGTAGGATTTAGTTCAATGTGCCAGAGACAGTGATGGATGTTTTACATAATTTTTCTCGTTTTTGACTTTCTCGAAAGTCACTTATGAGATAGTACTGTTATCAGATGAAACAAATGGAGCATCAGAGAATTGGCCATGATACCTCAAAGGTAAGAGGGAGAGGCAGCAATAATCCCAGGAACCTATGGTACCAAGGTCTACGCACTTTCCAGAGTATCACATCTTTAAGTTTTGAAAGCTGTAAATATACCTAGTGTGCTGTAAACACAAGTAAATATCCTAAAATATTTTCATATTCTAGACTGAACTTTCAGCATCAGTATCTTTTAGGTACCTGTTAGGGTGTCAGGCGTTCTGTGGCTGGTAGAGATAGACTGCTAACGAGACCCAAATCCCTGCCCCCAAGGAGATTACGGCTGGAGAGTGTATCAACTCAGGGTTATGGGAACACACAGTGGATGATGCAGCACCCAGAGATGAGCAATACGGGGGCGGGGGGGGGCGGGGGGAGGGAGCTAATACCTAACCCCTCTGCCCAGATCTTAATGGATAAGGAGAATAAAATAGTGTTACTGGAGCAATAAAAACTGGAATAGTAAATGAGGGGGTACCTAGTAAGAAGAAAAATTATGGAAGTCTCAACCACTTCCAAAAATGAGACGCTATGACCCCAAGGGAGGAAGAAATACCCTATTCTCTCTCTTGTCCTCTGTTCTCCTGATGAGGCCTCCCATTAGCTGAATCCAACCAGATATCAGCCATCACAAAAACCCCGTCTGCAAAGGTCAGCCTCTGGTGACTCAGAGCAGGGCAAGAAATGATGGAAAACGGTCTGGGGGGGCGGGGGGAGAGGCATGGACGATTACAACAAGATTGCTTTTCAGAACAAAGGAATAATGTTTCTCAAAGATAAAGTCCTTTCTCCATTTCGTTCAAAACACAGTAGCTGCCTGCAGATTTTAATTGATTTCTTTTCCTGACTTGCACACATCAAAACTCTCCGTGGAGTTTTAGCTAGGGCAGCTTCCACGTGGAAAGCTGAGGGGATAAAATGGTACTAGGGATCATAGGATGAACTCAGATCAATCTGCATTTATGACCTAGGTGTTAAGAGTGAGAAATGAAAGAAATACTGTCCTTCCTCATTTTGGTGTTGAGATTTTAATTCTACACCCCTCTTCAGTTACTGAGATAATAGCATATTAACTGATGATGAATTCGTAGATAGCATCAGGGGCTGTGTGCCTTTGAAAGACTGAGAGAAAGGCTCATATGATTGATAGTCCATCAAACTGAAGATGAGATTTCAAAATGACCATGGGAATGAGGGTTCTTTATTGGCTCCAACCTAGATTCAGTTCTATGGAAGGCAAAGAAATAAATACATGATCCCCCAGAGTGAAGTTTAGGCAAAAGCTGCCTCTGTGACATTTTCAGATAGCTTTCAGAGTCGATGCATTCAGTAAGTTTTGGTCTTTTCAGACATTTGGTAGACTAGAGTTTTATGTTAGTTTTTTATTTTTTAATTTTAAGAATTACTAGAAAGAAGCTTACTTAGAATACTAGCCAAAGAAAAGAATATTAGGAAAGTATTCATTGCTGGGAAGATTCTGGAAATATATTAATAGGTTAAAAAGTGAATCATTGTGTAAGGAACCTTGACTTTTAGCATTCATAAATGCCAGAGAAATACGTAAAAAGGCTTTATTTAATAAAATTTCAGAAGACCAGGAGAAAATAGCCTTATAAGATAGCTCTATGTCTTCTCTAATAGAGATTCTGTTGTAGATAAAGAGAGACATGCTGCAATTATAAGCAAAAGAGAATCTTGGTAACCCTTCTGGAGTGGTATCTTCCAGCAAATAGGTCTGAGAGTAGGTTTTAGCTTGATTCACTCAGCAAGTGTACACTGAGAATCTTCTCTGTGTAGTTAACTCAAGCAGTGGAAGGTATAAAAGTTAACATCAAATCAGGCGTAGACCGATGAAGAGGAATGCAGTTATCAGAAACTTCAGAGAAGCACACTTTCTGCTGAGAGCTTTGGTAACCTCATCTGTTGGCATAAAATCTATCAGGGGTCTTCCCAGCAGGCCCCCCGAGAGTGACTTTATGTCTCTCCCTCCAAAGTCTTTTATCTGGAAAAATAGTTAATTTAACATTTAATATCTGGGACTTCCTCACAGGCAGAAAAGGCTATGAAGGAGGAAGTACTGGGAGCCAGGAAGGGGATGATATAAAAGTTGAGAGGGATCCATTTAGCCTGCTTTGCCTTTGGTATGAATTGCATGCCTGCGAATTCTATTTCCTTTACTTTCATGTGCTGGCTGACTGAGTCATTGGCCAACTGGGACCCAGGGTGACCACACAACCAAGTATACTTATTTCAGTTATGTATATAGTTGTCCTAGGATTTTCTTGGGTTATGGGGTATTTCCTGAACGTAGAGAAGATATCTCTCCTGTTTTCTTCTCTAAAGCATTACTTTCCTATCAGCTTACGCATAAATGAAAGGGATGCTCAATTATTTGTAGCCTAAAATAAAGATTCATTGAAGCAGTCTGTGGATTTTCTGTTCCCACCAACCCAAACACACACTCGGATTTTGAGATGAATAGATATATGCAGTTTAATATGATTTGCCTTTTTTAAAATAGGTGGTGAGTCTGAAGAAATAGATACTCAGTTCAGTGGCCTTGAACTATGTAGTGACAAGTACAAACAGTTTGCATGTGACTCTGCATAGCCTTAAACCATGGAGGCTATAAGAAGGTAAAAATAGTCAAATTGCTATCACTTCTACTGGTGAGAAAAGGAGATGACTTACAGTGTAGCAATGAAATTATCATGTGTTTATCTTTAAAGCTGTTTTGGCTTCAAATTAAAAGTTACTCTTTCTTCTCAAAAAAACACTGGGGTATAAACACCTTCTAATTGCTGCAGTAATTCAAACAAACTCAGAGCTTCTGGAAATAAGCAGATCAAAACTTCTGCCTTGAAAAAATAGAAAAACAACATTTTTAATGGATCAATATGTGCTGGCTAGCCTTACTGCAGCATATGTAAGGTATAGAGTGAAATTTATGCAGTAATTAAGAAGAGAGGTTGCAAAGGCCATAGTAACTGCAACTGAAACTTAGTGTTTAAAGTCTGAACTTCAGGAAATTACAGCCAAGAGACTGAGTCCCTCCAAATGGCAACAGTGTGATCAAGTATGGATACAGTCATCCCAGAAAAATAAATTAGGTAAACCCAGATCATAAAAAAAGTGAATTAGTCTCGGCTAATATGTAATAAAAACAATTTATTTAGTTACCGTGCTGATAAATGATGTTTCAGAGTCTTTAACAGGCATGTGAAATGTTACAGGAGAAATAAATACATAGGAGTGCCCATACTTTTAATAGACTATCAAGTATTTGCCCTGTAGGAATAAGGGCTTTTGCATATATAATTTGGTAAATGTTTTTATAGGATGCATATCTGACTCAAGTAAACTCTAACTGGTTAGCATTATGGTTCCTGGGAGGGACAGGCTAGGTAAATGGCATGCCTTCCAGGAATGTATTTTAACACATTTGATTCATGTGATGAGCAAGATTAATTGTATTGACTGGGCTCTAAGTGTAGAAACTTCATTGAACTGATTAAAACAAAAGCTTATAAGATAAATAAAAATAAGTGTTCAGTCAGCAAAATTGGAACGATGAAAAGATGGCAGAGAACAGAAAGATGACCAGGATATGATAATCTGGAGAGGTGTGTATCCTAACTGTTGTGGAATTCAACCATCCTAACCGTAATCAATGCCAGTCAGGTGACAGGAGATGTTTTGTGCAACACGATTCAGTAATATTCCAATTATTGAAGCTCCACATAAGAGAAGAGCAGTTGTAGATACTGATTGGTCTATGGATGTATTGAAGAAATCGGGCCAGTAGCTTGGTGATCCTAGTCAGTGAGGACGTTAAGACTAAATAAAGGCCATCAGCTGGTTAATAATTGTCTACATCCAGTAAATATGCTTATTCTACCTGGATTTTAGTCTCCTCAAATCACTTTTTCTTTGTCTGCTTAATTGTTGATTGTTAATTTAATGTGTATGTGTTAGTCCATTAAGCTCTCTTAGCATATCAAGAGTTCTGTTTTGTAAAAAGATACATACCTACTTGGGGAGGGGGCGGGGGTCCTAGAACAAGCACAGCTGATGACTCAAAACACTCAACGTTTTGATTTCCTGGTGAACCTTTTTCTGCCTTTCAAAGGCCAATGTGCAAATTTACTTCCCTCCTCTGGCAATAGTGCTTTCAGTTATGAAAAACGAATTTTACCTTGCATGTCACCATTTCCTTATTTTACAATAATAAAAAGCAGACTTTTACTCACACATACAGTGGCTTTGTTTTTCTCACTTTGTAGAAAAAAGCTACCTTTATTTATTTATTCATCTTTTTTTCTTGTCACAGTCAAAATGAAATTTGCTTTTTCCATTTACTTTGACATTTCAATGCCTATTTCTGAAAAAACATGTGGCATAACTCTACGTACAATTCTTTCAGAGACAGAGGAGAGAAAACATGAACATAGGGCAAGTTTCATTTTTTGAGAGCAGTCAGATATTCTCAAAAGGCTAGTTATATGGAAAAGTTTGATTTAAGAGAAACAGAACATAAATTTTATATACAATGGTATAATTCCACATAAGATTAATGATAATTTATTTTTATTATTTTTTTAAATTATTTATTTTATTTATTTATTTTTGGCTGTATTGGGTCTTTGTTGCTGTGCACGGGCTTTCTCTAGTTGTGGTGAGCAGGGGCTATTCTCTTTGTTGCGGAGCACGGGCTCTAGGCGTGCGGGCTTCAGTAGTTGTGGCACGCGGGCTCTAGAGTGCAGGCTCAGTAGTTGTGGCGCACAGGCTTAGTTGCTCCGCGGCATGTGGGATCTTCCCGGACCAGGGCTTGAACCCGTGTCCCCTGCATTGGCAGGCGGATTCTTAACCACTGTGCCACCAGGGAAGCCAATGATAATTTATTTTTAATAGCACTTCTTTCTGTCCTTATTACTTATAAAAACTTATAGTGATATAATTATATACATAGTGATACAATATAGATAGATGATAGATAGATAAAAGATAAACTGAGACGTATTAAAAATTTTAAGAGTGTATTTGAGCAAAAGGAATTTAATCAGGTAGCATCAAATCTAGCAGATAGAAAGGAACTCCAAGAAGCTGTACAAAATGAAAGACGTTTGTAGGCCGAAGGGAACAGAAACAAAGAAATTATACTAGGCAAAAAAGTGGGTTGGTTATTGCAAAATTACTTTACTTTAAGGGATCACAGATTACCTAACTAGTGTTGATCAGGAGATTCCTGATTGACTGGTTTAAGATTCCATTTCTGAGAGAGCCAAGATTATAATCAAGTTCAAGTTAAGTCTCTATTTGGTGGCACGGAGCTTAGCATGAGCAACTTTATTTTGGACCTACCATCTTATTTTTAACAATCTATATATTCATATATACCTACACACAGCACTTACATGCACACAAATAGGGAGTCAATATTTACTGAGTCTACTAACTTGTTTGTGGTGGGACTACAAAGATGTATTCATTTTTTTCTCTCAAAGATCTTGTAGTTTAGATGGAGGTACTTAAAATATACATAAAATCGCCTTCCATGAGCAAGGCACTCAATGAATATTTGTGGGATAAATAAATGCATAAAACAGCACAAGTACGAAGCAGTCAGTATGTGCTGACTGGTGAGCTAAAAACACACTAGAAAGTTCAAGAGTTTCAAAAAAAAATGAAAAAAATGAAAGAAGGCTTAAGACCAACACAACTATTGATATCTTCATGGGGAGGTTAGCCATTGAAATGTCTAAGGTCAAGCAGGGTAGGATCACATGGGGTGGAATGCACTTGTGTAGGTTGGGGCTGGGAGGATGAGCAGAGAAGGGGTTTTTTGTTGTTGCTTTGCTGTGTGTGTTTTTTTTTTTTTTTTTTTTAAGAGAGAGAGAAAATGAACAGATAATCCAGGGCATAGGAACTTTTGTGCGATAGAGTGAAAAAAGCACATTTAAGGGAGAACAAAAAATAGACTTAAAAAAGACAGGAGTCTTGTAAATGGGGGAAATCAGAATCTAAAAATGCATATATCTAAGGTCTCCTGTAGAAATAGACTAATTACTAATGAATACAGCTATTTACACATTGACGCATAGGACATAAAAAATGATGTAAGTCAAGATATATGTCTTCTTAAATAGAGAAACATATTTTATTTGCTTCACAGTTTTCAATATTAAAAAAAAAATCTCTAAAATAACTGAGTTTTTGTATCACATTTTCTAAAACTTATTAAAAATATTGAAATAGCCACTATGTCTTTCCTCAATAAAAACATCCATTTCAGAATCCATATAATCCCGTCTTGTTCCTTTCCACACTCCTGTTTCTAAGCAATCAAGGGGAGTTCAAGCTACTACTGCAGTCTGTCTTGAATCTACCCATTTTCTTCTTCTTCTTTTTTTTAATTGAAGTGTAGTTGATTTGCAGTGTGTTAGTTTCAGGTGTACAGCACAGTGATTCAGTTAAATATATATATATATATATATTCTTTTACAGGTTCTTTTCCCTTATAGTTTATTACAAAATACTGAATATAGTTCCCTGTACTATACAGTAGGTCCTTGTTGCTTATCTGTTTTATATAGAGTAGTGTGTGTATATTAATCCCAAACTCCTAATTTATCCAGCCCCTGGCCCCCACTTTCCCTTCTGGTAACCATAAATTTGTTTTCTATATCTGTTGGACCTAGAGATTATCATATTAAGTGAAGTAAGCCACACAGAGAAAGACAAATATCATATGATACGGCTTATACTTGGAATCTAAAAAAAAAAAAAAAAAAAAGATACAAATGAACTTACTTTACCAAACAGAAATAAACCCATTATCTTCTTACTCCTGCTGGTTTTGGCCTATTAATTGCCACTTTCACTGCCTTTCACTGCCATCCTCTCCTGGGATGTCTCCTGAAAGGGCCTCCTTTGTGATCTGTTGTCCCAGCCAGGTCTCTCCCACCTCCAGTTTAATTTTCACAACCCTATCAGAATTTTCTTCATAAATGCTGATATGACTACATAATGTCCCATGCCCTAAGCCGTTAGTCATCCTTTATTGCCCAGAAGATAATGCCAGACTCTCTAATATGGTATTTATAACCCTCATAACGTGGCTATCCATCACCTCGCTTACACTCTTTCCCATTCGTTTATGCCATTTATGCTGAGATGCAGTCAACCTGCTTTGCTTTTCCCAAATATTCCATGTGATTTCTAACCTCTGTGCCATTTAGTCATGCTTTCTTCCTAGAATATTCATCCTTGTTTCCTTCTTTCATCTGGAAAATTCCTATTCACCTCTCAGGACTCAGGTAAAATGTCACATTCTATTTCGTCACTCATTGGAAAATATCGTAGCCTCTTAGCTTTCCTTTTTCTATTTATATATCACTTCTGCACTGAATTATTTAAATTAACGTGCCTTCCCCCCTCTCCTTACAACCAGTACACATAATTTCGGGCACATAGTATATTCTTGTCAGCTGCTGAATAAGATTGTTTTAAAATTGAGGCAGATACAACCACCTCTTATTTTTTAAAACCACTTTCATCCTTTGTCAGTTTCTTCATCCTAATGGATATTTTCCTATATCTCTGCCACATATAGAGAAAAGTTTATACACGACTTCTTTATTGTGTCTAAAAGAGAATTGTTAACTGTATTAACATAGAAACAAACACAAACAACTTGTTAAATAGACAACTGATTTGAGTGTTAACTCTTTTTTTTTTTTAATTGATTAATTAATTAATTTATTTTTAGCTGCCTTGGGTCTTCGTTTCTGTGCGAGGGCTTTCTCTGGTTGCAGCAAGTGGGGGCCACTCTTCATCGCGGTGCGTGGACCTCTCACTGTCGCGGCCTCTCTTGTTGCGGAGCACAGGCTCTAGAGCGCAGGCTCAGTAATTGTGGCTCACGGGCCTAGTTGCTCCGCGGCATGTGGGATCTTCCCAGACCAGGGCTCGAACCCGTGTCCCCTGCATTGGCAGGCAGACTCTCAACCACTGCGCCACCAGGGAAGCCCAAGTGTTAACTCTTTAGATTGCATTAACCAAATGGGTTAATCAGTTTTAAATTTATAGTCAGTTTATCATTAAAAAAAATCAGTAACAAACATTGCTCAAGCCACTTGTTTTGTGTTAGGAGATCTGCAGAACTTTTAATGAAATGTTTTATTTTTCAACTTGCAGTGGAAAATTTAGACATCCGTGCAAAGATGTTATTTGCCATATTTTACCAGGACATCAGAAACATTTTATTAAAAAATAGACGATATGACAATCAAAGCATATTTTATGTGGTAGTAGAAGAAATGGGGAAAATTAAAAGTATGACTGTTATAATTATAGCACTCCATTGTCTCTGCTTTCTCAAATTGTTATACTAAAAGTTCTTCAATAGAATGTACATTTAAAAGTAGTTCTCTTTATACCAGGTTCATATATTTGTGGTCCATACTTCGCCATAGGGGATGTTTGTAATATATTTTTGGAATGAGAAACTGGTCAAATATCCAGCAGTTCAGTATTTCACATTTATAAACCAAACTGAAAATTAGCTTTGGGTGTTTCATAACCTAGGACGAACTTGGACATATAGGCCTTTGGAAAGCAAATAATTATGACCCAATTTACAGAAACTATGTTTATTTTTTGTGACAGAGAAGAGTTACCTAAGTTTTAATTACAGGTATTGAGTGTCTCTAGCCAAAACTGTCAGTCTGAGGGGTTTTAGCAATGAAAGATCATTTGGAAAAGCTGGTTTTGCAGAAAAAGCATGAGAAAAAAAAAAGACATAAGATGTAAAGAGTTAGATAGTCCTCACATAATTTGCAAAACCTTAAGCTCATCAAAGGAAGAGATCAAAATTCTACCTAATGGAATTGGAAATTAAGTTGCAGAGAAGTACAATTTCTCTAAAATATCACATTGATACTTCAAATAGTTTATCAGCACGAAGACTCTTCAAAAGACTAGTTATGTGTCCAGATAAGGTTTGCTTTTCCCTTTCTCTTTCTTTAAAAAAAAAATTCCTAAATATACATGTGACTTTAACCAAGGTAAAAAATAAGAGACTGTCTTGTTGATGCTCTCTGACCTAGTCCCCCTTCCCTCTCCTTTCCTAAACATGTATTATACTTAAAAAATTCTTATCATTTCAAGATTTAAATTATTTCAGGACCTCATTTGGATCCATTTAAATGAGTGGCATCTTTTGCTTAAATTTGTTTTCGATGATTTTTTTTCCCATTTTTTCTCACTTTTTCAGAGCTGAGTTGGTCTTAGGTTATAAAACACTCAAAACAGATCATGGGAGAACACTTTGAAAGCTTTTTATTTCACAATTAAAATTAAGTCACATAAAGGTATGTTCTTAAACAGAATAGATCTTTCTCAGATCTTGCTCAGAGTGAAACTTTAAGAATGTACTGCATCTGGGCTTCCCTGGTGGCGCAGTGGTTGAGAGTCTGCCCGCCAATGCAGGAGACACGGGTTCGAGCCCTGGTCTGGGAAGATCCCACGTGCCACGGAGCAGCTAAGCCTGTGCGCCACAATTACGGAGCCTGTGCTCTAGAGAGCCTGCAAGCCACAACTACTGAGCCCACGTGCCTAGAGCCCGTGCTCCGCAACAACAGAAGCCACCGCAATGAGAAGCCTGTGCAATCACTGCAACTACAGAAAGCCTGCATGCAGCAACGAAGACCCAACGCAGCCAAAAATAAAACATAAATAAAATAACTCATTAAAATCTATTAAGAAAAACCCTACATTGTAATTCAGCAACCCACTGGATCAATTTCATCACTAATATTTGTTTTTTTTGTTTCTTGTTTTTTAAATTTTTAATTTGTTTATCTATTTTTACTGTAGGTCCTTGTTGGTTATTTATTTTAAATATAGCAGTGTGTTCATGTCAATCCCAAATTCCCAATCTATCCCTCCTCCCCACCTTTCCTTCCTGGTAACCATAAGTTGCAGGACACAATTTTACCCTACAGTAGTCCTTATTTTCCTAGTCTCTGATATGTTTTCTCATCCCCCCACTGCTCAAACCCTAAAACAGCACCACCTATTGTCTGTTCTGGATACAGTAGCAGCCCACTTAGGGTCAATTTATGTTTTAGCCCAAATAGAATAAGCCTTGCCGTGGTAACTAATAAATGCTAAAATCTCACTGGCATAACAAATTAAAGGTTAGTTTTGTACTCAGGTAGGTCCAATGTGAGTGAGCCAGTGGCTCTTCTCTACCTTGTGGCTGTGCCATCTGAAGTGGGTGCCCTTAAGCTCACCACCCTTGGAGTGAGAGAGCTGAAGACCCCATGGGTACTTTTAAGGGTCAGACATCTAGGTGGCCATAGCACTTCCACCAATCCGTTGGCATGCACCCAGTCCCGTGCATCCTAACTTCAGTGGAAGCAAGAGGAGATACGGATAGTTGGTGAGCAGCAATAGCGTTTGCAACAAGACTCTACAGTGACATTGGAACTTCACCTAATTCCTAAGACAAGACTGATTTTTTAACTTGCTGAAAGGTACCTGCAATTTCTCCCCAAGACCATGCCTTTTGTCAGTCCAGCAGATCCTAAAGGCATATTTCAGGGATGACCATGGGGCATCCTAGCGTCTGATCCCAGCAGATTTCTTCTGCTTCCTGGAACCTCTTATCCCACATCCATGCAGATTGCTCCACGCCTCTCCATACCATTGATCTCTCTGGGCTTGAGTGTACTGTTCCCTATCTGGTACATTCTTAGCCTTTCCTTAAGTCTCTTTATTTAGACATAGTTTTATGTTTTAACAAATACTTTGAGAATATATTTGTTAATTTTAACTATATTTTATACAATTAACCACAGTGGTTTTATATATAAAACCACACTCTGTGTTTTCTAATATTATGATATATAGTTTAATGATTCAACATGATCTCAACTCTAGTAAAAGATTTTTGACAAGTATACTCTTAAAATCATCCTTATTAACAGAGATACTACTTCATTTCACTGCAATTTAATCATTGCTTACCTTATCTTAGCAATTATATCTGGTATGGCAAAACTGTATAGTTTGTGTTGCCACATGGGAGATATCTAGATAAAAGGCAATTAAGTACATCCTATTAAAATATGGTGTGAGAGAGATGGATTTAAGTTGGAAAATAGCTTCCTTGTGACCTTAGAGAGTTTTAAGATTGATAATCACATAATTGATATAATTGATAATCACATAAGTCTACAATAGAAACCACAGAAAGTGATATCAACTTAAGTGACTTCAGCTAAACTCATGTACAATATATTCCATTTTATTAGCAATCTTCAACAAAACTTATTAGGACAAAAATATTATAGTCATTTGAAAAATAATTATTGTCCTTTCAGAGTGAGAATAGTACTGTGAAGAATATGAACTCTGCTAACTTAGTGATTTATGTTAATTAACCAAAGAGTTTCCCTTTATGTTTTCCAAGGAAATTCTGATGCTTATCAACTGTGGTACATATTAACTTTCTTTTCAAGCTGCTTTATTCTGCTTTCATTCTGCAATTTTGTTTCCAAAGTTGCCCCTTCTCTTTCCACTCATTTTTGTTCTCTGCTCTTTATAAGTACCTAGATGGAGAGAAAATCAGTTTCAGGATAGTGACAAAAGGGAGAAATTTAAAAGATTCAAAGTCTTTATTTAAGGTAAATATTTCAGAAATATGAAAAGTTGTAAAATTCTAATCAGTCTAAGAAGGCTCAGAGAAGATATAGGATTTTAAGAATTACCTTTAATAAACTATTGGATAGTATTGCAGGATCCACAATCAAAACAAGAATAGGGGCAATTTTATCCATGAAAAGTGCAACAGAGATCTGCTGGTCTACACAGCATTTCTGGAGGTGTGGTAGTTCTCTCCAAGTTTATGTAAAGCTGAATTAAGAGTAATATCTCTCCTCTCTATGAAAATCCCTTTTAAGAATTCACATAAGTCTGTTAATCAGCAAAGCAATGTAAGTAAGTCAGTACCTAGTACCAGTTTTAATGAAATCTTTTGAAAATGTTCATAAGGTATACCTACCCTGTGAGCTGGCCCTTGAAGAGTGATTAGGGATTGACTGGATGGAGGGAAGTTGTTTTGCTTAGTTTGCTTTGGTTTGGTTTTCCCCAACAGAAAATATTAGTAAGAACAATTTTTGAAAGGGAGGAGTACAATCAATAAAAAGGGGAAAGTAAAGAAACCTATTACTCAAAGGAGAGGTATGCATACAGAGGGCAAGAGAAATTATGTTCAGCCAGTTATCTTGAGCAGGTTGTAGAATTTGAATCACAGTACTGGGAATTAAATTCAGGATTTTCTGGTTCTGACCCATGCTTTTTTCACTATGCTCCTCTGCAGCCAACTAAATAGATCTCAGATTTTAAAATAAACTCAAATCCTCCAAAAATTAAAAAAAAACACTCCCTTTTCATCTTATTTAAAATAAGGGAACATGTGAAAAGAAAACCTCCTTGAAAATTCCAACATCCAAAGCCTTCCATTTAATTTAATAGATTTATTCAAAAACAGTTGTCACTTTGTTTAGCTGGAGGTTGACTGTTGTTTTGCATCCTCTAGCTATGTTTGATGCCAGAAGTCACAGAGTATTTATGCTCTGTGGTTGTTTTTCCCCCACTAGTCAACATAAGGGAAAGGAATTTTATTGTCACACTATTAAACAACTTCTTTGACAAGTTTGTGGTTTTACCGTGATTTTTCATAAGCCTTGCTAGTGACTCATTTAACTATGACCAGAATCCTGGGCAGATGGATTTTTCTGAGCCATATCTGCATCTGCTCCATGGCCATACAAAAGCAGCCTTACATATGCGAAATATATTAAACTAAACAAGCATTCTAGTAAAGTGGGAGCTGCTGGGTATAAGGTATGTGCCATGTTTATTTCTGATCTCACACTGAGCCTAACCCAGGACCACACAGTAGAGATTCAATAGTAAGTTTTGAATATATATTGTGCTTTGTAAGCCACACTGAATTTAAGTAATTGTTTATCATGAAACAATAACTACTAACTAGTTGTATACCAAGAAGGGAAAAATAATCAAAACCATTGTGTAACTAAATTAAATTTCTGACATTTTGCCCCTCACATTGGTTTGTAGATGTATTATCAGGTTAAATACGATTGAGATTCAGGCAAGCTTAAATTTGGCAAGTTGGATCATTGACCATGTAAGGCTGGTGGCCAAAATAATGATAACAATGACAACAACAATAATACTAATAATTGATACCAAGTAAGACTACGTAATCTAGGCAGTCTAATGAGGTTGGTTTCGGACATTACCTTGTGATCTGAGGCAGACATCATTGGACAAAACCAACTTGAACGTGATCTAGTCAATGATTGCCTCCAGAAGATTGGGTTCAGCAAATGATACTAACTTATTTCAAATGGAGTTTCAATGTGAAAATCAGGGACGACGAATGGGTTAAGTTGATATTTTCATATGAAGCCAAGTTATGAATTGGCATATCTCCTGGGAAGATAGTTACTAGCTGGGGTTCAGAGTCAACTTCCAGGACTGAAGAAAAAATAGAATATTAGACCAGTTAACAGATCTACCAAGGAACTAAGAATCAAAGTGGAAATTGAATCCTATGGACTGAACCAGCACAGATTGTAAACATGGAAAGCCATGAGTTGGGGTTACAAAGAAATCTAGAAATTGCTGTGGTGCATCAGTTGAGGTTCTGTCAGGCAGTAAAGGAGACTTGAATAGGTGGAGAGAATTAAAGAAGCTCAGCACACAAGGTAAAAGGAGTATGACTTCACTCCAAGACCGACTCAATGGTGAAGAAAAAAACAGTTAACTAATTTCCTTAGGCTTCATACATGAACTGAACTAGAGACAGAATGATCATATAATTCATTTTCCACACCAGTTCAGTTTTGAGACTAGAAAGAGGAACTTTAATGATTATGCCAGAACCACAAACAGAAGCTTGGATTTTCTTAGGCAGACTAGGACATGTTGTCACCTTAAAAAGAACGGAGTGGATAGAAGATATTGGGAATTGAGTATCACAGACTTTTATGGGAGGAGTGGAGGGGATGGAAGTATGAGAAACTGGGTTAGCTTTAGCAATAATTATATCTTATCTACATGTGAGGATTCTTTGGTCTTCCTTCCCAGAAGGCACCAAATGAGTAGACTAGATGGGATGGAATTAATGATATCCACCAATGATGTCCTGGATGTTTGTAGTGGGCCCATGGAAGGAATGTTGGCAGGAAACTCTTCATGGCCATATCCTTTGGGGTTTCTGAATCAATCATGAATTAGATGGCCAGGAGATGAGTGACTGAGACTGAAGGAGAAGAAGAAAGAGACCAGTTGGGATGTAGAGTAACTTCCCCTTACACAGAAAGCATTACACAGAGATCAGGATACCGTAGATAGAGGTCTTCCCTTCCCCAAGAAAATCTCTGAAGTGACTATGCAAGAACACATTTTTTTCATGTCTTAAGGATACACATTTGGGTCAATGACATTTGTGGATTTTTCTATCACTGCTCATCAATCCACATAATTGGGTAAAAGTATCAATTTTACTTTTTTATTTATCTTATTTATGGAAAAATTCATAGAAGTTCAGTAACTGGTGTTTCCAAGCAATATGGAAGGCTGCTTAAAAAAATAACTGGAAATGCTGAATAAAGTATCACAAATACCCTTGAAAGACAATTCTAAACTGCTAGAAATTGAGGAAAATCCCCAGAAAATAAATTGAAAACCTGAGGCAAAGCGTGACAACTGACTAGGCCCAGAGCAAGGGAAAGGAGAGACCCTGGTAGAAAGCAGAGCCCTGAAAGGGCGAGGTGCCCAGAAATAGGATAGACTTGACAAAATCTGCCCACTCTCAGGGCAGGTGGGAACAAAAGTTTGAACAAAAAGCTGTTTGAGGCTCATGCCATTGTCACCGAACACAAGTCCTTGTGCCCGAAGCACGGTAAGGACAAACAATACCAAAACGTTGGAGTTTTGAGCGGAGAAAGATTTATTGCAGGGCCAAGCAAAGAGATGGGTGACTCATGCTTAGAAACCCTGAACTCCCTGATTGTTTTCAGGGGGAAATTTTTTTATAGGCAGAATTTGGGGTGAGGGCTGCAGGGTGTGTGACTTTCTTCCAATTGGTTGGTGGTGAGGTAGCAGGGCAGTACCCCAGGAATCTTGTGCTCAGCCTGAAGTTACCATCTTCCACCTGGGTGGGGACCTTAGTTCCTACAGAAGAACTCAAAGATATTGTTCTGTATATTCCTTGAGGAGGAACCAGTACCCTGCCCCAAGACTGCACTATTGTTTCTTGACTGCTCCTTCTTTGTTTCTGCATCCCCTCCCTTCCCTGATTAGCAACTGTTTGAGTCTGCCTTTTGGAACTCAGGGAAGGTCAAGGAGGCTGAAAGAAGCTTATTTCCTACAAATAAGAAAAGGGGGACACAGAAAGTGTTTGTACCTGGGAGCCCCACAGGGGCTCAGTTTCACCATGAAACTGAGCTCAGTTTCACCATGAATATGCCCTCACCACATTTGTGCTTTTAATTTCCACCAGCCCCTTGTATGGTTCTGTACCCCTCAAGATGATAAGTGAATTTTAAAGTAATCCCAGGATGGTGATACCTGTATGACTCTTGGCCAAACCAACACAAAACCTTGTTGGAGGAACAAAGTTCAGAGGACTTTTAAACAAATCTACATATTACAATATTTCTACCATTGGTCCTCTGAAGAATAAATGTGCAGCCTCAGGAATATTTTATAAATTGCTATCTTGATTCTGGTTTGAATCCTTGTCCTTTTTCCACAATGATGCATAATGTTTCTGACTCCCTGCCTTCCTGTGCTATGATTATTCAACAAAATAAAGTTAATTTAGCAGTGGACAGAGAATGCAGGGGTTTCCTGAACAAAAAAAGAGTCATTTTCTATCCACTGCTGATTTTTACGTGTCCTTAAATTTCAGTGTTTGTCATTATCATTGGCAAAGCTTATCTATGTTGACCTTTACTATCCTTTTTAACATCTTAAAAGCTTGAAGCATATCTCTGCTCTTTCATGTTTTTTTTTCAACTATTGTAATCTCAGTTTTTCTAGTGCTCCAAAGTAATATAACCTCCTTTCTCATTTATCATTCTGTTCCCATCAATCCCTTCTCCCTCCTCAATGTCTTTCCTGCAACATTATTCCTTTCCCTACCGAGGGAGATCGTCTCAAATGTTAAGTCACTGAGTGTATTTAATCAGCCACCATTACAGTGTCTGGCTTCCCAAGACATGTTTGTAGCCTATTTCATAAATTTATTGTTCTTAAAAGCAAACCTAATTTCACAATGAAACTACCCAATCTCCTTTTCATCAAAACCCAGGGTAAAATATGTCTTTGGTATAAACAATACTGTTCAGCTACTGCGATCTAACCGGGATTGGTTTACACTGTGTGTTCTCTAAAATCATTCCTCTTGGGCTTCTTAGAGCAAGTATTATTTTGATCCCCCTTTATTCCCCCTTTGTCCACTATTTCTTCTCTATTTTGTCTTTCCTTCACTCATTAGACTGGGCACATTCCTATAACCTAAAGCAGGCTGTTGCCCACTGCCCCTGGTATACTGTACATCATAATCTTTGTGCGGTGTTTGTGTGTTCTACCCTTGATTCTTGGAGCAACTCTGAAAGAGGCAGCATGGCTACTAACACCCAACAGAAGCTTCGTCAAGGGCTGAACGCTTTGCCCAAGATTAGATAATAGGTTACACAAGAGCCAAAATGAGAGGCCAGACCTTCCCACTCCCCCTTTTCCCATTAAACCAATAACTTGAAAACTAGAGATATTTTTGACATCTGAGTCTAGTATGATCCCTGGTAAGGTTGAGAGATTACCTTTTGGAGACTACAGGATCAGCTAGCTTTGCATATATTTACATAATCATTTCAAAGGCCCCACTATTCGTGTACATTTCAAGTTGAAATGTAGTAAAGCTACTGAGGTGTACATGATTCTCCTAAGAGCTGCCTTTGGCAGTGCCCAAGAACATTTCTCATTGTCTGAAACTCAAATGATCCTATTTCTACTTTCTCTATGATCCTCTTTTATCAATCTTCCTTTCTTTTTCCTCCTAGCTTCAGTGATACATGCTATCAATTTATATATTTATATGTTTAGAATGAATACTTAAGCAAGATAAAAGTACATGAATTCCAGAAAGAATTGGTATAAAATTAATATTGAATAGAGTCAGGGGTTGGAGGGAGTGAAGGAGGAAGAGAATGTTGCCTAAGTTACTCACCAAAGTCTGTACTTGATGTATCTCATGTGCTTTCTCAGTAGACCCATTCTCTTATAACACTCCTCATGCAATGCAGCAATATTTTACTTATTTTACAAGAATCAAAAATAGACTCTGAAGAGTAAATTGAGTCGTTAATAAATTAAAGGGGAAAGATGTCTGATTCCAAAGTCCATGCCATTCCCACCGTACCAAGCTTCATGTGATAAGGCATCTCCACATATGACATCATCTCAAGGTGCTATAAGACTTGGTATCTAGATCAGTCAACCAAAACATATAAGGTTCCTCCCACACGTGGGATGCTGAGAAGAGCAACACATCATCTTCCTAATCAGGAAACCTACAATCTAATTAGGAAAACAAGGATAGCAGATACTAAGTGATTAATAAACACTGCCTAACAACTTAATAACGTGCATACATGGGAACAGGAGGTCTCTGTACCTTCCACTCAATTTTGCTGTGAAATTAAAACTGCTCTAAAAATAAAGTTTATTAATTTAAAAGAGAAAATCAGGAGGAGTTGAGGATTCCTTGGAATTCTTATAGTTCCCAGAATGAGGTCCTTTTGGAATCACTAATCCAACCCAATGCTTATAAAACATCACTGTGAGTCAGAGAGAGCCGCCAAGAACAGACCTGAGATCTAAGCAATTTTTAACAGCAGTTTAGTTGTTTCTCAGCAACTTCTGTGTCAGTGGGTTCCCCCAGAGTGTTGCCTCATTCAGCTGGATGGTATGTGAACCGCAAAAAGTGAATTGCAGCACCTTTGCAGGTTGACACCTGCAAAAGGTGTGAAGAAATATCACTGGATTGTCAAGAGGTGTGAAAAATCTAGCCATCGGAATATTGCCAATCACCTCTAAATGGACACTTTTTCAGGAAGCATGTTTCCTTTCTTGTTTCTCACTCTCTCTAGTGGCAGGGCTAATGTGCAATAGTTTAAGGTGTTAGAAGAGTCAAACTCCTTCTGAACCTGTTTATTTCCCGGGCTGAGACTTTGAAGAATAGACCATGAGGAGCCTGGGGAGATAACTGCTTTTTTTATCATCACATTTTCCTTCTGACTGACTGCAGATATTTTTTTCCCATGCAAATACATTTTTATATATTAGGTCTCACTGAGAACAAACGTAGGGAAAAGACGGTGCTAACATAACCAAGCTAGGGGCCAACACAGCTCAATGTTCTATTATTAATTTCAGTATAATATATTATCCAGCATAATGTGCCTGTGATGGTGTATTAATAAAATCAATCATTATTTTGAAAAAAATTCTTAATATGTTTACCTTGAATTAAGGCTAAGAACCTGTCTCATTCCTATGACATATTATGTTGAGAAATCAAAATACCAGGCCATGACATTCAAGTTGTCTTCATGAATTTAAATGTGCTGATCAATTACTCAACAAATACCCCAGGAGAAGGCTGTGAGGATCTACGTGATTACAAAGTATCAGAAATATGCATCTTTAAGAAACAAAAAATCATCTTTCAAATGCAAAAACAGATCTGAAAGTCCACAGCAGAATAACGTGCAAGAAGCTTAACTGTCTCCCTGTCCCTTCCTTCTTTTCCACAATTTAGAACCAAATTGATAAAGTGCAGTTTTACTGTTTCTGTACTCAGATTCTGATTTTTCCGTTTTAAGATGACAATTCAAGATGACCAAAGTTTTAGTCTTCTGGCTCCATCTCTGCACCAGCTCGAACCTGACTTTGGTCGAGACCTCATGAGTACTGCCTGATTTCATCAAGCACCACATTCTCCATCAGTAGACTGCAGTTTCAGAGCTGTACATAAAAATGTGAAGGAGACAAAACATCTTCATTGACCATCCTCGTGACTTCTGGCTAAGTTGTCTTCAAATTGTGCTTAATGGGGGGCAAGATGAAGAAGGGAGCTTATAACATGTGTTCATATGGTCAGATATTGGGGTCTGATTGTCATAGGAGGCAAAAATTCTTTCTAAAACACAAAGTCTGATTGTCCAACCTTCTGCCTAATTTTTTTCCTTAGCACTGCTACCGTTGCTTGCTTTCCAGATCTTAGTATGGTATGGTCCCTTGTTACCTTAAGGACCTTGCGTCTTCCTGGACCTCAAACTCTGCTCCTTGCGTACCAATTTCTAACAGCTCTGTTATCTACAGACTCCTTCATAATTGTACACCTGGACTATCTGCTTCTCTATACCCCATCTCCAAACACTGGTGACCCCAATCCACTCCTGCCCTTTTACTTTAAGTACCAGTGCTGGGATGATGTCTCACTTTCTTGAGTTCTGTCCATCTCCTTCCTCCTTGTGTCCTAGCTGCTATCTTTGATCTCTGAATCTATAGCCATGTAGTCTGTAAATTCCTTGAGAAGAGGGACACATTCTTAGTCATCTCTGTACTTCCAATCCCTATCGAGTGCCTAACAGGATTGAGGCTACGGATAAATATTTCCAGAAAGACTTCCCTAATAAATGAATAAGCAAAGAAACAATTCATCTGTAGAAAATAGATATTATGTGAGTGCAATCAGAGACAGCCTTTTGCATAGGTGAAATAAGCAACTACCTCCTTTATTTACATTGTGTGATTTTTAATAGTCTTGGTAAAAGTTCATCTGCATAAAAGTTATATTCTAACGGGCCTTGCTGTAATAATCACTCCTTTATGTAAATGTGTTGGTTTCTAGATAAAATGCACAAAATAAATGGTAGGCCAATGCCATAGTTACGGAAAGAGTACTGAACCATGGTTCAGGTAACGGGGCAAACCAACTTTGCCTGTATCCACTAACATTAACGCATAATAATATTATAATAATAATACCACCATCAACAACAGCAACAATAGCAGCATCTGGAAGATTTTAAAGACAATGAGAGGGAAATTGATAGGTGTGATAAAGTCAGTCTCAAAGTAGTTAACTTCACTAATGCTGCCGGAAAGTGTCAGACCTGAGAAATAGTCTTATATGTCTAGAACATTAAAAAACCAAAGGGAGTCAAGACACCTGACCTTGCACCCAGCTGATGTGGGGAGCTACACAGATTTGGGATCTTCAAAGGATAGCTCAAGTCCATAGAACAGAACCTAGAGGAACTTGACCAACAAGTAGAAGATGACGGGGAAGCTTACAATCTATCCGTTGTTTGTGGAGAAGAAATTTTCCCGTGAGAAACTGAAATCGCTGTCTGGTGCTGTGCATGGAAATGAGGTCAGATTTACTCTGCGCTAGTCAAAGCCAAGAATACAATATCGATAGGATCTAAGATTCATGAAGCCCTTGAGGTTCTAACAAAGGAAGTGTAAACTATTCTACAGGGATACTTTCACAATTCAGGGCACATAGTACGCAAAGCATAAATAAACCAACTCCAACCAAAAATGAGTTCTAGTAAAAATTACAGTCCTCTTGAAATAAGTAACAATAAGGAAGCATTAGAAGATGTGAAAAATGGAAAAATGATGTCCGAAGGACTATAAATAAAGGAACATTGTTATTTGATGTTCCAAATATTTGAGATTCAAATGCATGGGGTCACATAGATACCACAAGGATCTTCATTGAGGACCACCTTGCTGTGAAGCTGAAGAAAAATTCACTGCAATAAATATCATGCCACAATGACTACATAAGCCTAGTCTTATTGTGTCTTATTTATTGGTTTGAGGAGAATTGAGAAGGTTTGTGTTTTAGGAGAAAAGGAATTTAAAGTTCAGAAAGTTTTTAGAGCAAAAGTGCCTACGAATGAATGACCTCAAAGACATTTTAAAATAGTAGCTATAGGATACTGGATCCAGTGAAAGTCTGTTGGCATTAATATTCATGTTGCCCAGTTAGCCTTGAATTGGTTGTTTCTGGCTTCAGTCTGATTCTTCACATATACACTTAGTCAGACTACCAAGCTCTTATTGATTGATTTCCATATGGCTGAGTGATGCCCCAGGACCTCAGCTTCTCTGAAATAATCAGTCTGTGTCTCTGTTCTGTTTGCTGTCTTCTGTCAGGTTTTACGTATGTGAGGTGGGGCAAGAGGATTTATAAACACTTTTGCTTAAACTCACTTCTTAGAAGAGATCCATGTTCCCACAGAAAAGTGGATATCAAAACACAAATATTTTTCCTACTAGCAATAGGCAAGAGGTAGTTCAGGAACAATAGTCCGTGTAATCACAGTGTGACCAAAATAATCTAGGTAACACACCAGTTTTCTCTTACTATTATTGGCTCTGGTCCCAGGCACCTTTTATTTTTTTAGGGAGTCAGTTGCCTTAGTCTAACATTTTTGAAGAAAATTATATCGATACTCTCCTAAAAATAAGAGATGCATTAAAAGGAACTTTCTTTTTATGGAACAGAACCCCTTAATATCTTAATATGAATAATAAATATTAGGAATTTTAAAAATACTGCTTATTCTTAAAACAAAATTGGCACTGCTTGACACAAATCATTTTTAAAATCATGATCATCATACCTTAATGGAAAGGCATTTTATGGTTCCCTGTAATAATTCATTTATCTTATGCTGGTAAAAGTCTCAGTACAGATACTGGAGACTAGAGCTAGAAGATGGAGATGGGAAGAGCATCTTGTGGAAGATGCTCAAGCTATTTCTCCCCAGTTTATGCTTCCAGACTTGAGAATTGGGTCTGTTTCTGTCAATAGACACCACAGAGGTTCAGGAGGAGGAGGAACACACTGTGAAGGGCCCCCTTTCCCTAAGATAAAAATTTCAGGAGACTCACATACCAGATACTTCTTACTACTGTTTATTGCATTTAGTCTTAAGGATTTTTTTTTTCCTGCTCCATAAGCAGCCATGTTGTTAGTGTATTTTTTCCATATTTTTTTTAGTTTCTTTGGAAACCTTCCAGAAACTGTTTTGTTTGGAATGCTTTGTTGGAAAGGGACTTATACCATTTATAACACTTAGAAATGTTTATGTGATGTGAGTGAATTCTCTAGACGGAATTTTATATAACTGCTTCATTTTGATTTAGTACCTTGACTCATTTTTCCCTCATTATTTTTTTATTATAGAGAGGAGAAAAGGCTGGTGAAGGGAAGATCAAAAGCTAATTACAAGTAATCAAAAACTTTTCTTTCTAACATTTCTTTCTGACAGCAATTTTAGCTCCTGTCATTTGTAGCATTTTTAAAATCAATGTTTGGAAAATTATTACCCTGATCCTTGTTCAAGGTTTAATGATTTTCTTATAGATATTGTTAGATAGGAGTTTATGTGTGTTATTGAAGGCAAGGCTAATATGATTAACAGTTGCCATGTACTGAATACTTATTCTGTATCGTGAAGTATGAAGTGTGTTCAATCTATAGTTTACTTTAACTTAACCCTCACTGCAGTACTGTGATTCTTAACATCCTCACTCTACAGGGGCTGGTTGTATGTTGGGTTACTAATTTCATGCACTCAACAAGACGTTGAACATCAAATATGTACCAGGCCCTATGCTAGATTTTAGGAGTTTAAGTAAAAAGAAGTAAAATTCCTATTCTTAACATTATCAGTTTATTGCCATAGCAACAAAATACAATTTAGGTATTAGAAAATGTCCAAATGGTTTGGTAAACGACGATAGGGCTTAGTTACACAGTAATTTACATAATTCTATATTTGGACTCAACCTACAGTAACAATCCTTTAATGCAATGGTTTTAAACTATGTAAGTCATAAACCTCAGCTCAGGAAAAGTATATCCCTGTCCCCACAATGCACATGCCTGTAACTAATACAATTGTACATGCAGTGTCAGGAGATGGGGGACCTCTGGAATGCCATCTGGGAACTCTTAGGGTTCAAGAGTGGCTGGAAAGAATTTCTCTGAGACATGAGAGCTGTGCCTGCAGCCTTTCTCAGGGAAGACACATGATCCCACATGACACATGAAGTCAGTGCTGCCTTCAGGTAACTGTGTCACCTTCAGGGACATCTCTGAGGTGCCTTTACTCCTTTCTATGCCCACTACCGGGGCCAGAGTCTAGGCCATCATTATCTCTCATTTTCGTCATCATTTACCTCCTTGCTGGCCCTATTGCTCCCACTTTCTCCTTTTTCTAACTCATTACCTAAACTGCTGCTGGAGTTATTTTCATGCAAATCTGATCTTGCCACTTCCTCTCTTTAAACCTTTTTGTGGCTCTAGATGGCCAACTAGGTAAAATGTAAGTTCATATCCATGGTGCACACAGGGATTCATGACCTGGACACGACTCACCCTTGCAGCCTCATTTTCCCCAATCATCATTCTTCCATCCCTGCCATCTCTCACACAAGCTATGCCTATCTTTTTCTGCAAATTTTTATAGCTACTGCATTCTTTCTTTTAGTATAACTCGTCTCCATGTTGAACTCCTCCTTGTTACTCATTGGGAGCCTCCAGAGCATAGTTCAACGTCACCCCTCTGGTCGTTCTAGAAAGCTAGAGCTCCTGTTCTTGGTCTGCTTCCTTCCATGACAGCTCCTGTAACATTGAGTTACAGTCATTTCTAAATCAGTAGGCTGGAGTTGCTTTGGACTACAGACTTTGCCTGCTGATGTTTCTCTTCCAATCATGTCTTTCAATGCCTGGCACATTGGAAGAACACAGTAGATATTTATGTAATGAACTGATATAAACAAAGACTCTGTATCTGAAAAACAATCCAGATGTTTACTTTAACTCCCAAATATGCTACTCTTCATGCTACTTCCATCAAGTAACACCCAATCCCTTAGAAAATAATTTTTTGTGATGAGAATCCCAAACACTTGTACCGGTTATATTTTGAGATGAACTTCTGTCTGGACTTAGGATAACCATCCACTGCACTTCAGAGTAAGGAATACTGAGCTAAAGAAGTCAGATCAATAAACATTCATGGTATGATTCTATGTAAATGAAGTTTAAAAAGAGGCAAAACTAATCTATGGTGATAAAGTTCAGAATAGCGGTTATTTTAGGAGTTCAGTGGTGTCTGGTAAGGGGCAGGAGAGGTCTTCTTAGGTATTGGAAATGTTCTCTAGCTTGATGTAGGTGGTAGTTACATCGATGTAAACATATGTGAAAATTCATCAAACTGCCAGTGAAATACTATTACTACTATAACTACTAGTAGTAATTTTTATAAGTAAGGCTGGCTCTAAGACTTTCAATATGATAAATATCTGCAGGACCACCATTCCCATTCAGCACTAAAAGGGGGACATAGTTGGGTTTTAGAAGGCTTGAAACCCATTTTTGAAAAATTTCGGGGATTTTAAGAGCCCACTGAACTCAACTCATGGCTCTCACCCTATTCATTGTTATAGATGGTGAAACAGGTTAAAACTATGTCCATATACCAAGTTCTTTGATATGTCACCCCTCAAGAGAAGGGCCTAATTTCCCTCTACTTAAGTGTGGGCTGCCCTTAGTGACTTGCTTCTTTGAATAGAAAAGACTAGTAAGAAATGATAAAGCAAATTTTGGAATCTCGGTTGTACAAAGGCAGATTCTGTCTCGTTCACTCCCTCTGGGATCACTCTCTGTGTACAAAGCCAGCTGATTTGTCATGAAGGGCTCCCTGGAGAAGTTCACATGGGCAGGAACTGAGGCCTCCCCAGCAGCTTGTGGGAAACCAAAGCAGTCTTCCCACCACCATGTGAAGGAGCTCAATGATTCCTTAGCCCAGGTCAAGCCTTCGGATGTCTGCAGCCTTGGCCAATATCTCACCTGTGACCTCATCAGAGACCCTGAGCCAGGACCCCCCAACTAAGCCACTCTTGGATTCCTGACCCCAAGAACTCTACAAGATAATAAAACATTGTTGTTTTCAGCTACTACATTTTGAGATAAATAATTATTTATTATGAATTAATGGTTTATTTTGAGATCATTAATTAGTTACACAGCAATAGATAATCAATACCTATTGGAAAACTAAGGCCCAAAGCATAGCTTGTGTGGGCTCACATATGGAAACTGCCATAATCAAGACTAGAATCTAGATTCCTCCCTGATGTTACCAAATCCTGGAGCTTTGTGAATCTGCGAAGAGGTATTTTTGTAAATCATTTAGAACAGTTTTGACACACAGTAAGTTGTCAACAACTTTAGCCTTTTATTTATTATTATCCTTCACTATTGATCTCTACTAATTATAATCCAATATAAAATAAATGTTAGAGTTTGTATCTTCACCTTAACTCAATTGCCATTAAGTATTTTGCATAGAAAGATGGATAAAGAGATCTTCCACCCCCCACCCCACCCCCCCACTGATTGAATGGGTACTGATTGAAAACATAAAGCACCTCCTGGAGAGAGGCCTATTGATGCTCAAAAGCTTCAAGAAGCCTTTACAATCTTAGGGGAATAAGAACAAGTGCCATAGTCAGAGGGCAGATATGACCTTGAGCGGCAAAGAAACAAGGTTTGAAGAAGCTCTCAAAAAAGAAAAGCTTCTCCTCTATTTTATTATGGAAATTGTAAAGACTTCAAGGATAGGGTTTCTTGAATATTGCTATTGAGTAGTCAAAAAGTAGAATTATTTACTGGCTTACCACAGAGGTATCAGATATATGGCATCTTCATTTCTTTTATGTTCTTTAATTTATCATTGAAAAACATTTGTATTTTGCCTTATTTAATTTGGGGGGCAGAAGTTTGGAAGTGAATATCTGATTATTTGACAATGTGAGGTATGTTTACATTTTTATAAACCTTGTCTCAATCCACAAATAATTTAATGCAGAAAAATTATTTGTGTGAAATCACTGGTCTGCTTCTATCTCTCTTTCACTTTTCACAAAGAGGGAGAAGATAAATAGTATCTGTGGATATTGCAATACAACAAACTTCTTTTCTATTTCAGGTAGATCCAATTTGAAATTTGGTCAAGAAGAGAAAATGGCAGGGAGGAAAATAAAAAGGAGGAAGAGAGGAAAAGGGAAAACTGGGAATAGAGGAAGGAAAGAAAGGAAGGAGAGAGAGAGAGAAGTCGGGAGGGACTAAAAAAAAAAAGCATAACAAATTGTGGTAACACCAATCTCCACTGCAGAACCTCTTTGAGAACCATTTGACATAAGTCAGGCATACAGTTTAGAGATCTTTTTGGTATAATACATGTTACCCAAATTAAAATGTACCCTTAAAAACCTTCCCCATAAGAGAAATAAGTATTAGGGCTATAACATGCACCATGATGACTGTACTTAACACTGCTATATCTATATATGAACACTACTATATTTATAATGATATATATGACAGTTATTAAGGGAATAAATCCTAAGAGTTCTCTTCACAAGGAAACTTTTTTTCTGTTTTCTTTTTCTTTTTATTGTAACTCTATGAGATGATGAATGTTTGCTAAACTTATTGTGGTCATCGATTCATGATATATGTGAGTCAAACCATTATGCTTACAGCTGAAGCCTACACACGATATTGTCAATTACATCTCAATAAAACTGGGGAAAAAAAGGTTAACTATCAATAGCCCGTATATGATCACACCTTCCTTTACTGTATGATAATGTTAAAACTGTATAAATATCAAATGTTTTTGTGTTTCCTTCCTATGCAGACCAAGGTGGTCCTGTTATCTAGTGTGCGTATGACATGCAAAGCTGAGTGGAGACAACAAGTAGAGGCTCCTACACCACCAAATCAGCATTTTAGGCCATAGAAATAATTTCTAAGAGGAAATTTACAAATCCCATAAGTCTATGAAATTTATGAATTCTATTTTTTTTTTGACATTTCTAGTTTTTTAGTGGCTTATTTTAGTACATAGTCCTGGATGGGATGCTCTGTTATCTTAGGTCTGCCATAAATACTCCCCAGACAATTTCTTGAATATTAGTGTTGCAAAGAGCATTTGACAAAGGTCACATTTTCAGGCATTCCTGAGGCTGGAGAAAATGGCACAGAACAAACTGTTAATGTTTTCCTTCAATTGCAAATTATTTGTATCCTGAATATATACAAATTTTAATAAAACAGCAAGAAAAAGGCAAAAAAAGGAAAGAAGAAAAATAGGAAGAGATTTGAATACTTCAACAGGCACTTTACATAAGAAAATATTGAAATGGCAAACTAATATATTAAAAGGAACTCAACTTAATGCAAATTAAAATACCATAAGATATCATCACATACTCACTAGACATGGCTGACTTCTTAAAACAGTTGAAAATAACAAGTGCTGTTGAGGATTCAGAGAAACAGGAACTCTCATAATATGTTGGTAGGAGGGTACATGAGAAGAAATCCCTATAAAAATTGCCTTGCAGCATTTCCTAAAATTAAATACACATATACCCTTGACCAGCAATTTCATTCCTAAGTTTGCGTAGAATAGAATTGTGTAAATATGTCACCAAAGATAAGTAAGAAAATTTTCAGGGCAACGTTGTTTGTAAATAGCTAAAAACTGGAAATATTTCAAATGTTCATCAACAGCATAAATATTCATTAAAATAAAATACTATATAGTGATGAAAGTGAATGAACCACTGCTATATACAATAGCATAAACCTCACAAGTGTAATATTTTGTGAAAGAAGCTAAATTAAGTTAAAAAAAGACATAGTTGCATAAATTTCTACATTTGTAGAAATTTCAAATACATGCAAAATTAATCTCTGGTATTAAAAATAAGAATTGTGATGACATCTGTGTTGGCATGGAGGATGCAGGAGAGTTGATTCTATTTTTATCTAAGTGGTGGTTATATGAATGTATTTGCTGTGTAATAACTAATCCATCTCTACACTTGTAATTCGTACACTTTTCTGTACCTCAAACTGTAAAACTCAATGGACAAAGATAGTAATCACAGTAGTAATGACTACCATTTTTGAGTGCCTTATGCCTATCTATTGTAATAAATATAATATAGCAATTAATTCTTACAATAATTTTGCTAGATACATATTATTCCTTTTTGTAAGTAAAGATACTGAGGGTTAGAGAGGGGATGTAACCATCTAGAATCTCCCAGAGCTAGAAATTGACAGGACCAGAATTCTAACCTACGTCCATCTGAATCTAAAGCCTTCAATTTTTCTTTCTATGTTGCCTGATGTTCAGTAGAATTTAGTTTCTGGATCATCCAATAGGGCTTCTAGATTGACACAAGATCCATTTACACAGTATAAAAAATATTGCATCCTTTTCCCTACTTAGTCTAGAAAAGAAAAATGTCCCTGGTTGTTTTTTGTTTGTTTGTTTATGTTTTTTGTGAAGGCAGCTATCTTTCCACCCCAATAGGAAAGTTTTGAGTCTGTCTTTTCACCTGCTGGCTGGCCTCTTGCACACTTGACCTTACTAATCAGCAGGGACCTGCATCCTCTAGAAATGTTTTGCACATAAGATTTCCTGTATCTGTTGGCCCAGCCTCTTTGGATGAGTGCTTAGGCAGCTTGTCTGCTGGGTTGTCTTTCTTTCACTTCTTGTCCCCCTTTTTTGGATGTTGGCTCTGGAGTTTAGTTCCTTTGCCTCTACACAACCATCCCAGGCCCTGGAAATCTTCCTTGGGCTTTTCTTGTGCCCACGTAGAGTCTATCTAAGAAGCCTATCCTTTGTTCAAAATTTCAACAAGAGTAGGATCTGAAGATTCGACTTGTGTTTACACAATGCCATAATAACTGATTGAGAAATGAATTATCTAGTGAATTAGTAAGTTAGTAAATAAACACATGACCACACCGTATTTTTTATAGATTTCATATTTTACTTAGTTGAAAGTGGGTTCAAATTTATATCCTAATAACCAGTCAGTTTGTTTCAACAGATTATGCAAGAGAAGAAATAATCAAAATAGTTATTTGATTTAAAAATAGCAATAATATATTTGATTTGAAATGGAACTATCTTCTAAAGCTAGTGCAATACTTTTTTCGCAGAACACACATATATGTGTGTGTGTGTGTTGTGTGTGTGTGGGCGTGTGTGTCTCCCTGTGACTCTCTATGACTATTATCTCTCTTTTCATCCATCCATCCACCTAACTAGCCTGTTTGCCTCACAAGTGATTTGGGGTATTTTTTACTTCTCTGTTGGTTGTTTTGACATAACCTTATTGATTTTGAACTGCATTTCTGACGTTTATTTATTGTTTTGTCATCAATTACCAAAATTTCAAGGGTAGTCTATACCAGGGCTTCTAAAACAGTTTAGATGTTGATGCACATGAATCATCTGGGGATTTAAGCTGGTAAAATGCAGCTTCTGATTCAGTAGGTCTAGGCTGGGGCTTCTGCATTTCTAAGAAGGCCCTACGTGATGCTTTTGCTGGTGGTCCTTGGACCAAACTTTGACAAGCAAGGGTCTGTGTAGACCACATTAAGTAACAGATTGCTTCATTAGAAAGAACTTTTGAGTTGGTCATTGAGAATCCTGGCTTTCTTCTCAACCCTCACAGGAATTAACTGCATGAGTTGATCAAGTCACAACTTCTCTAGGTTTTGATTTAAGGTTAAATGTGGTTGTATGACTCCATGACCATCACCATGACTCTTGGCCACTTTTCCTGCTCTGACATAGAATCATAATATTAAATAGAACAACACTACCGGTTACACTAACTTACTGAGTACTTGCCATGTGCCAAGCCATCTAGCGTTAAGAAGCTATGCATGTTATGTCACTTTAATCTTCATAAAAACTCAATAAAATAAATACTATAGACTCATTTTTAGATAGAAATATTGAAGATTACAGAATAAGTACTTTTTCCAAGACCACAGGGTGATTCATGCTAGAGCTAGGATTTTATTTTCATAATTTATAGTTTTCTGTTCAAAATTTTATTTCATATAATTTTTTGTAGCATTTGTATAGACATATTTTGTATAAGCACATGTATTTGACCTTAGTGGCACAGATTTTTTTGTTAACATCTTGGACTTTATTTTTTAATTAAAAAAGCTGAAATTCAGCACTACAAATGAAGATTTCAAATTTTAACTTCGGCTATACAATGAAATAGGGAAGATAGGCTTTATTATTTTGTAACAAAATTACTGAGTATTATTATTTTATTTTTACTTTAGCTGACCTTTTTTCCCCCCTATTGTTTTTACTTCATTTATGGCAAAATTCAAAGTGCATTAAAAGGTATCTGATATAAAGCATCCCTCTAGGTCCTATCTCTGAGCCACTAGCTTCTCCTCCCCAGAGGCAACGAATATTTGACTTATAAATCCTTCCTGAGATGTCTTACGCTTACATAAGCAGAGCTTTTTTTTTTTCTTAGTTTTTTCTTATTAATTCATTGTATTTAAAATTTTCTACATGAGGAGTTAGGGGTTAAACCCAGGTCTCTCTGAATCAAAAGCCCATGCTTTCAGACTGTAAAACAGACCACATCCATCTTACCAGTGCACGATTTGAGTGTAAATATTTTATTACAAAAGCAAAATAGTTAAGTCCAAAGAGTGTCCCTGACTTGAGCTATATTACTTCCTTCGATCCTGCATTGCAGGGAATCACAGCCCTGCTGGAGCCAGAGGCAGACTCTATCCTTCCCTCGTCAACACACTTTCCATGGCCAGACTCCCTGCATCCACATGTCACACAGAGTCTGCAAGAGCGGATGCTACAAATCTCAAAGACACAATTCCACCGCTCTCTCGCATGATGGGGGGATACCCAATCTTGAGTATTTCATAATACTCAATAGTCCGTAGTCAGTAGTCCATACCATGAAGACTATGTCAAACAGAAGGTCTTTTCTTACTAAAGTTAAGAATATGGTTCTCAACTGACTGAAAAGTACCAATATGTTTTCTAAATAAAACAAACAACTATGAAAAATCCAGTTCGATTTGCCTGTAAATAAATACAAGTTCACTTTAATGAGTGTTAATTTATTTTTCACTTACATGTCAAAGACACTCAGTGAATAAGTTTAAACAAGTTGGCTCTCGAACTAAAGCTAGCAACAATTTTAATGCAGTAACCATGGAAACGTGCCAGATAATGTTGAATGAAAAAGCTGGCAGGTTGACTCGTCCAGCTTCTAGAGCCAGTGGCTTTGTTCACCCCATACTTCGGCAAGTTTGGTACTCCTCACTAAGCAGGGTCTGATTTGTACGGCTCTTATTTTTCCTAATGTAGGCTCTTCCACAAAATAGCTAAGTAACTCTGGGCAAGTTTCTTAATGACCACCTTTCTGTGGTCATTCTTTTTATCATCTATTCAATACGATGTTTGAACTAGATGGCTGTAATTTGTTTTGAAGGGACTGTAAAATTTACTCTTTGATACTTACAGATAAGGCTTAGGAAAAAAAATGTAGAGATGAGTGTCCTTTATTAGGAGGTAAGATATCCTGAAAGGACAGAGATTGTATCTTCCCCTCAAAAGCAAAACAACTAGCCGATAATTTTAAAAAATCAATCAATGCAAATATTTTTACATGCATGTAGTAAAAAACCAAGGGTTTGATTAATATTTTTTTCCAGGTCCAATGACCTTTGAGTCTATAAAAAATACCTCCAAATGCATAGAGAGTCAAATCTAAATTTCATTACTCATTTCAAAATTTCTCTTCTCCATATAGCATCATTGTAGACAGCAGCACCAGACATAGATTGCAAAATCCAAGAGAACAAAGACAAAACAAAATAGACTTTTAAAACTCTGCAGATGCAACTCCATCTGAAAGCTATCACATACAACTGTCCGAGTGGAAAAAAAATAAAAAAGGACTAAGAACTCACTGCTCATGTAAGATAAAAAGTATTTCTTTCTCCACCGTAAGATGATGGAATTGCATTTTGCTATTTTCTCCCCAATGTTAGAGCAGTGTGATACAATATTGGCAGTGTGTATGTTAGCAGAGTGGAAAAACCTAAATCTCACACTCGGGAACCAGAGCTGACAACTTTTTGGCAGAGGGACTGTGAAATTTCTCCCCTGTGAAATCGAAACATTCCAATTAAAATGGTTCTCTGATTTGGGGGCAATGATAAAAGGAAAAATAAGCCACGTCAGTTGCAGACAGAAAAGTGAAAACAAAGGAAAACCAAAAAAAGCAAAAGGGAAAGAGACGTAAAGAAAGGTGAGGAAAATATATAAGAAATAAATGTGAAAGCTATAAAGCAGCCATTCAGCTGGGAAAGCAGAAAGGGAGAAATGGAGGCTGAAGATGATTTGAACAGGAACAGTGTAGAAGAAGCAATGATATTTGGCAAACATCAGGTGATGATGCATGAAGTATATTTACTCTTTGTAATAAACAAATTTCTCGCTGTACTGGCTGCTTTAAGCTGAGTCATTTGGTAGTATATGTTGAGAGTGCTTATTTTAGGACCAAAAAAGCAAACACTTTTATTTTATAGATTTGTTGTGTTCCCTCAGTCATTCAGTAAATATGAATTAAACACGTTATATGTGCCGAACAGTCTGTGGTCGGATTTGTGGTAGGTAGATTTCTCAATGTGTGTATATGTGTGTGTGTGCCTGTGTGTGTGTGTGTGTACATATGCACTCACACAGGCATCTAAAGAGCATCTCAAAGTCTCAATTTTCTGGGTTAACTAAATGATTTCAGTGCGCCATGTGTTCCCTTGAAACAGGTATTCCTTACCTTGAGGGTTACCAACTCCACTTACCCAGCTTTCTCGAACAATGGCAAGGGATAGGTTAGCCAGAATCGATTCCTCATGAGTGTGCTGGATTGTTCTATTGTAGTCTTGGTTATGCTGGGAACTACATTTCTGGAGTTTCCTTTCCTGTATGGTTTTCTTTATTTCAAGTGTTAGAGTTGATTGAAAGTAAAGTTAACATGAAGTTGGGGAGGCGAAGGTTAACAACCATCAAGTTCTAAAGATCCCCGTTAGTTAGTGGTTGTGACAGGAAGGCAGGTGCTGGTTGTTTCCGGTTTATCTTCCCTTTTCCCTCACCCACTCCCTGCTGTTTTTCCCCGTTACTATCCCAGCTGAACAACAGTCACTGATCTCAGTTGCAACGCCAGACGCACCTCAACTCCTCATAAATTTCTCTATCAGCACCTTTCACAATCCCAAGAGCACATGCATTTTCCCTGCAAGCTCCAACACACAAGCTCTGACTTGTGCAACACCATTAAGGCTAGTTAATGATTTTGCACCCTTATTTGGACTTTTACCTCCCCAGCTCCTCCCACAATTGTATAAGATCTAATTACTAAAATAAATTCATAATTTCATAGGAGGTTCTGCTTCCCTGAATTAACCCTGATAAATACAGACAGGGTGGCCTACACTGCTGTATGATTTGAGACAGGACAAAATTGAGTTGAAGTTCAATTACTTTAGATACTGGAAGTCAATGGCCACGGTTGAGGACACCATTTTGGCATTTCCATTTATCGGTTTACAATTAAAAGGAGAAAATATTTATTTTTCCTAGCAGTACAATCCTCCCTCCTATACCAGCATTATCCCTGTGCCTGTCCTTTGCACACAGGAAGGTGTGCATGAATAAGGGGAAAATGTGGATGGATAATCTGATAAACTGATAAAATCTGATAAACTGCTTGGGGCAGGGGCTGAATTCCTCCGTCATGTTTGCCTCGTGTAGCTGGTTGCTCATCTGCCATCTAGGCAATGTCAGTTCATTTAATTGAAGGGCTTTTATTGTGCTCAGGGGACAAACAATTTGGGGACAGAGCTAAAATGGTAAGACAATAGAGGATATTGAAAATACTCTTTTAGAAAAATAGACTAAAAAGAAAGGAAGAGCTAATGCAAAAAGGGAAATATAAAGGAAGAATAGAAGGTCCAATAGAGATTTCCATTCAGTTGCTTGGCGGTATTCTGTGAGATACAAACTCTCTCTTTCGTTTTCCTATGGAAGCGAATAAAATCGACATGTCTCATTCTTTCACAGTATAGATTTACTTTATCAGTGTGACATTTGCAGTGAGCACAGCAGTGGATAAGCAATTGTTGAGTGCTTATCCAGGCACTGTTCTAGCATGGCAAATAGGATGCTGACCAAGAACCACAACCTCTCCCAACCAACCCTACAATCATAAAGACTAAGGGTAGGGGGGCTTTGCTGGTGGCACAGTGGTTAAGAATCCACCTGCCAATGCAGGGGACACAGGTTCAAGCCCTGGTCCAGGAAGATCCCACATGCAGCGGAGCAACTAAGCCCGTGCGCCACAACTACTAAGCCCTTGTACCACAACTACTGAAGCCCACGCGCCTAGAGCCCGTGCTCTGCAACAAGAGAAGCCACCGCAATGAGAAGCCCTCACACCGCAATAAAGAGTAGCCCCCGCTCGCCACAACTAGAGAAAGCCTGCGTGCAGCAATGAAGACCCAACACAGCCAAAAATAAATAAATAAATTAATTAATTAAAAAAAATAAAACTAAGGTAGGGACATCGTTAGCAACTCACGGTCCAGGCATAAAACGTGAGTTAGTAAACAAAACAGGGAAGACGATCAAGAGAATGCACCGAGTCCCACAAGCTCTTAACAGCCCACTGAGGCGTGTGCTTGAATTTATCATGGCTAGACAAGTCCATGGATTGCTCTCCTGGAGAGGAAGCCCATTCTTGGTGCTGCTTTACTTATTGATAGGGAACTTGGGAGGATTCAGGGAGCATGCAGTTAACCAACAGTGTAAGAACAGGAGCCACCTAGCCTGGGAAACACCTTGCTGGGAGGAGCAATGTCCAGGCTTTGGACCTCCAGTTTGTGGAGGGCATGCACACCTGTGCAGTATCAGCTGTGAGCCTTGTAGCTGCTGGTCCAGCTGATTGCTGAAAGTGGAAGAGAGGTGGTCGCTGGGGACATTCAGTACAACAGACTTGCCTCTCCTCTGCAGGTCTTTTCTAAGAAATCACTCGCTTGGGTAGTGAGGGTAGAGAAGTGGAGGATGAACTACCGCTAGTATCCAGATAACTCATCAAATCACTGGGCATCTTCGTTTATCCAACGGGACTCCTAGAGTAAAATGACTGAAGTCCAGCCTAGGACCCAAGTGGACATATCGTATTCTGTTTTTAGCCCTTCAAATGTAAAATTCTGAAGACTGGAAGAAAGATGTTAACACTAGAAAGAACTCTCAGAACAATTTCAAAGAGATTCACTCAAGTTCAATTCAGAGATACATTATGACGTCCAACTTCACAGGGACCCATCTACCAGGTGATTATGAAAGTCCTCTTTATTAACCACTGGGATTGGGGGATTTGGCTTTAGGCACTACTTAGACAAGTGGCATAAGAGGACATCTACAATTATTTCCCCTTACATCTCATGTTAATGTAGACAAAGTAGAAGTTATAGCGGTATTCCTTTTTGTGAAGATGTGTACCTCATGTAACTTGTTAAGTAAATGAATGACTAAAATTCATTGAAAAGCCCTAGTTAAGTGGCAGATACCTAGTACTTAATTTAAAATCCATTACCTTGGAGAAGCATTTTTCAATGTCTCGAAATGAGGTTACCAACATCCCATATTCTCTCTCTCTCTCTCTCTCTCTCACACACACACATACACATTCTGATAGCTTATTTATTAGTCTTATTTATGCATCTTTTTGTTCCTATATATTGAGAAGCATCTAACACACCTAATACATCTTACTTTTTATTAAATTCCTTATACATGTCAACTGAAGAAGACAAGCAGGTCTCTAAATTCTCTGTCCTATGGGTAACTTCTTGCCCTAATCTTCACAGAACATTTCTCACAGTTTTCTCTTGGGAGGCTACTGGTCATCCTCAGAAGTAATGTGAGAGGATTCTTTTTCTGTAAAAAAAAGAGAAAGGTTTTTTTCTAGTGTGAGAAGTCATTCTAAGAAATAATAAAATCTGGAAAAATAGGCAAAGGACAATAATTCACCCTAGACTTGTGGAGTAGGGAGGGAAACTTTTTCTATCTATTCTAATTGTAGGCAAAAGTTACTGAATATCTGATACTGTGGAAACAGTGACAGATGCTATTAAAGTTGTGCTGTGATTATAAATTATATTTTCATATGGAGGACCTTATACACCCTGGGAGAGTGCAGTTTCACTGCAGAAGTCTCAGAAGTAGGGTGAAGCATTAAGCCCTGAATATGTTAGTTATCCATACTAATTGGTCTAAAAATGACAGTTATGTGAAAATCTCAGGGTCAGAGATCTGCATTATTTACTGGTGGAACAAGCTTTCAATTCTTTAAGTAGAATGAAGAAATAAATATTTGCTGTGTGACTTGCTTTCAGAAAAGGTGAGATAAATTCATTAAAAAAATCTGTTACAAAGACTGACTGAAAACTAATGGTCTGCTTTACACATTAGGACTTAAAATGCAGCACTCAATAATGGGAAAGGCATTCTTAATCTCTTCACTGTTATTTAATTTAACATGTTGAGCAACAAGTTCATTAATCACTTCATATTAATATTCAAGTGAGAAAGAAGATGCTGGAACACGTTCTATTCCAAATAGCAATTCCATTTGGCCGGGTGTTGTCTTAGGCAAGATGGGGAGGAAACAGGAAGGAAGATTAACTCTCTGATACACTTATTTCTGCTTCATTATTCTGAAAGTCTTTTCTGAACCATCAGGAGAACTTAACCAGAGTAAAGCCAATCTTGACATCTGCCTAGTTCTAATAAATAAAACCTCTTTCATTCATAAGTTTGTTTGCTTATTCACATTATAATCACCCTTATAAATCATGACAAAGGAAGAATAATCATTAATTTCATCCTTGATTTTCATTCCCCTTTGGAGCATAGGGTAGCTAACGAGAAAAGAAAACGAAAACAATTTACTGAGATCTTGAGCTGGGCTCAGTACTTACTTTTTAATATTCTTTTCTAATACGTTAATGTACATGTGAAAAATCCCCTATGTTCTATATGCTCAACGTGAAGTAATTATATGTGGAAAGTGTAATATAAGAAAAGCACTGTGTGATTTACAGTATTTAGGTTGCCTGTTGAAAGATTAAATAGATTGTGATTAGTAGATGTGAGCTTTATGAAATATTAATGGTAATGTGTTGAAAGCCTTAGAAACTCAATCTTATTTAATTCTCACAATGACCCTAGGAAGTAAATACTTTTATCCCCATTTAATAGTCAAGGGAGCTGAGATTTAGAGACATTAAGTAACTTGCCCAAGGTCACACAACGAAAAGCAAAATTGAAAACCTGTTCTTTAGTCAGGTGTGCAAGAAATGGAAGAGGGGCTTCTTCAGTGTATTGATCACCCAGCATTTAATAGCCTAGGACCTAAAGAAAGGAGAAAGTCTGCACCATTATAAGCCTAGGACTTTGCCTTGACCTCTGTGGTTAGAAAGAGGAGCCTCCCCTAAGTGTATATAGGCCCATTCATGGCTCAAACATAATCACACCCACATATGCCGGCTGTATTCTCTACTGATTTGTTAATATTCACTTTGAGCAGCTCTGTAGGTTAGGGAAGGTTGTCACTGTTTCCTCCTTGACCTGACGTCATTCATTTCCATGAAGCATTTTGTGTTCTGTATTAGGGAACAAGGTACAGAAGATGAAATGCAGGAATCACTCAATTTCTTCGCTTTCTTCAAGATCTTTGTTTACTTCTGGCTGAAATCAAAGTGAATTGTTTTTCTAGGTCTTGATGCCATCTTCAGAACAAGGAGATTCTTGGGAGAGCTCAGGCATACAGTTAGAAATCTGAATTAGACAGTCTCTTTAGCTCCTTCCTGCTTCTCATTTCCATCACAGAAAATCCTCACCTTTTGAATGATCTCATTCGATACAGTTTGCGTGGTGGGGACTGTTTAATTACCCTTTCTGGAACCTTTGTTCAAAAACCTTCATTCTAGTTTCCAAAAGATAATGCAATCAAAACTGGACTCATTGGATTTTAAACATCTTTCCGAATCCCTTCTTTTTAAGAACACAAATACCAGTTATTCTTTTTAGCTTCTTTTGCCCTCAGGGCAGAAAATGTCATCCAGTTATGTTGCTACAAGTTTCCTTATGCTTCTTTCCTTATAAGTTAGAATCTCATTAGACTTTATGAAAAGTTTCAGTAATATGCAGCGTATTGCAATTATGAGCTTTGGCATCTGTCTTAATATGATCCTGCACAAACTTTGAGAGTATTTAGTTATGGCTGTATGTCTCATTATGCGCTACAGCTTGCTAAAACTGAAATCATTTTTATGCCTATACTGTGTCATGAAATGAAGGAAGGCTCTCCTGACAGATTGCTCTTTTCCCTTCTGAAGAAGTCCAAGAACATAGGGTGATGCTGCTGAAGGCATCCAAAGGAAAATGAGGTCAGGGTGTCACCAGCCCCTGAATACAGTTCTTTCAGGCTTCACATCTGACCCTCAGCTCCCCAGGCGCAGAAACTCAATCTTGTTGGGAATATCCTGGAGTCCATTAGATCTAAACACTGAGTCAAATTAACACATTGAATAACATGATATTCAAAACAAAAATGGCCAGGTATTAATTAGCAATTACATAGATTACTATCAGAGGAAACTGATCTCTTGGTCAATATTCTCTCCTTGTGACCCAGTCCATTAAAGCCAAATTTTGGTCAAAAGTTGCTTAACATTAAAACAGGATGAATTCATTATGATTTGAATATTCAAGAGCCTCAAGATATTATAGCCTGATGCATTTAAACACCTAAAGAACTACTTGCTACTCAGACCATACAGGCTGAGTTTTGACTAGATTCCCTTCCCCCTGACACTGCTTGAACAGTGCCAGGATTTCACTCTGTCTCCTTACTATTCCCATGTTCTATTATTAACCAATCCATTTTTCTGATAGGCACTTGATTTAAAAAAAAAAAAAGAGAGCTTTTGATGTGGTCACAGTTAAATATTGCTAATCTTGGGACCATTATAATTTAAGAGGTTTTTGTAAAAAAGGACCATTATATCTTAAGGTGATTCTGACATCATCCATAAGGTGTTGATTTGTAGTTTAATCCCCCAAGGGCAATCTTATTTTCCCCATTGTACCACCTTCACCTTCAATTTAGTCCATGATGGAATGCTGGAAATGGTCAGTTTATCACACAGGAGTCATGAGGCCTACTTCAAGAGACAGGGAATAAAGGCAAAGACTCATACGCTCACATGGGCAGACAAATGACAGAACATCCAGCTTCTTATTAGATTAAATTGATATGGTGGTTCTTAGGATCCAAAGTAGATCTGGAAGATGAAGCCCCTAGAAAAAAAAACAAAAACCTACACCTGGATCTTATAGGAACTTCAGGGGCACTTGATCTAGGACTCAAGACAATCTTTAAAATAGGTGTAAACTGAAAAGAATTGTTAAATGAATCTTGATCAGTGTTTATAATCATCAGTTTTAGCATCAGCCAGCGCTGGCTCTGCCACTTTTTAGCTGTGTGAATTTGGTTAACTTAACCTGTCTGAGTGTCTCTGTTTCCTCACTTGGGAAACTGCGGAAATATTAATGCCTACCTCACAGGGCTAGGAGGGTTAAAGGAGATAGTTTGTGAGAAAATTTAGTTCAGTGTCTGCACCATAGAGAAGACTCAGTACATGAAAGCTGGTGTTATATTTAACTAAATTTAGGTGTTGGTTTTATTTTATTTGAGAAGGATTGTCAATTGATGGCTTAAGAGGAACACTGTGTTTTATTTATAAAATAAGTATATACAATAAGGAATGAATGTAGGCTTTTATTGGGTATGAGATGCTGTATATAAAAAGCATACTTAATTTAAAATCCAAACATATTGTCCTTAACTAATATGCAGGACTATCTGTAGCAAACATCTGTGCCGCAGAGATGAACCAGTTCAGAGTACAGGCTCCGGAGACCAAATGCTTGGCTTTCATGCTGGCTTCTTTCCCTGCTAGCTGTCTGCACTTGGTCATTTTAGGTGCCATCCTTGTGAGTATAAAATAGGAATAATGATGTTAATCCTCTAAGGGTGTGAGAATTGAATGAATTAACTATAAAACAGCATGAAGAGTACCTGCCTGGACCATAATGAACACTCCATAAGGGAACTTATTATCATACAGTTGGTTTTAGTTAACCATGACAATATGTGGACATCAGTTTTTACTATAAATTGGGTCTCCCATTCTACCTCCTACTCTAAAGTCTCATTTTCTCTTCTCTCCGAAGCAGAATTGCTCATCACATTTCTGCAGTTTCTTGGGACTTTTCCAAGTTGCTTTTCATATAAGACCCTATAATCATATGCAGAGAAGCAGTCAAGTATGAACTCAGTCTCCAATATGCAACTCTTACCACATCTTTGCCACTATAGGAACCTATTTTTGTATCTAAAGGAAAAAAAAAAAAAGAAAGAAAGAAGGAAGAGTGGGAAAGAACAGGCAAATAAATGAAAACTCACCACGTTCCAGGGCTGATAACTAGCGATTTCTGTGCGGTTCATTAGTTGGTAGCAGTGGGGGAGGGTGCAGTAATACCCATGATAGGTATTCATTCATTCATTCATTCATTCATTCAACAGATATGTACTGATCACCTTCCAGAGCCTGCATTAGTAGTCTGGTGAATGATAGATAAAAGCCACTGTCCTTTCCCTGGAGATGTTCCAAGCCTAGTGAGGGTGACCAATTGTGTTAGTTAGCTAGGGCTGCCATAAAAAAGTGCCACAAACTGTGAAGCTTCAAAAACAGAAATTTATTTTCTCACAGTTCTAGAGGATAAAAGTCCAAGATCAAGGTGTCTGCATGGTTGGGTTCTTCCAAGGCCTCTCTCCTTGATTTGTAGATTTTTCTCTGTGTCTTCATATGGTCTTCCCTCTATACCTGTATGTGTCCAAACTCCTGTTTCTTGTAAGGACACAAGCCATGTTGGATTAGGGCCCATCCTAATGATCTCATTTTAACTTAATTACCTCTTTACAGAACTTATCTTTAAATACAGTCACATTCTGAGGTACTGGGAGAGGGGGTTAAGACTTCAATAAATCAATTTTTAGAGGACACAAATCACTCCATAACACTGACTAATATATGGGGAAGAGGGGTAGTGGGAATTGGGGAAGGAGAAGGTAAGGGAAGATGGAAAGATAGAAACCCTGGAAACTTCTGCTAGTTCCTCACTTTCAGGGACACTTGCAGGGCCCAGGTGGTCCCCAGATCACCACCCAGGCCCGTCTCTCCTCCCACCTCCAGAACTTTCTCCTATAGACATAATAAGTTGACAGCCCTGACTCCCTTGCCCCTTCACCTATTGCTTTTAGAGAGTGAGCCCTGGGTTTTTTCTAACTGCAGAAAGGCAATGTATTCTTATACAACTTCTCCCAACTCATTGAAGAAAGTGCACAGCTGTTTGGAGGTTTTTAACCATAGGAAAAAAGACAGAAAGTCATAGTTATATAAGGACAGTCAGAATGTAATTCATTCCTGATGTTTGTAAGAATCTAAATAAATATTAACTTAAACGTATAGCTTTCTGGTTCTTCCTCTAATCTTGCACATGGTTCTCAACCAAGATCATTGTCACCCTGGACACATGATTTTTGTTCTTTAAAAAAGAAATATAACATAATTGGTAACTTTGGTTCAATATCTCATTCTGTCTTATTAAATTTCTGATCTTGAGCAAACTTCTCAAAGTCTTGATTTACTTTTTTGCAAAATGGTTGTAATAATATTACCTCTTTTATAGTTTTTTTTGTAGTGGGTGAGAAGTAAACAATATAATGCATGAAAAACACTGAATATGTACTTGAACCAGAAGAAAACCATACAATGAATTTTATTTATTATTTCAGTACACAACACACAACAGTGATCTATATAGGGATGCGAATGTTGGGAGAATATGTAGTTTAAGGTTTTTACTCCATCTAGTTAAAGAATATTTCATTTTGGGGAAAAGTTCTATTATTTGGGCAATAGAAGCTACAGAAAGTAGAAATGTAGAAGGGAAACTCTTGACTGGAGTAAATATACAAGAAGTTTATGAGACTTTAAAAGGTGGAGATGTTTCCCTAAGGGTGAGTGTTACAGAATCTCAAAAAAAAAAAAAAATGAGACTTTGATAATTATCACAACAGAGGATGGATTTTCATTTTTGCTAAAAATGGACTTCAAGGGTCAGGTAAAGATAGTTCTTACGTATAATGAAACATCTTTATTAACTCATGGAACTAATACAAAGTTCATTTTTATCTCAGATGAAATGCTTGTTTTAAATACCCTTTCTCTTACCATAGGACATCCATCAGGATATTTCCTTGGACATATAGCTGGGGGAGCAGGGTGGGAGTGGGAATGAGACCTTTAGCACAACTTAGTAGCTTAGTAAGATTTGCTGTCGAACTTGTTGATTAAATGATTGGGAACCCTCAGAGGGCAGCGGCCGCATCCCCATAGGATCAGAGAGAAAACTAATGGCAGTTAAATCCACCCTCCTTTTCTTTTCTTTCTTTCCTTTTTTTCTTTTTCTTTCCTTCCTTCTTTTCTTTTCCTTCCTTCCTCTTTCTTCCTTCCTTCCTTTCTTTCTTTTCTCTTTCTTTCTTTCTTTCTTTCTTTCTTTCTTTCCTGCCTCCCTCCCTCCCTCCCTCCCTCCTTTCTTTCTTTCTTTCTTCTTTCTTTCTTTCTTCCTTCCTTCCTTCCCTCCTTCCTTCCTTCCTTCCTTCCTTCCTTTCTTTCCTCTTTCCCACCCATCTGCTTTTATTTGCCTTTCATGTATTGCCTTATGGCAGATGATAAATGTATGGCTTCCCTAGTTATGGTCATTGATGCTCCCTAGAAGAAAGCTGGTATTTACCTTCTAGCTCTCCATATTTAGATCATGTCAAATAATCAGCTCACCCCACCTGGCTCTTCCCCTTCTTTGGAGAATTTGCCGCCATTAGGCCCATGAGAAAAAAAGTTCATCATTCCTTATAATAGGGAAAGAATATTGATGAAACAATTACAAAGAAACTCAAGATGTTGTGAAAACTCTCAAGTGCCCCCATTTTTTCCAGTCAAAATGTGCTATATACATCAGGAATAGGAGAGATTAAAGTAAGTGGAAGAGTCCTAAGGAAGATCTAATAAAGGAAGCAGGTTTACTTTGAACACCGAAAGATAAAAAAGCTAGCCCATCATAACTAAACTAAGAAGAACTAACATTTACTAAGTTCTTAGTATATGTCTGGAACTGTACTAAGCACTTATTGGAAATCATAACACCTCTCTGATACATATTCTATTAGTACCTATATTTCACAGGTGAGGAAATGAGGCTTAGTACTGTCAGCTTGTCCACTGCCATACAGCTGATAAAGAGAGGAACAGGCTTTTGATCTTGGACACTTTGACTCCAGAACATCTATTACTAACCTCTCCCTTGTACTACTAGCGAGGAGGCCGGTGGTTTCTTTGCTATTCAGATATGCCAGATCAAACAGCCTCCAACATCACCTCTTTATAAAACAAGAGCCACAAGAACAAAAACATTGAGACACAATTAGCCTGCAATCAGTGTGTTAACTCTTATTCTTCCATGAGAGTATTGTTAGGGTGGCTCTGTGATATAAATGGGAGTTTTGTAGTTTGCCTTCAATTCATACTAATTCTCAATGACTTTGAGTCAGAAGAAGTAATTAGCAAAAATTAGTAATTAGCAAACTTTGCTAATTTTGGGAGTTATTCGTGCCAGTGATATGATGTTTTTCTTCAGTGTTCATTGATGTATCAGACATTTATTGAGACTCTCCAATGGGCAGGGCATTCATTATAAAGGAGAGGAGATGTAGTGAGAGAGGTAAGACACAGATCCTACTCACAAATACCGCAGCCAATTTGGGGAGCAGACACGTAAATGCATAAATTACTACTTAGCATAGTGAATGCCATAATGCAAGTTGCTAGATTTTTTTCTGACTTGAGCTTATTACAGAACTAAAACGAATATCTTTATTTTGGCTCTGACTTGGAATAAATCTTACTTTGCCTCCTGAGACAGTGAAAGCTCTGTTGAGAAACTAATAAGTTCAGCCCAAATTCTCAGCAGTGTGCTTGATGAGAAATAACAAAATTTGAGAAGAAGAAAAGGAATAAGGCAGTTCAGCTGACTAGAACTTGATTCAAAGATTCAGAGAAGAATTCAGGCTCTGGTTATCTAAATAAGTAAGTGGAGACAGCTAAAAAATTGGCATAAGTTAAATAATGAAACATTCATAATTGCACAATTGAATTGTTGAAATCCTTGGCATAAGCACATTTATATGTCATATGCTATTTTATTATTGCTAGTGGAAGGGAGTCATGTATAATTTAAAGAGATACTTTAATTAGAATATCAATTACTTTCAAATATATATATAATAAGAATAGACAAGGGCATCTTTAAAGCTGTAAATTTCAACATCACTGTATGTCTAGTAGAATATGACATTTTAGAATGAGGTTTCAGAAGTTCCAATATATTTATATACCTTGAATTTTTATAGATTGGAATGTCTTGGTCATTTTTTTAGGGTTTTGATACTATATTCAGTATTCTTGCAAACTACAGATGAAGTAAATGTTCAAATATTTGACAAGGAATTTATAAAGACAAATGTGAATGATATAAAATACAGAATATAATATAATGAAAAGGTACAGCAAATACTTTCCGTTTTATACACTCATCTCTCTCAATTTCTATAACTATCTTCCAAGGTATTATGCAATATTGGGAGACAGATGAATTGACAACACATAGTGAAAGGGATTTGCATTATTGGCATCATTAGCAGAGCAGAAAAATCCACAGATCAGAGCAGACAAGTCATAAAGTCCTTTACTTTGTTCAATAGGCTTCCGTTCACAACCTGCTCCGTGGTTTCTAGGTGAGTTTCATTCAGCCTGCAGTTTTCCTTTTATTATGGGAGGCAGAGTAGCCAGTAGGACAGGCCCTCTTTGAACTCTAAGGAGTTTGGATTTTAACTTTGGCTCTGCCTTCTATTAGCTTGGAGATTTTTAACAATCAGTTTCATCCTTCTTTTATAAAACGTGAAAAATGATATACATTTCATATCACGGTTGTAAGGATTAAATTAGATGATATATGTCATTACCTGATTTTCCCCCTACTTTACCAGTCACTCAAGCCCCCAACTAGCTATCCTTGGTCCCTCAACTTTGAGCAATGCTCTTAGTAATCCATTGGAAAGTCTAGTTAACTTTGCCTTCAGAACAAATCTCGAATCTGTTCACTTTTCTCCGTCTTCCCTGACATCCTCTAGACCAATTGTTAACACTGGAAGCCAGGGTCAGCTACATAATTTGCAGGGCCCAGTGTAAAATGAACCTGTGGAGTCCTTTGTCCAATACGTGTGGAAAATGTGACATTAAAAATACTAAAGTATAAAGCTTCTTCCTTTCTTCTGCAGTCTCTCTCTTTTCTTGTCATGGTGTTAATTTTCTATCTCATGTCTTCCTAGTATGAAAAATTAAAATGTTAAATTATTAGCATAAATTTTGCCATTCATCTTTATATTGTATAATGCACGTTTTAAAGGCAAGTATAAGAGCATTTAAATCACCTGCAGAATCACCAAAATTACGCAATTAGTATTTCATAGCTTGTGCATGAATATGTGTTTTGTTCTTACCAGAACAGTGGAAACCCACAAAACTAACTGAACTACTTTTATTTTACTTCTTCATATGTGCACATTCTAAATTAATTCTGAATAAGAAAGAAGAGAAAGAAAAAGGAAATGATGGTTGTCCTTTTTCTTTCACCATCCTTCAATATCATTATTTTCAAACATGTTGTTGGCTAATATGGGGGAATAACAGGAGTAAGAAAGGATAGACTCATAAGATCCTTGGTCATGTATGTTGCTTAGAAAGCAATCGCCTTCCTTCTGCATTAGAAACAACTGAAATGGAAAATGTGATCACTTGAGGCTTTCAGGCTCTGCTTATTCAATTGTAGATGTAACACGGTTATTTTCTACTCTGAGCCTCACTGAAACTTCACAGATCATGGAACCACCAGAACTCTGTGCTCGTCAGATACGGCAAACCCTATGTGGCAGTGGGCCAGCAAGGAATGCGGGACATTACTGCACATATTTTCTCTACTTAAAGGCACACTATATTGTCTCAATAGACTTCACTCACAATTCTTAAGTTCAAAGATAAAATTATTAAGAATTTCAAGACAACGACAGCAGAGCAATAAATCTAGTGTGGCTTCCTTCTGAGTGTGGGTGGGGACCTCTGAGATGGCACAGGTCATAAGCCCATGAAGTTGTCCTCGTTAACACTGGATAATTCTTTTTGTGGTGGTTGTTCTGTGCCTTGCAGGATGTTGACTGTATCCTTGGCCTCTATCCAGTAGGTGGTAGTAGCAACGTCCTCCTTCCCATTAAAAAACAAAAACAAAACCAAAAAACTTATGGTTACCAGTGGGGAAAGGTGGGGAGAAGGGATAGATTGGGAGTTTGGGATTGACATGTACACACTGCTATATATAAAGTAGATAAACAACAAGGACCTACTGCATAGCACAGGGAACTCTGCTCAATATTCTGTAATAAATTAAATGGGAAAAGAACTCAAAAAAGAATAGATACATGTATATGTAGAACTGAATCACTTTGCTGTACACCTGAAACTAACCCAACATTGTTAATCAACTAGGCTCCTGTATAAAATAAAAATTTTTTTTAAATGTCTCCAGACAATGCAAATGTCTCCCGGGGGAAAATGCCCCTCTCTCCCATGGAAAACCACTGCTCTAGACCCAATCACCCTTGTCTCTTGCTTAGTCTACAGCCTGACCACTTAACCAGCCTCCCTGGCTCCCAAGAATTTCATCCCACATTTTGTCCTCTACATGCCAGAGTGATCTTTAAAAATACTTTGTCTTTCTTCTGCTTAAAGCACTTCAGTACTCACCACTCCACACCACACCCCTCCTCACATACAGCAGAGACACACACATACACACATCCCCACATCTTTAGTAAAAATCCAAACTCCTTAACCTGGCTCAAAAAGTCCTTCAAAATATTTTCCCTGGCTACCTTTCTTCCCTCATGTGTCTCTACTTTTATTTTACCTGCTGCCCTCGACCTTATCAGCTTTCTTTAGGTTTCTCAACATGCCAAACTTGTCCATACATCAGGACTTTTGTATCAGCCTGAGCCTATGCCAGAATGCTGTCTACTGATCTCTGTGTGGCTGACTCCTTATGTTCCAGAATTTAAAAATGACTTTCTCAAAGTGAGATTTCTTGACCGCCAAAATAACGTAGCTATCCAGTCACTGTCTATAATAACACTGCATTTGTGTTTTCTGCACAGCTCTTTTCTCTACTATTTTTTTCTTGCTTAATTATTTATGTGGCAGTCGTCCATCTCTCTTCCCCACTAAAATACACTGCCATAAGAACACAGACCTATCTATTTGTTGTCGTTTTTCTTCATACCCCCTCAATGAATTGAACAGTGAGTTCGTGGTACAGAGCAAGAGCTCAAGAAATAAGTTGTTGGATGTCTGTGGAATAAGAGTACAATACCTGTTACTACTAGCTGTTGAAAATAGGAAAAATTCAAAGGTCCTAATACCTCTTTTCTCTCTTCTTCCACTACATAATTGTTTGAAGCCCACCGCTTTGAAATTTAAACACAAGCATGTCCCAGGATCCCTTTCTATTCAACAGGCCACGATAGCCACTCTTCATATGTTTTATTAATTACTCTGAAGGCTGTCTTGTTTCATCTTTAAGTTTGGGCAAAGCTCAGGGGCAGGAAGCAACTCTGCCCCCAGCATTAAATTTAATGCTGAATACGCTACTGGAAATTCAGCTAATGTTTGTGTCATTAGAGGCATTTTTGTTATTGTGGCAAAAGAAGGATACTTGACTGAGAATCAGAAAATTTAGGATCAAATTCTAGGTTTTGCCGCTTACTAGCCATTATCATTTGGACCAGCTCCCTCTCTGGCTTTCACCTCTTCATCTTTAAACATGGGCTAATTCTTTAAAATTCTGCAAGTTATAGAATCCAGTATGATTCAAAAAGCTTATAAGGATTGTTTTAGAGTAAGAAAATTTACAAAATTATCAAGAAGATGCTGTGATAGGTAAATAATAGGAAATATTCTCTAGTAATATATTTGTTTTATAAACTCCACTAGGGTTGATACATAATCTTCTTTAAAAATTGAACCTTTGGGGACTTCCCTGGTGGTGCAGTGGATAAGACTCTGTGCTCCCAATGCAGGGGGTCTGGGTTCGATCCCTGGTCGGGGAACTAGATCCCACATGCATGCTGCAACTAAAGAGCCCACGTGCCACAACTAAGACCCAGTGCAACTAAATAAATATTTAAAAAAAAACAAAACTGAACCTTCGCGAAACCCTCTCCAAGAACATTACCCCACATTAAAACATTAATTAAAATACATCAGATATGTCAGAGTAAAAGCAAATTAATCACCTTTAAAAATCATCTCCTTTTTAATGACCACATCATTAAGAAAGGCTATTTTGGAAAGGACTGGTCTTGCTAAAGTAAACTCTGAAAATTAGACAAAACCTTATCTCCAGTACAGTTCTGCAGTTTCTGTATGCGTGGAGGGGAAGGGGAGTTTATATACAAATGGATTCCTTCAACCCTTAATGAAGACAAGATGTAGTGCTTGCCCTTGGCAAAATTGTGGTTGACCGTTCATCTTGCTGGCATTCTGTCAGTTCTCCATCACCGCCATCTACCTTCCACTCACCCACCATCAATTTCTGCTTTTCCGCTGAGAGAAAAGATTTATAATTGTCAGAAGCCAAGCAGCCTCTTCAAGGTGCTGCACGGCCATAGTTATCATATAAGTAGGGGCTGAAAAGAAGGACAGAAGGAGGTGGTTGGCATTATTTGGCAGTTTGCCCTTCCGGTCATCTCACTCTCCTCCCCCCCCATTCACCTGATTGTGCACCTGGTTCTGTTCTGTTATCAGTATCCTGCTGGTAGGATGGGTCTGAAAACCCTATAAAGGACCTTGGCTGAGTCCTCACAAACAGCTATGATTACCCGCGTTGCAATCTCCCTCCCCTCTGCCTCCTTGGTCATTGATGTAACTGACTACTGCCTGTGGGTTATTGATAGGGCCAGCAGTGCCCCCATTTGCTGTGCTTTCTATTTGCCAGGGTTCTCGGATATTTGTCATACTAGATCCATGACTTCAGAGCTGGACAGCAGTTTAGAGTTCATTTTTCCAAAGCCTTACCCACTGCAGAAATTCTCTCTATTATATCCAAAAGATAATCTATCTTACAGTTTCTGCTTGGACCACACTGAGTGAGAGAGAACTCACTAGTTTTTTAGGCAGTTCATTCTACTGTTAGCCACATCCAGTTGGTAGAAAGTAGCATCTGATCCTGACTCAAACTAAACTCTGACTTCTACTCCCTGATCTCAGTTCTATCCCGTCTGATACAACACAAAATAAAATTACTTTTTTTTCCCCGAAGTGTCAGGTTAGCTATCGTGTTCCCTTAAATCAGGGGTTCAAAACTTGTGTCGTGCAGCCTGAGTGAAATTCATAATTATACTTCATTTGGCTTATACAATGGTGTCCCTACTCTTTGTTTTAAATTTGAATTGACTTACTTTTATGTAGCTATCATTTTATAGTGCTTAACATGTCCATCATTTTTTTTAAATGTTCTACAAACATTAACTCATTTACTACTCATAATAACCCTATGAGGTAGAGTTTTTTATTCTATTATTATCCCCTTTTTTAATAATGAGAAAACTGAGGCACAGAGAGCAAGGCAATAGTAGAGCTGGGATTCAAACCCAGGCAAACTGGCTTTAGGGTCCACACTCTTCTTAGGATGCTACGCTGAACGCTTTAAAATATTAACATTTTATGGGGTAATCCAGATTTCTGCTTTCTCTTGAAATATGAGGTATTTTTGTTATATGACCTCACAGTCCCATATGGCAAAAATCCACAAGAAGTGTGGTCCAGCCTCCACGTTTAGATGGGGAAAAGGGGTGTTCAATTTGCCTCAATTTTAAACCATTCTTTTTTTTTTAGATGCTTAATATTTTATTATTTATTTATTTATTTAAATTTTATTAGAGTTGATTTACAATGTTGTGTTAGCTTCAGGTGTACAGCAAAGTGATTCAGTTATACATATACATATATCCATTCCTTTGCAGATTCTTTTCTCATATAGGTTATTACAGAATATTAAGTAGAGTTTCCTGTGCTATACAGTATATCCTTGTTGGTTATCTATTTTATAGTGTGTATATGTTAATACCAAGCTCCCTCCCATGTTTCTCCTTTGGTAACCATAAGTTTGTTTTCAAAATCTGTGAGTCTGTTTCTATTTTGTAAATAAGTTCATTTATATCGTTTTTTAAAAATTAGAGTACATATGAGTAATATCATATGATATTTGTCTTTCTCTGTCTGACTTACTTCACTTAGTATGATCATCTCTAGTTGCATCCATGTTGCTGCAAATGGCATTATTTCATTCTTTTTTATTGCTGAGTAATATTCCATTGTATAAATGTACCCACATCTTCTTTATCCATCCGTCGATGGTCATTCAGGTTGCTTCTATGTCTTGGCTATTATAAATAGTGCTGCAATGAACATAGGGGTGCATGTATCTTTTGAATTATAGTTTTCTCTGGGTATATGCCCAGGAGTGGGATTGCTGAGTCATATGGTAGTTCTATTTTTAGTTTTTTAAGGAGCCTCCACATTGTTCTCCATAGTGGTTGTTAAACTGTTCTTCTGTATTCCCTACCCTACCCACTTGTTAATGCTTTCCACCTATTTACTTGAATTATTTATGACATTAGAGCCAAATTTTATCTTTTCTGTATTATATCTATTTTTTCTTCCACCATTTTTCATGGTTCAGTATTCAAAGTTCTTGGATGAAGAGAGACAGTAGAAAACTTAATGTAGCCAATGATAGGTTTTGGGAAGCCCACCTGTACTTTCTTTTTTTATGCTTCTATGAGGTGTCTTAAGGAGAAAAAAAAAGTTGACCTGATAAATAAAACAATGTATAAAGGTCATGGTCTGTGAAAGACTTTGAGGCTGTATAGAATTTAAAATGTTTGAATGCATTTTAATAACATCAGTGATTTGAGATCCTGTGGGGAACAGGACACTGTCAGTATGGCAAAGATTACTGGCTAGACTTTCCAGCCCAGACAGGAGCTATGCTATGACTTACTTTGTTGAATGGATGGCTTTGCCATTGAGAATAAAGGAAGAAAGCACAAAAAGTACCTTTAAAAATAGTAGATGAAGATATGACTAATTCACATGTAAAATCAGCCAATCAAACATATGATGACTACTTATTATTTACAAGATAACAGTGAACTAAAGGGGAGGGAGAATCAAAACTTTTCTTGTTTAAATATAGACAATTTTCAAAATAATACATTATAAAACACACAACTTTAGTTTGAATCCATTATGATTTTGCTTAAATAATTCTAGAAAAAAACTAGGTATTTGTATACTATGGATTTATGTGTAAAACTTGCTTTCACATTTTCTTCTTCCTTTGATTCGTACAATAAGCCTTTAGGGAGGTAGAGTAAGTACCCTCATTTTCGTATGTGGGTTTTGCTTTACCCTCTTTTTAAAAACTCATTTCCTTATGACCCCAGTATTGCCATGTATACAAAGCATTCCAAGTATCTGAATTCAGGCTCATGAAATTCTTTCAGATCCAGGTTTCTTTCTGCTTTCCCTGAACCTCTTAATGAACATAATTTCACTGACACCCCTCATTTCTCAAACCCCTTTGGTTCTAAATCTTTGATTCATTTCTTTAACTAGCTCATATAAATGAAAATTCTGCATTTTGACTCTGCTTTGGACCCACCTCTAGCGTTCACGTCAGACATTATACCCAGGTTGCAGATTTTTCCTAGCATCCTTTGGCTCAAGACCCAAAGCCCAAGCCCTCAGTCCCAGTTTAACAAGGTACAGATCAGACAGCATAAAAGAAAATCAAACAAGTTAAGTGATTCAGCCATGATCAGTAATGTGATGGCACATTTATGATTATAGTTGTAGCACTTAAGTTTGGCTACAGGTAACAGAAAACTGAAAATCATAGTGGCTTAAACAGGAGAGAAATGTCCAGAGATTATTTGTTGAAGGATAGTTAGGCACAGGGTTAGGGAGCTGGGCTCCTTCTGCCTTATGGTTTTGTTATCCCTGTTCCCATTTCCAAGGTTACCTCAGGGTCCAGTATGGCAACTGGAGCTCCAGCCATTTCATCTGTACTTTGAGCTTATAGAATAGAAAAAAGAATCGAGAAGGCCAAGGCCCCTCCACTTAACAGCCCTTCTGAAGCTTTGCAGTCATACTGAGTTTGAATCCTGGCTCCTTCACCTATGTGTCCTTGGGTGAGTCATTTAACCTTCGTGAGCCTTGCATTCCATACCTGGAAAATCAGGATATGAATTTACTGACCTAAAGACAGCTTTATAACATTTAAACTAAATTGATCAATTTAGGGTATGTAGAATTACCTGTGCCTGACCCAGAAAATATCATCATTATCATCATTATCATCTTCATTGTCATTAACAAAATTACTATCATTATAATTATGATTATTATTAGCTGATTAGCTATAAAATTGCCTTAAACCCCAGACTTTTGGTATTGTCATCTCTGTCTTTGTACGTTACTTACCATGTATTTAAGAGTTACTATAGTTTAACTCCTATTAACATGTTTGGCAGAATCAGATTCATTCCCTTCATGCCTTTTAATGACCAGGCTGTTCCTTTCCCTCCTCCTTTGTATGTGTTTGCAAGTATTTTTGTCTTAACGATCTCCTGATCTCTATTTGTGCACGTGTATCTCTGACCCAAGGTGAACATTTAAGGAGAAAAGCATTACAACACCAATGTCTACTTGGCCATATTTCATAGTGAATAGTGAATGATCTGGAAAGAGAAGACTGCTGGTTATCTTTATATCCCACCCCCTCCCTGCTTGTGCCCAGATGAGGAAATAAAATGAAGATGACACTGTTAAGAAACTTTAAGGACAAGAAAAAAAAGTAAAAGTCTTCCATAAATTAATAAAGACTTCAGAATAGGAAACAACATCAAGATGATTTTCAAATGATTTAGGCAGACATTTGCCAAGTGGGAAAAATGTCACTCAAAGTGATTGATTAGTGGATCCACTTAAGACAAGTAAACTCATCTATTTGTAGACAGAAGCCCAAAGATCCATCGTATACCCATTCCCTTAAAGACAAAATATACTTGGCCAATTAGTGCTTCATTTGTATCGTATATGCCTGGTATTTCCACGTGGAAGGAACAGGATTTACCAGGAAGGTGTGTGATTTTCTTGCCCAGGAGTTAGTGGCAGTTTGGCTAATAATGTTCTTGTCTAGAGTACTGAATTATTTATATCCTTTGGGTTTGAAAGATAGTAGATGACTGTATAGGTAAATTGTTTTATGATTTTTTTTCCTTTGTCTCTTTCCCTACTTCTTCTCTGACCATTAAACCGAAGTTAAGATATATTTATTGCCCACTTAACCACCATACAGGCAAGGCATGTGTGCTAAATGTTTTATAAGATAGAGTTCCTGCCCTCAAAGAATTTACTGTCTAGCAATGACTAATGGTTTTATTTCACTAGTTTTCTGCTCAATCAACTGTCTGCTCTTATTACTGTTCTTATGATCATCATCTCATGGATTTCCTCCTTTCCCTTTAGCACTCCATTATAAACCTATCTGACCAATTGATCTAAACTCTTAAAAATATTTAACCAGCAGTCTCCAAGGAATATTAAGAGTGGAAAAGAATAAAACTTGGTATCGTTATATTTGCAATGTACCTTTTCTCTCACTAAAAAAAAAACCAGTTTGCATAATTCTCAAATGATTTCAAAGTGCAAATGGGAAAGCTGCAACTGTACTGAAAAAAAGAAATCAAACATAATTCCAAATGTTGTGACTCAGAGCCTCCATGGGGGTGGGTGGGTAGGAGGGTGTCTTGTGATGACTGAAATATTTGACAGGAAAGAAACAAAACAAAACAGAAAATGTAGTTTAGAATTGATTTAAGAGGGTAAATAACTCGAGTCCTTTTAAATAATTTTTCTGAAAAGGTTTCTGGAATATGATGACCTTGTCCTGTCTTTGGCAGGAGGTTTGCTGCCCTATGTGTTTCTCTGCTGGCTTTAGGACGCTGGGATCTCGAATTAGGCAGAAGAGTCCATTCTCAGTAACTTAGAAAATTTAACACTAATAAAGACGAAAATGATTGTATAGAATAGGATTTCAGGATTTTAGCAACCCCAGTTTAGATGACAAATGCCATCACATAAAGTATTTTACGACAGATAAGAGATTATACTTATTCCCTGAGGAGCTTTTTCACCTCCATTTTACCTACTCGTAGGATCTGTACTGAATAACGGAAGTAGTTGGAGCTGTGAAATTTTATTCCTCCCAAACACTAAGGGGAAAATGTCGAATAAATCTGCATAAAAGACATCCACAACATAAAATTGAGGAGCTTAGCTTACGTGTTAATCAGTGCTTTGTGCTGTTTGCAAAACAACCACCAAATTTGGCCCTCGACAAAATAAAGAATATTGCCTCATTAACAAATTTGGCAGTACTATAGTGACAGTAATCACATTTTTATTCTATTTTCATATTCAAGACTTCAAAGCAGCTTAAAAAAATATTCATTAACGATGCAGGTTGCTGCATGCCAAGGAGCTACCTCAGCACTGTCATATATAATTTTGTAAGTGTTATCTAGGAGGGCAGAGTTTAATTTTAACTGCAGGAAATACACACACACACACACACACACACACACACACACACACATGCCAGATAAGATTAATGATAATGGTCTCAAAAATAAATGAGTTTCTCAATAAAAGGGGAAAAAATCCTACAGTGCAATTTGTTGTTTGGATTTTAAGTGTTATAGTCAGTCATTAATGAGCAATGTTATTTAACGAACTTTCCAAAGACTGAATTTTTGCTAAATACAATTCTATATCAAGAAGGTATTCAACATGTGCTAAGCTTTTCAAACTTATTCAAAAAATAAATGAGTCAAGTACATTAAAGGGTTTACTTGTAAAAGGAAAAGATGAGTGATATGAATGAGAGGGACAAATCAGTTTCAAAATCAAGTATGATGCAAATGTTGTAGAATTGCAGGCATTCATATTGAAAAGGGTACAAAAATGAGAAAATTAGCAACTCTGGTTTCTCAAAGAAGATTTAGGCAAAGAATCAGACTGAAGGAGAAGCGCATAGTAATAGCCCTCAGAAGGTCATTTCTTGCTTATCTTTGTGATGTTGGTGTGACTGCAATTCTGACACAGGTTTTATTTACTTAATTCACCTTAGTATTACTTCACAGTTGATCATCTATGTTGGAAATGGAAGTGGTATTACCTGTATATTTTGTGGATGGTTCATGTGTCTGTACTTATAAACATACAGCCTAGAAAATTATTTTGATTTAAAAAATAAATCAGAAACCTCAATATAGAGGAGAAGGAGGAGTAGTCCATTGTACCACTGATGATGGGCAATTGCCTTACCTACGTATCTGGAGTAATGGGAGAAATTGGGGCTGATTGGCTCCTATATCTAGTAGAAATCTTGTTTCTGATTTCTAGAAGGAAGCTTAGGCTTCTTCACATGGCATTTGGATTTCAAAAAATCATGATCCTTTTGTACATTGGCTCCAATTAATTGTATTGAAACTGCTTTGAACCATTCAGACAGGTTATCTATCTATCTATCTATCTATCTATCTATCTATCTAATCATCTAAGAACTAATAGGTTCAACTAATGAGACAAATTTAATAAGGGATAAGGAGTAATTGAGTGACATAGACTATGGCTAAATTAAATTATAGAGATTATGAAACCAGTACTTTTGTCATTGGATATTATATCGCAGGTTGCCCAGGGAATATTCCTTCCGCAAGGAAACTCCAGAGAGGTACCAGAGTACCTCCATAGTATATTAATAGTCTATAGCATATATGCTGAGAGCAAATAAATTGAGCTGGTATATATAAATCCAAAGATTGACCATCATAATAAGTCATGGTATCCAAAAGTTGTATCAGGCATGTGGCCCATCCTTGACCCTGCAACAAGTACGTGTTTATATAACATATTTGTTTTAAAAATGTATTTGCTGTCTTTTTTCCATACAAAATTTGGAGTCATTTAGAAATAATGCACATAATGAAATGAAATAAACAATAAAATATGATAAAAAGAAACATATCTAAAAATCAAGATTAGGAAAACATGAATTATAGTAAAAAGCTAAGTAGAAGAAAGGAGAATATATAAAACTTATTCAAGAGTGTCAAATCCACACAATTGCTAGAGTTTACTTTCCTGATGGATGAAGCTAAAAGATAAGAATGAGCCAATCCAAGTCGTCTCTTTAAGTATAGAAAAATGAAATAGCTATTGTTCCAGTTAATAAACTTTTATCTGTGCTGTTTAGTTCTAAAATGCTAAATTTCAGTTTTCACGTACTCTTTGAGACAAGGAAGGAAAGTTCTTACTTTCCAAACTGTAAGTAAAAAAAAAAATAAATGCAGGCACAGAAAAAAATTAGATGCCAAATTCAGAATCATACCATTACTTACTTACTGAAAGCTTTGGATTTAAGACCAAGTATATTGGCTTCTGGTCAAGTGTGCTTTTCCTAACATCCCAGGTTCAACCCCTGCTTGAAGACTAGATGAGGAGCAGCTACGCTTTGGGGTTAGAGGAGCCTGATTTTGCTTCCCAAGGGTCAAGTGACACAGAGATAGACAAGTATACAAAAGCTTGCATTTGTATTTCTTACAGGCTGCATTCACAGTACCCCACATAGTACACAGAGGATGGTAGGTACTCAAAAAGTATTTGTTGATTGATTAAATACAGTTTTCCCCCTATAGTATTCATAATTTCCAATAAAAATCAGTAGGTTATCATACCATAAAAGGACTTCACTATTTCATGAGCAACTAGAGTTTCATTCTCAGTGAACTAGGAATAAATATGAATAAACACATTGTTAATTGTTTAAACACCCATTTCAGTTCATTTGGCCATGACCTGGCTCATTTTACTTGGCTTCTTTCAATACATTAGTAAAATCCACCCTTATGGACTTCCCTGGTGGCACGGTGGTTAAGAATCTGCCTGCCAGTGCAGGGGATAGGGGTTCGAGCCCTGGTCCGGGAAGATCCCACATGCCTCAGAGCAACTAAGCCCGTGCACCACAACTACTGAGCCTGCGCTCTAGAGCCCACGAGCCACAACTACTGAAGCCCCCGCGCCTAGAGCCCATGCTCCGCAATAAGGGAAGCCTGCGCACCGCAAAGAAGAGTAGCCCCCGCTCGACGCAAGTAGAGAAAGCCCACGCAGCCAAAAATAAATAAATGAATAAATTTTAAAAAAATCAATCCTTATTCACTTGATCAATGATAAAGCATTCCTAAGACCAGTATTTTGCTGGAAAATACAAAAGAGATGCATATTTATAGTGCTAAACGTGTGATTGTAAAGCAGCTGAATATCAAATGATGTCTTAAGATGTTCCAAAAGCCAGCCTGATCTTACCCGGGCTTAAGATGGGGTCTCAGATGACCTCACTCACATGTTTAGCATTTGGTTGGGATAATGGGAGCAATTGGAAGCCCATGTTTCATACATCTAATAGATAGTTCAGGCTTCTTCACATGGCATTTGGATTCCAAAAATAATCTAGAGAATAAAAGTCAAAAAGTAAAACAAAGCCAAATATTCCACAAGCCTCTGCATGGATAACATTTGCTAATAAGAGGAATTAGAATTATTGGGACCCTTTTTTTGGTAGCCATCTACAATGCTAGCTTGATTTCAGTTTTTTCTAATTTTTCTAATTACCTTGTAAAGTACAAATGAGTTATTAAATTGACTTGGCTCTTTTTCCTGTTGGCATATTAAAGAAATCCTATAAATCAGGTGAATAAGAATGTACTGAGGAGCTATTGCATGAAGGACACTGCACTAGGTGATAGGAGGGCGGTAATTCATGATTCAATTAGTTTATTGTATATGGTGGCCTCCTTGACTGGATCATGAGATTGTTGTCAGTGTTTTAAAATTCCTTTACAGGTGGGACAGATTTTGTGGAAGAGAAAGTCTACTGCTGCTAACTCTTCTTTTAGAACTGTAAGACCATTGCTCACAGAAGGAGCAAAGCTACAGAATGTTGACAACCCAGTGCTACTGCTAGACTGGGGTGGAGGCTGGGATCAACAAGACAAATATTCTCTACCTGTGGTGGCCCCTTCACTCATATTTTTAACATTTAACGGGCATGAGAAGAAACTGATTTTCTATTAGAAAATCTTTATCTTTATTAAAATATGAAGGATGTATTGCGCACACTCAGTGTAACATGACCTTTTAACTTACTTGAGTCTGCCTTCATTGTACTCTTTTCCCATTGCTCATAACTTGATAGTGTTCCTCACTGATGCTCTAGACTATCTCGAGACACTTAAATCTTTCATAAAAAATAGAGGAGATATAAAAAAAATTCATAAGTATGTTACAGATGAGGACTGTAGAAGGTTGTGGTTTAGCACGTGGAATATGGAGTTGACTCTTTAGTTGCAATCTAAGCTCTTTCACTTGCTATCTGTGTCACACAAGCAAATTATTTAACATTTTTAAGCATCAAATTCTTCATGTGAAAGATAAGGATGATAATTTCAACCTCAAAGCCTTGAAATAAGAATGAACGGAAATAATGTATAAAAAGTTCTGAACATATTCTCAGTACTCAATAAATTGGAGCTATTATCTTTAGTGTTATTCATGACAATGTCCTGGCCATTATAAACTTACATTTCTTTAAGTCTATACATTTAATGAAATGATTTTTGCTTGTGGACAGAAGACAGCACTCAGTGAGATTAATGATTTTTCTATAAGAATGTGCACATTTATTTTAAAACTATATTTTATATGAAAATATTCTGGAGCATTATTCTTAACATTTGGATAAATATGTTTATGAGGCTCTTCTGAAGGCTATTCAGACTCCTGCCTTCAGTTTTTTGACTCTTTTAAAAAGAAGTTTGGGAGTTCCCTGGTGGCCTGGTGGTTAGGATTCTGGGCTTTCACTGCCATGGCCTGGGTTCAATCTCTGGTCGGGGAACTGAGATCCTGTAAGCTGTGCAGCGAGGCATAACATATAAAGTAAAGTAAAGTAAAGTAAAGTAAAGTAAAGTAAATAAAAGTTTTAGGTTTACAACAAAACTGAAACTGGGAGGGAGGTAGAGAGATTTCCCATATATCCCTTGTCCCTACATGTGCATAGCCTACCCCATTATCAACATCACTCACCAGAAAAATACATTTTTTACCAAAGATGAACCTACATTAACACATCATAATCACCCAAAGTCCATAGTTTACCTTAGGGTTCACTGTTGATGTTGTATGTTCAATGGGTTTAAACATATACAGTAACATATATTCATCATTATTAAATCACACAGCACATTTTCATAGCCCTAAAAATCCTCTGTTCTCTACGTATTCATCCTTTCCCCTCTCACCCCTGGACACTGCTAGTCTTTTTATTGTCTCCATTGTTTTGCCTTTTCCAGAAGGTCATATAGTTAAAATCATACAGTAGGTAGCCTTTCCAGATTGGTTTCTTTCACTTAGTAATATGCATTTAAGTTTCCTCCATGGCTTTGTATGCTTTGATAGCTCATTTCTTTTCAGGGTTGAATAATATTCCATTGTCTGGACGCACCACTGTTTATATATCTGTTCACCTACTGAAGGACATCTTAGTTCTTTCTAAGTCTTGGCAATTATGAATAAAGCTGCTATGAACATCCACATGCAGGTTTCTTTGAGGACATAAGTTTTCTACTTCTTTCAGTAAATATCAAGGGAAATGTGTGGTAAGACTATGTTTAGTTTTGCAAGAAACCACCAAACTGTCTTCCAAAGTGGTGGTACCATTTTGCATTCCCATCAGCAATGTCTGAGAGTTCCACGGCCTCACCAGCACTTGATGTCAGTGTTCCAAATTTTGGACATTCTAATAATTGCGTGGTGGTATCTTGTAGTTTTGATTTACATTTTCTGACAACATATGATGTGGAACATCTTTTCATATGTTTATTTGCCATCCGTATATTTTCTTTGGTGAGATGTTTGTCTCTTAAGGTCTTTGGTCCATTTTTTAATCAGGTTGTTAGTTTTCTTATTGTGGAGTTTTAAGAGTTCTTTGTATATGTTGGATAACAATTCTCTATCCAGATGTGTCTTTTACAAATATTCTCTTCCAGTCTGTGGCTTGTCTTATTCTCTTATACTGTCTTTCACAGAACAGACACTTTTAATTTTAATGAAGTCCAGCTGATCAGTTATTTCTTTCATGGATCATGTCTTCTGTGTTGCATCTAAAAAGGCATCACCCTTTTTAGATGCAACACGGAAGACAAGGTCGTCTAGGTTTTCTTTTATGTCATCTGTGTCTAGACTCTTCTCTTTTTTTGCATGTGGATGCCCAGTTTTTCCAGTACCATTGGTTGAAGGACTGTCTTTGTTCCATTGTGTTGCCTTTGCTCCTTTGTCAAATATCAATTGACTGTATTTATGTAGGTCTGTTCCTGAGCTCTCGCTTCTGTTCCATTGATCTACTTGTCTATTCTTTCTCCAATACCACACTCTCTTGATTACTGTAGCCTTTTAGTAAGTCTTGAAGTCAGACCATGTCAGTTCACCAATTTTGTTCTTCTTCTTTAACTTATCTTCAATTTTAACTTTTTTTCACATTTCATGAGTAAAAAAGCTATTCATCCTAGACGTCCATTTTTTCAAATATAACACTAGCAGCAAAACGTTTTTCCAAGCTCTTGATGCTTTATTCTATAAAAATTTGAATCTCAGGTTGTCATTGAACATCAAATATTTTTTATTAATATAATGATATAGAAAATGCCATAATAGTGCCTACAAGATAGGTTAACTTTCTCATGGAATCTGTCTGTATAGCATTTTGATCTGGTCGGGGAACTGAGATCCTGTAAGCTGTGCAGCGAGGCATAACATATAAAGTAAAGTAAAGTAAAGTAAAGTAAATAAAAGTTTTAGGTTTACAACAAAACTGAAACTGGGAGGGAGGTAGAAAGATTTCCCATATATCCCTTGTCCCTACATGTGCATAGCCTAGGTGTCTTACTGACACCTTGATCTCTTCTTATAATAGAGGTGTCATCAAGAGAAAGTCCACCAGAGATAACTTTACCCAGTGATTTATAGCAGTTTATATTCTAAAAATTATGATCTACAAGGTGAAGTAATTTTGCCTGACAGTGATTGTAAAAATATGTATCTATTGAAGATATAGGCTTACATATATCTATTATATCTGCGTTAGCATCTGCTGTTGACTTGAATTTTTAAATATTTTTTTTTTTTTACACAAATTATCAAAAGTCTGTGTGTATATATTTTGTCTACATGTATAAAATGTCCTCCCTGGGATTCCTAGTGACTGCTTTTCTCCCTTTTGCGGTGCAATGCAAATTCTGCAGTCCTGTACCTAGATGCCTTGCCCTGGATGTACGGACAAGCAATATACGAAAAGTTGTTGATTAATGTCTTATACTGAGAAGACCCCTACAAATCTTGGAGTTTGTTTCTTATTTTGTCTTTCAACACTTGTGCCATCCTGGGTAGTAAGTAGGTTGCTCACTTCCTCTAAAGTAGAAATCTTTCATCTGTAAAATGGTGATACTTATATATACTTCAGAGAATCTTCTGAGGATCACAGCATCCAGATCAAGGGACTATCGCAAATGTTATTGTCTTCCCTATTTCACCATTTGGAGAAGAATATAGTATGGCATATTAGAAAGCATAGGTGTTGGTGTCGGGGAAAACGTGAGTTTGAGTATTAGCTCATGTGACATACTAGTGACCTGACTTTACATGTGTCACTTATACCACGTGACCAGGCCTCTCATCTAGAAAATGAGTATCATAATTGTTAGGTCTGTATTATAAGACATCAATACCAGTGCTCAGCACAGAGTGGCATCCTTTAATTCTTCTTTTGAGCATAGTTTTCCAGCTCAGAGTAGAACCCATCAAATGTGTTAATTGATTAATCCCTGTAACTTTGAATACATCATTAAAAACACTAACTAAGTCATTAGACTGTAGTAGATAAAAGAAGATACATTTAATGGAGATGTTGACACAAAGTGACAAGCCTCAAAAATGTTCCTGGATCTGTATAATGATTAAGATCAAAGAAAATTTTACTAAATTTGGTAACTATGTTTAACAGAAAATAAAAGATGATTAAGGAAGTTCTAGTTAACACAAAGGATTTAAAGTTGAAATTAATTTGTAGCTAGAACATGAAGTTCATTTTGAGAGTGATTTAAGACTGGATTAAGGTCCTCAAGATGGAACTTAAAGAATGACAATTTCCCTGCTTATGAAAATTATTGCTATTTTTTTATATTAAAGCATTTCCTTCTGTAATGATGTGCTGAGAAACTGAAAAGGAGATCTTTCTTCTTTGCATTAAAACTCACACAGGATCCCCATGTTTCTCTTCTCAGTTTCTTCTTATAATAGAGGTGTCATCAAGAGAAAGTCCACCAGAGATAACTTTACCCAGAACATTTACACTTATACACAGGATGTACAATCAGCCCTACTTCGGGAAAATCTGCTTCTGGAGATATCTCATATTCCTTGTTAAGTGCTGAATTGTGTCCCCCCCCAAAATTCTTATGTTGACGACTTAAGCCTCAGTACCTTACAATGTGACATATTTGGAGACAGCTTCTTTAAAGAGGTAAAATGAAGTGATTAGGGTGGACCCTAATCCAATATTATTGGTGTTCTTACAAGAAGATTAGGACACAAACATACATAGAAGGGAGATTATGTGAAGTTACCAGAGAAGGAAGACAATCTACAAGCCAAGGAGAGAGGCCTCAGAAGAAATCAATCTTACTGACACCTTGATCTCAGAGTTCCAGCCCCCAGAATTGTGATAAAATTAATTTCTGTTGTTTAAGACCCCAGTCTGTAGTGTTATGACAGGCCTAGTAAATTAATGCATCCCTGGTCACACTGTTTCTAGCACTGGATTTAGAAAAATTTCCCATATCCTATTATTCCCTAGTCTGTTCAATCTGAAAAGTGATCTTCAGATCTGGATTTGCATAACTCTAAGTAAATTTTAATATTGTTCACATATTTTTACCTATATGTTACTAATAATAAAAATTGTGACTTGAACCTAGGACCACAACATAATCATCATCTTTATTCATAATACAACCTTCAGGCTTGAATGTACAAAAAAAGCTTTTTTAAATTTCTATATAACATTGCAAGCAGTTAAATTTGTAGGGCAGAATAGGGCTATTATTTTTATCTTCCTGCATAGCATTTGAGTTTTTATGGAAAGCCCAAAGAAAATTACTATTTTAGAAAAAAATGTTTTTCTCAACTTGTCTCTATGTAAGTCCAAAATCTGCGTATTATAACGGATGAATGCAGTCATCATAACGTTGCTTTCAGACATCTGGAAATTCGACAGATGATTGTCAGAATTGTTCCACTTTTTATTCATCTTTTGCATTCTAAAGCAAGAATGACTAATATTTTAATTGAAAGGCATTTGGCAGAAGAGAAGTACACACTCTATATAGTACATCTTCATTGTGTCTGTTGAAATGTTCTTAAAGTCAGCCTTCATTTGCAAAGGTCAAGTTTCCCATGCTCATCCTGAGAGGACTATAGATACTATTTCACCAGGGCTTATCGGGCTGGTGATAAGGGCTTTAACTCCCTTTGCCATCAGATCCGGATATACACGTGAACACACCACGTCTTCCTCTCTCAATGATTTCACAGTCTGGTGGAGAGACAAACATGGTTTAATGTTATTTAGCATGATATGTGCTAAGAGAGGCACCTGTATATTCCAGAGCTGCTCAACAAGCTAGAAGAAGTGATCTCAGGTCAGCTTACGTATTAGCAAGTAGTAAAATGGATTAGAGGCAGGAGCACATTTTCTATATGAGTTTGTGTGCTGCAAGGCAAAGAGAAAACATGTTTTACAAGACATCAGATAGACTTGGAAAAAGGCAATTTGATCATGAAAGGCACAAGAAGCAATATTGAGGAGAAAATGGAGATAGGAAATAAAGTGTAAAGCTTCCCCCCCCCCAACAGACACACCATGAAGGTAGAGAGGAGTCTTGGGAAGAAGAGAGTTTAAAATGGAACACACACAAATGAGAACAAAATTTGAGTTTGGTTCAAGTGCAGAACAGCCCTCAATATCTCCAAACCAACTTCTCAAATTTTTATAAAAATAAACCACAATTAGAGCAATTAGAGCAACCAGTAGCAGGCAACATTTGGATATTTATCAGCACCATTCATTCTTGAAGCATTTATTGGATGCCTACTATGTTGCAATAATTCAATGGCAAATTCAAGTTTGGAACCAAGTAAGGCATTGACAATGAATATCAACTTAGAAATAACAATATCTTAATTTCTCCTATTTAATGAGTATATTCCATGTGTAGAGCACTGTGGCAGGGAACAATATGGACAAATGTTGTCACCCTGCTCAAGAGAACATGGCAAGTTATAGCTGGTAGTCGTTTTCAGCTGCCAGGAGTTCTGGGAAATCACATCCTGATGAAAGGTGCTACTGTGTGAAATCAAAACTAATATTTTTAAAAGAGACAGAGGGAAAAATAAGTCCTAGATAAATTCCAAGGCCTAAAGAAATGCTGATCCCAACTAATTCTGTGGAAAGAATATCTGTCAAGAGTGGTTAGATGCCAAGCGTCCAAGTAACTGTGTAATAGTGATACAAGCTGAGCATAGAGAGAGGTAAGCAGGAGATATTCCAAGGACATTTTAAAGTAGACGCTCAAGGAAAAAAGCAGGCACTATAGGGTCGCAGAATAAGCCTTGTCACAAATTAGGTGACAAATGCTGTTTGCCACGTGTACTTAATGTGCAATCAGAACCCTAATTCTGTTTCTATTTTACCTCTCAAGGCTATTATGAGTTTGATGTGGCACACAGGTGTTAAAGTATCTTAAAAATGTTAAACACCAGATAAATGGCAAGGCTTATTATTAAAAATTAAGCTTAACTGCATCGAGAAATGCCACAAGTAGGCAGCCATGCAGAAGGGTTGTCTTCAAGTATGTGGCTATGGGGAGCAAACCAAGGATGGGACATGAGTCTGAATTGTGCTCACATACAAAGCCGTAGCCACCAGCAGTGCTTTTATGAAAAAGAAGCATAATCAGTCATTAGCAAACAATTGCAAATCACGGCAAGAAAACCATGTGACCTTGCTCAAGAGTCATTTTGTGACACCTTTAAATGTATTTTTTCCTGGTGGATGATTAAATAGGCTGTTAATCTCTTTTTGCTGTGAGTGAGTGAGGGACACTGAGTCAAAATGGCAATTTAGACAAGAGGAAATCTGCACATATCGTTCAATATCATATGATATGTTAAATGATGGTTTATACCCCAATCCTTGGCCAGTTGTACCTCCTGCTGAGGATGTCTTTCCGTCTGTAAAAATAACATGTGCCTTTTTGTCTGGAACTAGCATCAGTGCTCCGTGGGGCAGAATCCTTAACCTCCTTTAGAACTAGAACCTACCACCTCTCTGGTCTGGAAACTAATAAGCCCACCAAAATGGTCAAAGGTAGCTGGAAGACTTTCCCTATAATCAATACCTTAAACATTTCATATTTGTTTAACAAATATTCATTTATTACCAACCCTCTTTGTTAAGTACCATGGACCACACAACACACAATGATAAACCGCAAACAATTTATCAGATAGTAAGGGAGATAACTCATGTCTATCATTATGTTTAGATAATATTTTGTATTACCCATCTGGCCCTGCTACCCCTGCCAATCTTTCCTGTACCCTACAACCCAGTCCTGACAACCCCTCCCCCAAAGTAGCCGATTAGACTTCATACACCAATTACCTTGGAGGGAAGTTCTCAAAGGAGAATGAAAGACAGACGAAGTGAAATGCTTGATTCTTGAATTAAATGATACGATCCATTGAGTTATTAGCCAAAAAACAAAACAGAACAAAAAATCTATGACCCAATGTGTTATCTTCCAACCAAAACTAGACAAAGAATCTAGAGGCTGGGTGAGAGGATGTGACCATGGACCACACACACTGGCGTGGAGTCAATAAGGAGAGCCCTCCAAGCTCTGCTCCAGGGGACAGTGAGTAACCAGCTTCAGAGAACCAGGGAGAGAACCTCACGTCTTTCTACAGATAAACACTGTGCATTGCCTGTGACAACGAGTCATATGAGTGTTCTTTTCCTTGCGATTTGATGAAGACTGCCAACAAACCACAGCACATAGCCTTTTCATCCCTCAGATTGCTCAACCACCACCATCCCTCACCCATACACGCTCCTTATCCTTCCCATGTAGATGAGCCTTCTTGCCAAAGCCCAGGATAGAGGATGGAGCCCTGGACACCTAGAGGAATGGCGGTGACAGGAAGGAAAAAGTGCCCACAATTAGGGATGATGGGATTTAGAAAAGCAAATTAAAGGTTTTCTGGGCTGAAGCAGTGGTAAAACCATTGCCCATTGGACAGAGATGTTCTCTTAAGTGTATTCCATGGAACACAGATATACTATAAGATAAAGTGTCCTTATTATTAAAAATTATTAATTTCTTAGTTAAGCTTTCAAACGCCTTATATTCTAAATACCTCCTTGAATGTCTCAGGGCTCCAAGCAATATATACTAGGGAAAAATTACAGTTTTCCAAATTTAAATGGTCATAGAATTCTTTCTCAAAAAACACCAGTCTCAAGTACACTAATGCTTTACATAATGCAGCTTGCAAAACATTTATTCATCATCAAATATATTACACATCTACTATGTGTTATAGGTATCTAAAATAATAAACTAGAAAGCAATGTGAGCCTTAACAGTGATGCAGATTAAATGTTATGGAGGTTCAAAGGAAACAAATCTCATTCCAACCAAGGCAGTTAGGGAAGTTTTCAGGAATGTGTCATTTAGGATTGGTTTTGAAAATCATGCAGCTTTTGACATTTGGAGGTGTGTGCGGGCAGAGAGATGTTATCCCAGGATGAGGAAATAGCACCATAAGCACAGTAAGTATTTTATCCTGGCTCTAGAATAACAAACTCAGAGAGTAACAGAAATATCAAGGTGGAAGAGGCTAGTTGGGACCAAATATGAAGAGTCATGATTTCCAGAATAAAAAGTTGGATCTTCACTCAGTAGAAAACCCACTCCAAATTTATAAGCAAATCAGTAACTGTTTTAAAACTTCAACTTCATTTCGTCAAATTAACATGTTAATGATAAAAATATTCTCATATTGTGTTCTGTAATATAAAGTCGGCTCTCCAGTTAAAATTGTGAAACAGGAAAGCTGTTTTTAGCACTGCCCTTTGCCCCTGCTCCTTACAAGCATGCTGGGGTTAACTTTGGCTCTATTCCCTGACCACATACTCATTTAGCTCCCTGCCACCTAAGAATCTGTGCTACCCTCATTACACCTCCCCATGAATATCTTCCATTTTCTTCACCTCTCTCTGCTATCCTGGACACACCTCTCTACTTCTCAATCATTCTACATATTTTAAACAAAATCCCATGAGAAAAGACTGTCCAGCTGGTGCACTTTATTTAATAATAGCTGATTTTTATGTAATGAGTGCTGCTGTGTGGGATTTTTTTTTTTTTGCATACGTTTATTTTATCCTTATAGGACTTCTATGAAGTAGACATGACTATTTCCATTGTGCAGGGGAGGAAGGTAAAAAGTCAAAATACTTTGCACAATGTAATATAGGGATTCTAACCCATACCTGCCAGGTTACAGAGGCTGTGCACACTTTTAATTCTATGGGAACATTTGACTTCTGAGTCTCCAGAGACAATGTTGTTTAACCCTTCAGTAACTCTAATTAAAACAAAAACAATAAAGTTTAAAGTAGGGCAAGGATATAAATTTAGCCTTGGAAAATCCACAGGCCATCCAATATTGGCCTATGCCCTCCATGCAAAAGACCACTCTGGTTAATAACTTTGGAATTAGTTAACTTTAAATCCACCCTATTGACCAATATCCACTGAAAAATATTACATATTCCTTTTTCTGTTTAAAGGATATTTATGACGTATACCATATTAAAGCAACAGGATAGTAGCTGCAATAGTTACTTTTCACAGTTAGGGCTCAGCACATGTAATTATTCTTAACGATTGTTTAACAGATTTTTAAATACCTGACTTTATAAGGCTGGAAAAATGTACTTAATAAGAAATGAACCTAGTCTAAAATCTACCCACAGTTTACTAGAATAAACTTAATAATAAATATGCGTTTACATATCAAATTATTTTTTAAAAGCTTGAATTAGGACCTCATAGAAAGATGTATAAGGACAATAAATGAGTAAGTAACAATATGTAAAACATGGGAAAGTAATAGTTTATGACAAAGAGAGATTAAATACAGAAGAAGGAATAGTGTGATGCTAATTAAGTAGGCTAAATTTCCAGTTGTTTCTTATTGTACTTACTAGAAATATGACAATTAGGCAAGCTACTTAAACTCTGTACCTATTTTCTAATCTACAGAAAGAGATGATAATGGTTCCTACTTTGTATATAGTTGCTGAGAAGTTAAAACTATTTAATAATTGTAAAGGATGGAGGAAGTACTTAGTATGAAGTACTTAGTATGCAGTACCAGCCACATAAGTATTGTCTACTATCATTATTACTAAAGAACCTGAAAATGAGGGCTATGAATATTTAGCAAATTGTTTGAAAATAGTGTGTGAATGCTAAAATATCAAACATATGCAAAATTCACAATGAATGGAGACTTTTGCAAATGTGACTGGCCATTTATGGTAATGAAAGACACTATGGTAATAAATAGAAACTCATCAACTCCCTCCCTCTTCTTCACATTCACACTGTAGAATGTTATTTCTCAGCCTTACTGCAGTTAGGTGAAGCCATGTGACTGTGTTCTGGCCAATGGAATATGAACAAGAGACTTGTACACCATTTCCGAATGTAAAATGTCAAACTCTCTCACACAACTCTCAATGTTCTTTCTCATCCTTCGTATCCTGGGCAGATGCCAAAGGATTCAGTGGAAGATTTCACTGGCATTGAAGAGCTAAGAGCTAGAGGAAGCCTGGATACCATAATGACTATGCAGTATATAGTCCCCATTCCTTAACCTGGCATCCAAATGTTGATTGTATTATGAAACAGGAACATTTATTGTTTTAAGCCACTTAGGTGTCGAGGTTGTTTTCCAAGGGAATTCACCTACTGTAACAGACACAGTAATGAAAAATTATTCAAGCAGGAGTGTAGGACACTTGTGTCCAAAGTGTACTTCTAATATTTATTAGCTGTGTAACTTTAGCCAATTTATTTAAACTCTTTGATTTTTCTTTTAGTTGCTGTAAAACTCCCATCATGAAAGTTACAAGAATTAAACAGTATAGGATAGAGCTTGGAAAAGTAGGGACCATGTAAGTGATCGTTAAATCCAGATTTAACAATAATTTAGTCAATATTTTCAAAGCACTGAGATAGCTACACTATTTACATAGGACAATTGGTTAAATCATGTTTTTGATAATAATACATCTATTTAGTTGGCAGACGGTTTTACTTTTCAGTGGTATGTGTTGATTTCACATAGATGCACCTCTCAAACTGCTTTCTTCATATACATGGTATTGACATTCTGAAGACAGGGTTTTCTTTTCTTCCTGATGTCTCTGCACGAATTTGCCCCATCTCTTCTCTAATAGAGTGGCTTGTATTTAATATGCACAACAACTGCAAGTCATTAATTCTCTAAGTCTCTCCTAAATCAATCCTCTGGCTGCAGACTAGAATCTTAATGTAGTTTTGGTAGTTGGGAATCTCATCTAATTTATTAAATGGAGAGAGGTGTGACACAGTAAAAATGTGTATTAACTGTTTACATGAATTTTTTTTTTCTTTCAGGAATCGATTTTCTTTTCAAAACCATCATAAACAAATAGCTACCCAAGGAAAGCTATACATAGTAGTTTAATCAATATAGAGATTCTACATATGATTATACTTGTTATGCATGCATACATTTTGCAGCTAATTGTCATCTATTTTCTAGAGTCAGCTAGACAGTGCTTAAAAGCAAGTTTAGTCTATTTTTTTTTTATCTTAAGCTTTTTATTAGGAAATAAAATATACAACCAGAAAAAAATGCATTAAACATTGATGTAAAGCTTAACAGTTCGCGATTAAATAAGCTGTTGTACCATTACTGCATAGAACAAGAAGTACAACAGCACCTCAGAGCCCTCCATGTGTTCCTCCCCAGTGGAAATTCTTCCCTCTGCCCTAGATGAAACCACTCTCTTGACTTTTATGGTAATGAACTCCTCACTTTTATTATACTTTTACCACCAAACTAAGCATCCTTAAACACTATAGTTTAATTTTTAAAGATTTTGAAGCTTATATAATGGAATCATCACTACTAAGTTATTCTGATTTTTTTCTATAACTCAACAATACCTTATAAGCTTCATACATGTTAATTCATATAGACATACTTCAGGCGTTTTCATTGCTGAAGATGTCACAATTTTTATATCTGCTTTACTCTTGATGGATATTTGGGTTGTTTCAGTTTGGAGTTACTATAGTTGTGTTGCCATTAACATTTTGTACATGTCTCCTTGTGGCCATGTGTATACCGTCTATTGGATGTATACCTAGAAGTAGAATTGCTGGGTCAGAAGTCTGTAATTTACATTCCTACCAACAGGTTATGAGAACTCCAGTGGCTCCCGTTCCTTACCAACACATGGTATCATCAATCTTTTTAATTTGGCAGTCTGGTGAGTGTATTGTGTAATCTTACTGTGATTTTAATTATCACTTGCCTGATTATTAATGAAATTGATCACATTTTCACATGTATCGACAATTTGGAATTCCTCATTTGGGAAGCACCTATTCAAGTTTTTGCTCTTTTTCAACTTGGTGGCTTATACTTCATACATTTGTACCAGTGCTATGTCTATTCTGGATACAGTCTTTTGATCATTTATATGTTGCAAATACTTTTTTTCTCATTCTGTGTCTCATCTTTTCATTCTTCTATGTTTCGTTTGATCAACAGAAGTCCCTAATTTATTATGTAATTTATCAACCTTTTCTTTTATGGCTATTGCTTTTTGGGATCTGTTGAAGATGTCTTTTTCAAACTTGAAAGTAAAAAGGTTATTCTCTTAGGTAATCTGGAAACTTTGTAGCAAAACACCTTTTAAATTTAGGTCTGTAATATGCTTGAAGTTGATTTATTTATACAGTGTGATGTAGTTGTCAGATTTAATTTTTGCAGATGGATATCCAATTGTTCCTAAGCCATTCATTGAAAAGGACTGTCCCATTGCCAGTGCTCTGCAATGCCACTTTTGTCATAAATCAAGTGTCTGCAATGAAATGATGTGCTTCTGGACTTTATAACTGTTCAGTTGTCTCATTTCAATCCTTGTAACCAATACCACACTTTCTTGATCACAATTGCTTTAAAATAACTCTTGATATGAAGTTGAGAAACACCCATGTTCTTCTTTTTAAGAGTCGTTGCTATTATTGGCCTCTTATTTTCCTGTAAATGTCAGAATCAGCTTGTTAAGTTCCACTCTATTCCCAGATAAAAAGCATGCTTATGTTTTAAATTGCGCTGCATCAAATCTCTACATGAATTTGTGGAGAAAATTGTGATCTTCATAATATTAAGCCATCTAATCAATGAACATATGTTATAGACTGAATGGTGTCTCCTCAAAATTCCTATGTTGAAGCCCTAATCTCCAATGGAACCATATTTGAAGATAGTCTTTAGATTATTAAGGTTAAATTAGGTTATAAGAGTGAGGCCCTAATTCAATAGGATCGTGACCTTTTAAGAAGGAGAGAGAGATCTCTGTCTCCATGCACATGCACTGAGGGAAAGTCATGCGAGGACACTGTGAGAAGAAGACCACATACAGGCCGAGAGAAGAGGCTTCAGAATGAAACCTACCTTGTTGGCACCTTGACCTTGGACTTTCCATCCTCCAGAACTGTGAAGAATAAATTTCTGTTGTTTAAGCCACCCAGTCGACGATACTTTTGTTATGGCAGCCTAAGCTGACTAATACAGATTTTGGTACCAGAATTGGGATGCTACCGTAACAAATACCTAAAAATGTGGAAGTGGCTTTGGAATTGAGTAATGGGTAACAGCTGGAGGAGTCCTGACATGCATGCTAGAAAATACGGACATTAAAATCCATTCTGATAAGATCTCAAATGGAAATGAGGAACACGTTATTGGAAACTGGAGGAAAAGTGATCTTCGTTATAAAGTGGCAAAGAACTTGGATAAATTGTGTTTGTGTTCTAGTGTTTTCTGGAAGGTAGAACTTGTAAGCAATGAAAATGGCTATTTAGGTGACGAGATTTCTAAGCAGAGTATTGAAGGAACCGTATGGCTTTTCCTGACTGCTTATAGTAAAGTGCAAGAAAAGAGAGGTTAATTGAAGGAGAAATTGTTAAGCAGAAGGGAATCAGAACTTCAAGATTTGAGAAATTCTCCTATCTATATTGCAAAAAATGAGAAAGCATGTTCTGAAGAGAACATTAATGGTGTGGATAGACTATCACTCAATAAAGAATTTTCGGGATTATATGCGCAGAAATACTGCCCTTTGAATGGAAGGGAATGGAGATGGGAGGACATGAAGGAAAACTGTTAAACTCCTTAGATGTGACAGGACTAACTGATAGAGCTATTTGGCTAGGAGGTATGCATTCTTCAAGACAAGCAGAAAATGACCCCGAGTTGATCCAGATATCATGAGGGCTGTCTCCTCAGTTTCAACAGACCAGATGACTTTCTCCTGGAGTCTTGGAAATGGGATCACCCAGCAGAGCCAAGGGTTTCTATTTCCAGATATATGATATCATTATCTTATTGTATATGGTATATGTAGTGAAATCTTATTTCTTGTTTATTGCCAGAATATGGAAATGGAATTTTTTGTTGACTTTGTATCCAGCAACTTTATCGAACTCTCTTAAATTATAGCAGTTTATCTAAGGTTGTTTTATATTTTATGCCCAAATAATTTCATCATCATATAACAGCAACTGGTTTCATTTTTTTTTCATTTCTCTTATTGACTTTACCATTCTGACAAAGGCCTCCTGTAAAATTTTGAAAAAAAATAGCGATAATTTTTTTTAATACAAGACTTCAACATTTCATTAAATATGATGTTTGCTTTTTTTTTTTTGCAAAAACATGTATAAAATCTCTTTATATTTTTAAAATAATTTTATTGAGGTATAATTCACCTACCGTATAATTCACACATTTAACATGGAAAATTTGGTGTTTTATAGTAGATCCATAGAGTTTAGAAACCATTAAAACAATCTAATTTTAGAATATTTTTAGGATTCACCAAAGAAACTCCATAAACATTAGCAGTCATTTCCCCTCCCACCCTAAGCAACCACTTATCTAAATTCTATCACTACAGATTTGCCTATTCTGGACATTTCTTATAAATAAAATCATACAATATTCCATATTCTATGATTGGTTTTTTCACTTAGCATAATGTTTTCAATGTTCATCCATTTTGTAGCAAATATCACTACTTCATTCCTTTCATTTATTGCTGAATAATATTCAATTTTACGGATAGACCAATTTATCCATTCATCCATGGAGGCATTTGGGTTGATTCCATTCTGGCTATTTTGAATTTTATTGCTATGAATATTTGTGTACAAGTTATTGGTAAAGATAGAGATTTTCGTTTTTCTTGGGTACATAACAAAGGAACATAATTTGGGGGTCATATAAGAGCTCTATATTTTTGAAGAACTGCCAAACTATTTTCCAAAGAGGTTGCACCAGTTTGCATTCCCTTCAATATCTTATTGTGTTCAAATTTTTCTGCATCATCACCAACACTTGCTGTTCTCTGTCTTCTGTACTTTAAGTATACTAGAAATTGTGAAATCGTATGTCATCATGGTCTTAATACATGCTTTCCTAATGACTAATAATTTTGAGCATATATTCACATACTTACCAGCCATTTGTATATCTTTGTTGAAGAAATGTCTATGCAGATACTTTGCATGCAGTATCACATCTTTACTTCTTTGGTGGAAGAATACACATCTTTACTTTGGTTATTTATTCCTGTTTTACTGTTTGATGCTGTTTTAAACGTATTTATTTTTGTTTTGTATTGTTTATCTTAGCCTATAGGTATATGGTTGATTTACATATTGATCTTGTATCCTGCAAGCTTGTTAAACTTGTTTATTAGTTCTAATAGGTTTTAGTGGATTTAGCAGGATTTTCTATTTATAAGATTATGTTATCTGCAATACAGAATTTACTTCTTTCTTTCCTATATGAATGTCTCTTATTTTGTTTTCTTGCCATACTGTTTTCATTAGATCTTTCAATACAGTGTTGAAAAACAGTACTGAAAGTGGACATCCTTGTCTTACTCTCGATGATATTAGAAAAGCATTCACTCCTTCACAGTTTAAGTATAATATATTACCTAGGGTTTTTCATAGATGACTTTTGGAGGTTGAGTAGGTTCTCATCTATTTCTAGTTTATGGATTACGTTTGTTAGGAAAAGGTGTTGAATGTTGTCAGATTCTTCTGTCTGTTGAGATGATCATGTGGTTTTTGTTCTTTAATTTATTAATGTGGCATTACATTAGTTGAGTTTTTACTGCATCCCTGGGATAAGTCCCACTTGGTCATGGTGTGTAATTATACATAAATACATATTTTATATATATATATATATAAAATACCCCTAGAAATATTTTTCTTTTTAAAGTCAATTTTGTCTGAAATTAGTATTAGACACTCGCGCTTTCATATGGTTGCTGTTTGCATTATATATCTTTTCCTACGTTTTCACCACCTAGTTGGATCTTTGAATCTAAAGTGTGTCTCCTGTACAAAGCATATAACAGTATTTTGATTTTTTAATTCAGCCTAGTAATCTCCCACTTTAATTGGATTATTTCATCAATTCCCATTCACTGTTATTAATATTATTGAATTTACAGCTGCTATTTTTCTTTTACTTTTCTATATGTTTGTCTCTTTTTGTTCTTCTGTTCCTCCTTTACTGCTTTCTTTTTTATTCAATAAATATTTTCCAATGTAACATTTTTATTCTTTTAATAATTTTAAAATATGTTTGCAGTTATTTTCTTAGTAGTAGCCGTAGCGCTTATAATGTACATCTTAATATCAGAATCTACTTCAGTTTCATAGCATCTTAATTCCATGAGACAGAAAAATTTTAATCTTATAAAGCTCTATTCCCTCCTCCCCTTTTATTGTGCTACTACTCAACATTTTTTTCAGCTGTGATGCTTCCTTTAAGTTTTTTTTTTCCTTTGGTAGATAAATATCAATAAATTTCTTTCTATTTTACTTTAATCAGAAGAGAATATTAATTTTTACCAAATGTTTTTCTACATCTATTGAGATGATCATAAAAATTTTGTCCTTTATTCACTTAATAAAGTGAATTACCTTGCTACATATTCCTTTGCTAAATCAACCTTGCATTTCTAGAATAAATCTTCATTAATCATGATGTATTATTCTTTTCATACATTGTTGGAATTCGTCAAGTAGTAATATTTTGCTTAGGATTTTGTATCCACATTTGTAACTGAATTTGGTTGAATGATTCTTGTCATATTTTAGTATTGAATTTATGTTACCACCAAATTGGTTTTTTTTTTTAACAGTTTCTTGAAGGATATTTGTGAGTGCAGTGTTATTCATTTTTTAAATCTTTGAAAGAATTCTCTAGTACTGCTATTTCGGCCTGAAGTTCTCTTTGTAAAAAGACTTTTAAATAACATAGTTATGGTTTTTAATAGTTTGCTACTCTTTATTATGGACAGTTATATGTTTCTAGGAATGGGTCCATTCCACCTAAATTTTCAAATTTATATTTTAAATTAAAAAAATTTCTTAGTATAAAGCTTTTTCCTTAATGAAATATATTAGAGGAAAGCAGACCTTTGTGGAAATCTGGTTTCAGGCACCATTAGCTATGAGAACTTAGAAAATTTGGTTTATCTCTCTGACCCTCAATTTTCTAATCACTAATGTTTGGATAAGTAATAGTACCTACCACATTTCTGATAGTATATTGTCTATCTGAAAGACCCCTGATGGTAAAGATTATCTAAAACTCTAGGCAAAAGGTATAAATAATTCTTGAGCTGGAAGGAAAATCAGAAAAATCCTCAGACATCAGGAATACAGAGCTAGCTTTGATCTTGAGTATCTTTGAATAACTGGTGGTTTGGAAATTGGTTAACAAAGCCTGAGACCTAGTAGGGTAAAAAGTCAGATCTCAGACCCCACAAAATCCCAAGTTTCCCCCAAGAGAAATACTATTGATAGAATCCTAGGAAAAAAATCATGCCATTTGAAAAAAGTGTATGGAAATAACATATCTTTCTCAGTTTAGATCCTGAGAAAGGCAGGAAAAAGAAGTTTCCTCTGAGAAGGCTTAACTCTAAGCCAGCAGTCACTGAATTGGGAATAGAATTCAGATTATTTTTGTGTCTCAGAAAAAAAAAAAACAACTTTGAGACATAATTTGTGTTTAAAGTTGTTCTGAATTGGCAGTATACAGGTTATCTGGCAGGAGCAAACGCAAATCCTTTTTGTAGGGGAACACTTTCAAGACAGGCCTAAATGATTTGACACAGAGAATGTTGTAAAGAACATAAATTTATACACATACACACACACAAATCAGGCAACACCTGAGGAATTAAGACCATTGTCAAGGATCAGGAAACACAACAAACTATAGGATCAGAACCACAGACGGCAGAGACTACATGTACTAGAATTTAGTGGGATCATCTAATATTGAAGATAATATATATATACTTAAAGGATTAAAACACTGTATGATGGAACCAGAATAATGTTATAATTTTGGTGGACCCTAAGCACTTACTTTTGCCTTTGTAAGCACCTTCCTCTGTGTATGTGTGTGTGTGTGTGGGCATACCCATATATAAACATATATATACATTTATATTTTATGACTGTGCTGGAACAAAGACCAATATATTAATATTTTATATCAAAACATTTTCTTCAACCTAAAAATTTCTTCTTTTTCCTTCTGATTTTAAAATAAACTATTTTTGTAGCTCTCTAAAAATGTCATGAGTCCTAGGCACTGTGCCTACTGCATCTAATGGGTAATCGGGCTCTAGAGGAAGCAACAAAAGTCTATTAACAGGCAGATTTGGAAAAGAACCAAATAAAACTTCTAGATCTTAAAACACTCAATTACAATTTTTAGAATCCTAATAGATGGGTTAATCGTTAACCAGAAGCAACTGAAGAAAGAATTACTATAGGAAAGCAAGGGGTAGATTTTTTAAATATCTAAAATTTAGCAGAGAAAAAAAAAAAAGAAAATGTGAATAGGAAAGTAAAAGACACAGAAGAAAGAGTGAGACTATCTAATATGCATCTTAACAGAATTCCAAAAGAATGGACTAGAGAGAATAGGGTAGACAATGGCTGAGAATTTTTCAGAAAGAATTAAATAAATAAATCCCTATATTGAAGAATGTCAGTGAAGCCTTCGGAGGTACTAGTAGGCTTAACTAAGATGGACATAATCCTTTCAAAACAAATGGCAAGTTAAGTTTTTTAAAATAAAAAAGTAATTAATTAAAAACTGAAAGCAAAGGATGTTCTTAGCATTCTCAGAGTCCCTAAATTGAAATATAAATGGCCAAAACTAAGTGCAGTTTGTTAATCTGTTGGTCAGGTAAATAAATAATCCATTGTATTTAGAATTAAAGATTCAACATGGCACAATTAATTGAATAATAGTCTGTAGATAATAACCAGGAGTTAGACATAACCTAAGGAAGTATTGACCACTGACCTTAGAGAAAGTAAGACATATTAACTATGATTTGTTTGTATGAAAATGAGATGATCTATTTTTCCAGGTTTTCCTGAAATCTTTTTCTATGTCTATTGAAATTTCAGGGCTTAGTGTGGGCTTGAGTCATGTTATTTTTCTTGGCAGAGGTAGTTTCAATATAATTTTATTTGTTGCCTATTTGGGATGGTGCAAAGCTCTGTTTTGCTTACAACAACTCTTCAGATTTACTAGAAGCCTCTAAGTAAACTGTCCGTCATTTATTCTGGAATTAATATTTTGCTGTTATTCTTAGCAGAGAACATCTGCTTTGCATCTCCGCATTTTTCTATCCTTTTGTCTATTACTAAGGCTTCAAAGAGCCATATTTTCTTGCCTTGAAAATTGGTAATTTCTTTTAAAAGTTGAAAGTATTCATAGAACCCTTGCCTTTTAGCATGCTTTTACCTATTTGCAGAATTTTAAACCTGGAAGAGACCTCAGAAATCATTTAGTTTAGCTTTCTCATTTTATATCTGATAAACGTGAATATGAGGCCGTTTCTTCAAGGTGACACAGTGTTTCAGGGGCATATCCAAACTTAAAACACAATTTCTCATTTCCAACTTAATAATATTTCTACTACATTCTTTTTTTTTTTTTTTTTTAAACTGGACTGTTTGTAGTCATTAGTCTATTTTGTGCTTAGAACTCTGCTGTGTGGTATGATGGGACACAAAAGAAAAGAGATAGATGACACATAGATAGCGAATAGATAAATAAGGAAGCAATAGATAGATAAATGATAGATAATAGATACAAAGATAGATGACAGATAATAGATAGATGATAGATAGATAGATAGGGAATGATAGATGACCCTTTGATTTGGAAATCCTAAAAAACTTTGTGCCTAGGAAATCTCTAAAAACAGACTTTAAATATTTATCCTTTAAAATGGAAATTAACACAACATTGTAAATCAAGTATACGTCAATTAAAATAAATAAATAAATAAACCCTGACAAAAAAATATTTATCCTTTAAAACATAATGGTTCATGCTAAAAAAAATCTAATACTATATAGGACTTAAACGTTAATAAGTTTATTCAACTTTGTTTTGTTTTCTAATGTAATCTAGAAAATCATTTCCTCTGACTTCTTTCCTTCATGAAGGGAAGTAGGGCTTTAAGAAGTGCATGGCTTTTTCTTGCTCTTTAACATTCAAGTGTAGCTACTATCCAAATTATAGACCATCACTTTGCATTTCTGTATATACGCTTCATTCAGTAGATATTAAGCTCTTATAAATCAAAGAAGATATTTAATATGCTCTCTATTCTTTCAAGTGACTGGTATAAGTCTAAGCACCTGCTTTTATTAGACATATACGACAAATAAAAGTTTGAAATCGTAAACTCTCCTTTGTCCCCCACTTAAAGAAAATTCTCATTTTTGAGTTAAATTTTTCAGATATTTTTACGTTCGCTACTTCACTTGAATTTATCTTTTTAAAAATTGTCTTGGACGTCCTCCCAGTGTCAAAGTGACAAGTAATAACTTCTAAGAGGACATGCAACCTATTTTTGAATGATTTTCTGTGGATGGCCCCAATGAATCCATTCATTCACCTATTCTATTCTTCAGTAGAAATTGATGAAATACCCACTCTCTTCCAGGTGTGGTGCTAAACACTAAGAATCAAACATTAAATAAGTCAAAAAAGATCTCTCTCCTCCTGGATTATGGAGGAGAAAATAAACAATAAGCAAATAACACATAGAACAACTGAACCATCATCGTGAAGTTTATAAGCTGGGTGTTTGATGGAGGATAGGAGAATGGTCAGCAGCTACTTTGGATAGGATTCTCAGGAATGTCCTCCCTAGGGCAGTGCTATTAACCTGAGGTCCAAATGAAGAGAAGAAGCCCAGCCCTGTCAGAGCCTGAAAGTGCAATCCCGGCAGAAGGGCTGGCAATGCCCATGGCAATGGGGAGTAAGCTTAGTGGTCAAGGAACTGAGAAGAGGCTAGATCATGTTGGGTTTTGTGGGCCATAGGAAGTAGGTTGGACTTATTCTACTACAGTGGGGAGTCACTGTAGTAGGTGAGTGACAGTGAGATTAATATTTATATAAATCAAGCTTGCTGTCTTTGGACAATGGATGACAGGAGTTAGCACGCAAGCAAGAGAGGACTCAGGAGGCTATGGGAACAGCCTCAGTAAGGGATGGTGATAACTTCAATTAGGTGTGGGGCTATAGGAAAAATATTTTATATTTTTGCATGGTTGGGTCTTTCTGAGCAAATTTTACTAACACTTGGGAACTGGCTTTGAAAAAAAACAAATTTTAGAAGTTAAATTATGATTGATTAGATAGCGATAGACCAGCCAGAAAGATTTACCTCCTCGGAGGCGTGACTTACTTTGTAAGAGGGGCAGCAGACCAGGCCCTGGGACCATGGAGATAACTCAAGGTTATAAGGTTGGATAGGCTTGTTTTATCTTCCCCTATTGGTATATATTTGCATTCCGAGGAGTAAGAACCAAGGATCCTTCCCTTATTGAATTTGTTTATAAAGGAAACAAAAGGTTTCTCTCCAACTCACAGAAGTGGATCCAGACAGCTTTCTCACTCTTTTATAACAGTCCAGATTCATATATTCACGATTCTTCACTTACCATAAAAATCCTGTAGACATCCAGCTCTACAAGAATTGGAGCAAAGGGGATACAGTGCAGTTATTTCTATGAATAAATAGCAATTAACCTGTCTATGTTCCAGGAAACCTCATGTTTTTCATTCAGGATAATATGAATAAATAGAGATATTTTTAAACTTAGCACTAGGTTTGTGGAGATAAGGAGAAATAGATGGACTTGAAATATATTTTTGAAGTAATAGCAGCATTTCTGATGATTAAACGAGGGTTGGGGAAGGAAAGGGAGGAGTCAAAGGTAATTCCAAGTTTTATTTAAGTAACCGAATGAAGAGTGACATTATTTATTGAAGTGAGACCAGACTAAGCTGACAGGTTGTGGGCAAAACAGTAAAATTCTGTTTTAGCCAATTTAAGTGTGAGATACCTATAAGGCATAAAAAGAAGTTGTCAGATTATGTAGTTGGACATGCACATCTATGGCTAGGGAAAATAACAATACGTTGTAGTTTTAAGAGAATTTGAAATCACACGGTCAGGATACGCTTACCAAAGAGAAACACTTTAGTGACTACTTCATCAGCTTAATGTGAACAAAGAGATCTGAAAAAACAAACAGAATTCCACAGACTAGCCCCGAAACTAGTCTGACTTTGAAGTTGCTAGATTAGAAAATAGCTAACGTCTTGATCAACTCTATAATTCTGTAATTCTATGATTCTAATTAATTTTATGGATTTCTCTTTACTGAATGCATGTTGGTAATTCCAGTTGCAACTGTATTTATAATCTTCCTATAATGTGAGACCCAACCCATTAGACTTTCTTCTTAACAGGAGATGATACAGCCAAATCTTGCAAAAATCACCAGTTTTGGTTAACGACTGCTTCAAAACAAACCACCCTAAAATTCACTGCTTTTAAATAACTACTAGAATCTGTTAGGATTCTGCTGGTTGACTGGCATAGCTTGGTATTTGATTCCTTGTGTAGTTGCAGTCAGATCTTTTTTGGGCTGGAGTCATCTGAAGGTATCTTCCATCATATTTTCAGTACCTGGGCTGGGTGGTATGATACTGTGATGTAAAGAAGAAATATACATTTGGTCTTTGTCCCTGTTTCTGACAAAGAGCTCCTAAAACCCTTAGAATTTTTTAAGTGAGGAGAGCAATCAAGGTGTCTTTTGCTATGTTAACGATGTGATTTTTGGAAAGCACCTAAGGATGGGGGCTGGTTGCCTGAAGAACCAACCACATCATTAGAGGGTTGAAACCTTCAGTCCCAGCCCCTACCCCACCTCACCCCACCCCCTACCTCTGAGCAGGGAAGAGGGGCTCAAGGTTGAATCAGTCACCAATGGCCAATGATTTAATTAAACATGCATATGTATGAAGCCTCCATAAAAACCCAGAAGGACCGGATTTGGATAGATTCTGGGTTGCTGAACACGTGGAGATTCGGGAAGAGTGGTGTGCTCAGATAGCATGGAAGCTCCTCACCTTTCCCCCATACTTTATCCTATGCATCTCTCCCACATGGCTCTTCCTGAGTTTTGTCCTTTCACAATAATAAACCAGTAATGGAAGAAGTAAAATGTTTCTCTTAGTTCTGTGATTACTGTAGCAAATTAATGCAACCCAAGGAGGTGTTGGAAGCTCCAATCTGTAGCCAGTCAGTCAGAAGCACAGGTGAGAGTCTGAGCTTGCAGTTGGCATCAGAAGTTGAGAGGAGGGTAGTCTTGTAGGACTGAGCCCTAAACCTGTGGGATCTGATGCTACCTCCAGATAGAGACTGTCAAAATTGAGTTGAATCATAAGACACCCAACTGGTGTCAGAAAATTGATTGAATGCACAGGGGAAAACCTCCACACATTGGAATTGGTGACCAGAATCTTAGAGGGCTAGAAGAGATGAGGTAGATGGGCATCTCTCCACGTGGCCTTTTCATGTATTTAGCCTGGGCTTCCTAACAACTTGGAAATCTCAGGATAGGGACTTCCTTCATGGCAGCTAGCTTTTCTCAGAGCACATGGTCCAAGAGAGGTGGGGGAGACTACAGTGTCTCTTCTGATCTAATCACAGAAGTTACACAGTATTAATTTCACAATATTTAATCGTTCGAAACAGTCATAGAACAGCCCAAATTCAAGGGATTGGAGGAATTGACTCCATCTCTCTCAATGGCAGAAAGGCTTGCTCATAGAGGTATTGGAGAGGATCCATAACATCTATCTTGGGAACAATCTACCATATCACCCTGAGCACAGCCTGCTTTGAGTAGAGAATATTGTTGCTTACCAAATTTCAGCTCCCGCTGAAGGATGTTGACAAGATAAAATAAATGGTGGGCTGATAATTAGAGCAGAGGTTCTAAAGTAACAATTTGTAATTCTCATGTTCTCACACACCTCTGACACATTGTCCTTACAAGTACTTAGAGGCTAGCGTATCTGATGGCATTCTACTTTGGCTGTGCTTTCTCCCATCTTCATGTATGCTATCATCCATGGTTATAAGAAATGCAGACTCTACCATACTTATATTTTTTTCCCTCACTTCCATCTCGTTTCCTCACATCTCTGCTTTATTTTTGGTAATTTCACAGGGCACAGAAGCTCTCCAGTCTACTATAGAACAGTGATCTTCACACTGTGGTTTGCATACTCACAGAAATGCAGGAACCCATGGTGACACAGGAAGACCTTTCATTGGTGTGTTTGCACGAGTAGTTTTAAGGAACTTCATTTCCATACCCTCAACTTTCAGATTTGATCTTTGCTAGAATTTATCAACGTGAGAATAAACCAGCATTCACAATATTTTCCTCCTAATTACTAAATGTAGACAAACAATAAACAGACAAATAAAACTCTTCACCCATATACCAAATATTAACTGTGATGTTGTAAAATCTTCCCTGGGTTATAAAATTCACCGGGGCAACAAACAAAAGTGAAATTGAAATACTGATCAAGGAAAGTATATTTTAATATTTAATTTAGGCAACATAAATTCATAGGGTTTCCTGTCTTTTCCCACCTTGTATATTTCCGTGAGGGAGGCATGAAGCTTGCTCTTAGAGAAATATTTTGGCCTGTTTGGGAATGCAAGTAAATCATACAGCTGAAGCTGAAGTTAGTGAAGCTGATTCTTTGAAATGTAGTTGGAATACATTGAGGGACTGTCACATTTTTCAAAGTACACTGTATAAAATATGTGGGTAAAACTTCTACGTAATATATTTCAGATATTATAGGTTTAAGTCAATACATAGCTGAAATCTATTTTATCAAATTATGTCATGAAATATTTATTCTGGTTATATTTATTCATATTATTTTTATCTTATAGTAGTTTCCAGGTGTATTAATTTAAACTCAGTGAAAATATGTAGATGTCAACTTGATAATGTGTAGAGAGTACATAGTTTATCAAAATTCTTTTAGGGGTCATATGAGCAAAATGAGTTGACTACCTTTGCTTTATTCTCTATCTTTTTATTTACCAGGCTTTGTTGAATGATTTTCTGTTAGTTTGACTTTACCTCTGCACTACGGGGATCATGTATATCTATCATACTGTATCCCAGATGTCTACCACAATGCCCCACATTTTGTACACATTCACTGAATGTGTAACAGGGAAGAGCCAAATCTGACTACATGTTGGATCTGTTTCTTTTACTTTAACGTTTGCTTCCCGTTGCTTTTGTTCACTCAGAGGATACTGTCTATACATAATGGCCTGCCTCGGGGCACCCTACCTCTCTGCCTGAATGTTAAACCAAAGTGCCTTTGTTCAGGGAAACATCCGGACCCTGTCCACCTGCGGATGGCTGCAAGAAAGGAGAAATTAACACAGCCCCTCCCTGAGGCTGGCCATTCCAGGGGATATTTGCAAAACTTATGGCCTTTTTACTTTACTTCCTCATCTCCTCCCCCTCTCTGTGCTATGAAAGAAACTGGCATCCAAACCTCAATAAGATGGTTATTTTGAGACTTTAGTCTGCTATCTTCTCAATCTGCCGGCTTTCCAAATAAAGTCATATTCCTTGCCTCAACTCCTCGTCTCCGATTTATTGACCTGCTGTGCGGTGAGCAGAGCAGGCTTGGACTCGGTAACAAATGCGTTAAATGTACATATGAATTAATGGCTAAATGAGCCAAGGGACAGGTATATATGATGCGGTGGTCTTTTCCTTATTTAATCTTTATTTTTGTCAGAGCCACACACTCCAGGAATTTTTGAAATTTAATTTCTTTATGATGGTGTTATTATCCATTTTCCAAAGTGTTAGACATAATAGCTGAACTGTGTGTGTGTTATACGTTATTTGATTTACCATGTGATTTTTTTAATAACAGCTTTATCGAGATGTAAATGACATAGCAAAAGTTAACCTTTTTAATTTTCAGTGTAAACTTCAGTGGTCTTTAAAGTATTCATGGAATTGTGTGATTGTTACAACCAATTTTATCATATTTCAGCACCTTAAAAAGAAACCCCATACCCAGTAGCAGTCACTTCTCTCATCCTAAGTAACCACTAATCTCTGTCTGTCTCTATAGATTTGTCTATTCTGGACATTTTATATAACTGGAATTATACAATGTGTCATCTTCTGTGATTGGCTTCTCTCATTCACTATATTTTCAAGGGTTATCCATGTCATACCATGTATGAGTACTTCATTTTTTAAAAAATTGCTGAGTAACATCCTATTGTATGGACATACCACATTGTGTTTATCCATTCATCCATGGGTGGACATTTGGGTTGTTTCTACTTTTTGGCTATTATGAATAAGTTCCTTTGAGCATTTATGTCCAAGTTTAATATAAACATATGTTTTTATTTCTCTTAGGTGTATATTTAGGATCAGAATCATTGGGTCATATGGTAACTCTATGCTTAACACTTGGAGAGACTGCTAACTGTTTTCCAAAGCAGCTGCACCGTTTTGCAATACCACCAGCAATGTATGAGGGTTCCATTTTCTTAACATCCTCACCAAAACTTGTTATTGTCTTCCTTTTTGATTATGGCCATCCTAGTGGATTTGTGGTTTTGATTTGTATTTCCCTAATAATAAGTGATGCTGAGTATCCTTTCCTGTACTTACTCTCCCTATTGTCACCTTCTTTGGAGAAATAAATGTCTAGTCAAATCCTTTACTCATTTTTTAGAATTTGATTATATGTCTTTTTATTAAGTTATAAGAATTTCTGGATACAAGTCACTGATTGGCTATATGATTTGTAAACATATTCTTCCATTCTTTGGATTCTTTTCACTTTCTTGGTAGTTTAGTTTGTAGCACAATTTTTTAAAATTTGGGTACAGTGCAAATGATCTATTTTTTCTATTATCACTTGTGCTTGTTGAAAATCAATATAAATCACTGCCACCCTAATTCATTCGCTTCATTTGGCTCTCCTCACTTACAATGCAAATCCTGTAGACTTCTCCAGACCTTTAGCTGGAACTGCCATGTTTTTCTAAAACAAGTCCCAAGCCCTTAGTAGAGCTGGGCTCACCAGAAGTCTCTTTCCCACTGTTCGGTTGAGAGGCACACGCACTTTGCAAAAGGATTTTTGCTTAAAAAAAAGAAAGAAAAAAATAGTAAGTGCAAAAGAGAGAAGAAGCAACTTAGAAGATGAAAGCTAAGAGTCTCACCAAGCAAAGACTACTTTAAGATAAAACCCAGGGATATTAGAAAGCATAGTGCGTTTGGGAAAAAGAAATAAGGTTAGGCTGGTGGAGGAGACATCAACTATTGGGGGTGGAGGCTTTCCCTTATGATCATTGGAATGGGATCCTCAATTGACCAAATGCATTCCAACCCCTCAGAGTAACCAAACAAAAAGCAACAAAAAACAAAGCAACAGGAGTGAAATTAATCGTAATCATTTTGTAACCGAGCAGGACCCTCTGGGGCCTTCTCAGAACAGATCCCCGCCTCCTATCCTCTGCTGTAGCTCTTCTCTGAAGCATCTAGATAATAGTATCTGATGCACATTTCCTGAGTTGTTTTAGGATGCTAAAATCCCCACCAAATGGAAGAAATAACTACTTGATGATCATGACTACGTACCCCCAACCAAATGGGGCCTGAGGATTGATAATGTTAACCCCTGTGACACCGCCCTGTTACCTCACCATCAACCAATCAGAGAACTGTGCATAAGCTGATCGCATACCCTGAGACCTCGCCTCCCTCACCTGGCCTTTAAAAATACTTTGCTGAAACCCATCGGGGAGTTCAGGCTTTTTGAGCAAGCTGTCCTGCACTCCTCGTATGGTACCCTACAATAAACACTGCACTTCCCCTTCACTGCAACCCGGTATCATTAGATTAGCTTTACTGCTTGCAAGCAAGCAGACCTAAATTTGGTTTGGTAACAATTTGGTTCTGAAGAGCTGTGCTTCTCAGACTTTAATGTATATGGGATCACCTGTTAAAATTTCAGGCTCTGATTTAGCAGGTAGGGGGAAGGGGCTTGAAAAACCTTCATTTTTAATAAGCTACACCTGATGCAGACGCTGCTGCTTCAGGACCACACCTTGACTCTCAAGCTGTAAAAGGCAGAGGAGAACAAAGGGTTAATTCACTTCTTCAGAAGAAGAGGAAGTTTCCCTCTTCAATCAGGCTCTGTTTATCAAGATGATGTTTTCTGCATGCCTTCAGATTGAAAGGTCAGATCTGTTTTCTTCTCAGCAGCTGCGTGGGAATTGCTCATCTTGCAGTTCTTGTATGGGGTTTGATTACCTAAGTGGACCCAAAAGCTACAGAATAGCTTGGAGAACAACCCTTTCAATAGCACCCAACACTCAGGGGTTCAAACCAACTCTTAACAGGCAAGCTTGCAAAGGCAACTTGGGATGGCATCTCTGGTCCACTTGAGAAATGAGAGGCTACAAATTGTCTCCTCCAGACCCCTATGTCCCTGCAGTGTGTGTGTGTGTGTGTGTGTGTGTGTGTGTGTGTGTGTGTGTAGGGAGGTAGATTTTACCCCAGCCACAAATACTAAAGCTCTCTCAAGGGAGAAGGCTGTCCTCAAATGTGCCACTGAAAGCATTCACAGGTCAATCTAAGGCCTCACTGAAAAAGCAAAGAAGTCTGTGTTTGGTGACTACTCAGGCAGACAAACAGTCTGACAAACTGTCCTGAATGTCTAGCATAGACTAAGCACACAGTTGATGTCCTGAGGACAGAGATTAACAAGTTTCTGCTCTCAAAATGCACGGCTTGATGGGAAGACCGACAATTGTATAGACAATTGCCACATGGTAATTAGGGTGGTAGATAGAATTACGCACAGACTGGAGAGATGTCCAATTCAGCCTCTGGAGGCAGAAAGCTCAGGTATAATTTCTCAGATGTGATGCTTGAATTTGACCCTTCCTTTCTCACTTTCCTCCCAAGTGCCTTTACACAGCCCAAGAACTCTCCTACCAAGAAGAGGGGGTGTGAGGCAAGTCTTTTACCTGGTATTATTGATGGGGGCATATCCCCTGACACTTGGTCCGATAACCTGCACTTCCAAAGGTTTTTACTGTTGCAAGCTATTCTTAAAATCAAAGAATGAATTGATAATAATAGAATGTCACCTGTTAGGAAGGGAAAATATTTGGGGGTTAGAGGGTCTATCCTAGAACCCTTAAAAATCACACCACTGGGATGACTGCTGACATTCATCACAAGCCAGAGCAGCCCAGGAAAACCCTCCCCTGGAGCTTAAAGTGGCACCAAGTCATGTAATAATTTTCTTCTTCAGCATTGGGAAGATAAATTTCTAAGTAGCATCCCAGGCTAAAGTGTGAATATATGAATGCAACACGCCATGTGATGCTGGATTAGCAGCCTTGGAAACTGAGGGTGTCTCCCTCAGAACTGGGCAGTTGGGTAGCAAGAAAGGAAGTATGGTTGGAATAGAAGAAATAGGGACCATAATCAGATAGACTGAGGTTAGAAATCTGCTGCAACTTTTATTAAATCCGTGTCCTTGGATAGTAACTTAACCAAGCTGCATGCCAGGGTCTTCTGTGATAAAAAGGAAGTAATATCTGCATCAGTTAGGGGTATTCGATAAAATACTGGAAACCCAGTTCAATTTGAATTTCAGATAAATAACAAATAATTGTTTTAGTATAAGTATGCCCCAAACATTGCATGTGGGCATAGTGACACTAAAATCAATCCGTTGTCTGTCTGAAATTCAAATTTACCAGAGCATTTTGTGATATTATTTGTTAAACTGATGACCTGAGAATCAGTCAGGGTAAGCTAGTTTAGGCTGCAGTACACTTAACTGTAAAATGTCAAGCAAATTTCATTAAAACATTTGTGGTTCTCCAAGTGTGGTTAATAAAGACTTTGCTGGATTCCTCCCTGTCTACCATATCTAGTTCATATTATAAGTATCTATGGTGTTAGCTCCCTTCCTGAAACAGGTCTTCTTTTTACATTCTTTTTGGCAGCTAGGATGTTGGTCTAGCTAGGATGCTAGTCTTTTGGTCCTTGATTGTTTTCCTGCTCCAAATAATCCACATGCCAAAGAGATACATTGGGGTGAAAAATTTTGGTCCCCTGCAGATGCACAGGGCAAAGCATGTGAGAAGAGGCAGGGAGCTTCCACACCCTCTCCCATCACTACTCTCCCAGCAACTTCATGTGTTCACCAACCCAGAAGCTCTCTGAACCATGTACTTTTGGGTTTTATGAAGGCTTCGTCACTTAGGCATGACTGATTAAATTCTTGGCCATTGGTGATTGATCTCAATCTCCAGCCCTCTCCCCTCCCAAGAGGTTGGGGATGGGACTAAAAGTTCCAACCCTCTAACCAAGGGGTTGGCTCCACTAGCAACCAGCCCCCATCCTTAGGTGACCCAGGGGCTTTCCAAAAGCCACCTCATTAACATAACAAAAAACAACTTGATCCTTCTCTACACTTTGGAAATTCCTGGGGCTATTAGGAGCTATGTGCCAGGAAGGGAACAGAGACCAAATATATACTTCGTATTATAAATTACAGTATCACAGTATGACACACTCTGAACCATCCTTACCCCCCCCAGGACAACACTTCAGCAGCTATATAAGTTACATAAGCTACCTAAGCAGCTCCACTGATGGGACAAAAAACACAACTGTTCAAGGCAGTGTTTAGAGGAGGGTATTGAGATTCTAAAACTGTAGTAGGAGCTGAATGCAGGATTCAGAATAACTGGGCAGGCACAAGAAAGTCTAACAAGGCTTAACATTCACTGCTGAAAAAGCACATAATGCAACCAAATACTACGGAGAACTGACTAAATTTGCCAAAGTGGAATGTAGAGAAATGTAAAGGCAATCAAACAACAATAGCAATAACAAAAGCTATCAAAGGGTGAGGGCTATACAATAGAAAATAGCCAGAAGAATATCTAACACCTGGAACAGAGGATCTCAAACTGGATTCTGCATCAGAATTACCTGGAGGGATGTTTACCCAGGTTGCTGGGCCCTAAACCCAGAGTTTTTGATTCAGTAGATCCAGACAAGGGCCTAAGACTTTGCGTTTTTAATAATTCTCTGGTCACGCTGATTCTGTTAGCTCCTGGACACACTTTGAGAACTGCTGATCTAGAAGAGGAATTTGTAAAGTCAAGCTGCTCTCACTTACCTCCTCTGAACAAGCTGCTCTTACTCGCAAACAGGAAACTTAGAAGTTCTTCCTGCTACTGCTATTATTTTTCCAAACTCCACCATTAAGATGTCGTGGCAGTGAAACTTCTTACCCTGTCCTGGGTCTTCCTTGAGTTCACTACAAAGACATTGAGTTAGCTACTATTTTCTTATTCACTTTATAGAAGTGCCTTGCTTTAAAAAATATATTTGTTGGGTTTATAGTACAAAGCACAACTTGTGGCCCTCCAGGACCACAAGGCTGGAGCTGGATCCCGTTATATAAAATGACACATAGGAGGGGGTCTGGCGGCCTTCTTGTGGCAGAGGTGAGACCCCACAGGGTGGTGAGGGAAGCGAGATTAGTAAAACAGCAGGGCTAGAATAGTAAGCGATATGATGACAGTCATTTTCATATTGCAAATATATTTTCTCCAGACCCTTATAACATAATATTTAATGTAATTTCCATTAGTCCTAAACAGTTGAAAAATTATCATATCATCATTATAATAATATTCATTTATTCATTGAGAAGATTGAGCTCTTAATGAAGGTCAATCAGTGGTAGAGGTTTTGGAGATAAACTAATGAGGTAAATCTATCACAGGTACTTAATTTATAGGGTTTTTTTAAATTAATAAATTTCTTTATTTATTTTTGTTTGTGTTGGGTCTTCGTTGCGGCGCGTGGGCTTCCTCTAGTTGCGGCGAGCAGGGGCTACTCTTCATTGCAGTGCACGGGCTTCTCATTGCGGTGGCTTCTCTTGTTGTGGAGCACGGGCTCTAGGCGCACGGGCTCAGTAGTTGTGGCTCGCGGGCTCTAGAGTGCAGGCTCAGTAGTTGTGGCGTCCGGGCTTGGTTGATCTACAGCAAGTGGGATCTTCCCAGACCAGGGTTCGAACCCGTGTCCCCTGCATTGGCAGGCGGCTTCTTAACCACTGCGCCATCGGGGAAGTCCCCATAGGGATTTTTTTTTAAGTTACAGTCTATTTTATTTTTTTTTTTATTGGAGTATAGTTGCTTTACAATGTTGTGTTAGTTTCTACTGGACAGCAAAGTGTATCAGCTATACGTATACATATATCCCCTCTTTTTTGGATTTCCTTCCCATTTAGGTCACCACAGAGCATTGAGTAGAGTTCCCTGTGCTGTACAGTAGGTTCTCATTAGTTACCTATTTTATACATAGTATCAATAGTGTATATAAAGGTACAGTCTTTTAACCATGTCACTCACTCCCCAGTCTTCACGCCCCACTGTCTCTCATATTAGTCCCTCTACGTCTGGTTACAACCCATGGTTCTACTCGTATCTCTCCCTACTATCTGATCAATATACCACTTGACTTGTTCTTTGTTCATTCTTTCCCTCCTGTTGAAAAGAAAGCTCCCATAGTCGCTTTTAAGCTCAACTCACACTTATCCATCCTTTAAGGTCCCTTTCAACTGCCTTTTTTACTGAAGCCACTTAATTCACGGCAGCCCAGAGCCAGCACTCTCTCTTTAAATTTCTTTAGGACTTCGTGCGCCTATTAGGCATTTAAATGTACGCAGTATTGAATTTGTATTGAACCATGTTATGTGTAAGTGGTTGCAATTTTAATTCATCAGAATTATAGATAAATTTGCTATTTCTCCATGGAAATGTCTTTCCACAGTAGTGTCACTTAAAGTTGAATAATTCCTCACGGGCACTACGATTGCAATTTGGTGCCTGACTTTGAAGGAATGCGCAAATTTAGTCATTCCCAAATACTTTGTTGATCAGAAATAATTATCTAATTAATTAAGTGTGTGTGTATGTGTGTGTATGTGTTCAAGTCCAAACTGTAGACCAACTATCTCAAAATTTCCAAATATTCTGTCATGGGATCCATATTTTAGACAAGAGCCTCCAGTGAATCTTATGAAGTAGCAAATCTGGGAACTTCTGGACTGGAATTAGAAACATCTAGGGAGTTTATTAAAAAACATCAACATTTCAGAATCTCTGAGAGTGAAGTTCCCCTGGCATAACTATTTTCTAAAAGCTCCCTGAGTGTTCCTAATGGATAGCCAAGGTTGAAAACATTTAAGACAGTCAGTGAAAACAGGGAGTTTGGCATAAAATCTCCTCCATAGGGGATGTGGGGAGAGGACTCAAAAGAATATGAATTGCAATTCAATCCTGATAATATAAGTAATAAACATTGATTTTGGAAAAATTGGAAAATACTGCAAAGTATAGAAAAGTAAATTGTAACACATTAAAACAACATTCATCCTAGCCAGTTTCCTCTTATATTTGATAGATAGATAGATAGATAGATAGATAGATAGATAGATAGATAGATAGATATCTTGTTCTATTGGATATTAGTAACAAAATTAGTTTTATACTTACATATTATTTAATATACCTTTTTCTACTATTATAAAGTATATATTTTTACATGTTATTATATTTTTATAATACAATTTTGAGGAATGCTCACCCACTAATGGGTGTAAGAAATTATTTAGCTGAAATCTTTTGTTTCCATGTTTTCCCATCATAAATTATGCCACCATAAGTGTTTTTATACATGAAAATTTGTACACACAAAATCTTCCAGTATTGGAAGAGTTACCTCTTCCATATAATATAACCTCTTCCTCTAATACATAATAAAACATGTGGTTATTTCCCAAGTAACTAGAAGTGGTTTCTGAGTTAAAAGGTGATCATAGGATTCTGAATTTCTCTTCAGAAATATAATAGCAACTTATCAAAATTCTTGGAATTACCTGTGTCCATTGCTGTAATTAACATAATTATTTATAAACATATTTAAGTGGCTTATTTTCTAGGTAAAATTTGTACCTAGTTGTTATAATCTGCATGATTCAGGAATAGTGACTTTGAAAGTTTTTTCCCCCTAGTCATTCCTTTTGAGAACTGCCTACTTATACTTTGCCCTACTTTAAAAAAAATTTTTTTTTAAGAAGGGGGATAATTTTTTAACTCAATAATTTGTATGAGATCTTTATAATGGTAAATATTACGTTTATCTTCCCATTTTTACTCTCATCATGCTTTTTTCCCTCTTAAGCTTTAAAAAATTTTTTATGATTAAAAAATAAGACTTTATTTAGTCAAAGCTATCAATCATTTCTTTTGAGGTTCTTGACTTTGATATTATATTTGCCTTTCCTACTCCAAGTTCAGATAATTATTATTCATTTATTTTTTAATTATCTTGTGGCTTATACATAGGATATAATTTTCCATGCATGTCATGTATATACATAAATAGATGTGTTTATGTGTGTGTGTAACTTTCAAATCTTGTTGAATATGTTGCAGTAAATTAACTTGAAATCTCTTTGTTCATTTCTGAAAATAATTATCCATTTCCCTCAGTAGCAATTTAAAAATAATTTTAGTTATTCTAATTTGTGTACTACCTTTATCGTATACTGAATTTTTCTACACTTGTGTTTCTCCTCCATTTTCTACTTTGCATAATTGCTCTGTCAGTTTATTCTTACACCCATTTCACACTGTTTACCTGATTTCAATTCCATAACGTATATGAGTACCATTAAGCACAAACTCTGCCTTATTTCTCTTTTGTAATAAATTTAAGCAATTTACAGCAAATTTAAGATGCTACTTATAAAGAAAATGAAAGGTGAACCCAGTATAGATAAAATCCATAATAAATTTCAACTCATATCCAACAATATTTAACCTAATTCAGATTCTCCTTTTAATTTTGAAGAAAAGTATTCTACTTTCTCCTACTCACAGTAACTAAACACCTTGGAACTTTTGTTTATTTAGGATAAGTTCTGTGATTTCAGCCATTTTTCACCTTCTCTACTTAGGAGGTAACAGTTAACTTTACAAAATACTTTATATCTATGGAATGATTGACCTAAAACAAACAGACTGCCAGTTATGTCTCCAGGAGAAAAATTTTAAAAAAAGGGTTTATTCGACGTCAGCAGAGAATTGCAGTTCAGGGTCTGAAACCATGGTGAGTCACATGCAAGTCTCTGCATGGCAGTGGCAAAGAAATTTGGGAGGGCTAGAGGAAATGAAGAGTCCATAGCTTTTCATTGGTTGAGTCGTTGCCAGGAAAGAGGAGGAGTCTTTCTTCTTCCTGTTGGGCTCTGTGATGGGCATGGCTTGTGAGCGCTCCCCCTTCTGGTCTCCCAACTCTATTTAATTGAGGTTTCTGTTTAGTAATTTTTTACAGCTCATACCAGATGTATCAGTCATCTCCAGCTGCCGTAACAAAATACTGCAGACTGGGTGGCTTAAAAATAATAGCAACTTATTTTGTCACAGTTCTGGAAGATGGAAGTCCAAGATCAGGGTGCCAGAATGGTTGGTTTCTGGTGAGTGTTCTCTTCCTGGCTTATAAAAGGCACCCTCTCACTGGGCCTCACATGGTGTTTCCTCAGTGAGTGTGTATGGAGAGACAGAATGAGCAAGCTCCCTGGTATCTTTTCCTATAAGACACTAATCCTATAATATCAAGACCCCAAACTATGATCTCATTTAACTTTATTTCCTTGGAGGCCCCATCTCCAAACACAGCCACACTGGAGGTTAGGGATTCAACATGTGAATGTGGAGGGAGACACAAACCTTCAGGCCATTACATCAGATGATTCTCAGTGAAATCAATATTTTACTTTATATACAACATGTAATTAACAGCAACATTTTTTGGAAGGCCTTATTTCACAAATTGAGGCATGTGGATCCAGAGTGTATCATAGAATAGATATTCAAAATATTCTCATTGGCATCCACAGTAAAAGACTCACCAGTGGTCTCCTTGCTTATGTGTTCTGACAATCTATTTAAGCTTATTTTAATCCCTGGCAGTTAGATAAACATTCATAACGTATGTGTAAACAATTATTTCTGATATGCCTTCCTTCTAGAAGCATGAATAATCAAAAGGTTAATGTACAATCTAATATTGTCCTTTCAGGATCAAGCCTGCAACTATTGCACTGTGAAATTCTCAGAAATTGCTCTCTTCCACCAAAAAGCTTAAACTGCTCTTTGACACACAGCTCTTTGGATTGTCTGACTATCTTGCAATGTTCCAGTTGATACAGTAATCAGAAGCCAGACACATGTTTTATTATAAGAGCAAACAGAGTGCATCTGCTCTAGGGATCAGAGAGAGAGAAAAATACAAGATTTGACAGCCATGGACTTCTAAGAACAGACTGGCCCAAAATGAAAATTTTTGTGAGCTAGAGCAGTTAGTATTGTGACAGTGAGTTTATATCTAAATATCACAATTTCCACCAGGGACCATTCCAAAAAAGTGACGTTTTAATAAGATTCTTCCATGTTTGCATTGGTTCAGCCAATAAGCAGCATAGCACACCCCAGATCTAGGTATGAAACTTTGTTTTTACCTTGTGTTGAGGGAATATCAATTAGGTAGAAAAGAAATTAAAGTGTCAGGCCTTGATAATATAGCATTAAATGATAAACTGAACTGCCAAGACAGCAAAGCCATTATGTTAACAGTATTGTGTGTTACTATGACTTGTGTTTACTTCTGTGCCGCACACATTTTATTCTGCCTGTGCCTTCTAGTTTCTGGCCTCTTAACATGATTAAAAGCTGTAATTTTTCCTTAAATATATCTCCTTAGTCACTAATTACATTCTCTGGACTCTTACATCCTCCTTCATGTGACCATTGCTTGTATTTTACAATGAGACTATTGTCAGCTCAACAATCTAGCTGTAATGCCAGGCAAGGCCACACATTCTCAATGCTAAATCACATTACTAAATACTTTTTTCTTGGAACTTGTTTTATAGACCACTTGAAAAAGGTTTAATTGTAAAGGTGCTACATGGGAATCCAAAGAATGTGTTCCTTTTTCTTAAGTAAATTTGGAGCTGCTTTGCTTAAAAGCATGGAATGATGCCTGTGGTATGTGTGGTATCAAAGAATACCTAGACACTACTCTAATCTCTATGGGCAGCACATGTCTTAGACAGCAATCCTGTTGTGAACTGGCCACTCCCAGGGTATGAACTGAAAGGTTCAGATTTTCCTTAATGACTCAGCGTTCCTATTTTCTTTTGCCTCAATTAGATATCATCTGGTTCTAAAATCTGAACATCAGACAGCTACCCACAGTGGCTTCTCTGTGAGCAATTGCTTTTTATTCCATAAGTAAACCAGATGGTCCCAGGAAATTAGTCATTCCTTGGTTATTACAAGTTAGAGAACAGATTGTTTTCTAGGTATTACAGTATAGGGTATACGCTAGTCATAATCATAAGAATTATATTATTTAAAATGTCTAGAGCATTTCATGATTCTCCAGATAATTCTTTTTTTTTTTTTATAAATTTTATTTATTTATTATTTTTGGCTGCATTGGGTCTTCGTTGCTGCACGCGGGCTTTCTATAGTTCTGGTGAGCCGGGGCTACTCTTTATTGCGGTGCACAGGCTTCTCATTGCAGTGGCTTCTCTTGTTGCGGAGCACAGGCTCTAGGAGCACGGGCTTCAGTAGTTGTGGCTCACGGGCTCTAGAGCACAGGCTCAGCAGTTGTGGTACATGGGCTTAGTTGCTCCGCGGCATGTGGAATCTTCCCGGACCAGGGCTCGAACCTGTGTTCCCCTGCATTGGCAGGCGGATTCTTAACCACTGTGCCACCAGGGAAGTCTCACCCATTAGCTTTTTATAGCACCTCACACACCCCGAGGGCCGCTGGAGCCCAGGCTTTCTCGGCGCTCCTCCTCCTTCTCTTCACACTCACCCTCGGACCTGGGTTGTCCTGGCATTCGCTGGCCTTGCTTCTTCCCCTCCAGATAATTCTTGATCTTTGTCTTATATGGAGACCACGGCTCAGTGGTCCTAAAAGTTGCTCTGTTGTCTTATAGCAGATGCTAAGTTTTTGAGATTAGTCCAATGTCATAAAAATACACTCTTAACAATTGACAAAATGCTGTCATTCACTTGCCATATATACCAAGTAATAGACTCAATGTTGATGAACACGTCTCTAGCTCCCTGAAAGGACACATCCCTAGCTGCCATTAATTATCAGGTATGTGTCCATTCTGTGACACCTATGATAACTTCTTTGGGGGGACCTAAGAAATGTGAGACATGGTAGAATTTTAGGACCATCTATACAAAAAGGCTTTGGGGACAAAATTGGGTCAATATAGAGAAATGTAGCTCAGGTGAACTTGTTTCTGGACATTTTGTCAGATCAAAGTTTATGGTATTGCCACACCATTGTTAAATATTTTGACCAGTTCAGTTGGCCAGTTCCATATGGGAAGGACGGTTGGAGAACTGGGACCAGGAGAAATGAGCCAAATCTGTCTTTTGATTTAACTGATTAATTATTTTTCAAAATTGTTGTTTTGCTAGTCGATGCACCTCTATAGATACCTTAGGCCCTGCTGCTATGGACAAACTGCTCTCTTATCCCCCAATCCCAGCATTATTTTTCACAAACATTTCTAAATTAATTGATTAATTATGAAGCTCATGTAGCTTCATCTATTGTTCTTGCATTCTCTTTTATTATAAATTATCTGTGCTCATTATATCGTGGTCTATGTAACACAAATTATATATGCTAAAGAGCAAGGTCCTTATGGGCATTTATTTTGAAACATCATGGTAAGTCATGTTTTCTAAAAGTTAGGAAGATAATTGAGTTAAATTGAAGTAATTATTTTCTTTCATTCTTTGCAAAATAAACTTTTTTCTGAATATAATTTAAATCCTGAATGTAATCGAAAATATAGACATTCTGGAAAATATTTTAAAAATCAGCCATCGCTCCAGAGAAAACCATCACTAAGACGCTGCTGTATTTCTTTTCATTGTTTTGAAAAATTATTGAGACTATAATATGTGGAAAATTTTCTCACTGCAGTAACATGAAACTTTATAGCACAAATATTTTCCCATGTTATTATTTTGCTTTCAACATAAGATGTTATGACTATACAATTTTCCATTGTGTTAGTATGCCATAATTTATTTATTTATTTACCATCATGATATAGTTCTATAATAAGCATCTTAGGATAAAATATTTTTTATTAATTTCAATTTTTGTGTAATAGTTTTTTGAGCAGAGTATTAATGTGTTTGTACGTTAAAAACAGTCTTGGACACAGGGTGATGCTTTGCTTTCCCTGGGCTTATAAATTTAGGAAAAAAGATTATTTTCTTTGGTATTATTAGCAATACAATTTATAATTACATTTCTCAACACCACAATATTAACAATGTGGTTCATTTTCACACCAGTATCATGATGTGTATATGGTGGTGTATATGGATTCTAATGCCACTTCAACTTTTGCCAGCTTTGGACAGCTTGTCCAGTTTGAGAGGAGAATAATGGTATTCCACTTCATGAACGTTTCATAAGATATCATTGAATTTGACCCATGAGATTGCTTGTTAAACATTTATATCTCATTTTTTAATTAATGATTGTTTACAAACTCTATTTTTTGCGTACACTTTAAGCATTCCTTTCCTTACTAAGTCTTAAATTGTATTTTTTCTTACCCAGCTGTGAGAAATATATGGGCACAATACTTGGTACCAGAAGTCATTTAGTATCTCATTACCTGAAGCTTTCTTGAACTTCAAGACAGCATTACAGATGCTCCCCTTTCCACTGGAAAAATTTAATATAATAATGACTATCATTGTAGGAGCAGTCAGGTTTTTACCAGGCACTTTACACACACCATCTTGTTTAGGTATCAACACTGCCAAATAAATGTTGATGTTGAAGGAAACTTAATAACTACTAAACATTTTGTTAGATTTCTATTTTTGTAATATTCTTATCCAGTTTTCAAATCAAGGGTCTATTAACTTAGGTGAATTAAAAAGTTTCCCCCATTTATACAGTTGTCTCCTTCATATTGTTAACAGAGTGAATTGCGTTGATTGATTTTCGAGTGTTAAACCAATTTTAAATTCCTAGAATAAATCCATGTTTTATTAACCTTTCTGTATACTGATGGACTTAGTTTGCTGATATTTGTTTAGGTGTTTTGTTTTATTTTGTTTATATCTATATTAGCAAGATATAGGGGATCATCTTTTCACTTTTCTAAGGGTCTTATCAGGGATTTGTTTTAGGTTTTCTCTGGCCTTATCAACTGTGTTGGCAAGTGTATACTCCTCTTCCTTTTGCTTGTCAGGTTTATGCAGAATTGGTATTATTTCTTCCTTAAATGTTTAGAAGAATTCTCCAAGGAAGACTTATGAGTCTGTAGTTTTCTTACTGGGAAGACATTTAAATGTGAATTAAATTTCTTCAACAAATCTAAAAATATTTAGATTCTCTATTTCTTGTGCCAGTACATTTCATCTAAATATTCAAATATTGCATGATGTGATTTTTGTGTTTCTTTAATCACTTTCTGAGAGTGTCAAACTATTGAAGTGAACTTTTAAAAAATTCTACTTCTTTTAGTTCATAAGTTGCTGCTTTATACTTTCCATGTCTACTTAGGGATCTGCATATATTTTCATTATTCTTCTTCCTTTTTAGTTTATTTTTTCCAGTTTTATTGAGAAATAATTGACATATATCACTGTATAAATTTAAAGCATAAAGCATTATGGTTTGATTTATATATATTGTGAAATGATTACCACAATAGATTCAGCTAACATCTGTCTTCTCATACAGCTACAATAAAAAGAAAATAAATTTTAAAAGAAAAAAAAAGGGAAAAAATTCTTATGATGAGAAGTCAGGATTTATTCTCTTAATTGTTCTTAATTATTTGTAATTGTCTCTTAATTGTTTATTCTCTTTACTGTTTTCCATAGTGACTGTACCAATTTACAATCCCACCTGCAGTGCATAGGAGTTCCCTCTTCTTCACGTGCATGCCAGCATTTGTTATATCCTGTCTTTTTGATGGTGACCATCCTAACAGACATGAGGTGATATTGTGGTTTAATTTGCATTTCCCTAATGACTAACAATGTTGAGCATCTTTCTATGTACCTGTTGACCTTTTGTGTATCTTCTTTGGAGAAATATCTATGCAGGTCCTTTGCCCATTTTTCAAGTGGGTTATTTGTTTTTTGTTATTGAGTTGTATGAGATTTTACATATTTTGGACATTAACCCCTTATCAGATAAATTGTTTGCAAATTTTTTTTCCCGTTTCATAGGCTTTTTCACTTTGTTGATTGTTTCTTTTGTTGTGCAGAAATTTTTTAGTTTGATGTAGTCCCACAGTTTGTTTTTTATTTTGTTGTTGTGCTTTAGGTGTCATACCTAAAAATTCATTACCAAGACCCATATCAAAAAGACTTATTCCTATGTTTTCTTATAGGAGTTTCATGATATTAGGTCTGACATTTAAGTCTTTAATTGATGTTGAGATAATTTTTGTGAATGGTGTGAGTAATGGGTCCAGTTTCATTCTTTTACATGTGAATATCCAATTATCCCAGCACCATTTATGGAAAAGACTGACTTTTATCCATTGAATATTCTTGGCTCCCTTGTGAAATATTAGTTGACTGTATATGCTTAGGATTATTTCTGTGCTGTCAATTCCATTACATTGGTCTGTTTTTTGTTGTTGTTTTGTTTTTTTAATGCCAGTACCATACTGCTTTGATGACTATAGCTTTATAGTATAGCTTGAAATCGGGAACCTTGATGCTTCTTGTTTTGTTCTTTTTTCTCAGGATTTCTTTGACTATTCAGGGCCTTTTGTGGTTCTATGTAAATTTTAAGGGTTTTTTTCCCCCTTCTGTAAAAACAAATGCCATTGGAATCTTGATAAGGCTTGCATTGAATCTATGGATGTCTCTTTATAGTATTGACATTTTAACAATATTAATTCTTCCAATCCATGAACATGAGATACCTTTCTATTTATTTATGTCTTTGATTTCTTTCATCAATGTGTTGTAGTTTTCAGAAAGATCTTTTACCTCCTTATTTAAATTTGTTCTAAGAATTTTTTTGTTTTTGATGCTTTTGTAAATGAGATCAATTTATTTCTTTTTCAGAAAATTTGTTGTTAGTGTATAGAAAGTTACTATGTTTATATGTTAATTTTGTATCTTGTAGCTACTGAATTCATTGATTAGATCTAACAGTTTTTTTGTTGAATCTTTAGGATTGTCTATATATAAAAAATATGTTATCTTCAGAGACATTTTTTTTCCTCCTTTTCAATTCTGACACCTATTATTTCCTTTTCTTGTGATCCCTCCAGCTAGAATTTCTAGTACTACGTTGAGTATGAATGGTAAAAGTGGGTACCCTTTGGGCTTGTCATATATGGCCTTTATTATGTTGAGATATGTTCCTTATATGTGTGATTTGTTAAGAGTTTTTATCATAAATGGATGTGGAATTTTGTCAAATGCTTTTTCTGCATCTATTGAGATGATCGTATGATTCTTTTCTTTTATTCTATTAGTGTAACATATCACATTGATAGATTGATTGATGTATGTTGAACCATTCTTGCATCTCAGGGGTGAATTCCATTTGATCATGGTGTACGATCTTTTTTACATGCTGCTGATTTGGTTTGCAATATTTTATTGAGATTTTTTGCATTTATATTCATCAGGGATATTGGCCTGTAGATTTCTCTTCTAGTAGCTTTTTTTTACTGATTTTGGTATCAGGATAATCAAGCCTCATAAAATGAGTTTGGGGGTGTTCTCTCCTCTTTATATTTTAGAGAGTTTGAGAAGATTGGTGTTAATTCTTCTTTAAATGTTTGGTAAAATTCACCAGTGAAGCCATCTGGCCCTGGGCTTTTCTTCATTGGGAGACTTCTGATTACTGATTCAATCTCCTTACTAGTGATTGGCCTATTCAGGTTTTCTGTTTCTTCCTGATTCAGTCGTGGTAAGTTGTATGTTTCTAAGAAGTGTTCCATTTCTTTTAGATTGTCCAGTTTGATGGCATATAATCTTATGATCCTTTGAATTTCTGTGGTAACCTGTGGAAAGTATTTCTGTGTAATGTCTCCTTTTTCACTTATAATTTTGTTTATTTGGGTTCTTTCTCTTTTTTCCTTAATTAGGCTAGGTAAATGTTTGTGAATTTTATCTTTTCAAAGAACCAACTCCTAGTTTTTTGTTTTTCCTCATAAAAAGTTGATAACTTAAAATTATCTACCATAATATTGACCTGATATACATTTTTTTCCAATCAATGAATCTCTTGGTGATATTATTTCAATGGATCTTTTATAAAATTATTTTTATATTTGCAAGTTTGGATTTCAGTTCTGTAATAACTGCATATTCATATTTATTTATGTTAGCTTATTTTAAGTATTGTATTCTCTCTCTATGCGGTATTATTTCATTTTTATCTTCCTCATATTTTCTTGATTAAAACAAATTTTCCTCAATTTCAATTTATATGTTCTGTTTTTATTATCCTGCTTTATTCTCTCAACTTTTATAGCCCCATGCGTATGTTTATTTTTCCTTATTTGTTTACAAACATATTATTTATCTATATCTGTATATCTATATCTATTACCTATCTATCTTTCATCCTTTTTCCTCCAAATAAGGAAAGTTTTTTGCATTTTTACCACTTATCCTCCTTCCTCTGCCTGTCATCCTTATCCCCAAACAAGTTTTACTGGATATCTTCTTTTCATCATTGCTTTGATTAACATTAAAATTTCATAAGTTATTTACTTTTTCATATTCCCCATGTTTCTTTGCTTTTCACTGCAGTAATTTCTTTAAAATTTTTTTCAAAGAGGATTTTAATCAGATGAAGTTTCTGAGCTTGTGTAACTCAGAAAACCTCTTTATTTTTAAAAAATAATAATTCTGATAGACATATATTTTTGTTCAAAGTCTTTTCTTTTTCCTGGCATGTACTTCTTTGTAGCTGTAAGCTTTCTTCCTCAAGAAGCTCTTAGAATTTTCTTTTGACATTGGATATTATTAAATTTAATTTTGTATGTTTCCAAGTCTTTCCCCCCACTCCTTATCTTTTTGGTTCAGTATTGTTAGAAAAACAAAATTCAACTCAGTAAATTGTAAAGGTCTTATTGGCTTTATTCAGTGATTCATGGGCAGCATCCCATCTAGCAGATAGAAAGGAGATCTGAGGAGTTGTACAAGTTGAAATATTTTAAAGGCAGAAGGGAGCAGGACAAGGAAGTTATGCTAGCAAAAAGTGGATTCGTTGTGGCACCGTTACTTTTCTTTAGGAACAAATGGGCAGGGGTCTGTCAGGAAGATTACCTCACTAGTGATTCCTGAATGACTGGTTTAAGATTCCATTTCTGGGAGAGGCCAAAACTGTAATTAACTCTTGGTTTGGTGATGTGGGGCTTAGCCTAAGTGACTCCATTTTGGGGTCTTTTGTCTTGTTTTTAAAAGTGTATTGTGAACCCCTTTAATCTGATGTATTAGGCCTAAAAAAAATAATAAAAATAAAAAACTTGGTCATTATCTCTTCAAATATTCCTCTCTTTATTTTTTCTCTCCTGAGATGTTATTAAATAAATATTAACATTTCTATTCATATCCTTCATATCTCTTACCTTACCTCTTCTCTCATTATTTTTATTTCTTTATCTCTGCCTTCTGGAAGAATTCTTGGACTTAATTGTTCAGCTCACTAGTTTGTTCTTTAGTTAAATCCATCTGGCTACTTAGCCCTTCAACTAACTTTGTAATTTCATTACTTCTTTCTCCATACTTAATGTTTCTATTTGTTTTTCTTCTTTAAAATTGTTTTATATTTCTAATATTATATTTCTAATATTACTCCTTTTCTCTATAAGCATATCTGTAATGCTTCTGGTGGCTTTAGGAAGAGAGTTAAACACTTTAAGACAGAGAGCCTGGAATATCAAAATGTGAGCTGAACCATTTCCATTGTTTTCCCCGCAACCCATCATTGACAATCTATTTCCCTCAGGATTTTTTTTTTTTTTTTTTTTTTGGACTACTCTATCAAGTACAGCTTTTCTTTCTGTGGAAAGAGACAGTTTTACTAGAAACATACCTGGTATACCTGTAGCTGTTGTTAACCCTTCCCACCCCAGGTGGGCTCTAGGGTTTCTCAAACTTGAGTGTTTGTCAGAAGTACCTGGTAGGCTTGTTAAAACATAAGTTATTTACACCACCCTCAGAGGTTTTGATTCACAAAGGCCCAAATTATTGGGGCCCGTATGTTTGCATTCTAATATCTTACCCCAAATTCTCAGGTTTGATTTGGGCTAGTCCTACTATTTTTTTTTAATTTTAAAATTTTTAAAATTTTTTATTTTTTATTTATTTATTTATTTATTTTTAGCTGTGTTGGGTCTTCATTTCTGTGCGAGGGCTTTCTCTAGTTGCGGCAAGCGGGGGCCACTCCATCGCGGTGCGTGGGCCTCTCACTATCGTGGCCTCTCTTGTTGCGGAGCACAGGCTCCAGATGCGCAGGCTCAGTAGTTGTGGCTCATGGGCCCAGTTGCTCCGCAGCATGTGGGATCCTCCCAGACCAGGGCTCGAACCCATGTCCCCTGCATTAGCAGGCAGATTGTCAACCACTGCACCAACAGGGAAGCCCCAAGTCCTACTATTTTTGTTTCTGTTTGCTTTCCCTCTTTCAGTGCTGATGACAGAGGCATTGATTCACCAAGTGCAATGGTGAGCTGGGAGAGGGAGGAAACAATGTGAGAATTCTGCCCCAGCCTCAGCTCTGGACAACTGGATAGTTTCTCCCATGTTGAAACTCATCCACCTTTAATCTCCCCAAAGGGCTTTTCACAGTTTTAATGTTAATGTCCATGATCCATCAAATTCCCTCTTTCGTGGCTTCTCCCTTTAGAGTAGATTTCAGGGTAGGAAGCCAGCAGTCTATGTTGGATCATCATCTTTTCAGAAATCTGAAGGTTAATGTAATGTAAAGAAAATCCTGAAAAAGCCATTGAACACTATGTTTATATCCATATGCTGTTCAATTACTTTAGTAACCACTTGAATTTAAAGTAACCTTTCTTAGCTATCTATAGCTAACATAAGGTAAATTCAACCCTATCTTGTCTACACCAAACAATGTATTTCAATGATATTATTTCTTTCAACATCCTTAAAAGCCTTTTGTCATTAATGTCAAATTGCCAGTATGACTGTTTTATGTAAGCAGAGAAATGATGATTTGAATATAGTTCTTTGAGCAATTTTTAGATTCTAACATCTGTACTATTTAGAGAACCTCTGAGTTTTCTATCCAAACAATGTGCATATAGCACACTATTTATTTACTTAGTTTCTAAAGGGACAATATTACCAAAAGAAAGATATGTTTTTCCAGAGCCTGAAAGATTTTGCCAAATCGGTGATAGGGTTTCAAAATAAAATGTTAGAGTCTTTTCAAAGCTGGAAAATAAATGACGTGGAAAAACAATATATGACAATGAGACAGATGTGAGCTCATATCTGGTAATGAGAGTCCATAGACCACTTATTTGGTGGGTTGGAGTAACATTTACGTTTATGTCAATTCTATGGATTATAAGGAAAGCATCTCTTGTTGGGATGACAATAACGAGATACAATGCTAGAATGAAATCTAATCGTTATTAGCTATTGCACTGGAATGTCAATGAGGGGTTGCTTTGTTCAAAAGCAGGCATTGGTAAAGTTATTAAATTGGTTGGTTCATCAGGGAATACAGTACATTAGTGAGCTATTCAGCCTTACTGAGTGTACATATTAGAAAGCAGGCCTTTGTAAGTTCCCAACACCATAAAGCAAGGTAAGATTTAGTCACAACACTCACAGGAAGAGGTGATTGTATATTTTAAAAGTGTTAGCTCAAGTAAGCTAAACCTTCAATCATATTTGGGTAAATATTTTATTTTCATAATTTGCTTTATACTATTTGGTATATTTACTATATTTGGTTCTTGCACAGAAAGTTTAGAAGGAATGTGAACATGGTAACTGAGTGATAAAAAACAATCCCTGCAGATTTCTTTTGATTTTCCTCTGTGCTTAGTAAATAAATTGCACTTTTTTGACTTTTAATTATATATGCTTAAAAAGTGATTGTAATCAACCAACTCTGTGTTTATTTCCCAGGGTGATTCCGTAAGTAATTACACTAGATTATTAGAAGTAAATCAAAATATTGTAAAATACCCCAAAGCTAGACTGAAAGTGAAGATTTTTAATAATGAGAGAACAGAATTTTTTAAGTAATAAAATAAGAATTTTATTTCTTATTTTATTTTTTTGTACTATTCCAGCTCAAATATCTCCTTCTTTGATCAAGTCTTCTCTGGTCTTTCCAATCTGAATTAACATCACAGGTTTGGTTTTACTAATTTGCTTTACATTTGTTAGAGCTCTTAACTCATTTGGCTCATATTAGACTTTTTCACGTACCATCTCCTTTACTGTGCTGTTTGCCTGCTGCGAGTAGGAAGCATACCTGAGTAATTTGAATACTACCTTCTCTTTCCCCTAATTACACTAACAGATATTTAAAGTCTCAATATACTTTGTAAGAAAATTAACATTTGTCTGATATTAAATATAGGACAATAAAATTTTATCAAATGCATGTTTTGGCTTAGCAATAATTATTACATTAAAACTGTATTCCTTAAATATTAACTAATATAAGTCATTTACTATGATTAGAGATATAAACATATTAGTTGCCAAACTAGCTACTAACATCTCAATAGAAGATATTTTGGGGGGATTATAAAATAATCTAAGTACATAGTCAATATACATTGTATATAATAAAGTTCCCATGCATACATTTATAAATATAAGTGCATATATAAAAATTATATTACATAAGCCCACATATGTATATAGAAATAATAGAAATACATTCACCAGAAACACTTATACACAAAACAGCCTTTTTTATGTCCAGCAATATATTCCTATGCAAACACACATAAATACACCATTTCTATATTGTTTTCATGATAAAACATGAACATGTTAAAGACAATGTGATGTGTTAATGCAATAGCCATAAGATTTCAGAAATGAGTTCCAGTCTCAATTACAACAGTAGTCATTTAGAAAATATTCTATTTTCTCCGGTCTTAGATATCCTGCCTCTAAAATCAGTGTATGAAACTCTCTGAATCTCTAAAATATCTGTGTCAAATGGAAGGGTCTGATCTGGTCCTAAATATGCCTCCAAGGCTACTGTGTTATTAGCACCATGCTAGAAGCTCTTGGTGTCTGGGTGTCTGTGGACATGTGTGTGAGTACAGCATGGGAAAGGGGATGGTAAGATAGGAAATACACACGACGTACACTCTGTCCTTCAGGAACTACGATTTTGCTGACATAAGTGTAGGTGCATACTATTTGCCCAACAAGAAGTTGTGACATGCCCGGAGTTCTTTAGATTCTCTGGTCAAGCCTTTTGAGGATGTGTTTGCCATCTAAACTGAAACTTAAAGGATAGAAGGCATCACACCTGGGCACAAGGTAAAGCTCTTCTGGCAAATGAAACAGAGACTACAAGTATGTGAGGCAGAATAGAGCATACTGGGGTTTTTTATTTGTTGTTATCTTGTCCTATATCTCTGTAGGTTATTGAGAGAGAATGTATCAGGCCCAATAATCCAAAAATCTTTTATAAATAACATTAAAATGCTAAGTAATGTATGCAAACTTTCACATTCCCATCTTGCTTAAGCTAATAAAACAATAAAATTTTAGAACTGCAATAAAATTTTACCGGCATAACTGAAGCCAGTGGTTTTCAAAGTCAGTACTATGGAACTCTTAGGCACAGGGTAGCAATTACATAAAGCATTTAGTTAAAGTTATATTAACTTTATATTAACACTATCTATTTTTATTACATTTAAAATTGTAGTTTTTTAAAGGCACAACTTCAAATGAATTTTTTAAATTAATTTTTATTGGAGAATAGTTGATTTACAATGTTGTGTTAGTTTCTGCTGTACAGCAAAGTGAATCAGTTATACATGTACATATATCTACTCTTTTTTAGATTCTATTCCCATATAGGTTATTACAAAGTATTGAGTAGAGTTCCCTGTGCTATAAAGTAGGTTCTTATTAGTTATCTATTTTATAAATAGTAGTATGTACACGTCAATCCCAATCTCCCAATTTATCCCTCCCCGCCCCCTTTCCCCCTTGGTAACCATAAGTTTGTTTTCTACATCTGTGACTCTATTTCTGTTTTGTAAATAAGCTCATTTGTACCCTTTTTATTAGATTCCACATATAAGCGATATCATATGATATTTGTCTTTCTCTATCTGACTTATTTCACTCAGTATGACAATCTCTGACATATTGGGCACCATCAATATGACAACTTTTGCTCCAGTTTGACTTTTTTATTTTGTGAGTGTGAGAACATCAGAATAAAGCTTTTCCTGCTCTCCCACCTGTGTGCATGTTTGTGCACCCATGTGTGTGTGTCATGTTTAGTACTAATTTTTATTTAGAAAGGTTGCAACTTGGTATTATTCTGAATCAAGGCCTACACATGTCTACTCCCATAAACTATGAGATAAGTATCCTTTTATAGCATGAACATGTTATCTTTAATTGAACTCTAGGTAAAGTTTGGACGTAAATTTTTTGTATGTGCTATAATTACAGTTAATAAATTGTTCAACAAGTAAATTCAAAACATTGATTGTCTTAATGAGATAATATTTCAGAAAGTTCACAGTTTTAATGTTTATTTTTTGGTATACTTTGATTCTACTTTTGTTTTTATGATAAATAATGTGATTTTTTTTGGAAATTAAAAGCAGCAAAAGTTTCAAATTCTAGAATCATTTAATTGAAAAGGTACACTAATTACAAATCAAATTGTTTAACCATTTGCAACTATTTATTTGTATGGGTCAGGACTTTGTGGAATTGTTCAGTCAAACCAAAATGTAAAAATACAATAATTCATGATGATGCTATAATTGTAACTTTCAATTTTGAATTGTTGTGATTCACAACTTTTTAAATTTTGAGGTTATTGGAATAGTCTCATTGTTTAGCTGAATGTTTTAAAATGAACAATTGTAATGACTTTGACATTATGAAATTAATTTGTAGTTTTAAAATATTGCCTTCATGTATTTGAGTTTCATATAAGGAATGCTTTTTTAAATTTGCACAATTTGAGAAGATTGTAAATCGCTGAGCTAGACCACCCTACTCTTCCTCCCAACTATATTAGAGGTAAAGCAACTGATGTTCAGATGGGGAAAGAGACTCTCACAAAGACTTCTACAAGCTGGTTGGTTTGCTTTTTATTTAGCTGGTTAGGTAGTTATTTTTTTAACAATTTTATATACATATGATTGATATCCCATACAATTCACCCATTTAAAGTGTACATTCCAATGGTTTTCAGTATATTCACAATCACTAATCTACTTCCTGCCTCTATGGATTATGGATTTGCCTATTCTGGATATTCATATAAGTGGAATCCCACAATATGTGACTTTTGTATCTGGTTTCTTTCAATTAGCATGATGTTTTCAAGGTTCATTTGTGTAGCATGTACCAATACTTCATTCCTGTTTATTGCCAAATGATATTCCATTGTTACTATATACCACATTTTATTTTTTCACTTATCAATTGATGGGTATTTGGGGTTGTTCCCACTTCTTGATTGTTATAAATAATGCTTCCGTAAAATTTATGTGTAAGTTTTATTTGGACATATGGTTTCACTTCTCTTGTTTCTATACCTAGGAGCAGAATTTCTGGGTCTTATGGTAACTCTACATTTAGCATTTTGAGGAATCGCCGAACTGTTTTACAGACTGGCTGCTACATTGTACACATCCCCACTGATTATGTATAAGGATTCCATTTTCTCCACATTTTTATCAACATGTATTCTTCTCTGTTTCTTTTATTATTAGTATAACTGTTCTAAGGAGTGTGTGGTGGTGTGCCATCTTGGCTTTGATATGAATTTACCTAATTATTAATGATATCAAATACCTTTCACATGTTTATTGGCCATTTGTACATCTTCCTTGGAGAAATGTCTGTTCAGATATTTTGCTCATTTTTAAATCAGATTAGTTATCTTTTTATTGTTGAGTTGCAAGAGGAATATATGAGGGTTCTACAGACCAGTTTAAACCATGGTCATCATTTTGTGTAGCATGTGTACCCCATTTCTAATTAGGAACAAAATTAATCAGGCTTCTGGTGCTAAGAAATGTTCATCATCAATTGCTGATAGTACTGTCTGAAGATATATAAAACTTCACCTCCTTCCAAAAGGCAAGGTAATTATTGTTTTATGAATTTTCACTCTGAAAAAGAAGGAAGTTGAAAACAAAGATGTTGTTACTATGGCTCACATTAGCAAAAGCCTATTTCCAAAAGAAAATGTTTGCAATGGATGATAGAGGAGTATGCATTTAGTAAATAGCTCCAGTGTCTCTGGATGTGCAGAATGTATTTTGTTCTTACACACTTTTGTTGAATGGGATATGACAAGTTATCTGTGGGTGTAACTGATGGAAAACTAAGGTAATGGAATTTTCTTTGCAAAGTTAATATTTTTTACAGTTGTTAATTTTACTCATTTAAGAAAATTTAAACAATTTTATCATGCATTTATTCCTAATAGCTGGGCCATGAGAAATCTAAAATATGATTTTGCATTTTTAGGTTATACAGGTGGAATCACATTTCATCTAGCCTTAAGACCATTTAAATGAATCAACCATTTAAATGAATGAACCATCACAGTGGTGATGGGTTATATCCATAGAGTTTCTGCTCCAGTGAAATCCCATTTTAAGAAAATACTGTTTTATATCGACACACTGGACATTCATTGTAATGGAATGTCAGTTGTATAACCAATATGAATTGTAACCTTCTGTCAAGTGGACATGTGTTGAAGACCAGGTGACTTTGAGAAAGATTCTGTACATGGTAGCTGACCAATGTGCTGGCTATACAACTCAAATAAGTTGGGTAGCAATGGTTGATATCCTATCAAAAAATGACAAGAATAAATTCTAATTAAAGTTTTGTCTAGATTTAAGTAGACAGTATCAAAATGCCAGAAAATATGTGACATCTGCCAAGCAATGACCTCCTGTGTACTCTTACAACACCTTATGAAATGTAATCAGAATACATATCACACTGTATTTGTATCTTTGTATATGTTGTGTGTTTGAGTGTGTGTGTGTGCGTGTGTGTGTTTCACAAAAACCTGAGAAATAATTAAGGGTATGGAATGTGTAGTTTATTTTCATTTTGCCAGTACGTAGTACACTCTCTGGCATACAAAATATACTCAATTCTAGCTCATGAATTGATTACTAAGCCTCTTATTTTTAGAAGGGCTGCTGTTGCTACTAATACTTTTCCTACTATTGGTAACTATTATTTTTTGAGTGCTGATTGTATGTTATGATCTGTGTACTTTATCTCATTTCATCCTCACATGTATGTATAATATCAGTAATCTTGTTATCCCAATTTTATCAATGAAAAAAATGCAGCCAGAGAAAATAATGCTGAGAAGAGGTTAAACATCCTATTCTCAAGGTAGATTTTTTTGATTTGTTTTTATGTTTATGTATTGGTTTATTCGTGTTCTTTGCATATACAGTTTCTTCAGAACATGTGGAGGTAAGGAGTTAGGATCTAGCATGTGTTTCAAGAATAAGTTATAGTTAGTGAGCTTGACCACATGGGGAATTACTCTATCCCTCGTGTGTCACTAGGAGAAGGAGAAGGGGCATGTGATTTTTGGTTCAAGTGTCTAAAAGGAAAGATCACAACTTCTTTTATTTGCCTTTCTGCTCCAAATCCATATTACAAAGCTTGTCCAGAACGAATACTCACTAAATATTATTGATAGGCAGTCCACCTGCCACACAATGTCTGTGTTAAGTGTATCATAATGAAAATGCTTTGGGTTATGATGTCTGCCCTTTGAGAGAAAGAGTATTTAAAGTAACCACAGCCAACCTCAGCCTGCTGGAGATATGACTCTCTCGGCACCTGTTAGCATAATCTACTTATGGAAGAGATGTAAACGTGGAGCGAAAGGCCTGCAGAATGATTTCCTGGGCACTATTGCTAAGCCCTAATTTAAATCACTTTGTTCTCTCAATTATTATTCCAAAGCCTCATCTGAATCCTTCTTATGCTAAATGTACTTTATAGGGACAATATACTTCCATAACTTACAAAATCTTTAATGTAAGGTTTATATATCTTCAGTGAGATGGATAAGAATAATTACTGTGAGTCTTGGTAAGCTCCTTTGAGCGATCTCTGACAAATTTGTACAATAGAAGGAATTAAAATGTCATGCCAAGGGGGGAAAGTGGGGGGGTGGGGGTGGGATGAACTGGGAGATTGGGATTGACATATATACACTAATATGTATAAAATAGATAACTAATAAGAACCTGTTGTATGAAAAAGAAATTAAGTAAATTTAAAAAAATGTCACAAGATGTATTTCTGAGTGTAACAACCTCAGCATTTACAAACATTCTTAAGCACAGTATTTTTTAAAACAAAATCCATGGATTATCTTTGTGTATATTTACACATGAGGACAGTAAGATTTTCTTAAAACTGTTACTTGACACCTAGGAATACTGAGACCCAGATTTTAGGTTCATTTTAAGCGTGATTACTTTACGTAGAAGCAAACATTTTACCATAGTCATAAGGGAACTGTAGTTTTAAACAAACATGAAATCATGCCATCAGTCTCTAGATAAGCTTGACAAGAAAGGATGCAATTTCAGTATCTGGCAAAAGAAACACAATTCAAAATTCATGCCCTTTGTTAGTAGAATCACTTTTTTACTCAAAGAGAGAGTATTTTATATCAAAGAAGGGCTTTCTTTAAGTGCTATCCTTCTCTAAATAAAGATGCTTAGACTTGCACGCCAGGAAAGAGGTACTAGTTCCATAACATGGCGTAATTGCATTTACAATGAGGAAAGCAGCTAGAACCAGAACTCTTCTTGGTGCTTCACCGAACATTCGGATCCTTGCTCAGCTACCGTCTTTAGAAATATACACATTGTTATGCCTGATGTCACTCTCATTTAACTTTAACTTAAAAGTTCATTCATGGATTCATTGCATGTTTGTTAAGCACTTATAGTGTGTCAAACACTGATCTAAGTTCTGAGGGTACAACAGTGAAAAAAAAAATACACAGATACCTGCTCTCCTAGAGCTTATTTTCTAGCAAAGGACACAAGACCAACAGGTGAATCATGGTCCAGCATTTGGCCTTGACTCCAAGTGAAATAATCAGAGACTGATAAACCACTTTGAACAGAGGAGTGATACAATGTAACTCCATTCTAAAAGGTATTCTCTAATACAGACCAAAGGAGAAACTAGGAGGCTACTGCAATAATTCAGGTGAAGAGAAGATGGTGCCTTGGACCAGGATGGAGTAGTGCAAGTGGTGAGAAACAAATCAGGTTACTCATATGCTTTGATAGTAGAGACAGTAAATCTGAGTGTGGATCAGAACAATTATGTAAAGAATCGAGGGAGAAATATGCTTGCTTCATTTCCAACTTGCTTGACAGAAAATATTAAAATTTTAAGTATGAATTATTTTATTTACTAAGACAAAGATCAAGCTACGCATTCTACATGATAAGTGTCTAGGGAGCCTGAGATGTGTATGTTTTCATTTGCTCTTCAGCTTACATCTAACTGTTTCAGGTTGTGGGAACAAACATGACTTTGCACATGGCTTCACAGATTATAGCCATTCTCGCACATTAGCAAGATAATGTTTTGAGTCCTGAGTAGAGTATATATTTTTTAAAATATATAAGCATGTTTGGGGAAAGCATATTAGTCTTTTCAAATTGAGGAAGAATGGTCAGGATTATTGTGTAGGTTAAAATTGTTTCAGGTTAGATTGGTTTGTGGTCTAATGATTCTGCTGTAAGTATATGTAAAGGGATAGTGTACAATGTTGTTCAAGAAGAACACTCTGGCAGCTCCTGGGTTTACGTGGTACCCACACAATAAAGGAAGGGAAAGTCAACAGATTTCTGCCACTGCAGAGGTGAAGCAAGCTTTCATTACATAGTTCTCTTGAAGATAAGGGTCCAGGAGCACATGAGGTCAGATGTTGAGCAGAGGAGGGAAAGGCTACACAAGATTTGCTTTGACTCTTTTCCTCTCATTGGGGTTGTAAGAAAAATGGAGAATGAGCGACTATAACTTACATGACTCTTCCAAATGGAAAGGACTTGTCTTGCCCATGATCTATTAACATAACAAAGTAGTAGCATTTCAGATATTAATGAAACATACTTGTTTCAAATGTCAAAGATTTTCATGACTTCATTCATTCATTCATTTATTTTTCCTCTAAAAGAAAGGACTAAAGAAAATGACCTGGGTTCAAAACAGTGGTCTCTTTAGGAAGAATTCAACTTCAGAACATGAATAAAAGTTCATACAGCATTTATTATTTCAGCAGAATCAGATTTATAATGCAGTGTTGGACCACTCAGTGTTCAGTCAGAGAAGCAGAACCATGAAGAGATGTTATCTTTATCTATATATACATATATATATATATACACATGTATACACACATATATTATATATATATGATATATAGAGGTTAGATATATGGAATCTATATTTGGAATATATATGGGATAGATATACATATACATATGGGATATATATACATATACATATATATGTTACGTACAGAAGCTGGAGTCCTTTATGACAACCTAAGCTCACACCTGGCCCAGGGTTGAGGAAAGCTAAAGAAAGATTCAGGAGAAGGTAGAGCAGTTGTGAGACAGGCTAGGACCTGGGACCTGGGACTCTTTGCTGCAGTGCTTGCACCTGGCGAGCACCAGAATACAAAGAACCTATAAGGGACTAAAAATAACTGCGTGCATGCCCAGTTAGGGAAAATTATGAAAAAGACCCAAAAAGACCAAAACTCCAACTGCCGCTTCTGAGGAGCCGGGAGCAAAAGCAGGGTCCTGCACATGCCCCCTGCACACAGCACCACCAAGGGAGTGGACAGACCCTCAAGCCACCCCTCTGGCCCGGGCCCTGGACACAACCCTACGCTCACCCCAGATAAGGGACCAGCTTACTCCCTCCCACCCCCTCAGGGAGCAAGGGGACCTGTGATTTGTTTGCGCTTCCCCCCTCTGCAGCACCAGTCCCAGTAAAGCCTTGCCTGAATGTCTGGTCTGCCCTCTTATCCATTTCTATTGATTAAAGGGTCCAAGACCTGATCGGTAACAGTTGTAGGCCCAGCCTCTTCCTCCCGCCAGCAAGGTGAACCAGGCGATGGGCGACACCATGCATGATCCTTAGCAGTGCTGCCCCTTGACTTCTGCTCTCCAGTCTCCCACCAAAATTTCTCAGGTGGCCCCTTCAAACTGAAAAATGTGTAGGAAAGAGAATTCTGGAAAAGGTAGTTCAGCCTCGTCACCACGAATACAGTGTTTGGGCACGTGGGCCCAAGAACAGAAAAATTAGGCTCAAGTCACAGCCCCGTCACTGAATGTAGGATTTGCCCAGAGTCATATTAACACTCTGTGCTTATTTCCTTAATCTGTAAAATCTGGTTAATAATGGATGGTTGTAAAGATTAATGTAGATGCTGTGTGTTAAGCACATTAAAACAGTGTCTCTGACTGATTCTGACAAGTAAAAACACTGATTTTATTTTTTCATTCCCTATTAAAAAACAATGGACATAGTGTATTTCTTAGTTAACTTTTTAATAGTAAAATAACCTATTTCCAAACAATGTATAAACTGTAGTTAAAATATTCCTGAGACTCCTAAAATATCTCAGTTTAAAAGAAAATGAGTCAGGCTTCCCTGGTGGCACAGTGGTTGAGAATCTGCCTGCTAATGCAGGGGACACGGGTTCGAGCCCTGGTCTGGGAAGATCCCACATGCCACGGAGCAACTAGGCCCGTGAGCCACAACTACTGAGCCTGCGCGTCTGGAGCCTGTGCCCCGCAACAAGAGAGGCCGCGATAGTGAGAGGCCCGCGCACCGCGATGAAGAGTGGTCCCCACTTGCCGCAACTGGAGAGAGCCCTCTCACAGAAACGAAGACTCAACACAGTCATGGATAAATAAATGGGTAAATAAAAGAACGTGAATTTCTAAAAAAAAAAAAAAAAAAAAAGAATAAAAAAGAAAATGAGTCTTTTATTAGTTAAAACATCAAATGAGAATTTTTTCAAAGTATAAATAATATCCAAATGCTTTTAGTAAATAGTTTTAAAATCACAATTTAGAAGCCATTGAAAGAATCCAGATTTATCATCTGTTTTGAAGAAAAAATAAGAAAGATAATTTAGGAAAAAAGAAAAAGCCCTGTGATCCAGTCATTAGACTGAATATACAAGAAGAGGGGGGAAAAAAAAGTTTATGACACACATACAACCAGAGGTGTAAAATTTATATGGGGCACTAAAACACCACATTATAGATTCCCTTCTCTCCATAACCAGGCTGATGCTCTGTGCCAGTGTAAATACTCTGTTATTAAAGCTCCTGGTGCAGCAAAAAGTAAAGGGATCCAGAGTAACTGCTGCCCTCAGCTCTCATCATGGCTGCCTCAGCGGGAGTTGGACTGAGCTTCAGCGTTTGCAGGAGTGACCTGAGACTTCCAAAAAAGCAAAGAGGAGGCAACTTTAACCAGACAGTCTTGTCACGAGGGATTTCCTAAAGATCAAATTCTGAGGACCCAGCAGAGCCCTAGAGATGACTGTGAAGTGGAGGGTTTAAAACAGAGACCTAGCAGAGCTGAACCAGGGCAGGGCTTTTTCAGAGGTGAAATCTGCAGACAGCCCTTTGTCTTAGTCTGTTTGGGCTGCTATAACAAAATACCGCAGATTGGATAGCTTACAAATAACAGAGATTTATTTCTCTTAGTTCTGGAGGCTGAGAAGTCCAAGATCTAGATGCCGGCAGATTCTGTGTCTAGTGAGGGCCCGCCTCCTGGCTCACAGATGGCCATCTTTTGGATGAGTTCCACGCTCCTGGAAGCAGGAGAACTAACAGAGTGTAGAGGCACGGGTGCCCTGAGCATGGATGTGGTGGGGAGAGCTTGTAGAGGCTCTCTGATGAGTGATTTTAGGTTCTCAGTGGAATATGAAGCTGAGAATAAGGCTGATACTGAGGGTTTAAGGACATAGCAGATAGTGTGAGAGTGAGAAAGAGAATGGACCAGAAGAACATAGTATGATTGCCAGACTGCACTATGGACCCAGTGGAAGTTAGTACTGGTAAAGGTAAAGTATCCCCATCATCACTGCTTTGTGCTTTTCTCCAATTAACTATTTTTAGCTGTGAAATGCAGGTACTGTATGGTCAGGGGACTGGGTTTAACCCCAGAGAATTGTATATCAAAGTAAATGCTATGATATATTCAGTACCTCGTAATTACCTATAATGGAAAAGAATTTGGAAAAAATATATATATATAAATATAACTGAATCACTTTGCTGTATAACTGAAACTAACACAATATTGTAAATCAACCCCAAAGCATCTAATTTACGTTTAATTATGCATACATGTAGTCCTTGGTATTAATGAGGAAATACACTTTGAACATTATGGCTCATATATTTGATTAGCATTTTCAGTCATTCAATATGTTTGTGCTGTAATGTGGTATGAGAATTAATAAAGTAACATTTGTAAAGCAAAAAAATAAATAGGACTTCCCTGGTGGCAGAGTGGTTAAGAATCCGCCTGCCAATGCAGGGGATGCGGGTTTGAGCCCTGGTCCGGAAAGATCCCACATGCCAGAAACCAAGTAAGCCCGTGCGCCACAACTACTGAGCCTGTGCTCTAGAGCCCTCAAGTCACAACTACTGAAGCCCGTGTGCCGCAACTACTGAAGCCCGCGCGCTTAGAGCCCATGCTCCGCAACAAGAGAAGCCACCACAATGAGAAGCCTGCACACCGCAACGAAGAGTAGCCCCCGCTCGCTGCAACTAGAGAAAGCCCGCGTGCAACAACGAAGACCCAACGCAGCCAAAAATAAATAAATAAATAAATAATAAAAATAAATTTCTAAATAAATTTAAAAATAAATAAATAATAAGTACAATGAAATGTGGGGTGGGGGGCAAAGCAGTGAGAATACATGCAAAAGGGTGATTATGACTAATCATTTAAGCAAGATTAAAAAAAGGGAGAAGTGAAGGGACTGGGGGGTGAAAATGAAGGATAATGAAGAGCTGAGAGATTTGTGCATCCCAATGAGGTAGAAGAATTTTCTCTCTGTTTTCAAAGTTCCTACTCGTACCTAAGACCTGTCAGTCTTAGTTATTCCATCTGCTAAAACACCTTCAGCTTCTTTTTATCCTTATTGCCACTGTCTTATTTCAGGTTACCATTATTATTCCTGGGGCACTTTCCTTGTCTCTAATCCAGTACTAATCAAGGTATGGTTCGTAGACCAGCAGCATAAGCATCACTTAGGAGCTTATAAGAAATGCAAATTCTTGGGCCTCCATTTAGGGATACTGACTTAGAATCTCTAGGAGTGTGGGTCACATGATTCTTTATGTACAAAACATGGGAAAATTACTGCCCTGCTTCAATCCATTCTTGTCCAGCTACCCAAGGGATTTTTCAAATAAAGAAACCTCATTATGTTATGCTGACTCAAAATTTTTCATCGGGTCCTCTTTACCTAAAGCATAGTATATAAAATTCTTTCTGTAGTCTATTCCCTTACCTTATACTCTAGTGTTTTTTTTGTTTTTTGTTTTTTTTTTCATATCTTCATGCCTTAACCTCTACTACTCTGTTTGCTCTGAATGATCTTTTCTGTCTTGCTACACAGACAGAAACAAATGCTACTACTCACTCTTCACATTTAGTCTGAGACCTCTCCTGGTTCTCCTAGGGTGGCTTAGGTGACCATCCTTCTTTGCGTCCATTGAACTTCATACAGACTTCTGTTTTTTTGTTTGTTTGTTTTTAACATCATTATTGGAGTATAATTGTTTAAAATGGTGTGTTAATTTCTGCTTTATAACAAAGTGAATCACTTATATGTATACATATATCCCCATATCCCCTCCCTCTTGAGCCTCCCTCCCACCCTCCCTATCCCACCCCTCTAGGTGGACACAAAGCACTGAGCTGATCTCCCTGTGCCATGGGGCTGCTGCCCACTAGCTATCTATTTTACATTTGGTAGTGTATATATGTCCGTGCCACTCTCTCACTTCGTCCCAGCTTACCCTTCCCCCTCCTTGTGTCCTCAAGTCCATTCTCTACGTCTGCATCTTTATTCCTGTCCTGCCCCTAGGTTCTTCAGAAACATTTTTCTGTTTTTAGATTCCATATATATGTGTTAGCATACGGTATTTGTTTCTCTCTTTCTGACGAACTTCACTCTGTATGAGAGACTCTAGGTCCATCCACCTCACTACAAATAACTGAATTTCATTTCTTTTTATAGCTGAGTAATACTCCATTGTATATATGTCCCACATCTTCTTTATCCATTCATCTGTCGATGGACACTTAGGTGTCTCCATATCCTGGCTATTGAAAATAGAGCTGCAATGAACATTGTGGTACATGACTCGTTTTGAATGATAGTTTTCTCAGGGTATATGCCCAGTAGTGGGATTGCTGGGTTGTATGGTAGTTCTATTTTTAGTTTTTAAAGGAACCTCCATACTGTTCTCCATAGTGGCTCTATCAATTTACATTCCCACCAAAAGTGCAAGAGTGTTCCCTTTTCTCCACACCCTCTCCAGCATTTATTGTTTGCAGATATTTTTGATGATGGCCATACTGACTGGTGTGAGGTGATAGCTCATTGTAGTTTTGATTTGCATTTTTCTAATGATTAGTGATGTTGAGCATCCTTTCATGTGTTTGTTGGCAATCTGTATATCTTCTTTGGAGAAATGTCTGTTTAGGTCTTCTGCCCATTTTTGTATTGGGTTGTTTTTTTGATACTGAGCTACATGAGCTGCTTGTAAAATTTGGAGATTAATCCTTTGTCAGTTGCTTCATTTGCAAATATTTTCTTCCATTCTGACGGTTGTCTTTTCGTCTTGTTTATGGTTTCCTTTGCTGTGCAAAAGCTGTTAAGTTTCATTAGGTCCCATTTGTTTACTTTTGTTTTTATTTCCATTCCTCTAGGAGGTGGATCCAAAAGGATCTTGCTGTGATTTATGTCACAGAGTGTTCTGCCTGTGTTTTTCTCTAAGAGTTTGATAGTGTCTGGCCTTACATTTAGGTCTTTAATCCATTTTGAGTTTATTTTTGTGTATGGTGTTAGGAATTGTTCTAATTTCACTCTTTTACAAGTAGCTGTCCAGTTTTCCCAGCACCACTTATTGAAGAGGCTTTCTTTTCTCTGTTGTATATTCTTGCCTCCCTTATCAAAGATAAGGTGACCATATGTGCATGGGTTTATCTCTGGGCTTTGTATCCTGTTCCATTGATCTATATTTCTGTTTTTGTGCCAGTACCATACTGTCTTGATTACTGTAGCTTTATAGTATAGTCTGAAGTTCAGGAGCCTGATTCCTCCAGCTCCGTTTTTCTTTCTCAAGATTGCTTTGGCTATTCGGGGTCTTTTGTGTTTCCATACAAATTGTGAAATTTTTTGTTCTAGTTCTGTGAAAAATTCCATTGTTAGTTTGATAGGGATTGCATTGAATCTGTAGATTGCTTTGGGTAGTATAGTCATTTTCACAATGTTGATCCTTCCAGTCCAAGAACATGGTATATCTCTCCATCTGTTTGTATCATCTTTAATTTCTTTCATCAGGGTCTTATAGTTTCCTGCGTACAGGTCTTTTGTCTCCTTAGGAAGGTTTATTCCTAGGTATTTTAATGTTTTTGTTAAAATGGTACATGGGTGTGTTTCCTTAATTTCTCTTTCAGATGTTTCATCATTAGTGTATACGAATGCACGAGGTTTCTGTGCGTTAATTTTGTATCCTGCTACTTTACCAAATTCATTGATTAGCTCTGTTAGTTTTCTGGTAGCATCTTTAGGATTCTCCATGTATAGTATCATGTCATCTGTAAACAGTGACAGCTTTACTTCTTCTTTTCTGATTTGGATTCCTTTTATTTCTTTTTCTTCTCCAACTGCTATGGCTAAAACTTCCAAAACTATGTTGAATAATAGTGGTGAGAGTGGACAACCTTGTCTTGTTCCTGATCTTAGTGGAAATGGTTTCAGTTTTTCACCATTGAGAATGATGTTATCTGTGGGTTTGTCATATATGGCCTTTATTATGTTGAGGTAAGTTCCCTCTATGCCTAGTTTCTGAAGGGTTTTTATCATAAATGGGTGTTTAATTTTGTCGAAAGCTTTTTCTGCATCTATTGAGATGATCATATGGTTTTTCTCCTTCAATTCGTTAATATGGTTTATCACATTGATTTGCGTATATTGAAGAATCCTTGCATTTCTGGGATAAACCCCGCTTGATCATGGTTTATCATCCTTTTAATGTGCTATTGTGTTCTGTTTCCTAGTATTTTGTTGAGGATTTTTGCATCTATGTTCATCAGTGATATTGGCCTCTAGTTTTCTTTCTTTGTGACATCTTTGTCTGGTTTTGATATCAGGGTGATGGTGGCCTCGTAGAATGAGTTTGGAAGTGCTCCTCCCTCTGCTATATTTTGGAAGAGTTTGAGAAGCATAGGTGTCAGCTCTTCTCTAAATGTTTGATAGAATTCACCTGTGAAGCCATCTGGTCCTGGGCTTTTGTTTGTTGGAAGATTTTTAATCACAGTTTCAATTTCAGTGCTTGTGAGTGGTCTGTTTATATTTTCTATTTCTTCCCGGTTCAGTCTCAGAAGGTTGTGCTTTTCTAAGAATTTGTCCGTTTCTTCCAGGTTGTCCATTTTACTGGCATATAATTGTTTGTAGTAATCTCTCATGATCCTTTGTATTTCTGCAGTGTCAGTTGTTACTTCTCCTTTTTCATTTCTAATTCTATTGATTTGAGTCTTCTCGCTTTTTTTCTTGATGAGTCTGGCTAATGGTTTATCAATTTTATTTATCTTCTTAAACAACCAGCTTTTAGTTTTATTGATCTTTGCTATCGTTTCCTTCATTTCTTTTTCATTTATTTCTGATCTGATCTTTATGATTTCTTTCCTTCTGCTAACTTTGGGTTTTTTTGTTCTTCTTTCTCTAATTGCTTTAGCTATAAGGTTAGGTTTTTTATTTGAGATGTTTCTTGTTTCTTGAGGTAGGATTGTATTGCTATAAACTTCCCTATTAGAACTGCTTTTGCTGCATCCCATAGGTTTTGGGTCGTTGTGTTTTCATTGTCATTTGTTTTTAGGTATTTTTTGATTTCCTCTTTGATTTCTTCAGTGATCTTTTGGTTATTTAGTAGTGTATTGTTTAGCCTCCATGTGTTTGTATTTTTTACAGATTTTTTTCCTGTAATTGATATCTAGTCTCATAGTGTTGTGGTCGGAAAAGATGCTAGATACGATTTCAATTTTCTTAAATTTACCCAGGCTTGATTTGTGACCCAAGATATGGTCTACCCTGGAGAATGTTCCATGAGCTCTTGAGAAGAAAGTGTATTCTATAGTTTTTGGATGGAATGTCCTATAAATATCAATTAAGTCCATCTTGTTTAATGTGTCATTTAAAGCTTGTGTTTGCTTATTTATTTTCATTTTGGATGATCTGTCCACTGGTGAAAGTGGGGTGTTAATGTCCCCTACTATGATTGTGTTACTGTCGATTTCCCTTTTTATGGCTGTTAGGATTTGCCTTATGTATTGAGGTGTGCCTATGTTGGGTGCATAAATATGTACAATTATTATATCTTCTTCTTGGATTGATCCCTTGATCATTATGTAGTGTCCTTCTTTGCCTCTTGTAATAGTCTTTATTTTGAAGTGTATTTTGTCTGATATGAGCATTGCTACTCCAGCTTTCTTTTGATTTCCATTTGCATGGAATATCTTTTTCCATCCCCTCACTTTCAGTCTGTATGTGTTCCTAGGTCTGAAGTGGGTCTCTTGTAGACAGCATATATATAGGTCTTGTTTTTTTATCCATTCAGCCTGTCTATGTCTTTTGGTTGGAGCATTTAATCCATTTACGTTTAAGGTAGTTATTGATATGTATGTTCCTCTCACCATTTTCTTTATTGTTTTGGGTTTGTTATTTTAGGTCTTTTCCTTCTCTTGTGCTTCCTGCCTAGAGAAGTTCCTTTAGCATTTGTGGTAAAGCTGTTTTGGTGGTGCTGAATTCTCCTAGCTTTTGCTTGTCTGTGAAGGTTTTAATTTCTCCGTCGAATCTGAATGAGATCCTTGCTGGGTAGAGTAATCTTGATTGTAGTTTTTACCCTTTCATCACTTTAAATATGTCCTGCCACTCCCTTCTGGCTTGCAGAATTTCTGCTGAAGGATCAGCTGTTAACCTTATGGGAATTCCCTTGTATGTTATTTGTTGTTTTTCCCTTGCTACTTTTAGTATTTTTTCTTTGTATTTAAGTTTTGGTAGTTTGATTAATATGTGTCTTGGTGTGTTTCTCCTTGGATTTATCCTGTAAGGGACTCCCTATGCTTCCTGGACTTGATTGACCATTTCCTTTCCAATATTAGGGAAGTTTTCAACTATAATCTCTTCAAATATTTTCTCTGTCCCTTTTTTTTTTTCCCTCTTCTAATTCTGGGACCCCTATAATTTGAATGTTGGTTTGTTTAATGTTGTCCCATAGGTCTCTGAGACTGTCCTCAAGTCTTTTCATTCTTTTTTCTTTATTCTGCTCTGTTGTAGTTATTTCCACTATTTTATGTTACAGGTCACTTATCCGTTCTTCTGCCTCCGTTATTCTGCTATTGATTCCTTCTAGAGAATTTTTAATTTCATTTATTGTGTTGTTCATCATTGTTTGTTTGCTCTTCAGTTCTTCTATGTCCTTGTTAAACGTTTCTGGTATTTTCTCCATTCTATTTCCAAGATTTTGGATCATCTTTACTATCATTACTCTGAATTCTTTTTCAGGTAGACTGCCTATTTCCTCTTCATTTGTTTGGTCTGGAGCGTTTTTACCTTGCTCCTTCATCTGCTATGTGTTTCTCTGTCTTCTCATTTTGCTTAACTTACTGTGTTTGGGGTCTCCTTTTCGTAGGCTGCAGGTTCGTAGTTCCTGTTGTTTTTGGTTTCTGCCCCCAGTGGATAAGGTTGGTTCAGGGGGTTGTGTAGGCTTCCTGGTGGAGGGGACTGGTGCCTGTGTTCTGGTGGATGAGGCTGGATCTTGTCTTTCTGGTGGGCAGGACAGCGTCTGGTCGTGTGTTTTGGGGTGTCTGTGACCTTATTATGATTTTAGCAGCCTCTCTGCTAATGGGTGGGGTTGTGTTCCTGTCTTGCTATTTGTTTGTCATAGGGTGTCCAGCACTGTAGCTTGCTGGTCATTGAGTGGAGCTGGGTCTTAGCATTGAGATGGAGATCTCTGGGAGAGCTTTCGCTGTTTGATATTACGTGGAACCTGGAGGTCTCTGGTGGACCAATGTCCTGAACTCGGCTTTCCCACCTCAGAGGCACAGGCCTGGACCCCCAAGACCCTGTCAGCCACATGGCTGAGAAGAAAAGGGAGAAAAAAAGAAAGAAAGAAAAAATAAAATAAAATAATTAAAAGAAAAAATAAATTATTAAAAATAAAAATAATTAGAAAGTAATAAAAAAAGAAAAAAAAAACAAAGAAAGAGAGAGCAACCAAACCAAAAAACAAATCCACAAATGATAACAAGCGCTAAAAACTATACTAAAAAAATATATAGGGCAGACAGAACCCTAGGACAAATGGTAAAAGCAAAGCTATATAGACAAAATCACACAAAGAAGCATACACATACACACTCACAAAAGAGAAAAAGGAAATATATATATATATATCTATATATAAAAAAAAAAGGAAGAGAGCAACTAAATCAAAAAACAAATCTACCAATTATAATAAACTCTAAATACTAAACTAAGGCAAACATAAAACCAGAAACAAATTAGGTGCACAAAGCAAACCCCAAGTCTACAGTTGCTCCCAAAGTCCACCACCTGAATTTGGGGATGATTCGTTGTCTATTCAGGTATTCCAGAGATGCAGGGTACATCAAGTTGATTGTGGAGATTTAATCCACTGCTCCTGAGGCTGCAGGGAGAAATTTCCCTTTCTCTTCTTTATTCACACAGCTCCTGGGGTTCAGCTTTGGATTGGCAGTGCCTCTGCCTGTAGGTCACCTGAGGGCGTTTTTTTTTGTTCAGACAGGATGGGGTTAAAGGAGCAGCTGATTAAGGGGCTCTGGCTCACTCAGGCCAGGGAGAAGGAGGGGTACAGGATGCGGGGCCAGCCTGTGGCGGCAGAGGCCAGTGTGACGTTGCGTCAGCCTGAGGCGCGCCGTGTGTTCTCCCAGGGAAGTTGTCCCTGGATCACGGGACCCTGGCAGTGGCAGGCTGCACAGGCTCCCGGGAGGGGAGGTGTGGAGAGTGACCTGTGCTTGCACACAGGCTTCTTGGTGGCTGCAGTAGCAGCCTTAGCGTTTCACGCCTGTCTCTGGGGTCCCTGCTGATAACCATGGCTCGCGCCCATCTCTGGAGCTTGTTTAGGTGGCGCCCTTAATCCCCTCTCCTCGCGCACCCCAAAACAATGGTCTCTTGCCTCTTAGGCAGGTCCAGACTTTTTCCCGGACTCCCTCCTGGCTAGCTGTGGCGCACTAGCCCCTTCAGGCTGTGTTCACGCAGCCAACCCCAGTCCTCTCCCTGGGATCTGACCTCCGAAGCTGGAGCCTCAGCTCCCAGCCCCGCCTGCCCCGGCGGGTGAGCAGAGAAGCCTCTCTGGCTGGTGAGTGCTGGTCGGCACCAATCCTCTGTGCGGGAATCTCTCCGCTTTGCCGTCTGCACCCTTGTGGCTGCGCTCTCCTCCGTGGCTCCGAAGCTTCCCCCCTCCTCCACCCGCAGTCTCCGCCCGTGAAGTGCCTTCCTAGTGTGTGGAAACCTTTCCTCCTTCACAGCTCCCTCCCACTGGTGCAGGTCCCGTCCCTATTCTTTTGTCTCTGTTTTTCCTTTTTTCTTTTGCCCTACCCAGGTATGTGGGATGTTTCTTGCCTTTTGGGAAGTCTGAGGTCTTCTGCCAGCGTTCAGTAGGTGTTCTGTAGGAGTTGTTCCACATGTAGATGTATTTCTGATGTATCTATGGGGAGGAAGGTGATCTCCACGTCTTACTCCTCCACCATCTTGAAGGTCCTCCTAGACTTCTGTTTTAATAGACATCTCATAATCTCATTATTTTTTGCATTTATTTCTCTTCACTAGATAGAAGGGTCCTTGATGGTAAGGATATTCTTCCTTTTTCTTTTACTCCAGATATTTTGCATTCACCATATGTTCTTGGAGGATGAGTGACTGAATAAGTTATTCCAGAGTAAAATGGTTTCTGAATTCAGATGCTATGCCATGTCGAAATCTGATTCACAACAATTTAGTACGTGTTGTACACAGCCAGAAATAATGAACAATCTGTTTATAGAATATCTTTCTTTGTACTGGGTCATTTATCGCTATATTAAATAATAAAATATTTACAATACTTTCATTCTTCATATGGTAAAACCAAACATTTACTATTTTTCAATAAGACTTTGTGATTTGAGTAAATTATTTTTCTTGAACTATGTAGAATATTTTCCAAGTATTCAGATTCTTTCCCCAAGAGTACCTTTTTGGTTCTTGAAAATATTTGCCTATTACTTTGTCAGGGCAGTACGCCTAGTGGTGTTGTGACAGGGCTTTCCAATTTGAACAATGACTGAAGTCTTAATAATTATCTCACAAATTACATGCTCTGGACCACTAAGCCAACCAGGCTCATTCAGATTTGTTAAGCCATTCATTTCTTGGGCTGTTCTAACCAACACTTCACAGTTAGTCTCCAACAGCTGGACCACCTGACACCTTTACATAAATGATAAGATATTCTTGGGCAGTGGAGATGTAAAATGATAGAACAATTAATTTGGGGATATCTATATCCAATAACATACCTTCATTGTTGGTGTATTAATAGAACTGTCTGACAGGTAAACCATCAGAGATTCAACAGTTCTGGCTCATGAAATATACTTTTCAAATAGCAATGCAGACTCATATTAGCCTTGCATTATTACAGCAAACGTGTGACTCCTTTAAGAAATCAAACTATATAATACTCCTATTTTAAGGCAAATGTAAACTATGGGACCATTACTTTTTAGGAAGAGGATTACTAACTGTACAAAGGGATTCACGCGGCTTCCTGAGTAGTATTTTTACAATATAATTTCACTGTTTAAATTTTGGTTTGCTTCCACTGTACAGAGATTACAGCCAGGATATACACACATACACATACACACTAAATTAAATGAACTTGGGGAGGAGCGTTTTACAAAGTTACATTGCCCTGAGATCGATCCTTCTGAGGATTATCTGCTTGACTTTTTGAGATATCACAGGTGGCAGATTATGTCAGTACTCACTGATAACTCCGTCGTTCCTCTTCCTGGGCACAAGCTCAGCCGCGTTTTCCAGCAGCCTGACAGTAACGTGTGGCCATATGATTGACATCTGGTCAATGTGATATGAGTGCAAGTGAAATGTGCCTCTTCCAGGCAAGGCTCAGAAAGCATCCCTAGCCCTCTTTTCCTGTTATCTGGCTAAATGTACAGAATTCCCAGGACCTGGGGGAAGCACCTGGCTCTGAACTGTTTCCATGGAAAAAAACAGTCCACCCCTGGTCCCTATTGCATTGCAATGTGACTTTGACATTTGAAGTTTTAAGTCACTCAGATTTTAGGATTTGTCCTTTATAGAAGCTAGTATTAGTTACCTTAATTAACATCACTGGAATCTACTCTCTATGGCCCAAACTCAGTCTTCTCCCAGCCTTGACTTTACCTCAACTACAGTTGAATGTCCAGACTCGACTTGGCAAAGATGATTTAGACAATAAGAGAGCAAAACTGGGAACTTGGGCAGGGTCAAGGCAGAATATGGCCAAGCTTAACTTGGAGCATGTGCAAGCTTCTAACATGGTTGGTGGCAGGCTTAGTCACATCCTATGGTGCAATGAGTGGAAGGTTAAAATAGGGAACTAAATCAGGACTCAGGAATCTAGATATGGCTTACATGAAGGTGAAGTCGGAGGCTAAAAGGAAAAACTGTTTCTCTACTCACAACACTTCTGACACCAAATGTGTGGAGTTTTTCCTCACACTAAGCAATTCTGACACTAACTACCCAGAGTTAGCCAGACCCCACAAGTTAAGGGCTCAGTCCTTGAAGACTGTCCCTCCATATCAGATGCCAACTTCAAGTAGAGGGTCCCCAGGGTACCCACACTTCTGTCCAGCTTGGCTACAAATCTGAGGTTCCCATGACTCCCTCTGAGGTTTGATTACTTGCTACAATGGATCATAGAACTCAGGGAAACACTTTACTTAACTATCACTGGATTATTATATAGGAGATTATAAAGGATATAAATAATCAGCCAGATGAAGAGGTATATGGGATGAGGTCTAGAAGGGTCCACAGAGGAGAGGTTTGGAGTACACCACCTTCTTGGCATGTGGAGATGTGTTTATCAACCCAGAGTCTCTTCAAACCTCCTTGTTTGGGTTTTGATGGAGGTTTCATTACATAAACGCAGTTAATTAAACCATTAGCCATTGATAAATAATCTCCAGCCTCTCTCCCTTCCCCAGAATTCTGCGAGTGGAGCTGGAAGTTCCAACCCTGTAATCACATAGTTGTTTCTTCCAGCAACCAGCCCCCATCCTGAAGCTATTTGCATCCACCAGGGGTCACCTCATTAGCATAAACTCAGAAATGGGTTTATTATAAATAACAAAATATGCCCTCTCACCCTTATCACTTGATAAATTTACAAGTGTTTTAGGAACACTGTGCTAAGAACTGGGGACAAAGACCAAATCTATATTTCCTATGATATCACAGACGCAAAGATGAAAACTTTTTCTAGAGGTATTTGTACTACAAGGGTTTACTGATCAAAACAATTTAGTAGCTGGGGCCCTATGTACCTCAAACATATTTTAAAAGCCTCCCCTTTTAAAGCTGAAAACTATTTCCTATATTGGTAGTGTTCTCATTTCTTAAATTCTTCCAGTATGCATTTGATGAAAGTTATATGTTGTTTTGGTATACTGAAGACAGACTGACGGTAGGGACACAACATAGGCAGGACAGATAGTGGCTAATCTCCTAGCACCTGGGATTATCATTATCAGATTATTTTCTCAGGACAAGGGATAAAGTTCCAGGCATCTGAGTTTTGCCTAAAACCGCGGCAGCTAAACAGAACTCCTTACATTTAAAGTTTTTTGTTGTTGTTGTTAACTATTTATATTTAAAAATAATGTGTTCTTAGCTACAATGTATTAATGCAGCTTTGTTTATTTCACACCAAATTAAATTAGGAGTTAGCAACAAATTGATTCAATTTGTTTATTCTTTCCTCAAAGCCCCAAATTATTGATCTCTGGTAACTGGATCTCAGCCCTCAAGGGATTCAAAACTTAATGGGGTAGATCAGGAAGAGATGCATGACTGAGTTAAACACAGGCTAATAAGATAGCACATAGGGTGTGCATCTAACCCAGATTAGGAAGTTGAAGGATAGCAAAGAGAATTAGTTTGTTTAGGAGTCCTTAGCATACAAAGACAACCCAAGCAGCTAATTCAGACAAATGTATTTCGCAAATGTAACCCAGACTTTGTGGCTCAATACATATTCAATTTAAATAAAAGAGTGAAATTTGAGCACCTTCTTTGTATCAGACACTGTGCTCGATATATTACTTGTAGTAACACATTTAGAGCTCATAGCAATTCCACAAAGTTGACATTCAGTATGAGAGATAAGGAAACATTCAAATTTTGAGTCATATTTGGATACCATAATTTATGGTATGCTAGCTACTTTAAGAAACTAAATTTTTACCGACATAATTTAACTTGCTACCTTACTTTATCTACCTTTTCGCCTACTGAGATAAGAGATAAACTAGATTATAATCACATGGTACCATTATTATAATCACATGGTACCATTAATGGTCCCCTGGAAGAGGGTTTTCACTACCACCTACTCACTTATAATTTGAATCTTCATTAGAAGGAATAAATCTTCCTTCTATTATTAGAACTATGGCTTTAAATGTAAAGTCTCCACTGGAAGAAGAGACACAAATTTGATTCACACAGAGATAAATGAATGCCAAGCTTCATTCAGTTTGCTGTGATATAAACAAAATTATACTTTAGCTACGTTGTGACTAAAAAGTAAAAGTTGGAGAGAGCAAGTAGACACTAAAGAAACAGAGAGAAAGATACCATGAAGTTTTACAGGAAACACAGGCAAAGAGGCAAGGGGCGGTGAATAAAAATCTGAGACTGTCCATTTTCCCTAAGGGACAACCTGTTTAGATGTTTAATCTTTCATTGTTAAAGAAGATAAGCAAGCTTTAAAATAGTTGTTTTTCTAGATTATTTTTATATCTATTTTTCATGTTGAGACAATCAGTTTTGCTCACTTACTTCCATACTAATAATTTGCAGTAGTAAAACAGTTGAGGGGCATCTCTGGTTTAGTCATGAACTACTATGAAAATCAATCCAGCAAACTTGAATTCACTCCTTAGAAGAGCACAATTAAAAACCAAGTTAGACTACTATGAATAAGTTGGCTCTCCACAATTTATTCACTGTTTTTTTAAAATCCCGTTTAGAATGAGATTGATTTAGATGGTAATCACAACTAATTGCTAACCGCTGATCACTCTTCGGGTTTCCGTTTTTATTATTGTCCTGGAGTGTCATCAGTCTGGAACTTGTTCTCATTCATTTTCCTAACAAGCGTTAGTTTGCCTAAAAATGGTTAAGTCCGCACTCACAGTCAGTTTGACTGAATTAATTTGAAGTTAGGGAAGCGTCTGATGAGTGTAAACCTCTAATTTTCACAGATTTGGTATTCAGTTTTGAAGATTCGCAAAGATGGAGGGTCCACGGCCTGAGGAGTTTGTGATTCTACTCAAGTACAAATTTGAGAATTGTGTGTTATTTAGGTAGTTAGAAGGATCGATGTTCTCAACTAATAAATGAATGTGTCAATGAGGGTGTTTTAGGTGTCCCATTAACACAGTTTCACACGCAAAAAGACTTATTTGCTCACCTGAAAGGAGTCCAGGAATACAGGAAGCCATGGGCTTGGCAGCTTCGTCAAGTCAGTGCCATTAAAATTGACCACATTTCTCCCCGCAGTGCCAGTTTTGTCCTGTATTGATCTTTCCATGGCTGAAGGATGGTTCCTTACTAGCAACTAGGACTATATGTTTCCTTGTATGTATCGAAAGGCTGAGGAAGAATGTTCCTGTCCAGTATTTTAATTAAGAAAAAGTTCTATGATGTGACCTGATTGGATTGCCTAAGTCACAGGTCCACACTTAATATTGACTGTGGTTGGGGGAATAAACTTGCTGACTGTATTTCTTTGCAGCTCGTGGGCTCCATGAAAGGAGAGGTCTTAGTGTTCTTTGGGAAGGAGGAAAGGGTCAACTTGTGCTAATCCCACAACCAAAAGCACTGCCCAGCATCCCAAATTCAATCAGGATTTTCCTTCCATTGCACTTTTGCTTTGTGTTTTGTGATTTTGTTTACTTATTTTTAATTTCATAGTCCATGAATAGTAATATGATGTTAGAAATATATATATATATATAGTAAAACGTAATATATGATAACAAAATATGGTAATAAAATGACAGGTACTTATGGAAAGATGAAGTAATGAAATATATTACTGAATATATTAACACTGTTAATATTTTTTTAGTGAATATAATTTCCAACCTCTTTCTATGCATATATATGCATATAGAAGAATGACTAACTAGATAGATATACATATATAATAAAAAAAATAGAGCAAAGAAGTAATTTATAAGAATGAGGTCATACTTTACATTATGTGTCATAAGGAGTAGAGTGGAGGCTTTCTACATAGACATCCATTTAACTGGCTGTCTTTGGGGTAATAGACGCTCATCATCAGTAAGCACCTCTCTAGTACAACCATACATTTAGGTTCCTATCAGTTGAGCTGTATGTTAAGAGTCAGATAGGTTTGTTCCTAAACCTGTTTATGCAGGTTATACTTGTTATTTCAATTTAATATTTTGACAAAATATTTTATAAGCTGATGAAACATGAAGTTGGAAAAATATGAGTTGTATTTATGAAACTAAATGGAATGCTTTTGAAAGACTTAAGTTTTTAAATTTTTTTGCAAAATTAGTGTGAGAGAGGCAACTGTAAAACATATGGATAAGATTTAAGAAAAAAATCTGGAAAGATTTGCAATCAGTCTGTTTTGCAAACATTTTTAATGTTAACATCTTGCTCTTCTTTAAAGAAAATGAAATTGAAAATTGTAGAAAATATGTTGTGGTATGATTATTCTGAAAGGAAAATTTTGAACTTCAATTAGTGGCCGTGTACTCAAAAAAGAAACATTTATCCTACGTCAGATAACTAGTGAATAGGGACTAGTGAAAATATCTTTTAGGTTAATATTGAAGTGTTGATATGCTTTTTGTTCCTTATTTAACTTAGTGTTTTTAAATTCGGTGACCAGTTGCTTTAAATGAGGGTACTTTAAATTAGAAAGTTTAAATAAATCTACAATAAATCAAGTAAATTTTACCTGATTTTAATGGAAGTAAAATAATTTGAAGTAAAATTGAAAAATTGCTGAACTTTTACATAAATGTTTATTACTTAAACTTTGGAAAAATTGCTCAGAAAAATTTTTTAAATTATGAAAATTATTAACATGATCAATTTAAACTACACATTGCATTTTTACAGTATCAGTTGATTCTTTGCTTTGAAAGACACAATTATTAACACCTTTTCTCTCCTTGTTTCTTTCTCTCACCTTTCCTCCTAATTTTGTTTCTTTATTCAGCATTTATATACCAGTCTATGTCTATAATTTTCCTACCATTTTGTCTAAGTGTTATATTTAAGTAAATCCAAAGCTTATCACTAGCTCTTCTACCATGGTGTCCCCATTTTTTAGTAATTTATTTTAATTTATCTCCTAGCTGAATTTCAGCATTGGGCAGTTTTTTTCTGAGAAAAACATGAGTGCAATATTTCCTGAAGGCTTATTCTGTTCACGTTTAAGCACAATATTTGAATATTCCCTGTTGCCTTTTTTGCTTGAATGACAATATAGTTGGAAATAAAAGAGAATTACTAAATTATACTTTCCTTTTTGAACTTTCTGGATAGTATTTCATTGTCTTTTAGCATATAGTATTTCAGTGGAGAAGGTTGAAAGTAGCCTACTTTTTCTCCCTTGTGACTTGTTTTCTGCCTATAGAAGAGTAAAATTTCTTTATCCTTGAAGTTCAATAAAAAATTAACTAGGATATATATACATACTAGTTGTTCAGTAAATGTTTCTGTTATTTTATTTATTGTACCTATTTAGTCTGCAGGTTCAATGCTCCCTTATTTCAGGATATTTTTCCTTGTATTATCTTCCTCGGTACTATTTTCCACTCTATGTGTTGGATTTCTACTTTGAGAACATCAGTGATCTTTATGTTCAGTCTTCTTTGTCCACTTTCCATGTCTGTCATCTTCTAATTGTTTTGATGCCTCTGTTTATTTGCATTCACTCTGATTATTTCCCACCATGCTCTCTTTGGTTGCCACTTTTAGATGTTTATGTTTACATGCTTCTGGTGCATCTTGACAATTTCTTTTGGATTGGTTTTGTCATTTTTGCAAATCTGGGAGAGAGAGATTTTGCAATACTGCTTCCTTTTGACAGCTTGACCCAGAATTCTCTGGTCCTTAAAGTAATACTGATCATGACAAAAATGAAGTAAAGAGAAGAAAGTAAAAAAGTGAGGGTCTTAGAAATTTTGGAATAATTGAAAGTAGCATGATAAATTCAGCAGTTGTTTGGATTATTGCCATGATAGGCAATGTTATCCAATAGAAATCTCTATGATGATGGAAATGTTCTGTATCTTTACTCTCCAATATGGTAGCCACTAGCCAAATGTGGCTATTAAGCACTTGAAATATGACTAGTGTCACTGAAGAACTGAGTTATAATTAATTTAAATGTAAATCTAAATAGCCCTTCTGGCTAGTGGCTACCATATTGGAGAGCTCAGCTGATGGTTCTCACATTTTAGAATACATAACAAATCTGCATGAATTCCCAGGCTCCAAAATCAGTGATTATCGTTGAGTAGGTCTGGGATGTGGCTAGTGATGCCATAATAATCAGTGACTATCATTGAGTAGGTCTGGGATGTGGCTAGTGATGCCATAATAATCAGTGACTATCGTTCAGTAGGTCTGGGATGTGGCTAGTGATGCCATAATAATCAGTGACTATCGTTCAGTAGGTCTGGGATGTGGCTAGCGATGCCAAAGCTGCCAGCCCAGGGTACCATACTTGGGAAAGCGCTGCTTTAGATGGCAAGTCTTTCTTTACAGATTAAGAACACACCATTCATAAAATTGTCACAGGGAAAGTACCAGTTGGTGCCAAATAGTGGTATTTTACTATATAGAGATTCTCAAGAAACTCACAACATAGCCTCCAGTAAAAGACAAAACACTGCTCTCTGTTCTTTCCTCATAGAAAATAACCACCTTGACTGTTCCCCAACCCTTTCAATTTCTACCTGGTGTCCTGTGATAACAGGGTCTCAATCTTCCAAGTCCTGGTTTGTGTCTTAGAAGGCCTTTAAAAAGAAGAATTGGGTTAGTTTTCAAAGAGAAAATCATGATACTAACATATATACAAGTCCTCCATGACTTTGCTAGGCCATTTTATCAATAATAAAAGGCACATCTTTTGAGAATGGGGAATCTTTATTTTGTACATGCCCATCATCATCAACATTGTAGAGATTTCCTCCTCTCATATCTACCACTAATACACTGTTGACTTTTCCATGTTGCTGGACCATATAAATCAGTATGGTTCATCTCACACAATTAAGGACACTTTGTCACATTCATACACAGAGAAACACATAGCCCTGTATTTCCTAGATAAATAAAATTGGCAGCTTTTTCTTCCATTGAAATAATCTCATAATGTATTTTTATTGGTCCAACAAATTATAATTTTTCATAAATCAGTTGGATTTTGGAACCACTTTTCAGCAGTGTTTTATCTGACTTTATTAAAATGTTAACAAATGCACATGGGGAAAGAGAAGACGATGAGAACAGTATTTTAAATGTTTCATTTAGGAATTTTTATTTTTAATTATGTGACAGATCCCATCAGTTCTTTCTGCCAGTTTTGATGTTTCTTATCATCTGTATTGTTGTTTTGTTTCCTATCATGTTTGTTATTATTATATTTGAGTTTATTGTTTAGTAGGCTTTCCCTCTTCTACCTATGGATTTGTACTCAGTTATCATAGATTTCTATCACTAGTTGAGTGAAAGTACTTGATATTTAGAGGTGATTACTGAACAGTCTCTCATACTTAATAATGTGTAAATATTATGGATATGTAATCTCATAATTTGAAAGGTTTTTATTACAAAAGATACACTTTTAGCCCTGAAAGGAGTCATCAGGTGAGATTTATTTAAGGCTCATTCCAGATTTTTGCATGCATGAAATACTATAAAGAATAAATGATAAAAATTAATTAGTAAATATATAGTAATTAGTGGCAAAGGATCACTTAAAACATATAAAATACAATTTTAAATATCTAAACTGTGTTTAGATATATTTCTTTTATGATACAGGTGGGCACAATCAAATATTAATTTTCTGCCTTCTGGCACAAATGTCAATTAGTTTCTTCCTAAAAAAATTTTGTCAGTTTCTGTAGTCTTTTGTAATCACTTTATACCACCTAATGAGTTTTTTGTGTGTGCTAAATCTCCATTAATCAACTATAATGAGGATAATCTCCCTTAGAGTTTTTTGTTTGTTTGCTTGTTTTTCTAAGTAACTTTATTCCCTTACCTTCTATCATTTTTCTTGATTCTTCAATCAGAACACCCCTCTGAGGGCAGTGAAGTGAAGACAGTGTGTGTCTGTATGTCTGTTTTATTGCTTTATCCTCCGTATCTAGGAAAACACATGGAAGCAAGTGGAAAGCACAACATTATATGAGTAACTATGACCTGATCTTAGTTATCTTTTAATAATTAATATGTTCACAAATCTTACGCTTTCTAGTAATATCTGCAAATGACTCACAATACATCTTAAATGTCACTGTTAAATTACACTGGCACTAAAGGATATGGTTAAGAGGCATTATCCCACAGTTACCAAGATTAGATAAACAAATATCAGGGACAAGTGACGAATCTGAAAAAATTATTTGTAACCTATGTAAAATACAGAAGAAAAAAAGCCACACTTCATAAGGAGCCCCTAGAATTTGAAAAGTACAAAAGGATACTATAGAAAACAAAGGATATGATTAGGAAAATTCCTAAAATAGAAATCCAAAATGGCCCAAATTCAACAAAGAAATGCAAGTCTTAACAATGATGACACGGCAATTTTTAACCAAGACTGACGAAATGTAAAGATAAATGATATCTAATGTTTCAGAGAGCATGAGGGTAACAGGCAATATAATTTACTATTGATAGGAGAATAAATTGGCCCAACCATTTCAGAGAACAAATTGTCTGTATTTCTCAAAAGTTTAAGTGCTCAGATTCATTAACTGATTAATCCTACTTCTAAGAATCAGTTTTATAAAAACCTTCACTGGGGTTTCCCTGGTGGCGCAGTGGTTAGGAATCTGCCTGCCAATGCAGGGGACACAGGTTCGAGCCCTGGTCCGGGAAGATCCCACATGCTGCAGAGCAACTAAGCCCGTGCGCCTCGACTACTGAGCTTGTACTCTAGAGCCTGAGAGCCACAACTACTAATCCTGTGTGCCACAACTATTGAAGCCCACACACCTAGAGCCTGAGAGCCACAACTACTAATCCTGCGTACCACAACTACTGAAGCCCACACACCTAGAGCCCATGCTCTGCAACAAGAGAAGCCACTGCAATGAGAAGCCCGTGCACCGCAACAAAGAGTAGCCCCTGCTCACCGCAAATAGAGAAAGCCCGTGCGCAGCAATGAAGACCCAACGCAGCCAAAAATAAATAAATTAAAAAAAAAAAAAAACCTTCACTGGCACTCAAACTTGTCTGTGCAAATGGCCCCTGAAACACTGTATGTAACAGTAAAATACTGGAAACAACCTCAGTGTTAATCTTTGGTAAAACAAATTGTGTAAAATCATTAAAAGAATTACTGGCAGCCATCAAAAAGTAAGAAAATTTATCTTTTACTGAAAAAAGCAAGTTGAAAGACAACAGATCTAGTTATAATTCTTTTTTTTACAGAAAAGATATATACATACATACACACATATTTATGTATAAACCCATATTTTTTATAAGTGAAAGGTCTAAAATGGTTCATTTCAAATTGTCAACTATGATAATGTTGGGGAGGAAACTTTTCCCTTCTTCCCTTATTTGTTCTTTGGCTGGTCTAATAATCAAACTGACCTAAAACAGAGTTACAAGAGAAAAAAAAATGTAATTATATATGTACGGGAATCCTAAAGGTATGAGACTTACAGACAGTCAGGTAATTGAAGCTTATATGCCATCTTGAGCTAAGAAGCTAAGAAGAAGGGAAGGAAGACAATTCACAGGGAAGATGGGAAGAGCAAATGTTTGGTAAACAAATGTTTGCCATGAGGTACAGATAAGTCTTTCAAATGTAAAAAGTTATCTCTGGTATTAGCTCTCTTCCTGGTACAGGCCCTCTATCTAAAATTCTTTTAAGCAGTTAAGGGAGAGGTTAAAAAAAAAGCAACCTCTTCTTAACACTGTTAGGCCTTGATTGCCTTCATCTCAAAATAACCCCAATGCCAAAGTGGCATATTGTAGGGTCGCATATTCTGCTCTTCCTCAGTAACCTCTGGGAATTGGACCTGGGTAGCTAAGTGAGAGACTTTGACTTTTCTATTTATTTATTTATTATTATTTTTTTTACAACGAGCTTGTGTTATATTTGCAATTTTTTATTTAACTTAATGCCAATAACATTTTATATTCATAGTGTAGAGCAATTCATTATTCTTACTGTTCTTTATTTCAAGAAAAACTAAATAAATGCAGTTTTTATCTAAACATCTAATGTCATTTTTTTTGCTGTAACTGAATAACATTGGCAGTCAACTTGATTATATTGAATATTTGTCATATTAAGAAAAATTTCAATACCATGAAGCAAACTTTTCTTTGCAGGGGAGGGTAATATATTAATTTAAATGATTAATGTTGGGCTTCCCTGGTGGTGCAGTGGTTAAGAATCCACCTACCAATGCAGAGGACACAGGTTTGATCCCTGATCCGGGAAGATCCCACATGCTGCAGAGCAACTAAGCCCGTGCGCCACAACTACTGAGCCTGTGCTCTAGAGCCCGCCAGCCACAACTACTCAAGCCCATCAGCCTAGAGCCCGTGCTCCGCAAAAAGAGAAGCCACCGCAGTGAGAAGCCTGGGTGCTGCAACGAAGAATAGCCCCCGCTTGCCGCAACTAGAGAAAGCCCACACGCAGCAACAAGGACCCAACACAGCCTAAATAAATAAATTTATTAAAGAAAATTATTAATGTTTCTTTAAGCATTGTAACTAAAATAGGTTTTAATTTATGCCATCGTAGACCATTAACATTTTCTATTGCTTATTTTGACCACTTATACCAATATGTTTTAGAGAGTCTTCAACTTTTCTTTCTCAACACAAAGTTTATAATTATCTATAAAAATCCATAAGCCCAGAACCAATAAACTGTGATAAAATCCTTTATCACCTTCCTTTGGTACCAATCTCACACATCTTATTGTTGTAGCAGTAGGGATGGTTGAAGTAAAATAGTGACTAATTGTAATTATTTTTTTACTTCAAATATAATTTTTCAAATTAAACTTTCAAATCTGAAAGATTATTTGTATTACTTAAGCATTATTGTCCTACTAAAATATTATTTCTATATATTAAGTATCCTCCAGTGATTTTAGGTTTGATATCAAAACCCATTTTCTTTGAAACAATATTAATGACACTATTCAGAGCTAATGGTACATTACACATTTGATTATTAATTTTGTGTTTGTTTTAAGTGAATGTCAAAATTGGATATAAAGAGAATGCCAGTGGTTTTCACTGTTGCAGAAATTTTCTTTCCATGAATCAGAGTTACTAGATGGTCCAATCTCTCCCTAGAAAGATTTAATTAGTTACACTTGTTGAAAAGTTTGCCCTAGACACTTTATATTTAAGACTATTTTATAATTAAATGTCATGTTACAAAAGCTCTTCTTGCTTCTGAATTAACTTATTAATGGATATTGAATTTAAAATCATAAAACTTAATACTAACCGGTGAATATTTCTTGAATCTTGACTAATAAACAGTTGGCATATGAACATCCTCATTGAAATATAGAACATTTTTACTGGTGAATACAATTTTCTATTTAAAAGTTTTTATGCTGATATAATATAATTGGTTCCATTAAGCCATTATAATATAAATTGCATTCCCCTAAGGTCATTTTAGCCTTTACACATGGTTAAAGGCTTTCATCAGTTATATAAAATTGAGTGCTGTCAAAGAATTTTACTATTGCGTGGGGGACTGCCCAGTAGCCTGAATAACTAAAAAAATGGAAAAAGCAAAATAACGCAAGAAGTAGGTAAAACTTATATTGAGTTCACACCAGTCATGCACTTTTAAAATTGTCGCATCCATATTAAATCATTTAATTCTCATTATAATCTAAGAATTTGAACCTATTATTATGCCCATATTAGAACTGAAGAAACTGAGGCTCAGAGAGGCTAGGTAATTTACCCGGTGCCATACAGGTAGTAAGGAATAAACCTAGTGTTTGAGCCCAGGTAGTATAGTTCAACAGGCCATGCTCTGACTTAACCATTAAGCTATATGACCTCTCTATACAAATTAGCTTTGGGTAACTGAAATGGGTACTTGGAACCACGTGACATATAAAGCTGCAGACACAGAGGACCCAAGATTTCATAACTTTAATTTGCTGCCACAAACCCATTTGCCAGTACTTGGAAGTTCTGGTTTCTCTACTTATTTAATACTTTAATAGATTACACCAATAAATCTGATTTGGTTCCATTTTGCTGCCACTCGGTATTAAACTATAAAAAGATGTACTTGCTTGCTTCTAAACTCCTGCCAGACAATTAATGCACGAAAGGATAAGCTTTCTCATCAAAATCACTGGTGCTTAGCCTCATTTTTCTCAGCCTTTTGCTAGAATATGTGTATTTCATTTTAAATACAAACCCTGGGCTGTGGAGTGGGGTAAGCCTGGTGCACATTTGTGACAGCTGCCTTTGGGTTCAAAAAGCCAGATTGAACGAGGAGGAATATTACCTAAGGTAACTGTAGTTTGTAGCACATTTGAACAAAAAGAGAGAAAAAAAAGGAAAAGAAATTGTCATAGTTGCTAGTCAGCAGTGTGTGTCAATCCCATAGGCATGTTAAGAATGAAAACAGGAAAACTACTAGTAAAAAACCCAAAAGTTCACAGATAAAAATATGTGTTAATTGTAACAAAAAGATCTCCTAATTATCAGTAATACCAAATCCTTTTTTTTAAAATTTTTTATTTATTTATTTATTCATTTATTTATGGCTGTGTTGGGTCTTCACTTCTGTGCAAGGGCTTTCTCTAGTTGCGGCAAGCGAGGGCCACTCTTCATCGCGGTGCACGGGCCTCTCACTATTGCGGCCTCTCCTGTTGCGGAGCACAGGCTCCAGACACGCAGGCTCAGTAATTGTGGCTCACGGGCCCAGTTGCTCCGTGGCATGTGGGATCTTCCCAGACCAGGGCTCGAACCCGTGTCCCCTGCATTGGCAGGCAGATTCTCAACCACCGCGCCACCAGGGAAGCCCCCAAATCCATTTTAAAAAGCTTTTGTATTGTCCAATGTATTTTTCTGCTAATATTCTTCTCAATGACCAAAGAATGAAAGGGTGAAAAAGGAAAAAACAAAACAAAATAACCATCAGGCACTATTGCTCTTGTCAAAAACCTAGCATTATCTTAGTTTCTTCTTTTCCTCATTTCCCTACTCTTGACGTCAGAGCCATTTAGGAAGCCCTGAGGTTCACCATGAAAATAGAGTTAGAATGAAGCCGCTTCTCCCAATTTCCCTTCCACCAGCTTCGTAGTCAGCATGTGATCCTCTCTTACCTAGACCGCGGCCAAGGCCACTGCTGTGTGTGGATTTCCATGCTTCCACTCTGGCCCTCCCCCAAGCCCTAATGCATGACACACTCCAGAGAATTTTAAATTAGAAATGAGATCCTATCACTCTCCTACTTAAACCCTATTTTAGTGGAAAAAAGAAAAATCAGTGCTTTCATATAGGCCTTAGAATAAAATTTGGACTCCTTTTCAAAGCTCAATGACTGAATAATTTTGTCTTTCTCTAACCGCATCTCATTTTTTCTCTCACTTCCCCTCCCTGCCCCATGCTAACTTATTTCCAGTTATACTCTTCTCCTTTTAGTTCTCCAGTTATTCCCTGAACTCTCTTGTCTCAGGGTCCTGGCACATTTTCCCCCTTCTGTGTACAATGCTCTTCCCAAGCCCTTCAAATGCCTGGCTCAGTCCCATTCGGGTCTCCACTCAGTATCACCTCCTCTGAGAAAGCTTTGCTGTACAGCTGTTTGAAAGAGGGCCCCTAAATTACTTCCTATCACACCACCCTGTTTATTTTCTTCCTAGCAATTGTAAACAGTCTACATTTTCTTGCTTACTTATTTAATTATATACATGTTGTTTCTTCCACTAGACCGTAAACCTTACCCAAGGGGCGGGCCCATTCTACCTCCTTTGGACTGTGCTAAATAAATAAAAAGCCTGGTGTAGAGTAGGCATGAGATAAATGTCAACTGAAAGAATGAAACTGGTGGTGGATTAGGTCAAGGGAAAGAATCCAGGACTGAGACCATGGATGATGGACATTTTCTTTGCATGTTTGTTAGAACAGAAAGACAGGCTGGAGGAGTCACGCTGAGCCTCACCTCCCCAAATGTAGTAAATGAAGACGACATAGTAAAAGAACGACTGTCTTATATATATATATATGTAATCAAACTGTATATGTGTCTAATATATAGTTTTATCCTTTCATGAAAATGTACATTGTATTTGATAGTCTTCAAATTTAATCATAACATGGCAATAATTAAAATAGGAAAATAGATTTATAAAATTAGTTAAAAAGATAAATGCACACACTCCTCAGTCTCCAGAAGTTGAAAAATTTAAATAGGATGCCTTGATTCCCCAGTGTCAGATTAACCAATGATATACTCTGTGATACGGCTGTCAAATTACATGGTTAAGTAGCCTTTGTAATTGAAATGCTTGCATGTAATTCATGTATCATAGTTTGAGACGATAAACCTACAGAAGCAAATGAAATAATTTTGATTAAAAGTGAACCTGTCTTTTTGGAAGTTAAAATGATAGAATAGTAAAATACGACAGTTTAAGAAGTGTCATATTTACTCTTTATTTTCCTTTAATTGAAAGTCCAGTAAACCTATTCCAGAAATCTTTATTACACATCACAATGTGTAATAAATTGACATCAAAATGGCTATTATTTGTGAGTGTAGGTTTTCTTTTCGGTTTGGGCTGGACCTTGAGTTTATGGTAATTACCACAAAATATGGCTTAGGAAGCTTTTAAGGAGGTCATTGCATTCATGTTCTTTCCAGAATTCTCAGCAATATCATTTTCACCCCCTTCCCTGAGATCCCATCTCATAAACCCCTTCTGGATATAATTACGTAAGGAGTATAAGAATCTTTGCAAATTACTCCAAAAGCACGATCGTGACTTTAACTGCCACAACCAATCAGATCTAAAGAGCAACTTATTTAATAAACACATGTCCATAAAAATAACAGTGAAATTACCAAACTTATCATTTAATAGCAGAAAGGTAAATAATACAAATAAATAGCATAATTAAGTAGTAAGAGGTAATGAGAATCTAGACGTTTAAGAGTATCTGCAAGTCTAAAGATGACTTTTACAAATGCGTTGCTGTAGGATAGATTTTCTAATTGCCATTAAGGGTCTTTGAAAAAAATTACATGTCAAAAACTCATTGAAGTGTATACTTCCCTGGATGAATTTTACATTATGCAAATTATACTTCAGTTAAGCTGCTAGAAAAGTTATATACCAGAGTTTTTTTTCTCTACTCCACATCTTCAACTTTTTTCACTCTATGTCAGAGACACTTTCTTCTATACTCATCATATCTTTCACTTCCCACCCTTCTCCCGAACCTAAATTTCATCACCTGTTTAAATAATTAATTCTTCTGGAGAGAGAAGTGTTATTCTGACTGGGCAGATTGGTGGGTGTTTTGTGTTTATTTTTCTCCTTTTTTTTTAAACATCACTGAGTTTTGAGTTAATCACATCTCTCAGTTTATGGAACATTATCAGTATGGATCTATGCAAGGCTCTCACACTTCATTTCTTTACTCCCTGTAACTTCACTCTCCACTGAGGAAAATTTTATAAAGGAGATCATAAATGACCTGGGTCCTGGGTGAATGGATTGGAAATCCACAGTCAGAGGAAGTATACAATGCTCCAAAGGAGAGAGAAGGAGAATGTGGGAGCTAAGAATCGATTGTTGGTTAAGTCTGGAGATAGTGATAGCATTATGTGTCTGGAAAGGTTGTTGTAGCCAAGTTGTAAAGGGCTTAGTATCTTGTGTTAATACAATCAGTAGCGTCATCAAAGGATTTTGAGCAGATAAGTAACTAGATCAGATAAGGTCATTCTAACAGGTATAGAAAATCAATGTGAGAAACTGAGCTAGGGAAATCAGTTTGTACAAATAGCTTATTGAAATCATAGTCACAATTACAATTTAAGGCAGTGTTTCCCACTGGTACAGTGTTTAAAATAAAGCAGAGGTCTGCATGCAAGTAATCCTTTCTCGCATGCTGATATTATAGGCTTTATACTAAAATTCTTTTTAAAATACTCATGCTGTCCCTGTAAACATTTACCACTACTGGAGTTTTGGGCTGCCTTCGTAAATATAAGAACAAACTTTACCTGTTTATGTGTTTCTAGCACTAAACCATAACGGATCAAGTTGTAGAGTGGAAGATTCAACTTCCTTAACTTGCCATGTATCTTCCGTGACTTGTTTCCCTTCCTCCTCCTCCTCTTTCTCCCCACTCTCCTCTTTCTTCTCCTCCTCCTTCTCTTCTGTTTCTTCAGTTCATCAAAATCATTCTCATCATCCCTAGTAATGTGTTTCCCTGGTCTTTGTTTTCTTGTAAACTGTTTTTTTCTTCCTTTCTCTGAATTAGTTGCTATCAAGGTGAATAAACAATTAATTATTATTAATTATAATTATTAATGCTCCTTGTACCAAAGCTAATTAGTTTTCTTTTGTTGCACAATTTAAATAGACCAAAAAGTCTTATAAAAAGAAACGGCTTCTTTCTTGTAAAACTAACATGTGTGAACATATATCGTAGTTTGGGCATATCAACAATGCAGTTTTCAACACAATCACATAGAGAAACTGGAAATGGGGAGAAACTAAATCTTCTGTGATGATATTCTATTAAAATCCAAATTGATATGTAAGAAAAGTCCCTTGACTACATGTGTCTGTCTGTCTGTCTATATATCTAACTATCTGCCTATCTACCATCTCTTGTCAGCCTTCCATCTACCTATTTTACTGACTTTTCATTTGTTTGTGATTCTCCAATTTCCTTTTTCCCATATGTTATATTTATCAGCAGCTGAGATTTGGGGCTTGAATTTGCTCTGATTTCTTTATTATTCTAAATACAATCTTTTGGTAACAATGGTTACCCCATAACTATCCTTCTATTAATATCCCTTCCCCATTCAAATATTTAAAGGAGTATCCTTTTTCCTTTTTCCTCTTGGCATTTTTCTATGAAAGAGCTTTGACTACTTTCAGTTTGGGAATCTTTCTGGTCATAGTTCAGACACCCCTTTGAAGTTAACATCTTGTTTATTTCCTGAAGATAGTTTCAACTGCTTCCTCATATTATTTGACCTCAGACCAGCCTTCGATAATATATTAAGTTTTCTTTTTCTTGTACTGCTTCTGCTGCTATCCCATTGCTGTTTCTCTTGCTCTGTGGGGACTCAAACTTTTATTCTCAAAACATTATAGCAGGCTTTTATTAGCACTTAACATTTATAAATAGCAAATAGCCAACCGCAGTTCTGTTGCATGTGCTAGACAATAAACTTTCTATACAATACATTTGTAAAAGGATAAACTTTTATGATGTCTCTAACAAATGAATAACAGTTAAGACCAAATAATAGTTATACAAATTGTGTATATTTAGGAATATTTAGATTATTTAGATACTTTTCAGAATGTTTCGTATTTTTATCAGTAAATGTAGACTTGGCTATACCGCAAGAAAATATCAACCCCCAAATATCAGTGTCATAAAGCAAGAAAATGTTACTTCTCTGCCACGTCTTCTATAGATCTGGCCAGCTGTCCAGGGAGGGGTCTTCTCAGTTGCGGTTCAGTAGTCCAGACTCCACAGTCATCAAGAAAGGAGTGGAGAGTTCTAGGTATTCACACCAATAGTTTAAGGCATTGGCCTACAAGCGATGAAAGTTACTTCCACTGAAAAACCATTAGCCAAAATTATTTATAGGTTTTTACTTAAGTAAAAGGCAGAAAAGGACAAGGAAGAATAGTTTCCTTGAGTAGCCATATAAATTGAGAACCAGATATGGGTGATGACTAGAAATTTCTACCACGTTATACAGTGGACCTCTGTTTTAGTGCTAGCACCATATTAGTTTTGTTTGTCCCCATGGCTACAAACCCCAAGGGGTAGATTGAATTATTAGCAAGTATTATGGGACAAAAGAGAGAAAATTTATTATGGCTGAGGCACTCCAGGCTTGATGAAATTAAATAAATTATATGGGACTAGAATAAATAATGCAAAGACAAGGAAAATAAAGTGGATATATTCACTGGTGGACAGAAATCATTTTGAGAGCTTTTTGGAGATCGGCCTGAGTAGATGGGAGAAATTCTATGGAGGCTTGGTGATAACTATTAAAAACACCAAAAGACAGTATCTGAATAAGCTCATCTTCAGGCAAGTCCACAGATGGGCAGGGACCTAGCCGGAGCAGAAAAAAAGGATGGGCTGTGGAGGTATACGGGAACAGGTCACCAGCACCCCTGTGGAGCGAAAACCACGTTAGGTATAGCAGTTATGAAACCAAAATCAGTGGCCAGAAAGCTGACTCACGCCCTATAAGGCTACTGCAGAAGCTGGGGTGAATATGGAATCGTGGTTGAGGAAATGAAGAAGTGTCCGGGGAAAGGGACTTTCTGAGGTCCTCATAAGACCACTATGAGTGTCCAGAGTGAAAATATATTCTTCTGCACATCTGCTTACGGTTTCGTCTGGCTTTCCTTGTTTATAGTCAATAGAATTTTAGGCATCTGCCTGATTCGTAAGATAGCCACCCCTGACTCCCTGTTAGAGCTCCCCAATGGGAAGTTGTTGAACCTGAGATACATTAATGTCAGCCTCCTACAGAGAACGTCTACAAACTCCTGCGCTGTGGCTTCTGGACCCAACCTAGGTCCTGCCTTACACCAGGCTGGTGTTTAACACTTACTCTGTAAAGGATTGACTCCAGTCAATCCTTTTTTTGGGTTATGTTAGCCAGAAGCAGTCTCTATTGTTTGCAACCAAAGAACCATAATTAAGACTGCCCTCTGTGCCCCACAAACAGCTGAGATTTCTGCACCCACGCAACTGAGAAGCATCTAAAAATAAATAGCAGGTTTCAGATCCTAGCCTAGACAGCAGAGCCAAGAGACAGTTGTAGGATGGTTTGAGGACTGAATTGTTTTAGTGGGGAAAACAATTAAAAAAGCAAAACTGCTAAAAAGAGGGCATCAGAAGAATGTGATACCATCAATAATTACAGAGCATTAGCCCTGTGAACTATTTGTGGATAGTCAGTTGTATCTACAAATGAATACTTTATTTACTCCATAAACTTGGGTCTCGACAATTCCACAAGGTAAATGGGGCATATGGTTCCTTTCCCTCTCCTGTACTCCTTTTCCTCATGGCCACTATTCCAAGTACACCCAGCTGTTAGCAGTTCTCTGAATATGTCAGGCTCTTTAACATGCTTGTATTCGTGCCCAAGCTATTTCTCCCTTGTTGGCGTATCTTTCTTCTCCCGTGTTGGAGTGTTTTTCTCTCCCTTGTTTGTACTTTACTTTTTAGATCAGTTGTCACTCTGGAATCTCAGAATCAACACCAAGAACAACTGAAGAAATAATTGCTCATTGCTGTTTTCCTACAGTTCCTGGAATATGTTCGTAATATTCCATTTGTGAAATCGCTGTCTACCATTTAATGTGTCTGTTCTCTCTACTCCACAGTGAGATTCTAGAAGTGGGGCTGTGACTTATTCTTCAATGCATCCCTGGTATTTAGTATAGGTATTTGCTATAGTCAGAGTGAGTAATACTTTTTTAAAAAAAATTATTATTACATGGATGAATGAATAAATCGGTGATCTACCCCTGAGGTTTTTCTGATAACATGTGCACAAAAATTTTTAAACCTTTAAAAAATCAAGTTTAAATAAAATCAATAAGCTGAAAATGGTACTATCTTGTTATATCTAGGCTGTCGATTCAGTGTGGATATTGGATGATTTCTTATTGTGTATTTCTATAATGTGATTAATGCTTTAATATACATACCCATTTATTTTTACACAAAGCCAAATTTTATCCTATGCTTAGAATTTGCATTGAATGCATGTACTTGCAAATAATTCACGTTATCTCTGTTTAATCTACTTGAAGGTTGTATGATCATCTGTGTGCACATGTTGATGTGTGTGTGGGTACACATGTATGTGTGCATGTGGGTTTGCATAGGTAAGTGGATTTTAAAAACAGTTGCAAAACACAGTGGAGTCCAAATTGACTCTCCAAATGTTTCCATGACTACTGAGTCATCAATCTCACCATTTCCTCCTTGATGAGCCTCATCCCTCATCCCTGTCCTCTCAGGTGTTGCTTCATGTTCTTGATCTGCACCTTTATTCCCTCATCTTCTCTCCATTAAGTTTACTCTTCATGGGACTAACTTAGGCTTTATTTTAGGACAGTGATTTTATTTTCATTAAACCAAGCTAGAAAATACACTTCTAAAGATTCTGACTTTTGTTGTTGTTGTTGTTAACTTCTGTTTTTGTTTTGGTTCTGCATAATCTAGTGGTTAGCATATATGTATGCAATATAAAAGGGCATTTTACGTGCATTGAAAAAGTGCATTAAAACTCTGGGTAGAAGGTGTGTGTTAAGTGTAATTATTATGTAGAGTAGCACAGTAATCTCAAATTACATGAGAAAATTACCTAGGGAAAAATTCTTTATATATATATATATATATTTTTTTTTTAATTAATTTTATTTATTTTTGGCTGTGTTGGGTCTTCGTTTCTGTGCGAGGGCTTTCTCTAGTTGTGGCGAGCGGGGGCCACTCTTCATCGCGGTGCGCGGGCCTCTCACTATCACGGCCTCTCTCGTTGCAGAGCACAGGCTCCAGACGCGCAGGCTCAGTAGTTGTGGCTCACGGGCCTAGTTGCTCCGCGGCATGCGGGATCTTCCTGGACCAGGGCTCGAACCCGTGTCCCCTGCATTGGCAGGCAGATTCTCAACCACTGCACCACCAAGGAAGCCCTATATATATTTTTAATTTAAAATGATCATGATCAGAACTAAATCTCAAAAATACTGTGAAGCAGTAGAATTTCTATTGGGCACTTCCATGGTTGCCTTTTTACATCCATCCCTCCCCTTTCCTGCAACTGGTGTCCTCTGGGTATCTCGCTCCTCCCTCTCTCCCCACCCTATTAGAACCTACTCTAAGGAGAATTACCCATCATGGAAATGGACATTCCCCAGGTACATTCTTCGGGGTCTGGCTCCCAGTTTCCTGTCTCAGATCCTCAACTGCCACTCTTCAGCACTCCTGCCGTCCTTGCCACCCACGTCTGCACTTGACATACTTTCATATGCTGACCCTATAGTTCCACTTACCCATTATACTCTTTACATATATTCAGTTTCCACATATTCGCAGTACCTGAAATGCCCTTATCTTCCCTGGGGGTCTGACAAATGACCATGTGTCTTTAGGTCTCAGATCTTCTGAGATTACGGGCTCCAGAAGCACTCCTCTAAGGACATAGCAGTTATACAAGTTGAGTTACATGTATTTGTCTACCTTATTAATTCTAATACTGTACTTACCACACTGCATTTATTTCTGAATATAGTGTTTGTGTTAGATTGAAAAGGTGCGAGATTGAAATGCATTACGCCTCCCTGTTTCCTTTTGTAATCTTGTTTTTAGTATCTGCTCACTGGACTTTGAGCTTGACCATACTATCCAATTTGGCCAATGCAGTGTTGGCAAATACAATGCAAATGGAGGCTTGAAAAGCACTTGCACACTGAGGCTTATTTGCTCTTGCCTTTTGCCATTGCCATGAGAACCTTCGCAGACTAGCCTGCTGAAGGATGAAGGACACACGGAGCGGAACTGGGGTGTCCCAGTTATCTCGGCCACGGCCACCTCAGACCAACCGACAACCAGCTGATCAGCAGATATGCTTGTTATACAACATTACTGTGACAAACATAACCATATGATTGCTTTGACTCCACTCTGAAATACTACAGAGTGAGGACTCTATGCCATGATTAATTCTGTTTCTTTCATAGGTAGAACAGTAGTTGACCTAATATGTTTTCGTTGAACTGAACTTGATGAAAGCTATTATTTTCCTTTTCTCAAAGGAAGTGATGTATATCTTATTTCTAATAGGTAAATTAAAAAAAAAATAAAAAACTTAGTCTCCTGCTTAAAGAGATTCTAAACAAAAATAAAGGTATTCGGAAGAGAATTGTATAATCTCCCTAAAGTAATTAACATATGCAGATGACTAATTCACCTACCACTATAGCCGATCTTAAGCTTGTCAAAGAGAGTATGTATTTTTCCTGAGTGGTCTTCATGTAATGATCTGAATTTCTCTAAACATGATTGTGGTTAGGGAGGGACAGGGAGACCAGCTTTGAAAACAGCACCAGTGTTCTTTTTCCATCTTTCCTCTAGTGAACATATTTAGGCTCTGTCCATTTTCAATGTAAACTTCATGTATAAATTTTCTCTCCTGTTTCATGAGCTCTATAATGTACTATTTTTCATAGTTAGAATAAAAAATTACTTGTAAATTTATAATTCTGGCAGGTGTAACCAAATAGGTAAATCTCTCACTTCATATAAATAATCAAAAACATACCCTCAAGATATGAATGCAGAAAGATTAGAAATTCTGGGATTCAGGCTGTTTGGAAAGATTGCTCTGATGCCCCCGCACAAAGGACTTTTCTTTCAAGCTTTGAAAGAATCAATCTATGTAAAGGTATTTCTCTAAGCTGCTAGTGTAAAAGTAGTAAACGTCAAGCTTACGGACAGGTGTGGAAACTGAATACTTTGCTTTTCTTCTAGGGATTTAATTTATTTTTAATATCACAGGTGGCTTGAGGCGAGGTGTAATCATCTGTCACTCTTCAGTTAAATGATGTCCCCTCACTTCTGAAATAGTCTTTGATCTCCCTACCTGGAAATCACATTCTACTTTCTCTGTCATAGACTGCAGTATATAGATATAATAATGGCATTATAAATTGCTCAAGACTGTGGGGAGCATATCCGTTTAAAAGATGACTGAGAGACAAAACACATGCAAACATCAATTCAGACATTTGCTTTTTTTACGTTTTTTTCTTCTTTTCTGACTTCAGTCGCCAGAAAATAGAAATTGTATGAAATACAGGTTGAAGACGTTTTTAATTTCTTTAATTTAGAAGACACCAGATTTTTTCTTTTTTTTTGCTGGTTTTATATTTTAGCCAATATTAGCACCTTAAATCTGTAACTCTATGGTTTTGAATATACAGGTTTAAATATTCAGGTTATCAAGTGGGCAGAAAAAGCTGAAGTTTTCTAGATACATACTACCATATAGTATATAGATATATATATAGATGTAGAGATATATACTACCTCAATATACTATGAATTTTACTTGTAGTAACATGTCTTAGTTCACAACATAATTCCTAAGAGAATCACTGGGAATTCTTGTCTATGTTAGGAAAAGTCATAGGTGGAACACTAGTTTTTGTTACTCCAATATAAAAGGGTATCTCTATTTTCCCTAGTCAGTGTAATCATTAAATAGTTTATAAGAAATTTAAATACTGCAAAAAAGATGTCAGCTCTTTTGGGTAAAGGTCAGAGATGGGACGCATTTTGAGAAACATCACCTTGCAAAAATTGTAACATTACGATTATAACGATACCCACATTTATATATATTTTACAAGAAACAAGAACTGGTAAAATGGAAAACAAAAGAAGTCAATATGAAAACAGTCTTGGCTAAATAAATCATAAATCCTGGAAATGGGAATGGTGGGAAGGAAGGAAAGGCTTCTATTAACATGAGGGAGGAGAGCTGGAGAGAAAAGGGAGAGTGATGTACAATCTTTGTCTGCTTTCAATCTTGAAGGTAACAGAATCTTGAATTTGGTATCGCCCTGCTGAGTGATTTTAAATGACGGGGTTCCTTGTGTCAAGGCTCATTTCTTTTCTCTAACAGAAACAATAATCACTGACACAGAAAATTCGAAGTTTTGAACGGGTTCAGAACAACTCATTTATGAGAGTTTACAGAAAAGAACTGTAACACTGATCCAAACCAACAAAGCTATATAGGAAGAGTGACATGAAGCAGCTTTTTAATTTCTAATATTTGATACAGTTAGGCTAAAACTGTGTCTATGTGTATACAATGATCCAACAGAATTCATCAGTTTGGTCAAGTCCTGGCTCTGGAAAGGAACCATATTACATGTTTTTGTCAAGTCCTTCCTTTGAGAATTCTTATTTATTATTTGTATGGCTGACTTTACCTACCTTGAAAACCACAAATCGGGTAGAGTCTGGTATCTCCACGCCTCACAAGTTTTTATGGAATATACTTGAGAGTCTAGTAGGCAAAGCCTGCCCCAACTGAGCAGAAATTCTTTATGGACTCATAATACAAAAGCAACTTTAGCTCAAATCTGGGCTTAGAGATTACAGCCTTCTGGTGCTCACGTAAGGCAGTAGGAAGGTTCATAAAGCAAACCAAAATCTGTTGTCTTCCGCAGGTTGTCTTATCTCAAGAATACCTAGCTTTGAGGTAGTACCATGTTTTGTTTTGTTTTGTTTTTGTCTTTTGAGCTTTGCAAGAACTTTATAAGGCAGTACTTAGGGCATGTAAAATTTTTAAGTATTTTACAGATGACAGAACTAAGGCTGGTAGTCAGCTGCCTTGACCAAGGTAAGAAGTTGTTCTCTAGTCTATCACCAAGGCTCTGTTGAATACTGGCCTTCTCCCTCCATTGTCAACATCTAATTGGATAGAATACTGAGAACATAGTTTGCCAGTATCTGTAATGGTGGGTTACAAGAGACTCCTGAACTAAATGGTCAGCAAAAGACACAGTTTCCAGTTTTTTTGCAAACAGTACAACATTTTACATGGACAACGGGCTAGTCGCCAGGGCATATGCTAGAATATAGTGCTTTGTCGTGCCCATTGGAGACACTCATGGTATTTTCAGGTTACTTTCTAATAAAATACTTCTTCTTCATTTAAATTCTGTCCTAATATTTATGTTGTGAGAATAAAAAAACAAATATATTAAAGGACGTAAGACTTTCAAAATAATTTTATTTGCACTTTTGATGGCCTATTTCTCTGAATACTGTGAACTCTATTTCCTGATTCTTCACAGTACTTTTTGGTACATTGCTTCAGACTCTTAATCAAAAAGCTATTAATCTCTGGGTTAAATGGAATTTCTTGCTGTTTTGGGCATCATGCTTTTAGTTGCAAGTTGAAAAAAAAAAAGATGAGAGAGCGAATTCGTGGTACCAGCAAGGGATAGTGCAGGAAGTTATCACCACACAAGTCTGAAGAGGCAAGAACAGAGCAGGGAAATTCTAGAGGGAAGCTGCATGGGAGGACCCTCAACAACTAGAGGGACCTAGTCCTGCTGACCTCATTTTCCCTCCTACCCTCCTATCTCCTGCCTGTTCCTCCCATTGGCTGAAACCAATCAGAAGCTGGTGGACCAGAGGTCCTACATCTGTAAGGGTCACCTTCCCAGGGCACAGAACTAAGGGGAAGCTTAGCTAAGGGAAAAGGGTGAAGAGTGATTTAGAGGCACAAACAAAAAATTCAATAGATTACAGCTATTATGAATTCATATGAATTCTTTTATATTTTATTATTTTATAATTAGTTATATCCTCCAACAATTCTAAATAAGACAGGCACTCATTTTATAATCAAGGGGAAAAACACTTTTTACTTACCCTGGATGAAGCATGAGCATAGACACACAGAGCCAGGCTGAATTCCATACGTTCCCCACATATCACCAGATCCCCAACCCAATCCCTCAACACACACACACACACGCACACACACACACACACACATCTCCTAGACATCTCTCATCTTCTCATCTCTTCTTAAGGGATGACTTCTCTGCTTTACAGAACTCTGGTCCCAGCTTTGCCAAATTGCTCAAGGACCATGTGTAAGCCGCTTAAAACCTAGGCTTCAATTTTCTCTTCTGTACAAAGAACAATCTTCTTTCAGTAAAACAATGACTGAACCAATCTCCCCATAGTGTTTTTTTTCAGGCACTAAGTTCCCTTTTTTGTTCCCATATCTGGAGTTTGGAAATTATCTTTGATTTCAATATTGTTCTATATCCATGAAACACATCAATCTTATAGTTTCCTAGGACACATTGCTTAACACAATAATTCCTCAAAGAAAACATACTTTCTAAGATGTCAGCTATTTAATATAAGTAACTTAATGTCCAAACTCAAGTAAAGTCAGTGATAGAGGAAAAGTATGGACACTGAAACCAGAGTTCACTAGGTTCAAATCCTAGCTTAGTCTCTTTACTGCCTCAAATGAGCACAGTAGCTTAAATCACTGAGCCTCCGTTTCCTCATCACTTAAAAAATATAATCATAATCCTTGTGTTAGTTTCCTATTACTGCTGTAAAACAATTCCCACAAATTGAGTGACTTAAGGACCACAGATGTTGTGTTCTGAAGATCAGAAGCCCAGTACACATCTCAACAGGCTAAAATCTACATGCTGGCAAGACTACATCCCCTTCTGGAGGCTCTAGGGGAGAATCCATTTCCTGTTCACTCAGTTCTTGGTGGGGTTACTTCCATGCAGTTGTACAGCTGAAGTCTCTGTTTCCTTGCTAGCTGTCAGCTTCAGCTCCTAGAGACCTCTCTCTGGTCCTAACACATAGCCCCCAACGTCTCAGAACCAGAAACAGAACTACTTCTCAAGCTACCATTTCTCAGTCCTTTCTTCTGTTGTCACAGCTGTCTCTCGGACCACAAATGGGAAAAGTTCTCCACTTTTGAGGGTTCGTGTGATTACACTGGGCCTACCTGGATAACACAGGAAAATCTCACCATCTCAATACCTTTAACTTAATTACGTCTGCAAAGTCACTTTTGTTATGTAATATAATATGGTACCGGATTCTGGGGATTAGGATGTGGACATCTTTTGAGGAGTCATGATTCTGGCTACCCCTGTTCTGAATTTATTACATCATTGTAAGGATTAAATGAGCTAATGCACGTAAAACATTCAGGATAGTGCTTTGCAGAAAATAAATTGTCAATAAGTGTTGAAACTGTGACGGTACATGTAATGTTATGAGTAGGAAAGCAGTTAGTTAACCTACATGATATAATTTCAAGAAAGTAAAGTGTTTGTTTTTATTTTATTTATCTATTTCTTATCCAAATATCCCACCCTTTGTCTTGGGGCTTGAAATGTCACCAAAAGTCATGTTTACCTTTAGGTCCTGGAATAACTAAGCACTGAAGCAGACATTTCGTAAAGTGTGAGGAAGTTAGTTGTACTATAAGGATGTCACAACCTCGGTGAGAGTGGAAATGGTTTTGCTTACTGCTGTATCCTCAGTGTTTATAAAAGGAGCAAAATAAATATTCGTTGAATGAATGAATGCATGTGTGAATGAATGAGTGCAGAGAGCAATCTTGAGAGAAATAGCTGTGCTCTTCGGGGAAGAGAGAGAGGCACGCTTCAACAGTACAGCCACTGCCTCTTCCAGAGACGCTCCTCTCTCTGCCAGATCGCTTCCAAGAGTCCATCCGAGTCCTTCTGAATTGCACTCCTCTCCAATCCATTCCTCATTTTACAACTGGAATGAAACTCCTTTAGTCAGAGCCTATCACTCACGAACCTGGTTAAATTCCAAGTGAAGTTTCCTTTTGCCTGTTGAGTAAAACCAAGTTCCTGCGACACCCTTTAGAGATCTGGCCCTGGCCACCATTTTCCTCACGCTTCGTTCTGCAGCTGCATGAAAAATTTGCTCTTTCCTTGCTCACCTAGTGTCCCTACATGACCTAAGGCCTTTGTTCAATTCTTCTGTTTTATAGACTCCTCCGTCCATCTCAAGATGCCCTTTTCTGGTATCTTGCTTTAGTTTTAATACTCAACACAGCTGCTACATCCTCGATGTTCCCTCCCCCTCTGGTGGGACCCAGACTTTTTTTTCTTTGAAAAGGAAATAACATGTTAAAATCAGATGTTTTTGCTATTTAAAAAAAATTTTGTGTGTTTATACAATTTTTAAAGGTTACATTACATTTACAGTTATTACAAAATATTGGCTATATTCCCTATGTTGTATAATACATCCTTGAGCCTGTCTCACACCCAGTAGTTTGTACCTCCCACTCCCCCACCCCTATATTGCCCCCCCACCAACTGGTAACCACTACTTTGTTCTCTGTATCAGTAAGTCTGCTTCTTTTATGTTATATTCATTAGTTTGTTGTACTTTTCGATTCCACATATAAGCAATTCATACCATATTTATCTTTGTCTGACATATTTCACATAGTGTGATGCCCTCCAAGTCCATCCATGTGGCTGCAAATGGCAAAATTTCATTTCATTCTTTTTTATGGCTGAGTAGTATTCCATTGTATATATATACATGTATATAATTGTATGTGTATATATATATATCTTCTTATCACACCTTTTTAATCCACTCATCTGTTGATGGACACTCAGGTTGCTTCCATATCTTGGCTATTGTAAATAATGCTGCTATGAGCATTGGGGTGCATGTATCTTTTCAAATTAGTGTTTTCATTGTTCAGGTAAATACTTTTTTTTTTTTTTTTTTTTTTGCTATTTACCATTAAATGTGCCTGGAAACACATTTTAGAGTTTAATCTTATCTTTCCATTGTTATGGTTTATGGGCAAGCTAAGGTTGGCTCTAAAACGTTTGCTGGGAAACTTGGTCTAAAATGAACCACCTTCAAAAAGGATCACAAAAAAGGAAAGGGACGAGTGTGGCTAGTGGTACCCAAGTGGGTGGCACCAGAGTGCACAGTCTGCTTTGGTGTGCATTTCTACACGGAAACAGGACTAAAAGTGCCAGGACAAGTCTCAGATTACAATTTCGGGGACTTACCAAGTGCCACAGCCTCTAAGAAGCCCCCCTAGCACCTGAATGCCAAGGTTGCTCCTAGAACACCCTGTGTAGCTTTTTCCCACTCCAGAGGACGCTGCATGTAGTTACTTGGATAGTTACTGCTATCCACTTCCTTTCCAGGACAAAACTTTGTTTCTCATACTCCCTTTGTTCCTTTGCACTCAGCACATAGGAAGTGTCTAAACAAAAACATGCGTTCAAAACAACCAAACTACAGACATCCCACTTTGCATAAACAGACATTAAGAAAGCCAGACATTAAAAATATAAGAACTTAAAGGGCACATTTCTGCTTTGAGATAGCATACTGGTGCTCCCAGGAAACAGAAGTGAAGAAAAAGTGACAAAGATAAGTTTATCCTCCCTGTTTTGCCATTTTGTGACACCCACTAGCAGGCTTAACCTCCAGCTTCTTTCTCTTTGATATGTGTAAGGTGTTCCCCAGGAGGGGAAAAAAAAGAATCCAGTAACAAATGTTTCTTCTCTCCTCTCTCCCAGGATTCAGCACTATTTCCATTGGTGGGAAGAACCCTGAAGGGTTCTATAAAATCAGAAAATTTGACAGCCAAAGTTGGGAGAGGAAACATGTTCTAGAAAGCATGATATGGTCTAAGATTGTGAGATCCTTAAACGCAGATAACGATTCTTGTTTCTCTCTGTTGCCCGGGGCCTAACCTATGGCTGGTAAATGTTTTGAGCTTTGGTGTTCTCATTTGCCAAATGACGTTAATATCTAACTGCACAGAATTGTGATAGGATTATATGAGACAACAGCTAAGAAGTCCTAACTACCAGCTTCATATTATATGCATATAGCTCCTGAAATTTATTTTTAAGCAGCAAATTTACAAATGAGTAAATGCAAATAGATATTAAATCCATGAAAAGATTCTCAAACCTACCAGTCAGAAAAATGTAAATTAAAACAAATAGGAGATACTTTTTTTTGTCCTTCAGATATTCAGAATTTTTGAAGGTTGATATAATCTGGTGCTAATAAGAAAAGTATACACAAAACAGTTAGTTATTGCTGGTGGGAACAGTATTGTGATATATCTTTTAAAAAAGCAGGCTTTCCAAAATTTTATTTGAAGATTCTGATACTTAACATTTTAAAAGATATACGAAGTTATCATCATGAGAAATCAGAGTTGTGTTGGATTTTCTTACATTTCTTTACTGTTAGTTTTGTTTTCATTTAAAGTTACATATGTGGCAGTAAGGGAAACGATAAGATTTTCAGTACCTAGAGTCCAAAGTCTCTTTAACTTTGGGTAAAAATTTAAGTTGCTATAATCTGGTGATATCAGTTATCATTATAAAATGTTCGGAATATTTTACCCAGAGATTCCGATTAGAAAACTATTTTATGGCTATACAAGCCTAAATAAATCATTTTACATAAAATACACTTGCTGCAGTATTGTTTGAGGACAAAAATCTGAAATTGGTGGCGGTGGGTGGAGGTGGTGGTGTGATGAATTGGGAGATTGGGATTGACATCTATACACTAATATGTATAAAACAGATAACTAATAAGAACCTGCTGTATAAAAAATAAAATTAAATTATCCCCTCCCGAAATCAGGCATATTTCATCAATTAAAAAAAGCTAATAAATTAAGGTAGGTACATCTATTTTTAAAAATGAGAATGCGTGAGCATTAATCTGGAGAGCTGTCCATGGTGTGCAATTCAGAGAAATGGAAAAGTAAAAGAAAGCAAATTGCATAGTAACGTAAATGGTAAAATCACATTTAAAGAAATACAGATTGTATATATGTGATAAGTGTTTAAATAAATACAGAGATAGGTCTGGAAAATTATACACATCAGACTTCTAATCTGGAGTAGTGGTGAGCCTAAGAGTACACTGTTAGAGGGAATATTATTAGCTTAAAAATTCAGTCAAGTTATATTTTCTAATTTCAGAAACATGTATTACTTTTTGATAAAAAAATCTAATAAAGTTTAAAAACAAAGTTGAAAATGGTAAAACTTGCTACAGGTGGGAGTATTGACTGAAATGGGGAATGAGAAAAATCTCGAGGGTGACACAAATGTTCTTTATCTTGATTGTGGTAGAAGTTAAACGGGTATATATATTTAGCAGAGCTTATCAAATTGTACCTTTAAAATGGGTGGATTTATGATATATATATTATACTTCAATAATTTAAAAAATGAATTGGGGAGGAGTTATAGGATTTTTATTTTAATCCTCCACCCCCTTACTCACAAGTGCTCCCAAGATTAGTTGAAAGTATTGTCCTCTGGCAAAAGAGTGAACAGAAGAGTGTAACGTATTTATTACTCTTTCTACTAATTCAATCCAATTCCCTGAGGAAATGCTACATACATATGTATGTATGCATGTATTTTTCCTATTATTTTAAACAACAAATTTTTGGGGAATTAATTAGTCTCCCTTTTCCCCTTGATCATCCCTAAGCTCAGAATCAAATTTCCAGCTCAATTATATCGAATCTAGTGTACTTTATAGTCTTCACACGTTTCTCTTCTAACTTCTCCATCTCCTCTATTCAAGAGCCTAATGTTGAGCACCCCTTTATAATTAGATTTTTCCTATTTTTATGTATCTATTGGTCATGTACTTTCTGAAAAATAAATTGCCTACAATTATTTGTAGATTCATCAAGCTTTAATTTAGTGCTTGTACATCTAAGACTGCTTGGGGCATAAAGAGAAAAAAATAGGCACCGACACACAAATTAGCAGACACAAATCCTAAGTTGAGAATTTTTGCTATCAACATTTTTCCTTTTTTGAGGATTAACAACTCAGGGTGGGGGGAAGCCTTCCAAAAGAACTGTATTCTGTAATGTAGAAAAGAAAAAGAAATATAATTAGTTCTTTCAGAAGATTTTTTAGTACCTGTAGTTAAGAATAAATTTGTATCTTTTATATTGGTTCCTTTGGTCATTACAGTAAATAGCCTTGTGTGGTTATAACCCACTCTATTGCTCATATAACAGGTTTGATCTGTGTTTATCACTTGCTCTATGAGTAGCTCTTCATTTCTGTTTGTTGTTACTATGGTTATAAAATATACTACTATAACAGTTCTTAAATGCACACTAGCACTATAAAACAGTACCTCTGTTGCAATGGTAAATGGGAGTGTTTCCTTAATTTCTCTTTCTGATTTTTCACTGTTAGTGTATAGGAATTCAAGAGACTTCTGTGCATTAATTTTGTATCCTGCTAGTTTACCAAATTCATTGATTAGCTCTAGTAGTTTTCTGGTGGCATCATTAGGATTTTCTTTATATAGAATCATGTCATCCACAAACAGTGACAGTTTTACTTCTTCTTTTCCAATTCGGATTCATTTTTCTTTTTCTTCTCTGATAGCCACTGCTAGGACTTCCAAAACTATGTTGAATAAAAGTGGTGAGAGTGGACATCCTTGTCTTGTTCCTGATCTTAGAAGAAATGCTTTCAGTTTTTCACCATTGAGAATGATCTTGGCTGTGGGTTTGTCATATATGGCTTTTATTATGTTGAGGTAGGTTCCCTCTATGCCCACTTTCCAGAGAGTTTTTATCATAAATGGGTGTTGAATTTGTCAAAAGCTTTTTCTGCATCTATTGAGATTATCATATGTTTTTTATCCTTCAGTTTGTTAATATGGTGTATCACATTGATTGATTTGCGTATATTGAAGAATCCTTGCAATCCTGGGATAAAGCCCACTTGATAATGGTGTATGATCCTTTTAATGTGCTGTTGGATTCTGTTTGCTAGTATTTTGTTGAGGATATTTGCATCTATGTTCATCGGTGATATTGGCCTGTAATTTTCTTCTTTTGTGACATCTTTGTCTGGTTTTGGTATCAGGGTGATGGTGGCCTCATAGAATGAGTTTGGAAGTGCTCCTCCCTCTGCTATATTTTGGAAGAGTTTGAGAAGGATGGGTGTTAGCTCTTCTCTAAATGTTTGATAGAATTCGCCTGTGAAGCCGTCTTGTCCTGGACTTTTGTTTGTTGGAAGATTTTAAATCACAGTTCAAATTTCAGTGCTTGTGATTGGTCTGTTCACATTTTCTATTTCTTCCTGGTTCATTCTTGGAAGGTTGTAATTTTCTAAGAAATTATCCATTTCTTCCAGGTTGTCCATTTTACTGGCATATAATTGTTTGTAATAGTCTCTCATGATCCTTTGTATTTCTGCAGTGTCAGTTGTTACTTCTTTTTTATTTCGAATTCTGTTGATTTGAGTCTTCTCCCTTTTTTCCTGATGAGTCTGGCTAATGGTTTATCAATTTTGTTTATCTTCTAAAAGAACCAGCTTTTAGTTTTATTGATCTTTGCTACTGTTTCCTTCATTTCTTTTTCCCATTGCACCAAAAAAGAATAAAATACCTAAGATAAACCTACCTAAGGAGGCAAAAGACCTGTGTGCAGAAACTATAAGGTGAAAGACTTTCACTGATGAAAGAAATCAAAGACGATACAGACAGATGGAGAGATATACCATGTTCTTGGATTGGAAGAATCAACACTGTGAAAATGACTGTACTACCCAAAGCAATATACAGATTCCATGCAATCCCTATGAAATTACCAGTGGCATTTTTCACAGAACCAGAACAAAAAATTGTACAATTTGTGTGGAAACACAAAAGACCCCGAATAGCCAAAGCAATCTTGAGAAAGAAAAACAGAGCTGGAGGAATCAGGCTCCCTGACTTCAGACTATACTACAAAGCTACAGTAATCAAGACAGTATGGTACTGGCACAAAAACAGAAATATAGATCAATGGAGCAGGATAGAAAGCCCAGAGATAAACCCATGCACATATGGTCACCTTATCTTTGATAAGGGAAGCAAGAATATACAATGGAGAAAAGACAGCCTCTTCAATAAGTGGTGCTGGGAAAACTGGACAGCTACATGTAAAAGAATGAAATTAGAACACTTCCTGACACCATACGCAAAAATAAACTCAAAATGGATCAAACACCTAAATGTAAGGCCAGACACTATCAAACTCTTAGAGGAAAACCTAGGCAGAACACTCTATGACATAAATCATAGCAAGATACTTTTTGACCCACCTCCTAGAGTGATGGAAATTAAAAGAAAAAATAAACAAACAGGACCTAATGAAACTTAAAAGCTTTTGAGCAACAAAGGAAACCACGAACAAGACGAAAAGACAACACTCAGAATGGGAGAAAATATTTGCAAATGAAGCAACTGACAAAGGATTAATCTCCAAAATATAAAAGCAGCTCATGGAGCTCAATATCAAAAAAACAAACAACCCAATGAAAAAATAGGTGGAAGACCTAAATAGACATTTCTCCAAAGAAGATATACAGATTGCCAATAAACACATGAACGGATGCTCAACATCACTAATCATTAGAGAAATGCAAATCAAAACTACAGTGGGATATCACCTCACACCAGTCAGAATGGCCATCATCAAAAATGCTACAAACAATAAATGCTGGAGAGGGTGTGGAGAAAAGGGAACCCTCTTGCATTGTTGGTGGGAATGTCAATTGATACAGCCACTATGGAGAACAGTATGGAGGTTCCTTAAAGAACTAAAAATAGAACTACCATATGACCCAGCAATCCCACTACTGGGCATATACCCTGAAAAAAACATAATTCAAAAAGAGTCATATACCACAATGTTCACTGCAGCTCTATTTACAATAGCCAGGACATGGAAGCAACCTAAATGTCCATCGACCAATGAAAGGATAAAGAAGATGTGGCACATATATACAATGGAATATTACTCAGCCATAAAAGGAATGAAAACGAGTTATTTGTAATGAGGTGGATGGACCTAGAGTCTGTCATATGGAGTGAAGTAAGTCAGAAAGAGAAAATCAAATACCATATGCTAAAGCACATATATGGAATCTAAAAAAAGTACTGATGAACCTAGTGGCAGGGCAGGAATAAAGACGCAGATGTAGAGAATAGACTTGAGGACACTGAGGGGGAAGGGAAAGCTGGGACAAAGAGAGAGAGTAGCATTGACATATATACACTACCAAGTGCTAAATGGATGGCTAGTGGGAAGCTGCTGCATAGCACAGGGAGATCAGCTAGGTGCTTTTTGATGACCTAGAGGGGTGGGATAGGGAGGGTGGGAGGGAGGCTCAAGAGGGAGGGGATATGGGGATACATGTATACATATAGCTGATGCACTTTGTTGTACAGCTGAAAATAACACAACATTGTAAATCAGTTATACTTCAAGAAAGATATTTTAAAAAACCAGTATCTTTGGTAGATATTTAAACAATTTTAATGTTGAGGCAAAATAATTTAATTTCCCACCCATATGTTGAATGTTCTAAAAAACATTTAAGAAACTAAAACCCTCACATCTGAAAATATCCCCAGTTCTTCTCATCTTATCAGGCTTATGAGTAATTCCAAAACCACTCAAAGCATTGTCATTATACAAAAGGAAAATGATTAATGCATAGTCACTTTCTCCGCTATACCTTGTTTCAGAGCTGAGAAAATGAATGCTTATTTCAGATCTTGGTTTTGTGACATGTTTGACTTTTAGGGAGCAAGACAGTAAGTAGAACCTATCAAATAAACTTTGAGATCCATTAATTTGTCATACTCTACCTCTCACATTTTCTATAGAGCTGTTAACATTCTTTGCATTGTTATATCAATAAAAATGTTATGTTGGGCTTCCCTGGTGGTGCAGTGGTTGAGAATCTGCCTGCCAATGCAGGGGACACGGGTTCGAGCCCTGGTCTGGGAAGATCCCACATGCCGCGGAGCAACTAGGCCCGTGAGCCACAATTACTGAGCCTGCGCGTCTGGAGCCTGTGCTCCGCAACAAGAGAGGCCGCGATAGTGAGAGGCCTGCGCACCGCGATGAAGAGTGGCCCCCGCTCGCCGCAACTAGAGAAAGCCCTCGCACAGAAATGAAGACCCAACACAGCCAAAAATAAATAAATAAATAAATAAAAATTAAAAAAAGAAAAAAGTTATGTCTATTTATATTCAAGATCTGCCTTTCTTCATTTTCAATGCTAACTATCAACATTTAAATAACTAATGTTAGATTTTGACATTTTTACCTATTTAAAAAAATTTTTTAATGCCATTATGAAGTGAATTGTGTGAAATCTTTAATTTGGAAGTTAAATATTTAACATAAGAATATGGAGCCATCATCAAAAAATCTAGAAACAATAAATGCTGGAGAGGGTGTGGAGAAAAGGGAACCCTCTTGCACTGTTGGTGGGAATGTAAATTGATACAGCCACTATGGAGAACAGTATGGAGGTTCCTTAAAAAACTAAAAATAGAACTACCATACGACCCAGCAATCCCACTACTGGGCATATACCCTGAGAAAACCATAATTCAAAAAGAGTCATGTACCAAAATGTTCATTGCAGCTCTATTTACAATAGCCAGGACATGGAAGCAACCTAAGTGTCCATCATCAGATGAATGGATAAAGAAGATGTGGCACATATATACAATGGAATATTACTCAGCCATAAAAAGAAATGAAATGGAGATATTTGTAATGAGGTGGATGGAGTTAGAGTCTGTCATACAGAGTGAAGTAAGTCAGAAAGAGAAAAACAAATACAGTATGCTAACACATATATATGGAATCTAAGGAAAAAAAAAAAAAAGGTCATGAAGAACCTAGTGGCAAGACGGGAATAAAGACACAGACCTACTAGAGAATGGACTTGAGGATATGGGGAGGGGGAGAGGTGAGATGTGACAGGGTGAGAGAGTGTCATGGACATATATACAGTACCAAATGTCAAATAGATAGCTAGTGGGAAGCAGCTGCATAGCACAGGGAGATCAGCTCGGTGCTTTGTGACCACCTAGAGGGGTGGGATAGGGAGGGTGGGAGGGAGGGAGATGCAAGAGGGAAGAGATATGGGAACATATGTATATGTATAACTGATTCACTTTGTTATAAAGCAGAAACTAACACACCATTGTAAAGCAATTATACTTCAATAAAGATGTTTAAAAAAAAAAAAAAGAATATGGAGAGTTGTAGAACATTTACATCATTTATGTAACATGAGTAACTCACAAAAAATTTCAAAGCATACATAATTCTGAAAACAGCCACAAATTACTGAAAAAAATTAAACATTATATATTCATGTAGATTTTCACCAACATTTTCTCATTATGTAGGAATTGGTGAATAAACTTAGAACAAATTTTGGTAGCAATTATAGACCTTGCCAAAACTATAGACTTGTTTCCTTGTGTTATTGTAACAGTATTGTATTATTAATATATTACATCTTATTAGTCTATTCGTCAATTCAACAAATATTTTCTTTGCCCCTACTACATGTATGAAACTGTGCTAAGCACTGAGATTATAGAACTTAGCAAGGTTAGTTTTGGCCCTTCAGGAAATTTATTTTAAAGAAAATAAAATAGATATTTAGAATGCACTGTGATATTTACTTGGATAGTGAGTGGTAGGTCTTCCAAAACTTTCCAGTTTATCTATCTTCAGTTTACCCTCTACTTGATTTTGTTAAAATAAAACATCGTTGAGTATCTTAGTATTTTTCTTGCTGATTTTGTCATTCGTGGTTGATTTCTGCAAGTAAATAACTTCATGACTTTCATAAATCTTATTTTAAAATTTCTATGCCCAACCAAGTAAAGGTAATTCAGAAACCTAAGGACCAAGCTTGTAATCGATGTGGTGGCACACTGTGAAAATGTGTACACATGTATGTAACAACAGAATCAAGTTTTAATTTATTCCTGCTGGTAGGTAATAACAGGAAGTCAAGGAGACTGATGTGTGATAGCTATTTATCCAGCTGTACGTTGTTTGTGCATAAGCACAACTCATGAGAGTTTCTTTGTGCCTCATTAAATAAGTTAATCATGTAAATCAGAGAGAAAATTTTTAGAAAATGCGGGTATAAGTTTAAACATAAATGTTGCATTTGTCATTGCTGAACATAAAAACAGATGTGACAATGCCCAGGTGTCAGTCACAAAATGTTATCATTCTTTAATATCTAATTTGAGTAAGAAATTAAAAGGTCAAATTGATAATATACTGCTATTCGTAGAGCATGGTCACCAATATAAATCATTCTGCATAATTAAAACAAGTCTAAAGGGCTGCAATGCAATGATAAGAATTTAAAATGAGATGAATATCATTTCTGTAAATTACATTGAGAGACTTTTTCAACAGAAGCTCCCCAAATCCATCATTTAGTCAATGAAAAATCCATTAATATATGTTTAGTGAGTTTATGGCAGTAAACGCAGCATGCCTGAATCCTTTTATTTTTCCCAGCCCCTCAATGTTCCATATGCCTTCTACTATTATAAGGAATAGTAGCCAGACAGGAGAGGCAACATCTAAAAAATTGATGGGGAGAAATGGAATGAATAGAGAAGAAAATGTAGAAACGGCCATTACAAGGTGCATAATTAAGGCAGTGTCTCTGGAGGCAAATATGGGCCTGAATTCATGTATATGTTATATTTTCATTTTCAGTCAGTTCAAACTATTTTCAAATTTCCCTTTTGATTTCTTGTTTGATTAGCAGTTTATTTAGACATATTTTATTCAGTTTCAAATATTTGGGGACTTCTCTGCAAATATTGTTACTCATTTTTAATTTAATCCCATTGTGGTCCAAGAACATATATTGTATGATTTTAAACATATTAGATTTATTGAGATTTGTTTTGTGGCTCAGAATATGGTCTATCTTGGTAAATGTTTTGTGTATACTTGAAGAGAGTATGCATTCTGCTTTTGTACAGTGTTCTATAAATGACATTTAAGGCACATTGATTGATAGTGTTATTCACATCTTTTATATTCTTACTACTTTTCTCTCTGTTCTGTCAGTTATTGAGAGAAAAGTCTTGAATTCCAAATGTAATTGAAATTAGTCTATTTCTAACTATACCTATATCATTTTTGCTTCATGTATTTTGCTTCATTACTAGGCATATAAACATTCAGGACTGTTATATTCTCCTGATAAATTGTGTCTCTGTAATTTTGCTAATATTCTTTGCTCTGAAATCCACTTTGTCTAATAGGAATATAGTCCCCCCAGCCTTCTTTGGTTTAGAGTTAGGATGTTATGTCTTTTTTTATTATCTTACATGTAACCTACTTGCATATTTATATTTCAAGTGGGTTTCTTGTAGACAGTATATAGTTGAGTTTCAGTTTTAATCTGATTTGACAATCTCATCTTTACTTGGGATTTTTAGTTCATTTATTTATTTTTTTTTTTTTTTGTATTTTTAATTTTTTTTTCCTTTCAGCTTTATTAAAATATAATTAACATATAACATTAAGTTTAAGGTTTACAATGTGTTGATACTATACACATATATTTGCAATATGATTACAACCATAATATTAGCTAACACCTCAATCACATCACATGATTACCATTTCTTTTTTTGTGATGAGAATATTTAAGATCTACTCTCTTAGAAATTTTCAGGTATACAATATAGTACTGTTAACTATAATCACTATGCTGTACATTAAATCCCCAGAATGTACTTGTTTTATAACCAGAAGTTTGTATCCTTTGACCAACATCTCTCCTTTTCCCCCAACATCCAGCCCCTAGTAACCACTATTCTACTCTCTATTGCTATGAATTTGTCATTTTTTTTTTTTTTTATTCACACACACACACACTGTATTTTATTTTTACAAGACATAAATAGACTGACACCAAGCATTGTACATGGATGACCACAACAAAAGCAACAATGATTGCAATTACCAAACATGAAACACACTCATACTATGTCATAATATTGACATTCAGTCCAGTAATCCTCCACTGTAACAGCTCCTTTACTTTGCAGTGAAAATTGATTTGTATATTCTTTGCCTCTGAGTCCTTGTGGGATTTTTTTTTTTTTTAATTCAGACAGAAAGTCACAAAAATTATACTCATCCTCATCAGTTCACTCAGTCCCATGTAATTAATTTTTTTTTTCATCTTGATCTTTTGTTAGCACTTTTATGAGTTCATCAGTTTTTCATTAGAGTTCTGAAAATGCTTATTCATTCAGTTCAGCAGTACAGTCAGTTACCGGAAACCTGTACTTGTCAGAGTCTTTTCCATGAATTTCTTGAAGATGAAACCCTTTTATAGGAACATATTTGCAAAATCATCAGAGTACACCCAGAACTGTCTGTAAATGACAAAAGACTTAAAAATGACCACGGTTAAAGATTTGATGAAAGTTCATAATAATGCAGTTGACAAGAAAATTAGTTATTTCTGAGATATACATTTTAAAGTAATAACTAGGATTATTACTTATAACATTATACCAGAACATATAAGATTTTTAGAAATTTCATGTAATGTCTGAAACATTTATATTAACATATTTCCATACATATTTCCATACAAATACAAATATAAGATTTTTAGAAATTTCATGTAATGTCTGAAACATTTATATTAACATATTTCCATACAAATAACCCAATGAAAGTTTAGTATTAGTTGTTTTGTTTGTTTTTTTATACTGCAGGTTCTTATTAGGCATCAGTTTTATACACATCAGTGTATACATGTCAATCCCAATTGCCCAATTCAGCACACCACCATCCCAACCTCACCGCAGTTTTCCCCCCTTGGTGTCCATATGACCATTCTCTACATTTGTGTCTCAACTTCTGCCCTGCAAACTGGCTCATCTGTACCATTTTTCTAGGTTCCGCATACATGCATTAATATACGATATTTGTTTTTCTCTTTCTGACTTACTTCACTCTGTATGACAGTCTCTAGATCCATCCATGTCTCAACAAATGACTCAATTTCGTTCCTTTTTATGGCTGAGTAATATTCCATTGTATATATGTACCACAACTTCTTTATCCATTCGTCTGTTGATGGGCATTTAGGTTGCTTCCATGACCTGGCTATTGTAAATAGTGCTGCAATGAACATTCGGGTGCATGTGTCTTTTTGAATTACGGTTTTCTCTGGGTATATGCCCAGTAGTGGGATTGCTGGGTCATATGGTAATTCTATTTTTAGTTTTTTAAGGAACCTCCATATTGTTCTCCATAGTGGCTGTATCAATTTACATTCCCACCAACAGTGCAAGAGGGTTCCCTTTTCTCCACACCCTCTCCAGCATTTGTTGTTTGTAGATTTTCTGATGATGCCCATTCTAACAGGAGTGAGGTGATACCTCATTGTAGTTTTGATTTGCATTTCTCTAATAATTAGTGATGTTGAGCATCTTTTCATGTGCTTCGTGGCCATCTGTATGTCTTCTTTGGAGAAATGTCTATTTAGGTCTTCTGCCCATTTTTGGATTGGGGTGTTTGTTTCTTTGATATTGAGCTGAATGAGCTGTTTATATATTTTGGAGATTAATCCTTTGTCCGTTGATTCATTTGCAAATATTTTCTCCCATTCTGAGGGTTGTCGTTTCGTCTTGTTTATGGTTTCCTTTGCTGTGCAAAAGCTTTGAAGTTTCATTAGGTCCCATTTGTTTATTTTTGTTTTTATTTCCATTACTCTAGGAGGTGGATCAAAAAAGATCTTGCTGTGATTTATGTCAAAGAGTGTTCTTCCTATGTTTTCCTCTAAGAGTTTTATAGTGTCCAGTCTTATATTTAGGTCTCTAATCCATTTTGAGTTTATTTTTGTGTATGGTGTTAGGGAGTATTCTAATTTCATTCTTTTACATGTAGCTGTCCAGTTTTCCCAGCACCACTTATTGAAGAGACTGTCTTTTCTCCATTGTATATCTTTGCCTCCTTTGTCATAGATTAGTTGACCATAGGTGCGTGGGTTAATCTCTGGGCTTTCTATCTTGTTCCATTGATCTATGTTTCTGTTTTTGTGCCAGTACCATACTGTCTTGATTACTGTAGCTTTGTAGTATAGTCTAAAGTCAGGGAGTCTGATTCCTCCAGCTCCATTTTTTTCCCTCAAGACTGCTTTGGCTATTCGGGGTCTTTTGTGTCTCCATACAAATTTTAAGATGATTTGTTCTAGCTCCGTAAAAAATGCCATTGGTAATTTGATAGGGATTGCATTGAATCTGTAGATTGCTTTGGGTAGTATACTCATTTTCACAATGTTGATTCTTCCAATCCAAGAACATGGTATATCTCTCCATCTGTTGGTATCATCTTTAATTTCTTTCATCAGTGTCTTATAGTTTTCTGCATACAGGTCTTTCGTCTCCCTAGGTAGGTTTATTCCTAGGTATTTTATTCTTTTTGTTGCAATGGTAAATGGGAGTGTTTCCATAATTTCTCTTTCAGATTTTTCATCATTAGTGTATAGGAATGCAAGAGATTTCTGTGCATTAATTTTGTATCCTGCAACTTTACCATATTCATTAATTAGCTCTAGCAGTTTTCTGGTGGCAGTTGTAGGATTCTCTATGTATAGTATCATGTCATCCGCAAACAGTGACAGTTTTACTTCTTCTTTTCCAATTTGTATTCCTTTTATTTCTTTTTCTTCTCTGATTGCCGTGGCTAGGACTTCCAGAACTATGTTGAATAATAGTGGTGAGAGTGGACATCCTTGTCTCGTTCCTGATCTTAGAGGAAATGCTTTCAGTTTTTCACCATTGAGAATGATGTTTGCTGTGGGTTTGTCATATATGGCCTTTATTATGTTGAGGTAGGTTCCCTCTATGCCCACTTTCTGGAGAGTTTTTATCAGAAATGGGTGTTGAATTTTGTCAAAAGCTTTTTCTGCATCTATTGAGATGATCATATGGTTTTTATTCTTCAATTTGTTAATATGGTGTATCACATTGATTGATTTGCGTATATTGAAGAATCCTTGCATCCCTGGGATAAATCCCACTTGATCGTGGTGTATGATCCTTTTAATGTGTTGCTGGATTCTGTTTGCTAGTATTTTGTTGAGGATTTTTGCATCTATATTCATCAGTGATATTGGTCTGTAATTTTCTTTTTTTGTAGTGTCTTTGTCTGGTTTTGGTATCAGGGTGATGGTGGCCTCATAGAATGAGTTTGGGAGTGTTCCTTCCTCTGCAATTTTTTGGAAGAGTTTGAGAAGGATGGGTGTTAGCTCTTCTCTAAATGTTTGATAGAATTCACCTGTGAAGCCATCTGGTCCTGGACTTTTGTTTGTTGGAAGATTTTTAATCACAGTTTCAATTTCATTACTTGTGATTGGTCTGTTCATATTTTCTGTTTCTTCCTGATTCAGTCTGGGAAGGTTATACCTTTCTAAGAATTTGTCCATTTCTTCCAGATTGTCCATTTTATTGGCATAAAGTTGCTTGTAGTAGTCTCTTAGGATGCTTTGTATTTCTGCGGTGTCTGTTGTAACTTCTCCTTTTTCATTTCTGATTTTATTGATTTGAGTCCTCTCCCTCTTTTTCTTGATGAGTCTGGCTAATGGCTTATCAATTTTGTTTATCTTCTCAAAGAACCAACTTTTAGTTTTATTGATCTTTGCTATTGTTTTCTTTGTTTCTATTTCATTTATTTCTGCTCTGATCTTTATGATTTCTTTCCTTCTGCTAACTTTGGGTTTTGTTTGTTCTTCTTTCTCTAGTTTCTTTAGGTGTAAGGTTAGATTGTTTACTTGAGATTTTTCTTGTTTCTTTAGGTAGGCTTGTATAGCTATAAACTTCCCTCTTAGAACCGCTTTTGCTGCATCCCATAGGTTTTGGGTCGTCGTGTTTTCATTGTCATTTGTCTCTAGGTATTTTTTGATTTCCTCTTTGATTTCTTCAGTGATCTCTTGGTTATTTAGTAACGTATTGTTTAGCCTCCATGTGTTTGTGTTTTTTTACGTTTTTTTCCCTGTAATTCATTTCTAATCTCATAGCGTTGTGGTCAGAAAAGATGCTTGATATGATTTCAATTTTCTTAAATTTACTGAGGCTTGATTTGTGACCCAAGATGTGATCTATCCTGGAGAATGTTCCGTGCGCACTTGAGAAGAACGTGTAATCTGCTGTTTTTGGATGGAATGTCCTATATATATCAATTAAATCTATCTGGTCTATTGTGTCATTTAAAGCTTCTGTTTCCTTATTTATTTTCATTTTGGATGATCTGTCCATTGGTGTAAGTGAGGTGTTAAAGTCCCCCACTATTATTGTGTTACTGTCGATTTCCTCTTTTATAGCTGTTAGCAGTTGCCTTATGTATTGAGGTGCTCCTATGTTGGGTGCATATATATTTATAATTGTTATATCTTCTTCTTGGATTGATCCCTGGATCATTATGTAGTGTCCTTCCTTGTCTCTTGTAACATTCTTTATTTTAAAGTCTATTTTATCTGATATGAGTATAGCTACTCCAGCTTTCTTTTGATTTCCATTTGCATGGAATATCTTTTTCCATCCCCTCACTTTCAGTCTGTATGTGTCCCTAGGTCTAAAGTGGGTCTCTTGTAGACAGCATATATATGGGTCTTGTTTTTGTATCCATTCAGCCAGTCTATGTCTTTTGGTTGGGGCATTTAATCCATTCACGTTTAAGGTAATTATCGATATGTATGTTCCTATGACCATTTTCTTAATTGTTTTGGGTTTGTTTTTGTAGGTCCTTTTCTTCTCTTGTGTTTCCCACTTAGAGAAGTTCCTTTAGCATTTGTTGTAGAACTGGTTTGGTGGTGCTGAATTCTCTTAGCTTTTGCTTGTCTGCAAAGCTTTTGATTTCTCCATCAAATCTAAATGAGATCCTTGCCGGGTAGAGTAATCTTGGTTGTAGGTTCTTCCCTTTCATCACTTTAAGTATATCATGCCACTCCCTTCTGGCTTGCAGAGTTTCTGCTGAGAAATCAGCTGTTAACCTTATGGGAGTTCCCTTGTATGTTATTTGTCGTTTTTCCCTTGCTGCTTTCAATAATTTTTCTTTGTCTTTAATTTTGCCACTTTGATTACTATGTGTCTCGGCGTGTTTCTCCTTGGGTTTATTCTGTATGGGACTCTCTGCGCTTCCTGGACTTGGGTGGCTATTCCTTTCCCATGTTAGGGAAGTTTTCGACTATAATCTCTTCAAATATTTTCTCTGGTCCTTTCTCTCTCTCTTCTCCTTCTGGGACCCCTATAATGCGAATGTTGTTGCGTTTAATGTTGTCCCAGAGGTCTCTTAGGCTGTCTTCATTTCTTTTCATTCTTTTTTCTTTAGTCTGTTCTGCAGCAGTGAATTCCACCATTCTGTCTTCCAGGTCACTTATCCGTTCTTCTGCCTCAGTTATTCTGCTATTGATTCCTTCTAGTGTAGTTTTCATTTCAGTTATTGTATTGGTGATCTCTGTTTGTTTGTTCTTTAATTCTTCTAGGTCTTTGTTAATCATTTCTTGCATCTTCTCAATCTTTGCCTCCATTCTTATTCCGAGGTCCTGGATCATCTTCACTATCATTATTCTGAATTCTTTTTCTGGAAGGTTGCCTATCTCCACTTCATTTAGTTGTTTTTCTGGGGTTTTTTCTTGTTCCTTCATCTGGTACATAGCCCTCTGCCTTTTCATCTTCTCTATCTTTCTGTAACTGTGGTTTTGGTCCACAGGCTGCAGGATCGTAGTTTTTCTTGCTTCTGTTGTCTGCCCTCTGGTGGTTGAGGCTATCTAAGAGGCTTGATGGGAGGCTCTGGTGGTGGGTAGAGCTGACTGTTGCTGTGGTGGTCAGAGCTCAGTAAAACCTTAATCCACTTGACTGTTGATGGGTGGGGCTGGGTTCCCTCCCTGTTGCTGTGGCGGTCAGAGCTCAGTAAAACCTTAATCCACTTGACTGTTGATGGGTGGGGCTGGGTTCCCTCCCTGTTGGTTGTTTTGCCTGAGGCAACCCAACACTGGAGCCTACCGGTGCTCTTTGGTGGGGTTAATGGCAGACTCTGGGAGGGCTCACGCCAAGGAGAACTTCCCAGAACCTCTGCTGCCAGTGTCCTTATCCCCACGGTGAAACAGAGCCACTACTCGCCTCTGCAGGAGACCCCCCAACACCAGCAGGTAGGTCTGGTTCAGTCTCCCCCAGGGTCACTGCTCCTTCCCCTGGGTCCCGATGCACACATTACTTTGTGTGTGCCCTCCAAGAGTGGGGTCTCTGTTTCCCCCAGTCCTGTCAAAGTCCTGCAATCAATTCCCACTAGGCTTCAAAGTCTGATTCTCTAGGAATTCCTCCTCCCGTTGCCGGACCCCCAGGTTGGGAAGCCTGACGTGGGGCTCAGAACCTTCACTCCAGTGGGTGGAATTCTGTGGTATAAGTGTTCGCCAGTCTGTGAGTCACCCACCCAGCAGTTATGGGATTTGATTTTACTCTGATTGCGCCCCTCCTACCGTCTCACTGTGGCTTCTCCTCTGTCCTTGGACGTGGGGTATCCTCCTTGGTGAAGTCCAGGGTCTTCCTGTCAATGATTGTCCAGCAGCCAGTGGTGATTCTGGTGCTCTCGCAAGAGGGAGTGAGAGCACGTCCTTCTACTCCGCCATCTTGGTTAATCTCGCTAGTTCATTTATGTATGATGTGGATATTAATATGCTTGCCATTTGCTTTCTATTTATTCTTTTTCTTTTTTCCTGTATTCCTATTTTCTGCCTTCTTTTGGATGAAATGATTTTCTAGTGATTTCTGTTTATCTCCTTTTTTGACTTATAAGCTATAACTCTTTGGCTTATTATTATCATTATCATTATTATTATTATTATTATTGTGATTGCTTTAGGATTTATAGCATTCGTACATCTTTAAATTAATTTAATTCAAGTGATATACCTATTCACATATAGGATAAAAATATTCCAAATGTATGCTTCCATGTATAGTATCCCAGCCTTTGTGCTATTGTTGTTATATATTTTATTTCAACAATATATTAAACTGTTCAATAAGTTATTGCTACTTTAGTTTGAACAGTTAACTGCCTTTTACAGAGAATTAAATAGTAAGAAACAAAGGCTTTTTATTTGTTCACATAGTTACTTTTTTTTTTTTTGGTGTTTTTCATTCTTTTGTGCAGATCCACGTTTTCCTCTGGTATCATTTTCTTCTGCCTGAAGGGCTTCCTCTAATAGTTTTTCGAGTACAAGTCTGCTGGTTATGAAATTCAGCTTTGATATGTGTTAAAAATTCTTTTCATTTCACCTTAAATTTAAAATTAAAAAACCTCTTCACTTGATCTAGAACTCTAGCTTGACAGTTGTTTTTCTTTTTTTCTTCTCTCAGTATTTTAAATGTATTACTCAGCTGCTTTCTGACTTTCATAGTTTCTGCTGAGAGGTTGGCTGTCATTCTTATCTTTGCTCCACTCTATGTATTGTTTTACTCTGGCTGCTTTTAAGATTTTATATTTATCAATGGTTTTAAGCAATTTAATTACAACATGCCTTGGTATATTTTTCTTCATACTTTGAAGTACTTTGAACCTCCTAGACCTGTGGGTTTACAGTTTTCATCAAATTTGGAAATGTTTTGGCCATTATTTCTTTAAAAGCTTTTTCTGTATCCACACTCCTCTCCATCAGAGACTCAAATTACATGTATATTTGGCTACTTGAAGTTGTTTCACAGTTCACTGATGCTCTGTTCATTTTTTTTCTAATCTTTTTCTCTTTGTATTTCATTTTGGATAGCCTCTATTTGTCTTTATATTCACTAATCTATTTTTCTGTAGTGTTAATCTGTTTCTAATCCTACCTGGCATTTTTCATCTCAAAATTGTTTTAATACCCTTGTAAACCATTTTATCATGGTGTTATTTCTGGGAATGTTTTAACTGATTTTTGTTCTCTTTATGAGTCATTATGTTCCTGTTTCTTTGAATGTCTGATTTTTTTTATTAGATGCCAGAGATTGTGAATTTTATCTGTTTGGGGTGCTGGATATTTTTTCATTCATGTAAATATGATTAGGCTTTGTTTTGAGATTCAGTTAAACTTATTTGGAAACAGTTTAATCCCTTTGCATCTTGCTTTTAAGGTGTGTTTAGGGGACCAGAACAGTGTTTATTCTAGGTCTAAGTTTGCCCCACTACTGAGGCAAAATCCTCTGAGTACTCCACCCAATGCCCTGTATATTATGCGTGGGTTTTTTTCCTAACTCAGGTAGTTTCTGCAGCTGAAAGCATAAAGCACAGCATTGGAGTGCTCTGTTTATACAGCCCACATCTTTCCAGTATTTTGTCACACAAACTCATGCAGTCTTGGCTGTCCATGACTTTCAACAACTATTTTATCAATTCAGGGAGACCTCAGGGTTCTGCCTAATTTTTCTTCTCTGTACCATGCCTTGGAGTGTCTCTAGAAGGTAAGCTCAGGCAGTCTTAAGACTTAATTTACTTTACATTTTTCTGAATCACTATTCTTCATTACCTGATATTCAGTGTCCTGAAAACCATTGTTTCATATATTTTGTCTGGTTTCTTGTTTTTACTTTTGTTTGGTTTTGTTTTCTGCTTTTAGTTGTTTCAGGCATGATGGTCAATCTGACCCCTGAAGTAGATATCTGAATTCATTGTGATATCATATTGACCTTAGGCTACATTTTATCTCCTAGGGCAGGGTTTAGTTAAGAATATAATTTTCCAAAATGAGAGTCAATATATAATGCAAAGTATTATTTTCTAATATTTAATTAGGATATTTTTTCAGAATATAGTCTCACAATTCTTGGGATTCCATTGTCATTAAAAATCTTTCGACATATAGTCCCTGGCTGGAGGCTGCTTGGGTGTAAAGAAACTCCCGTTTTTCTCACTTAAAAATTTCTTATTTGGAAGCAGTCTAAACACCATGCAACATACTACTTATATACTCAAAAGTCCAAAACTGTCTCATAACCTGTTTTTCTCCAGAAGAGTATGTCTCAAGATCTTTGACTTAGAAAAATCACTTAGGGAGAATAATTTCTCCTGTCAATTCAGTGTATATTTGGAGGGAGGGAAAAATAGCCTCAAATAACCTGGTGAAATAATGAAATTTGGACAGCATCTATGTGACATCACGGAACTGATTGCTGTATCTTTGTTGACACCTGATTCTTTCAAGATGTTCAGCTGGCTTCTCATAGAAGATGCCTAGAGTTTGGTTGGTTTAATTGTGTCCAATCAGGATGCATTTGCAATCTAATTAATTAATATTTTTCTCACTTCTGTTGACCTGTAAGGAAATAAACATAGGAGACTTCCTAGATCATTGAATTATTGCTTTCTCTAAACTGAAGTCATTCTTCTGCATGCAGATTGCGTATTAAAAATACACAGTTTTACAGATGATTAGAGTGCTGATAAAAGAAACAAATAAAAAAGATAAGAATTTGTTCTGTTTATCCTTTTCTCCAGTGATTTTTTACAAATCTTTACAAAAGCTCTCAAAAATACCTTAAGAATGGCTTCTTATAATGTGAACAATGCGGCTTTTGGCAGTTTAGCATTTCTAACCTTGCTATCTGACTTGGGGGAGAGGGAGAATCTCTTTGCTTTCTTCGTGTCGGGTTTCTCATCTGAAATATAGCCATAATGTGTTTTGCTCTTGTATGGACTACATAAGTTAGTTGTAATATTCAATTTGAAAAACAGACTACCTATTATAAACATAATATACAACCACAGTAATATGTGTTATTGCTGAATTATTCTTCTGCAAATGCTTACTGTAATGGTAAAATGCAAAGTTTGAGTGTATCATATATAATTTTATTATAAAGAAGAGTCAAATAGGAGAACAAATTACTCTTTGACTTTGAGGTACTCTGCATGAGAGTGAGAATAATGTGGTTAAAAACTAAAACAAATGGGCAATATTTGCGAACAATAGAAGGAAATATCTTGGAATCTGTTTTTCTTAGCAATGGGAAGAAGCCTTTTCAAATCATGTTAACTCTGGAAATTACCTTTCTTCCTATTAAAATACCAAGAGTATCCATATAGCAGAGCAGAGACCATGCAAAGCAGAGAAATCATTCCCAGGGTATATCCTTGTAACTGACATTTTGCAGAGGGATGAAGTAAAAACCTAAAATTTTAATATTATACATTTCTATGTAGATATTAGAGTTTATATGATTCTCTAAGTCTGTACCTTGAAACATTGCATAGACAAAGACTAAAAAAAACTCTGAAAAATAGTATTTGTGATTAGTGTGATTCAGAAGAAAATATTTCCCTTAGCAACAAATAACTGAGTGTTAATATTCCATATATATATATCATATCTTTATTCAACCATCAACAGGCATGTAGGTTGTTTCCATATCCTGTCTATTGTAAATAATGCTGCAGTAAACATAAGGATGCATGTATCTTTTCGAATTAGTATTTTTGTGTTCTTCAGATAAATACCTAGAAGTGAAATAGCTGGATCATATGGAAATTCTATTCTTAATATTTTGAGGAATCTCCATACCACTTTCCACAGGGGCTGCACCAACTTACATTCCCACCAAAAGTGTATGAAGGTTCTCTTTTCCACATTCTCTTCCACATTTGTTAATTTTTGCCTTTTTGATAATAGCCATTTTAACAGGTGTGAAGTGATATTGTGGGTTTTGATTTGCATTTTCCTGATGATTAGTGTTGTTAAATATCTTTCAAGTGCCTGTTGGCCATCTGTTTGTCTTCTTTGGAAAAATGTCTTATTTTAAAATTAAGTTGTTTGTTTTTTTGTTGTTGAGTTGTATGAGTTCTTTATATACTTTATTAACCCCTTATCAGATATATGACTTGCAAATATGTTCTACAATTTGGTAGGTTGTCATTTCATTCTGTTGATTGTTTCCTTTGTTGTTCAAAAGCTTCTTAGTTTGATATAGTCCAATTTGCTTATTTTTGCTTTTGTTTCTCTGCCTGAGGAGACATATCCAGAAAGATATTGCTAAGACCAATGTCGAAGGGCATACTGCCTATGTATTCTTCTAGAAGTTTTATAGTTTCAGGTCTTACATTCAAGTTTTTAATCCATTTTGAGCTAAATTGTGTGTATGGTGTAAGATAGTGGTCTAGTTTTATTCTTTTGCATATAGCTGTCCAGTTTTCCTAATACCATCTATCTTTTCTCCAACGTATGTTCTTTGCTCCTTTGCCATAAATTAATTGTCCATATATGTGTGGGTTAATTTCTGGGCTCTCAGTTCTGTTCCATTGATCTATGTGTCTGTTTTTCTGCCAGTACTGTGCTATTTTGATTACTGTAGCTTTGTAGTATAATTTGAAATCAGGGCATGTGATACTTCCAGCTGTGTTCTTTCTCAGGATTACTTTGGTTATCTGGGGTCTTCTGTAGTTCCATACAAATTTTAGGATGTTTTTGTTCTATTTCTATAAAAAAATGTCACTGGGGATTTTGATAAGGATTGCATTGAATCTATAGATTGCTTTAGATAATGTAGTCATTTTAACAATGTTAATTCTTCCAAACCACGAGTACAGAATGTCTTTCCATTTCTTTGTGTTTTCTTCAATTTCTTTCAACAATGTCATAGTTTTCAGTGTATAGGTCTTTTGCCTCCTTGGTTAAATTGTATTCCTAGGTTCTTTTTGTTGCAATTCTAAATAGGATTGTTTTCTTAATTTCTCTTTTTGCTAGTTCACTGTTGGTGTATATAAACAACAGATTTTGTATATTGATTTTGTACCGTGCAACTTTCTGTATTCATTTATTATTTTTAGATTATTTTGGTAAAGTCTTGGTTTTCTATACATAAAATCGTGTCATCTGCAAATAGTGACAGTTTTATTTCTTTTCCAATTTGGATGACTTTTTTTTTCTTACCTAATTTCTTGGCTAGGACTTCCAATACTATGTTGATTACGAGTGATGAGAGTGGACATCCTTGTCTTATTCCTGATCTTAGAGGGGTAGCTTTCAGTTTTTCACCATTGAGTATGATGTTAGCTCTAGGTTTGTCATATATAACCTTTACTGTGTTGAGGTATGTTTCTTCTATACCCAATTTATTGAGAGTTTTTATCATAAATAGGTGATTACAAATTTTCTTAATAGTTATGTTTTATTATTTTGCTTGTACTTTTTGAATATTATTATTTATCTGTAATGAAGAAGTAGAGCACTATTAAGGAAAGACATCATCATCATCATCATCACCTAAATTTATTATGGAAAATCTTTGCAGACTCACATATATTACATACACATGCATGTGACAATTTTTTGTTTGTTTCCATCCACATTCTTTCTAAAATTTCAGATGAATTTCTGGCCTATTTATTCATTTTTCTTCTTTGATTTATAAAATTAATATACATTTAATAGCCACTAAGTTCCAGGGAATCTGCTAAGCATGAAAAACTAAAGGCAAATAAGACTGCTCTCAAGAGGTTTGTGTTTCTTGTTTAGTGATTTTCAAAGTGTAGTCCTTAGACCACCTATGTGAGAAGTACCTTGGGTATTTGTTAACTCTGAAGATATCTGATGTCACTCCAAATTATAATGTCTGTGTATGCGTTTCCAAAGTCTATATTTTTAACAAGCACCTCAGTTGATTCTTTTGCTCTTTAAAATATGCACACTGAACTACTGCAGTTCAGCATTTCCCGTTTGAGCATTTCCCACCCCCCATACCTTCTGAGTCTACATTTTAAGTTGTCATCAAGGGCTTTTTCCACTTTAAAGTCTGAGAAGCATTGGTATGGTCTATATGATTTCTGAAGCCAACCATACGATGAAGGTATGTGATATGATTGAAGAGTGATGTGGGAGACACCAACTAAATGTTCTCAGGAACTTGAATTTCACTGTTACCCATTATTCTATTTTTAACATTTCTCAGGTGAATCTGTTTACTACACTTTGCTTGGGTTTCTTGTTTGTTTGTTTAGGTTCCAATTGACACTGAAAATTTAAAGAGTAGTGATGCCCCACTTGTGCTGATCAGTTAGTGTCTGGATACCTGTTATCAGCCTGATGCAGGGGCATGTGGACAATTAATATAGCTAGAAGGTCTGTATTACAAAACTAAGAGAAACCACAGATGTCAGAGTTAGTGCAACCTGTCTTCAATCATCCATTCATTAATTTTATTCAGCAAATACTTATTAAGCTTTTTCTACGAGCCAGGGATTTAAATAGCATTTAAAGTATGAAGAACAGCAAATATTTATAGACCAGTTTCACTGTGTATTAGTGACTCTTCTTAATTGTCACATGTGTTATCACATTTAATTGTCACAATCCTATAAAGGAGGGAATGTGATCTCTTCTGTTTTGCAAACCAAGAAGCTGAACCTTAGAAGAGTAACTTGCTTGAAGTCGCCCAGCTATAATAAATACATTTTATTGGGAACTTGAATCCACCTCTCTTCCCTTCGAGCCCTCCTTTCTAACCTCTGTGCTGTATTACTGCACCAGATGCTAGGAATTAGATCATCACAGTGCTTAGTTAGACACAAAGGTGAAAAAAAATATGACAAGCATGCTACATTTGAGGCATACTGGAGGTTCAAAGGAAGCATAAGATGAAGTAAGAATTCATGGGGTCTACCTGTAGGAGTCAGAGAAGGCCAGAAGATGTTTCCTTGGTACATGCCAGGAGACGAAGGAGCAACATTCTGGGCGTATAAAGCAGTATGTATAACAGCACAAAACATTAGACAACGTGCCATGTTTAGGCAACTAAAATTTCTTGGTTTTGCTAAAGTGTATGTTTTGAGGTAGGAGAGAAGTGGGAAATGACAGAGTAGTAATGTGCCAGATATTAAAGATAATTATATGTCATGCCAAGAATCTCAGATTTATCTTATAGAAGATACAAATTGATTGGTTTTAAACAGATAATCATTAGATTTCAGTTCAGAGAAATTAATTTTTAAAGAATGGTAATGAATAGTGTAAACTTTTAGGTAATAATGAATCCAGATATTTCGTTGCTATACTTCTTAGTCCTCTGAGGAACACATAAAAGAAACAGCGGTGTTGCAGGCATTCTGGCCCCAGGGAAAGGGTGAGCATAACATGATTTCTTTTTTTTTTTAATAAATTTATTTATTCTGTTTATTTATTTTTGGCTGTGTTGGGTCTTCATTGCCACACGCAGCTTTCTCTATTTGTGACGAGCGGGGGATGCTCTTCCTTGCTGTGCGCGGGCTTCTCATTGTGGTGGCTTCTCTTGTTGCGGAGCACGGGCTCTAGGCGCTTGGGTTTCAGTAGTTGTGGCACCCGGGCTCAGTAGTTGTGGCTCACGGGCTCTAGAGCACAGGTTCAGTAGTTGTGGCACACGGGCTTAACTGCTCCGCAGCATATGGGATCTTCCCGGACCAGGACTCAAACCCGTGTCCCCTGCATTGGCTGGCAGATTCTTAGCCACTGCACCACCAGGGAAGCCCAACACAATTTCTTATACCAGAGGGCAAGACCTTCCCAGCAGTGTTTTTGACTTGGCAAATTATGTGTGCACACTTTTTTCCCATGACTTAGTGGGAGTTGTTATTCTTGTAGGTCAGGTGCATTTAAAAAAAAAAATTATTTTGTGTTTACCTTCATGAGCATGCCTAATTTCTAAGGCATCATTTTTTGGGGATAATGCCTAGGTTGTTTGGTACTTTGGGATCCTAGAGGCTACATATTGTTGGACACAATAATTAATGGTGCTGCACTCTACTGAGGTACAAATGTACACCTCCATCGGCACGTGTGTATAGGGCAATTTTCAAGCAAAGCCTTACTAACAACATCAGTTTCTAGTTACAAACCTTTCTCTGAAAAAGCCATCCAAATAACCATTCAAAGATCTTGCAAATATCTTGCAGGGCAGGAATAGAGACGTAGACATAGAGAAGGGACATGTGGACATGGGGTGGGGGAGTAAGGGGAGTGTTGGACGAATTGGGAGATTAGGATTGACATTAAAAAAAAAAGATAATGCAAATATCAATATATCAATAGATGATGCTAGGATCCTATTTTTTCATCAGGTTCATTCAAGCCACACACACACACACACACACACACACACACACACACACACACACACATGCATCTTCTTTCAGAAAAATAAATACTTTAAATGTTCCAATTTCAACCTGATTTTAAAATGGACTAACTTACAATTGACTAATTTTTTTTTTACTTGAGTAAATTTAGTCACAATTTCCGGTATAAACCAAGGGGAAAGGAGAAGACTTTACCAACACCCCAGTCACATCTATAGCAGATAGTCATTCTTTGTTTTTAGTATTCTGTGATCATCTGGCAAATGGAATAAAATTACTAACTGATGCAATCCTTTCCATTAAGTAAATTTCAGGGAATACCACTTCTGCTCCCACGGATATGATTTCCAGTATCTGGCACTTGTATCATATGTGACAAATAATCGTTGATTTCTTACTTTGAGTTTGGCCTGGCATTCACCCAGGAGTGAAGGGTTTTTCATCATTCTTCCTCACCATGAGATGTTGCTTATGTGATAGGATAAAACAGAGAACATCTCCAGCTCATCAATTTTTATGACCCAAGTCAGGATATGAACTTAGGGATCTCTGCCTTTATGCATTATTAGGCCATATTCTTTATACATTTTTTTTATAGGAACAGTGATGTTTTTTGTTGTGTTTTTTATTTGTTTTTCTTGCTGTTTCTTTACTTTCCCTCTTTTTCTATCACAGTGTACTTCACTCTGTTTATTCCACACAGTATATCTTTCTAGGTCACACCCTTGCTGCCTCTAGAATTTTAACGAGAATTATAAATCTACTGTGTCCACACACCTGGGAATCTCTTGCTGACCTTATCCTTCATCATTTTCCCATGAGGATTTGTTATGATTTTGAGTATGGTGTGTTTTAAGAAAACATATTATATAAGTAGGTGTTGCCCTTTGTTACACAATGAGGATGCCAGGAGTCTACTGGCCCTCTGTCAATAGGCCATTCCATTGTTTGTTGGTTTTCCATCAGTAGAGTTGTCATTATGAGGCTCCCACCTCCTTTTTTCATAATTAAGCTGTGTCTTTCTTGCTGTTACTTCTCTCTCAATCAACAACCTATGATTTAGCTGAAGGAGCATTTAAAATAAAGAAAAGGCAGATTTGAATTCCGGTTTAGTCACCGACTTTATGTAATACAAGTAAAATGTTAATATTTTAGCTGTCCTAGAATAAATTCTCAAACACACCTAAGGTTGTTGCTGCTGTAATATTCTGAACACAAGTTACTCTTGACTGTTGACGCATGGAGTGTTGGAATTGAAACATTTCTTAATTTTTACCCTCATGTTGCAGATTAGGAAAGCAAGGCATGGGAAGGATGTTGCTCAAAGAGCAGAGGGTACAAACAGAATGAGCTGTCATTCCACTATCATGATACTTCAATTTCAAATCATGCCAGAGTCGATTTTACTACATCCCCATGTAGATGTTTTCCTACCAATAGCATTATTCCTCTTCTCACTTCATAGCATGTACTTGTGGACCATTCTGAATTTGAACCTAATCATCAACGACTCTGTCTAGTTCACTAGATTCTGTCTAATGTTTCATGTGAAACCCTTGGGTTTTGTGATATTTTTCATGTTAAATAATTTCATAATTTTAATAGTTTATTTCAATGATGATGTATGCAAAATTATTTCACTGAGGGGACATAGCAAGTTTCCCTGTCTCAATGTGCTGGAATATATTTAAACCTTGCTAGCCAAACTAATTAAAATATTTTGTTTAAGGAGTTCTGAGGGCCAACTACTTTTTGAGTCTCTAATGAATACTTCATGGGCTAACAGAGAAAAAAATATTGTGTTGATTTTTTTTCTCCTTAAAATATAATGTGATGTTGCATGATTGGTTTAGCCAGACTTGAATATTAGAAAATGATGTACAATCACATGAATCTTGGAAAAGTCAGATTTAGTTAAAAAATAAGTTGATTGGATTTAAATAAACTCATTTTTCAAGATCACAAAATTTGAGAGACCTCACGGTTTTGCTAAGCTGTTATTTGTAAGAGTTCTTATCACAATATGTAGACATATAAATATTAACCAATTATGTAGTTCATTTAAAATTTCTTCCTCCACGGAAAGCACATCAAGTTTCATAATTTTAAGTTTCTAATACCTATCATATCTGACTACAAAATATAATATAGTGAATTCTTGATTATTCAGAGATTGACTAATCACTTGGTACATTAATCGGGTTTTTGATTTTTCCGTCTCTCTCCTTGCTGCATGCCTTTTGGTCACATCAGTATTCCCTAGCAACTCAATTAGAATGAAGAAAAGAAACTAAAGAAAATCCAAATTTAAACATTATCCTTTGTTAACAAATTACCTTTTTAATTTAAAAATTATAGAGAAAACATTTGAAATATTGGCTTTTATTTGAAGTTTTTAGACTATCTGTATATTTAATATATCAAAACTCTTCCTCTTCACTATTTCTATGGTGTTCAAAGATATATTTTGGCCACATAAAAAATGGATGCAGATGATAATTTTGGTTTATCAATTCTGTTAGTTCATAGGTTTTTTTGTTTTGTTTTGTTTCGTTTCATTTCTTTTACTAATTGGATGAGTGATTATCTCAAGTTGTGTATGCACAAGAGAGGCTTTTGGTGTGTGTTGAAAGACTGTGTGTGTGTGTGAGTGTGTGTATATGCATGTGTGTATTTTGCTTAATGTTAATAAATTCAAACTATCAGTAATTTTGAGTTGGCCAGCTGTTTTCATGTAGAAGCAATGACAACAGACATTTTAGGTAAGATTAAAAAAGAAAAAAAAAGAACTTAAGCTTCTAGCAATCAATCAAAGTGTAAGCAACTTAAAATTGTCTCCATCTGTAAAACCATCATTTTCACAAATCATATTGTTTTAAAGCAATGACAGAATCCAGCTTTGGTTATAAAACATATAAATTCTTATCTAATGAAATAAAGATAATTACTCCAAATCATACCATTTGAATTCCCAGAAACTTTAAAGCTTAACTATTGGATTCCTACTCTTCACACCCCGTGCGCATTTTTAATAAGCCACATAGTATGATTCTAGGCTTGGGTGGGGAAATAAATTAGGAATCTCTCTCTAGACGGTACTTATGTATATTACATACAATTAGGTTGTTTCTGTGAAATCATCCTAAATCATAGTGGATGATACAGTTTGTAATTTTCAACCATAAGATCCATCTTAGTTTATAACTTCAGTAGTCAATGTCTGGAAGCATATCGTATAGTATATAGGAGACATCTATCAAATACCTTGTAAACGCTGAAGACCAAAACATTCGGTTGTCCAAAAATACCAAGGAGAGAAGAACATATCCAAATATATTTAATGTAAACATACAATGATACTATATTTACAGAAAAATTTATTATTTCTCCAGTTCTTTTCAATCTTTGCATAAATTTACTATATATGAATGTTTATTATTTTCATTTATACTTTCTGTTCTTATGTCCTGTATTCTTTTAAATCAGAATTGCCATTTTAAAATATTATTACCGATTCAAATATGTGGCTATGTTTTGTATTTTAATTTTGTTTTTGTTTTATAAGCTCCATCAGCAAAACACCATCTGGTACATATTAAACATGAACCATATCCTCATTTAATCTGGTTGCTGTTTAGAAACCAAAGCTGAAGAGACATCCTTCTACATTATTTTTTAATCACTTGTTATTTACTAGCATTTGAGAATTTACAATTTTAATATTACTAACGTGTGTATATCATTCCAATGAACAATTAAAGTACTCCTTGATTCATAGAACACGCTGAAAACTTTACAAATTATAAATATGCTGAATAGATAGGTGACTTTCATGCCAATGTTGAGTAAATCAAATGTTTTATCATTCTCGTGATTCCTCCAGTTATCTGATTTCTACTAATATATTTACACTGTACCTTTTTAAGTCCATTCATAATGTCATTGCTGCTCTTTGCCAGCAATACGAATGTTAATTAAAATTTCATTATATCAATCACAATGACATTGTGACTGAAAAAATACTGTGTATTCAGTTTAATCTTAATGTTGCTCAATTTCAGAAAATATTTGTCTATGATCATATTTTCAATAGTAAGAATTATTTCCAACTGACTTTTACACACTTCTCTTTCATTCTTTTAAATCAGTAAAACTTCCATATTATTCCTTCTTTCTTGTTTTATGAGTCTAAATGTAGAATAACAGTAATCAATGTGATTCATACACACATTTTAAAATGTAAAAAAAGGGCAGCAACCTTGACATTTGAGCAATAAATTAATAATGAAAGAATATTAGACATGAAAAGAAACACTCACCTGTATCTTTCAAATAAGATAGAATAAAAAATGAACACTTATTAATGACAGTTCCTAAAATTAGAAAATCTGAAAGTAATACATATTATAGATACCAGTAATTTAAGAGAAGCTAAAATATTTCTTACTGATCTTCAGTTACCACAAAGATTCCCTACCAGCCCCCAGTAAATTCCTCTATTCTCAAAATACCAATTACCCAAATCTGAGTTCTTGCTCACCAGATAAAATTTGGAAAATAGCAACATTGTTTTTGTGAAAAATTAGGCAGCAAAATAAGAATGTAATGGAACTTGCTCATTTTGATAAAGGGCATTTATGAAAAACCCACAGCTAACTTCAAACTAATGGTAAAAGATTGAAAGCTTTTACACTAACAGCAGGAATCAGCCAAAGGTGTCTGCTCTTACCACTTTTATTCAAAATTCCCTGGAAATTCTAGCCAGAGCAATTAGGCAAGGAAAACAAATAAAAGGTATCCATCTTGAAAAGTAAGACACAAAACTATCTTTATTCACAGATGACATGATCTTATATACAGAAAATCTTAAACAATCAGCAGAAATACCTATTGGAGCTAACATGAGTTCAGTAAAATTGCAGGACATAATATTAATATACAAAAACTCAGTTGTATTTCTATACACTTGGAATAAACAATTTAAAAATGAAACTAAGAAAACATTTCCATACATAATAGCATTACAAAGAATAAAACACTTATGAATAAATTTACCAAGGAAGTGAAAATTTGTATACCACAAAGCATTGTCAAAATAATTAATGATTTAAATAAATTGAAAGACATCCCATATTTATGGATTGGAAGATATAATATTGTTAAAATGGCAATACTCTCCAAATTGATCTGCAGATTCAATGCAACCCCTGTCAAAATTCCACCTTCCTTTTTTTCCAGAAATGGATAAATTTATTCTAAAATTTATATGTATTTGCAAAAGAACTCCAAATAGCCAAAACACTCTTAAAAAAGAACAAAGTTGGAGAATTCACAGTTCCTGATTTCAAAATTAACTTCAAGACTACAGTAATCAAAATAGTGTGCTACTGGAATAAAAACAGATATATAGATCAATGAAACAGAACCAAGAGTCCAGAAATAAATCCACATATCTATGGCTAGTTGATTTTTCAACAGGGTACCGAGACCACTCAATACAGAAAGAATAATTTTTTTTAATAAATAGTGCTGAGACAACTGGATATGCACAAGAAAAAAAATGAGTTTAGACCCCTAACTCATACCACATATTAAAATTAACTCAAAGTAGATTAAAGTCATAAATGTAAGACCTAAAGCTATAAAACTCTGAGAAGGAAACATAGCTGTAAATTTTACTGTACTTGGATTAGGCAGTGGTTTCTTAATTATGACATCAGAGCACAAGCAACAAAAGAAAAAATAAACTAAACTTAAATTTTAAAATTTATATTTCAAAGGACATTATCAAGAAAGTAAGGAGACAACCCATAGAATGAGAGATAATATTTGCAAACAGTGTATCTGATAAGGGTCTACTATCCAGAATATGTAAAGAACTCTCACAACTCAGCACCAAAAGATAAACGACATAATTGAAAAGTCGGCAATTGATCTGAATAGATATTTCTCCAAAGAAGATATACAAATGGCCAATAAACACATAAAAAGACGCTCAACACTATTAGTCATTAGGCAAATGAAAAGCAAAACTCTAATGAGATATACTTCACACCCACTAGAATGGCTATAAAAAACCAAAAACAAAATGGGGAAGTTTACTAAGGAAGTGGAGAAATTGAGATCCTTGTACATTGTTAGTGATAGTATAAAATGACACAGCACTGCGGAGAAGAGTTTTACAGTTCATCCAAAACTTAAGCGTAGAGTCCAAAACATAAACATATGACCCAGCCGTTCCACTCCTAGGTATAACTAAGAGAATTGAAAATATATATTTGCACAAAAACTTGTACATGAATGTTCATAGCAGCATTATTCACAGCAGACAAAAGTTGGAAACAACCCAAAAGTCCACTCACTGACAAATGGGTAAAGAATATGTGGTATATTCGTGCGATGGAATATTATTCAGCTATGAAAAGGAACACAGTAGTGATATATGCATGAAACCTGAAGACATGATGCTAAGTGAAAGAAATCAGACACAAAAGGCTACACAAGATTCCATTAATATGAAATGTCCAGAATAAACAGGCAAGTTCATGAAGACATCAAGTATATTAGTGGTTGCAAGGGGCTGGGGGCTGGGGAGAATTGGTGGTGACTGCTTAAAGAGGATGGGTTTTCTTTGGAGGGTGATGAAAATATTTTAGAATTAGTGATGATCATTGGACGACATTGTGATTTTACTCAAGATGACCAAATTATACATTTTAAAATGGTTAAAATCATAAATTTTATCTCAATTTTTTTAAAATTAAAAAAAGCATTTCTAATAGACATTTTCAAAATGAATACAAATATGGAAATTAGAGTATATCTCATGGCCTATTGTGCATTCAGTATAAGGTTTGGTTAAATGAAATCTCCATTCTCTTAAGACTTTTTCTCTGAAATATTTAGCATGTTATATCAGGGTTCCAGTATGTTTTTGTAGAAGATAGTGAAATGTGCTAACTCTCCTACTAGACTACATGCGCCTTGAGAACAGAAACAATTTTTCATTTAATTTAGTTTACTGTTTGCAACTAGCTAAGTCGCTTGTAACTGATTAACTGATGAGCACACCAATAGTTGTTGAATGACTTAATTAATTATTCTGGCTGAGAAGAAGGAAGTTAATATACTATCACTGGCGATGCCTTGCCTAATTCTTGCCTTCAGATCCAGGTACAGAAACCATGGTTTCTTGTCATTGCTGCAAATGGGATGGAGGGGCCATCGCATGTTAGTTTCATGGAGATCACTCAACTGATGACCATAATACTAAAATGTGCGTTAACTTAATTGTCTGGCACATTGCTTTATGTAAAAAATGCAATTTTCTGAAAACTGATTTTCGGTAGTATGATCAGTTATTATTATCTTTGGTTTCAATACTAAATGCTCTGTGGTCCCTCAAAGTCCTCAAATAATGTGAAAGAAGACAGGGAAGTGATTCACTTTCTACCCACTGAGAATTTCAAGCCGTTATATAGTTGACACTGATGAGCATTATATTTGACTGTTGCTTCCTAACTGCAGTTTTTAAAAGCATAAGTCTGTTGAACTCAGGTCTAGCCTCATTTCCATACATAGTGCTTCATTGCAAGTAACACAGCGGACTGTCACTTCAATAATATTCTTAAAAAAAAATGCAGTATTGAGTTCATTTTTGTAGTTTCTTGTAGCAACCTAAGTTAAACTGAAGTTTTAACTGAACAACTAAAGTTAAAATTCACTTTCTTAATTTGCTTTTGGTCTATGATATTCTTATGCCTGATCTTTATTAGAAATATGTATTATATTTGCTCTATACAACTTCTTAAAATATCATGTGTTTGGTTTCCACATTTTAATGTATTTCTTTGCTAGCGTATTCTTATTTTATTTCAGCATTCTTTTTGAATTGCCCACTCTCCTTTAATAACAGTAGTGCTATTTATTTTTGTGGTGCTTGAAAGAAAACTGTGCTATTGGTGCCTCTTCTGCCATTTCTCATCCAGCTTGTTTTCTTTCTGTGAGTCTAGCTTTTACTGAAACAAAAAGATGACACAAACTACTAATGTCTAGACTATTCCAAGCCTCTATAAACCGCATTTTCCATTTTTCTCTTGAAATTCCATACAAACTGTCCTGGTTTTAATCTGTTTTTTATAAGTGGCAGAGCCATACAATTCAACACAGGAAGTAATACAAATTAAACTCACTCCAAAACTACCACTGGATATTTTTTGTTGTTTTGAACCTGACTGTAAGTGATCAATATAACAGGATTCCCAATAATATATCAATGTCATGACTGGAAAAGTGGCTTTCTTTTTCAAGGATGGTAGAACTCACTTTCTTGGACAAAATGTTTGGCAGAAGATAAACAACAAGCTAAGAACCACTTGAGCAGGTAATTTTTGAGGAGCTTTTCAAATTTGAAATAGTATTAATCTCCCAAGTTCAAAATTTTTATACTAAATCTCAAAAATAAAATGGGTATTTGATGAGCAAAGTACCTCAAAATGTTTATTTTCTGCCAGTTGTCCAAGAGTGATGTGAAGGTGACTCTTCACAGTTACTGGCAGAACTGGCATAATTTGTCTGCCACCCACTTCTAGAATGGAGGGCTGACTGCATCTTCATGCACCCAAGCCACTGTAAGGGAAATTTTGCTCATAATTTCATATGTTAATATTTTATACATTTTACTCTCATAAATATTTGCTATTATTTGGGCTTTCCTGTCATATAAAACATAGGGTTTTGTTGACATAATATTAAAAATGTATCATATTAGACTCACTCTTTTAAAAAGTAATGCCCCATGCAGCATTTAAGACATATAAAATTTATAAAGAATAAAATAAATAGCCATATCCACTGCCCAGTTTAGTAAATAAAAGATTACCAAAAGTCAAATCTCCTTTGTTTCTTGCTCCCTGATCATCTCCTTTGGAAGTAAATATGATTCTGTATATGACTCTCTCGAATTTCCCTATATGTTTACTGTGGATATAGATATAGATCTACAAACAGCAGCCTGGGTTTGAAGGTTGGGGTATATAGGCTACAATTTACAGAAAGAATATATGAGTCAAGGGCACTGTGGTGTGGAGACCAACATCAGCAGAATAGATCTGAGTTGCTATCAAGATACTGTTATGTCCAGAGTCTGAAAAACATGGGTCATTCAGGAGCCCCATGGTTCTCAGGTCCTCAATAACCAAGAACCATGTCAATGTAAGTTCAGTGCTGCATATCTTCTCTCTCCAAATAGCCCAAAATGGAGGAGAAGGAGTAGGACACCAAGACAGAAGAGGATGAATGGGAGGAAGCGGAGGAACAGAGGGATCCAAATGGGACATCAACTCATAGTCATGCCTACCTTTCCAACAGCCCTAATCACTGAAGTGGCCTTCATCCCTTTGCCTCAAGAAAATTGCCTAAACCAGTTTATAACCAAGAATAGGGGATGTGGTTTTATTTCATTACTTACCACTATGGCATCTAAAATTATGTGTCCACAAATGAAAGCAGATTGATGATAGAAACCACTTCATTCGCAAGGTTCATCTTCTCCATGTACCTTTAAAAGAAGAGTACCACCCCCAAAACAACAACAACAAGAAAATTGCATCTTCTTTAAATCTTTTCTACCAAAGCTCATATCTGGAGAGATGTTTACAACTGAAGCTGCTATTTCTTGACCCCATTAGACGTGAGATAATTGAAATATGCTTTATCCCAGCAGTACACCCTGACCCCCCCATTCACCCACTCCATGTGCCAATCGACTCGTTCTGCTGTCTGAGTTGGGAGTAAAGTTTTGACTGCAAAATATCCCTTCTTCTTGCATTTGTTATAATTGAGAAAAAATGTTTTAGAGCTGAATGGTGGAATGGAGCAATTATAAAAACAAAGCTTTACATTTAACTAAGGTTTTATGAGTTCCTTGCTTTTTCACATTCAACATTTCAACTACAAAAATAGGCAGATGGAACAGACCCATTTATGAGATAAGGGAACCAGGAGTCAGTGACTTCCTACAAAGCTATAGAGTTGCTGTTTTTACTGGGTGAAATCATCTTTCTATGGAAGAAGACAGAAGGGACAGAGTTTTACTTTGTTCACTTTATTTTGGTTTTTAGTAAACGTGCATGTGTTTGCAAAGAACAAAACAGCAAGAATGCAAGGATGTGGTAAATTATTCACTTTAGGACTTCAAAGAGCATAGATCAATAGATAATAGATCTGTATAGATCAATAGATAATGGGCATAAATAAGAATCATAGAATTTCTTGAGGTCATTCAGAGCAACACCTCCCAAGGGATGATATTGTTCCAACATCTCTGAGAAAAGGCCAGGCCTCCCACTCTGGCCTAAGTTTGAGTTTGGATAAGAATTTTCACTTGGACTCAGGGAAAGCTTGCTTTCTCTTTGGTTTCTCCACAAAGCAGCTAATAAGCAGTGCAAAAACTGTACAGGAGTTAAGAATGTGTTGGGTCTTAAACTTCTTGCTGTGATCACACAAGGGCAGTGTTCTCTTACTTGCACCTGCTCTAGACGGCTTGGGAGATTTCTTATTTTGTTCCATCAGGGCTTTCCATGGGCAGACTTGTTCATGACCGAACACAAGAAATAACTCAGACTCTGTGAGAACATCCCCCAAAGAGGTAGTTGACAACGTCATAGTGTTTTGTCTTCCAGTTTGGGAAGTACAGTTGTCAGCCTTTCTTCTACAGCTTTCATGTTGAAATCACGGCTGGGTTTGCAGCTTACACTGCTAAGAGATACAATCCTTAAAGACCTTCAGCTTCTACTGCTCTGTTAGCAACTTCTTCCTTTCATTGAGATAAGAAAGGCATCTCTTAAGTTTCCAGATCTTTTTACTGTTTTTTAGTCTGAAGGTGCACAGAAAAAGTCAACAATCTTTTCTGCAAGACAACCTTTCAAATATTTCAATAAATTACCTCCCCCTCCCCAGCTACTCCCAGGGTTGGTCGTAATATTAGTTTTTCTAGTCCCCAAATTCTGATCTGTCTCCTCCTAGAATATAGATTCTTTTGCCTTTGTGTGCTCTCACCAGAACATTCTCCAATGTGTCACATCCAGTTTTAAAATGTAGATCTCCTAGCAAACCCCAGCTGAGCCTCAATCATTCTCTACAAGGGATTCATTCATGTCAAGACTGGAAATCCTCTACTGTCAATCATTCCACAGATTGCTCCATTTAAAGGTGGTAACAAAAGAGGGAGGGAAGGAGGGAAGGAAGGAAGGGAGGGAGGAAGGAAGGAAGGAAGGAAGGGAGGGAGGGAGGGAAGGAGGGAAGGAAGGGAGGGAGGAAGGAGGAAAGGGGAGGGAGAGAAAGAGAGAGAGAGGGAGAGAGAGAGAAAGGAGAGAGAGAAAGCGGGCAGGGAGGGAGGGAAAGAAAAAGACCCCACTGCTCCCAAATAAGAAAATGAATCTGCTGTGGTCTGTTAAGTCATACAACTTTTAAAGAATTCCCTTCTCTTGTCCTCTAGGTTCACACAAAGTATTTGATAAATACTGCAGTAGATATTTGTTGTTTGCCTACATAATATCCATTCTCTCTTTTCTAATAAGAGTGCCTTCATTTCCTAATGGATCCATGCTCCCTCACTTCCCTGGAAAGTGGTTTAGGAGAGCTCTGTCTAGTGTGGACTTCAACAGAACATGTGAGATTCTGGTCTGAACAATCAAAGCACTCTAGTCCTCCATCCATGATATCTGTTTCATGATATCTGACCCATTCAGAGCCAATAAGAACTAAACTCAGAATTTTTACCAAAAATACCAGAAAATAAATTATATTTCAACAAGATTTGAAAAAAAGCTTGGGGCTGCTCGAGGCTCCAGTAGGAAAAAAGAAGCCAAGGTAGGAAAAAAAAAAAAGAGCCAGGAGATGGAAAGAGCTTCCTGATAACTTGGAAATACAGGGCACACACCATGCTAGAAGTCAGTTGTACCAGTGAACTTTTCAGTTACTGACACTTTTTGTTTAAGCCACTTTCAGCTGGCTTTCTTTTATTTGCCAGAGAAAGAGACATGAGGAATAACACTTATTTTCCCAAAGTAGACATCAAATTTTACCAGAGTTTCCAAAATTAATTATTTCCAATTACAAGCATGAGGATCACTTATTTTTTTAATCCTTACCCTTAATGTAATTTATTAATCATCTAATTATTTGTTTAGCAGCTCTCTCCTCCGATGTTATAAGCTACATGAGAGCAAGAAACATTGTATAAGACAAGTTATATGTCTAGCACAGTACCAAGCATTCAGTTAACACACAGTAAATACTAAGATAGATAGATAGATAGGTATAGATAGATATACATAGATGATAGATAGACATTATTACATGAAAATTCTGTCAACTCTCCCATTCTCTACAATTCAGCATTTGGTGGCATATGCTTTGGGAACTCATTCATAACACTTTCTATTATTCTAATAGCTTTGACCTTCTGATCACATGCTCTCCTAAAATCTTTTTCTCCCTTCTGATTTCATCCTGGATTATTAATTGTCCTATTTAAGGAATGTTCATCTTATGCTAATAATAAGCTGAGTTCAGAGAGGTGCCCCTCACGCTCTTTAAGCCTAGAAACATATGGAGATGGTGCTCATCCCATGTGGGAGAACAGATATAGTATTTCCACAACCATACATTTTATCATATCTCTGAGTGTCCATGCTTCCTGCTGCAGCCCAAGAATAATTAGAAATTCCTTGTGATGCCTTACTCTCTTTCAAACAATTAATCAGAATCTTTTTGATTACCTTGGAGACTCTTTTAAGACTCTTAAAATTCTATTTGTCTCCTCCCTAGCCATTACAGATACGAGGCTATGAATTACCACAATTAACAATATTGTTAAATGCTAGCAAACATTATTCAATCACATAAAAATAATAGACGAGCAAACACAGAGATTTCCTTCCTGTTTAGGTACTTATTTAAGAAGCATCTGACCTCTGCAGGAGCTTCTGGGAAAACTTTTATACTTTGTCTATTTGTTATTAAAAATTCATAGAAAAATGCAGATGAAAATGACTCATTTACTTTTTTTCAGTCATGCCAAAATTAACCAAATGGCTTTTGAATCTGATAACTTCCAGTTGCTTTGTGCAATGGACAAGTGATACCACTTTACAGGGCTGGGGGAAAGCATTATGGTGGTATCTAATAATGCAATTTAGGTAACAATTTCCACACAAATAACACGTTGAGTACCCTCTATGCAAAAGCTAAGCCATCTGCAATTTGTAAATATAGATGACTTACACTGATTTCAAGCTTAAGAAATTTAAAAATGCATGCTAATTAAATAAAACACATAGTATCTATAAATAGACAACATAATAATAATGATGATGATGATAATAATGACAATAGTTAGATAGCACTTATAAATTGATTTTTAGTTTTACAAGGGTACTAGGCACTTTTGTAAATGCTTTCTACAAATTTATCCATTTAATCCTCTCAAATACCATTTGAGGTAGGTAGTATGATTATCCTAGATGAGAACTGAGAAAAATGTTATGCAGATAAGGTAGTAAACAGCAAGTGCCAAGGGTCTGAGATGCGAATGAGCACAGCATGTTGGAGAACCCAAAAGAAGATCACATGTTGATAATTATTTTTCACATAATAATATTTTATAATTTCAGTTTTCATATTCTTTGTAGTATAAGAGTTATTTTTAAATATATTATAATTTCCAAGGAAAGGATATTTGTTATTCTTATGGCTATTTTTGACTGTTCCTTTTTAATTTTACTTTTTAAATATTTTGTTCAGAGAATGTGGACTTCTGTTATATAATTTGTTCTGATTTTATTTGTGATCTACTACATGAAATTTTTAAATATCCTTTCATGAGTATTTGAAAAAAATGTAGTATAAGAGTGCAACTCTCTCTCTTCCTGTCTCTCTCTCTGTACATGTAACTATTAAATAAAATTGTTAATTGTTTGAATTTTACTATTCCTCTTTATTTTGAATCTATTCAATAGTATCGTCATCAAATACATTTGGAATGAAGTATCTTAAAGGCTCTAACATTTAAGGATAAGTTCTCCTTGTATTTCTATCAGGTTAGTTTTATATATGTAGCTTGATAATATATTTTAGGCATAAAAGGTTTCATGACTTTACTTTTACCAGTAAGACATATTTTTAGCTTGTCCCATTTATCGTTTTGTTTTCTGCTATTATAATTGGTTTTACAGTGCTGGTGCAATGAGTGGTTCTTGTTGTTAAAATTTGCCGCATATACTTTTTCTATTATTTTATTATCATACTTTAGGTTATATTTTTAACTCTCTCATGCTCATACAGCATTAGCTAGATTTGAGATTGTTGTTAATCTGGTTTCTTTCTTTTATTATTTATTTATTTATTGCCTGATGTTAGGGACTTTGTTTTATAACAAGGAAATAAAACTTAGTTGTATTTGTTGTACCTACTAACTTAGTTAGCGTTCCTTACTTTGGGGTCCCCAGAAAGGAGACCCAGAAGCAAAGGCTTATGTGCTTCTGCTACATTAAAGAGTGTGATCCCAGGGAGAACAGTGAGGTCAAGAGGAGGAAAGAAGGGAGTCAGTAGAGAATGCTTATTGAGCTGATGCTTGACCTTCAGAACCACTCTTCCAGAAACTGTCTGACTCAGAACAGTATGCCCTAGGGAGAATGGGGTGAGAATTTATCCACTCGCTCCTGTTGCCCACTACTCAAAATTCTGGCTGATGGGATATTCATTCCCCCTTGCCCTGTATTTTGGCTGCATATAGATGGGCACTGAGCAAAAATCCTTAGCTTCCTGCACTTATATGCAAAAGACAAAATGCTGGGAATAGGAGGCAGGAATGAGGCACCAGGCAAGGGCATTGACTGCTGTGTGGTCACACCTGTAGAAGTTGGTCTGCATCTACAGAGCCGGTCATCACAGAGGTGGCTGAGAGAAGAGCAGGTGGGTCTGAGGAGGTGAATGAATGGTACATACGAGGTTTTTAATACTATGGTCTTTAGCCTGATATCTGTTTGGGTTTCTTTAATTTTATTTTACTGGGTCAAATTGTCTTTTCCCATTTTTTCTAGTTTTAAGCATTGTGTATCATGTTTAACAGTTACTCACCACTGTTTAATACACATGTTTATACTATAATTTTGGAAGGATAATTTAAATTAGTATCTATTTAGAAAATGACAATAACATACCTTCACCGTCCTTGTACCCTGTGTATGTGTTCCTTCTCCACCAGTCACCCTATGATGACATTCTCAGGGTTTAATTTAGTATTAATAAAATTTTTTGCAATATTCCTGGATTATTAAATCATAACTGTGTCACATATTTATTTTCTGCATCCCTGGGGGAAAAATCCATTTTTGAGCTCACTAGTTTCTTTTATAGCTCTATCCACTTCTCAAATCAACCCATCAATTGAGTTTTCTATTTTATTTCAATTGGAAATTAAAAGCTTAAAGCAAACTCTTGTTAGTGGCAACTGCTTGTTATAAACTGGGAAGAGATGAGGAAGCAGTGGCCCATCTACTCTAATAATTATGGTGATGAATGGCCAGGTGGCCTCTGGATTAGGATCAAGGACATCTCCTGAGCGCTACAACATTAGCACAGGATTGATACGCAAGTTTGGGGCTCTGGTTTCTTATGTTTGTTTTATTATCTTCATAGGTCTTTCTAATCTCCTTTCTAAATTCCAGGAATTCCTCCAAAAGTCTGGTATGCTAATGGCGTCCTCCAATGTTTTAGTGCTCATTTGAAGATGTTTGGGCTTGTGTGTGTGTGTGTGTGTGTGTGTGTGTGTGTGTAGTCTCTTTTCCTAGTGGTACACCCTCCTGGTCTACTTCTCCCTCTTTCTCTCCCTCATCCTACTTTGCTTTCTGGGTTTTTCTCATTATGTGGGATTTTGAATAACAGCAGAGTGGAACTGTGTACTCAGTCTATTCTTTGTTTTGGTACAATCTCCAGGACACGTTCTAATTAAGTACACATTTTTGTTACTCTTAGTTTTCATTAAAACATATTTACCAAAAAAGAAAAGGAGATAATTGGGTTAGTATACCTGAGTTTATTTAGTGGATAATCTTTTAATTTTAAACTATGTTAACCTTAGCACGTGCACAGATGTTGCCTGCCATCCTGCATTCCGCTCAGTTTCTGAGTCAGGGTAATACTTAAATGACACATTAATAAACAGCAAAGTTTTTGGACCTACGATCATTTTAAATTGCGTGACTTGACAAATCGCACGGTATTGCTTAAGATAAACATTAAATACATAAACATTTAAGGTAAAAAACTGTATTAGTTTAATCTAGCAAAGACATCACAGATAAATCTTTATTAATGTATATATATATATATATATATATATATATAAAGTCTCATTCTTTGTCAATCATTTTACAGATTATATGCTGTTAGGATTGAATACCAGTTGTAATTTTTGTCACAGCCATGGCTGCATGTGTGCATACTTTATACCTGCACATGTACACATTTACATCTCTACATTATTTCATTACTATGGGTAATTCAAGGATATTCAAAATATGAGAGAAATACAAATAAAAATATGAAAGGAATTAATGTGGTTATTTGCACAACGTAAATATAGAATTAGAGCATGCTTTAGGGATCTAATAGGATCTTGGGATCCATTACATGGCACGATTGCTTTAAAATTATAATGTCTCTCAAATTTTGAAACTTAGAAGTTACCCTCAACTTAAAGCAAATGATAATGGCAAGACATTACAATAACATATGGCACTAACCGATTGATTCTAAATGGCCATCTGTTCCTAATATCTATAATTTCCTCAACAGATAATTATTGGGTACCTGCTGCTCTGTGTTAGACACTACGAATATGAGGATGATTAAAAGAACAAAATAACAGCCCAGTATGATCCTTATTGTTTCCTTTCTCAAAAATGTTGGCAAATTAAAGAGTAGTAGTATTGTTGTTTTGTTAAACATTGGGTTTCAAAATCCAAATAAAATAACAAACTCTCAAGGTAATTAATGGATGCCTAAAACAAGTTTTCCAACCAGGTCCAGGAACCTTAGGGATCTGTGAAAATCACAGTGGGTATCCTGCAGACTCTTCAGTCATTTCCTTACAGAAATCAATGTTTTACTCTTAATATCTTTGATAAGATCACAAAGACTAACTAAAGGATCAGTATTTCTTTGCTTTTGTTGGAAATGTATGAACTCAGCTTAGCGTAGTGATAAGGTGATAAGTGATGGGTGATAAGGCTTTGACGTGACACAGAGCCAGATTCCAATTCTGGTCTCCTAAATTACAGGCTGGTGAATTTAGGCAAACTACTTCTTTGAAAAAAAAAAATTTTTTTTTCTCATTTGGCAAATGAGCATAATAATCAGCAATCTAATGATTATTTTGAGGAATATATATTTATATGCATATAAATATAGAGGAATATATATATATAGAGAGAGGAATATATAAATATTATATATGGTTATTTTATGCTGAATAACCTATATATATATATTTACATTTATATAATTCACCAGAAAATAACCATACTTACTTGTAAGTGTTCAGTGTGGTGATTCTTAGTTAACAAACCTATGTGTGTGTTTATATAGTGTTCAAATTTAAATAAAATAGGATTGAACTTAAAACCCTGGTGGATAGATTTATATCATTGTAATCTATTGTTAATATGTGGATGCTCTAAAATAAAGAAACACAATGAAACCCCGAAGGCTCATAAAAGTATAATGAGAAATACATTCTGTGGTGATAAGAGATCATATGTCATGCAAATGTGGCATTGCATATCTCTTTGTGTTTATGAATATGTTCGTCAGCTATGCCAACGCTAGCCATCATTTCTTAACATACACTGGTCCTTAAACAACACACAGAAATGGGTTCTATATTTCACTCATTTAGTACATTGTAGTATTGTAATTTTTAGATAAAACTAAAAAGAATTAGATCACAGTACTATCTTTGATCAATGCTCAGGACAAATATATGGCAGAGAATTATTAAACTGCACACTTTTTCCCAAGGGCAATAGATTATTCAGTACCATGTCAAATCACATAAGCTAATTCAGATATAATAGATTACAGTAAAAAAGCATGCTGATGTTTTGTCCCTGAATTCTAATAATGAGTGTAAAACGGTGTTAACTCTAGTCAATCAGACATTTATTAACATGCTAACAAAGTGATTACTATAGTATTGGCTACCAAACAGGTAACAGTGTATGATTATAAAAAAGATATCAACATTACTTACAATATGTGGGTTCATTTATTCTAGGAATAATAAGCATAAAGATAAGTGTAGAAAGACTAATTTGTTCATAAAATGTGTTTTAAATTCACAGTTGCTGACACTTACTGGCTGCTTCTCTTTGCCTCCCTGAATTTTAAATAAAAAGGGCCTTAAATAACTGAGAATTTTCTCCAATTCATCTATCAGTGTATTAGCCTCCACCTAATAAAAATATGTATTTGGTTTCAGCATGAAATTTCCCAGATAGTCCAAAGCAAATCTGCCAAATCGATGCCAATAATTTTCTAAGTATTTTGAAAATTAATATTTATAAAGGGTGAAAGTTTACTTTCCTAACTTTGCTATTAAATGAATATTTTCTCTTCATAAATAGAAATTAATGAATCAATGTTTATGCAATTGTCTGGTTGCCAGTTAAACACTTTTCCTAGAATTCATAACCGTCTTTGTTCATCAAGGAGTCAGCAATAGAGAATTCTTTCTTTTTTCTCTCTCTCTCTTTTTTTAAAGATTTAATTTTATTTATTTTTGGCTGCGTTGGGTCTTCGTTGCGGTGCGCGGGCTTCTCATTGCGGTGGCTTCTCTTGTTGCGGAGTACAGGCTCTAGGCACACGGGCTTCAGTTGTTGTGGCTCGCGGGCTCAGTAGTTGTGGCGCACAGGCTCAGTAGTTGTGGTGCTCAGGCTTAGTTGCTCCGCAGCATGTGAGATCTTCCTGGACCAGAGATCGAACCCGTGTCGCCTGCATTGGCAGGCGGATTCTCAACCACTGCACCACCAGGGATGTCCCTCTCTCTCTTTTTTTTAATGACCTTTCTTCTGTCAACTTTTCCTTTATTCTTCATCCTAACAGTTTTTGCTCATCCTCTTTGCTTTTTACTCCTTGCCCTTTCCTTTCCTTCACCGTGCTCCGTCTCCTGCGCAGTGAGGGTCTAGTGATGGCCTCACATGAAGCGAAGTGGGGAGCAGCAGGTAAGGGTGTGGCTGAGACACAGGAGGGAAGCGAGGTTCCTAAAGCTTCATCAACCTGGTTTACAACATTTAGAAGCTGAGATGGAGGAAGTTTCCTGGCCCAGAATCTGGGGACTCAAAAAAAAATTTTTTCCATTAGGTTTTTCTCAAATGAACAGAAGATTACATGTTCAGATTGTTCAGTGTCATTGGCAGTGATGCCGAGGAAATGCCAGAGAACGAAGAGCTAGAAAGAATAGGAACAGCAAGGAGGAACTGTCCAGTTGTGCACAGGAGAGGAGCTGAGCCCAAAGCTGAGATAATGAGTGTGGATCTGGAAGAGACAGGGACGATCGAGGGAATATAAAGAAGAGAGACCCTGGAGGATTCAGCAATCGGTTGCAGGAAGGACAGAAATAAGATTTCACATTTCACAGATTGGAAATGTAATAAATGCACATTTATGCGTTCTTTCCCAGCTGTTTTTTTTGAAAAAGCACATGTATCACCTGATGGTTATCTGAACGAGAGCCCTGCTGAAGAGGGTGGCAATCAGACTAAGCCAAGCAGACAAGTTACTCCACTATAGGGAACAGCCCTAGAAACAGATTTTACGATTTAGCGTAGATATGTCTTTTTTCTTAAAAGAAACAATCTCGGCTTATATTTTATTCATAGAAGCCCTTCTTTACTCTATTGCCTTGAGTGATTTTGGTGATGAGTAGATGTGAGGGTAGTAGCTTTAAATGCACCTGTGCCCTTGAAACAGCATCCTGCAGTACATTCAACATTGTTACCCTGCTGCTATTCTGCCTTCTGTGTGAGCCCATCATGAATCTCCTCTTTTCAGAAAATTGTATTCTGGTGCTATCATTGAATTAACACTTTTGCTTAAATGTATACACACAGACACACGCACACACACTCTCACACATCTCAAAGAGAATGTGTAAATAACCGAAGGACAGCAAAAAGGCATACTCTCTATGAAGAGCTTTTAGAGTGCCTATAATGTCCCGCTTACCTTAGTTGCAAGAGAGGTGTAGGGACTTATTAATAACGCGTGGACATGTTATATATTAAATAGGAAGTCAAAGTATATATTTGCTTTCAGATACCAAGCATAATGTTCCTGATTCGCTTCCCACATTAAAGAATAATTATTATCTGTGTAAAACGTAATGCTCATTTGTACACTGAATTTCAAAAATGATGATACATTTCTAAAAAAAATACGTGAGCTGTGCTTCCCAACGTTATCTGCACATCCAGATCCTCTGGAGAGGGGTAAAAATACTGAAACCTGAATTCCACCCTGAGAAATTCTGATTTTTAAAATTCCTCCTAGTCAACTTCATGCAGAGCCAAAGTGGAGAATCCGTGTATTCGGGCCTGCCTGTGGCTGAAAAAAATAATCTCTCTCCTACCTACATAACAATAAAATAGGATGTTGGAGGAAACTTCCTTCTGGACTTTATATGTGAAATCCATCTCATCCAATTTACAATTCTGTCATCGAATTATCCCGGTAATGAGTTAACCTGGGTCTCCCTGCTTTGAGAGAAGACAGCCTATGAAGAAGAAAAGAATTTTGGAACAAGAGAGACTTCAGCTGGAATGTTGGGCCAGCCATTTACCTGCTGAGATACTTTGGAAAATGACTGAATCTCTTGTAAGTTTCCTCATCGATAAAGTAGAAGTGAGTAAAATATATGCTCAACTCAGAAGGTGTTTAAATTAAATGAAAGGTAATATGTATAAGACTTACCACATAGGAAATATTCAGTCTGTGATTTCCTTCTCCTTTACTACTGAATTGTAACCTTTCCTATTCTCTGGTGCTACTTTAGGATAAAATAGGCAAAGTCAAGTGAAAGTGATCAAAATCAAGTTAGTCTCTTTACTGCTTTGGCAACAACTCTGTAAAGTCTGGAGTGAGGCACTTTTAAGGTTTAAGGAAGGGAAATGATTTTTTTAAAAAACACACAAAGCAGATATTTTTGTCTTAATAAATACTATTCAACTTAAAATAGTTGGCTATGAGAACTCTGAGGTTATTACAAAGATACTGCTGCTGCTGAAAAAAATTCATACACATGTGTGTGAAATTGTTTTCCAGGATTTAGGGCACTAAGGCAGGATGACAATATAATGCAATTACAGAGTTCTGGGGATACAGACCTGAGAAAAACAAGCTAGTTTTCTGACTCCCTGGTTTACCTTTTAGAGGAAGATGGATTTTGACCAAGTAATTCTATACATAACTGAAACAAGTAAAATGCTCCAGATAGGAGGGAAACAAATGTGGATAGGGCAAACCATTTACTAGGTATTGGAGGTTGTCCAGGTGAGAGAGATGGTGGTACCCTGGACTAGGGTGGGTGGTGGAGACAGAGAACAGATGATCTGTATGAACTATTTGGGAGAGAGAACCAACAGGATTTGCATATGGGGAGTATTTATTTAAGTACTATTTTCTAAGTAAAATCAATAGGATATGAAAGAGAAGATTATGTGTGATACCTATGTTTATCTATGACTTGAGCAGCCAGATGAATGATGCTCCTATTCAATAAAATTGGTGTACTAAATACATCTCTCATTTGGGACAGAAGATCATGTTCTGAACATGAGTTTGAGATTCCTTTGGAGTATCCAAGATGAGATGCCAGGTAAAGAGTTGGAGATGTCTCAGTCCCATAGAGGAAAGGTGTGGGAAGCAGATAGACACCTATGGGTTATCGACTGTAGACGGTAAGGCAGCCAACGGAGTGATGACTGTGGAAGATCATATTGGGATAAAGAACACAAAGAGAAGAGTGCACATGTTTGTACTAAGAGCTTCCTGTGATAACACTGCCTGCCAATCATGTTAGTGCTTTGTGTACAATAGCACAATCTAACCCATAGGTTCTCTTTATTAGAAGTTGTTTGCAAGTGAAAACAAAGCTGCTCTTCAAGAAATGTTGCATATACAGTTGACTCTTGAACAACATGGGTTTGAACTGTGCAAGTCCACTTATATTTGGATTTTTTTCGATGGTAAATACTATAGTACTACATAACCCAGGGTTGGTTCAATCCAAGGATGTGAAACTGTGAATAAAGAGAAACCTTCGATACAGAAGAACTGTGGGTATGGAGGGCCACCTGTAAGTTATACACAGAGTTTTGACTTCAGGGTTTTGGTGCCCCGCGTTGTTCAAAAGTCAACTGTACTTGGAAGTCCTCACAAGAAAAGCCAAAATTTCCAAATGGCCCTTTGGATACAGTCATTGTGTAGAAGGGTCAAGTAACAAAAGCAGACTGAGAATTTTGAAGATTGGCCATTTCAGTTTAGAATCCAGTCCAGAATCCTGAGATTGTTTTAAGTGACTAAAGAAATGGTTATCCATAGAGGTTTTGCCGAAATAGTCTCCTTAAGAAAGTGATTTTCATGTTTGTCATCTATAGTCTGCAATCTAAAATTTAATTAGGAATTCTAAATCTCTCTTGAACCTCTAATAGTCTTAGCAGTTGTAAAGACACTTGAAGCTTACTAGCTCTGCCCATCTTACTGCAGGGAAAAGAATGAGAACGCAATAATGAAGGATTTTTCCTGTGTTAGGCAACTCCTTCCCCTCCATATGCAGAGAGACACCTGCTTTTTAGTTAAAATTCTACTTCTATCCACCTTAGGCAGAGCAGTTAAATTCTTACTATTTGGGGACAGTGAATCAATTTAAAACTTTAACAAGTAAAATTTAGTCCACCGTTTCTTAAATGTAATCTCACCTTCCAGGGTCAAGAGTGCTTTAATAATTAGGGTTCCAAACAGAGTGCAGGAAGCAATTAAGGGCAGTGCTGTTGTGAATCATGCTTCGTGTTCAGAATCAAAAGACCCAGGTTTCTACTCACCCCACACAGCGCACAGGATGTGTTGTGAACTGAACTCGGGGCAGCAGAGAAAGGTTTTCCCTTTCCTAACTCTTTATCTTCCCTATAAAGATTTGGTCCTTTTTGTTGTTTCTGTTGTTGTTGGAATTTTAAATTTTACTGTGGAATATTTCAGACATTCAAGTAAGAATAAAGTGCCATAAAAAGTATTATAATCAGCATTAGGCTTCATTAAGTGTTAAATTAGGAAATAATTATTTCTGATTTTTTTAAGAAATTGAACATTGCAGATAGAGTTGAGGTTCCTTTTGTACTCTTCCCCTGTATCGTTTCATTCCCTTCCTCCTTCAATTTCACTATTCAAAATTCAGTGCTCTTAAAAAGAATGTTTTTGTTTGTTGGTAATGACTGAAGGTCTCCCAGACCCTCACCTGTGTCTGTAGAGAGAGGCGATCAGAGAATGTACTAAATCTATATTTACCAGCCCTGTATATGTTAATAACAATTTCTATACATGTTATATTCTGTATCTCATTACATAGTTATGTATTCAGAAACTTATATATGTGGTTTGCAATTTTTGTTACCTTTATTTGAATAGTATTATACTACATATAACATTGTACGCCTTGATCTTAGTATTTTGTTTTTGAGTTTTATCTGTGTTGGTAGCAGTAACTCCATTTCATATGGGATCAGTACACGCTACTCCAAAATATGGCACCTTGGCATATTGAATATTTTAAGCTGAAGGAGTTTCAGAAAATAGCAGAGGCAGGAAGATCACTCTGACCTCCCCCCCTTCCCCTGAAACCTTCCTATACCTGGAGAAAAGGAGCCTCTTTTTCTCCAAAGACAAGATATTGAGCAGAGTCCGAACAAACAGGCTTTGCTAAGTTTCCCCCAGTTTACTCCACCTATGTCATACGCTTTGACCTATATCATATTTCTCCATGACTGTTGACTCCTCATCAAACCTAATATGCAATACTCACCATTTCTTTGAGGCTTTGTATCCTTATGAAGGATAATGCAAAACCTATATTAAATAAATATGTACGTTTTTCTCCTGTTAGTCTGTCTTTATCAGTTTAATTTTCAGACCCAGCTAGGAAGCCTGAGGGTCAAGGAAAACTTCTATCTCCCCTACACTAATATTCCATTTATGAGTATATACAGTGTATTCTTCCATGTTCCCATAGATGAATGTTAGTTTGTTTATAATTCTATTATTATAAAAAATGAAGCACTGAGCATTATTGTTCTGGTACATGCCTTCTTGTGTTTCTATGTTAGAGTTTTATATGCAGGATATTGATTGTTTGATATAGGTTATAACATTATTAACCTTTATGTCACATTGCTAAATTGCTCTCTGAAGAGGTTGTAAGAATATATACTCCCAGGAACAGTGGGAGCCCTCACTTCTTCATGTCTTTGCCAACACCTAGTATTTTCTTTTTTGTGTGTTGGCTCAATTTTATCTCAGACTTTTGTAACTAAGTCTATGAAAAATCTTGGGACCACCACCATTGTCATGGATATCCTCCCCATAGACACTACCAGTTCCCTGATTATTTCATATGAGCAATTCTTAAACACTTAGTTACGATGGAATGAGCCAAATACTTTGTGAAGTAATTTGCTGTTGTAATCGAATATATAACTGTGCCTAATCAAAACAACAGGAGTAAAGTCTTCAATCTATTACATTCACCATATATTAGCTAAATAGTGGCAATGAGAATAATTGTAATTCTGATTTAATAATGAAAAGTAAAAGGATTACACAGTCATTGATGAGAACACACCAGATTCACCATGAACTTCAAGGAGAGATACTCAAGATTTTTATGCTCCTGCTTGGGTCAGATACATGCATTTTACCCCACTGATAAACTAGGAAATTGGTCAAATCATCAAATCCTTCTTTTGCTCCCTATATTCCCTATTCAAAATAAATTTGTGTAATTTTGAATTAAAAAGAATATATTAACAATTTTGTCCAAACTCCTTAATTAATCTTTCTAAAGGATTTTTTCAAATTTTGAGGCCTTGATAAAGTCACATAACCATTAACCTTTTTTACCTGACTTTTTGTCAACCTAGGGTCCTACAGTGTGGTGACCTGTCCAAACACACTGACCGTGAAGAACAACTCAAATGATCAAGATTTTGCTGTCCCAGTTACTTACTGTAACATATCACCTATTTCGTCTCTATTATTTCAGAATTTTCCTCCTTGCTAACCAATCTGGTAACTAATTAACCAGTACCCACCGTGGGTTAATGTCCTATCCACCCTGGAAAATATTTACCTTAGAGTGAAGTTTTTCATCTAGTTTCTTTCTAAGTCTCTCAAAATATTACTCTATAAGCATCAAACTAAGCTTCTTAAATGTAGTGGGGGAACAAAAATAATCTTAGACTCTTTTTTATTTTAATTCACTTATGTACCCTTAAGGAAACTCCCACACCATCATCTACCTACCCCATAAAGGCCTGAGACAATCATACTCTCCTTTTTTTTTTTAAACATCATTTATTTATTTATTTATGGCTGTGTTGGGTCTTCGTTTCTGTGCGAGGGCTTTCTCTAGTTGTGGCAAGCGGGGGCCACTCTTCATCGCGGTGCGCGGGCCTCTCACTGTCGTGGCCTCTCTTGTTGCGGAGCACAGGCTCCAGACGCACAGGCTCAGTAATTGTGGCTCACGGGCCTAGTTGCTCTGCGGCATGTGGGATCTTCCCAGACCAGGGCTTGAACCCGTGTCCCCTGCATTGGCAGGCAGATTCTCAACCACTGCGCCACTAGGGAAGCCCCCATACTCTCCGTTTAAATTCAGAACCATAAGCACTGCATGCTAATGGAACCAAGGCAAATATGTAGGTAACAGTTTATTTTTAATGCCTATTAAATATTGTCAAATTAAAATGAAACATTTAAGAAAATATAAGTGACATTCAAATGAACACCAAATGATTTCATTTCACACAAGTCAATATTAAATTAACTCCATATTACATGAAAATGTTAGACTTTACTGAAATAAGCAATAAAAGAAAATTATGCTGTAACCCACAAACATATTATGGTTAGAAATTTGTTATTAAAAAATAATAATAGGGCTAATATTGTAGAACTGTTTTAAAGTCATTTATTTTTTTAAATAATTAAGGGAAAATAACATCACACCGGTAGTTCCACTATGTGTTTTAAATAAATGAACAAATGAAGCACACTAATGTTGGCAGGCATAAACAAATTGCTATTTGTACCATGCAGTGCCTACTAAAAGTTATGTAAGTAGTATCACAGAAATCTAAAAAGCATACAGGGTCTATAAATTCTAACATTTAGCATTATGTTTCAAAATTAAAAGTTGAAATAATTAACTAAAGGGATTGCTAACCTAAACCATCCTGAATTTGTAATATACACATGTAATTGGTCAACTGATATGAACATTTAAATTGTTTCAAATTATGGGGTTGATAAAAAAGAAAAGTTTCTTTCATCTTTATACCCATTCCTATTATTTCCACATATTCATCCAAATTAAAGGTGTATTTAAATATTAGAGATAATTTAAATTACTTAAGTGATTAGTAAAATTGCTCAAAGAGTAACACCATAATTACTATACAATAATATTTTGATTAATTTGACCTCTTGATAATCATACTCAATAGATATTTATGGGTTACTTGATTAATGGGTGATTTTGATTTAGATCTATTCTATGATAAACTGAGGGTTGTCCAGTTTGGGTGGGGTTTTTGGTTGTTGCTGTTATTCTTGTTTTTGCTTCAGGCAATAATTCTTTAAAATGCACACACACTTAATTGAGTGCCCACTCTACACCATGCTGGGACACAGAAATAAGAGATCCTCCAGGAAATCACAGCTTCATTTGACAAGCAGGAACACACTATGTGGCCTGCCATGCTGGGGGATGTTAGCAGAGAGCTGTGGGAGCCCAGAGTGCTGAATTTGGGGTACCATCACTTTTCAGAGCAAGCATTGCCTGGACTGAGTCTTATAAGACTAGCATTTGCCAGCTACACCAAGTGGGGATGAAGAGGGCAGTAAAAACAGCCCACGTGATCACACAGCAGCAGCTGGTACACCATACACAGGAGACCATGGTCCTCAATTTAAGTGGTGAGATGGGCTTGAATGGAGTGGGAGAGAAGTGGCTGGAGAGGAAAGGGAAACACCAGACCACAAGGACCCTCGTGTCATTGTAAGGAATTGGGGCTTGATAACCAGACAGAGAAGTCCTTAAAAAACATAAACAGGGAAATGGCATGATCAGATTTGCCTTTCAGATAGCTCATTCTAGTTGCCTCATTGTTGCTGAATATTTCCTACAATTAGAAGAGTTAAGCGGAAACGAAAAGAAGCTGTGTAATAATCTCCAGGGCTTTCCCTGTGACTATAGAAGGAGGGCTCAGAGTCTGTGCTGAACTATGACTACTGGCCTTATATGTGTTAAACTACAACAGGAAAGGAAAGGATGTGAACTTACCAATATTTAGTCTTTAGCTGCTTCCTCCTCAGCCCGGGGGTAAACCCAAAGAGCTAAGGAATAGAGCTGTAAGTTCACTTAAGTGAGGGATCAGCAAACCATGGCCAGGCAGGCCACATCTGGCTCACTGCCCGTTTCTATAAACGCAGTTTTATTGGAAACCAGTCACATTCTCATTCTTTTATATATTGTCTGTGGTTATTTTTGCACTACAACAGCAGGATACTCATGAAAGGGAGCATAGAGCATGCAAAGCCTACAATAGTTACACTCTGGACCCTGTATAGGAAAAGTTTGCCAACCCCTGACTTAAGAGATCACTCAGTCCCAAACATGTATTTTTTCCACGTAGTTCTACTTTCTTTGCTCTTTATTCTTTCTTTTTTTTTAAATTTTTATTTTATTTTTGACTGCGTTGGGTCTTCGTTGCTGCACATGGGCTTTATCTAGTTGTGGCAAGTGGGGGCTACTCTTCATTGCAGTGTGCATGCTTCTCATTGCAGTGGCTTCTTTTGTTGCAGAGCATGGGCTCTAAGTGCGTGGGCTTCAGTAGTTGTGGCACGAGGGCTCAGTAGTTGTGGCTCGCAAGCTCAGTAGTGTGGCACACTGGCTCATTAGTTGTGGCTCACAGGCTTAGTTGCTCCACGGCATGTGGGATCTTCCCGGACTGGGGCTCAAACCCGTGTCCCCCACGTTGGCAGGCGGATTCTTAACCACCGCGCCACCAGGGAAGAGCCTTTATTCTTTATACCTCAGACATATCTGGGATCATTTTCCTTCTGCCTTTAAATTTTCTTCTGTACAAATCTGCCATGCTGACCCCTCTCAGCCTTGTCTGACTGAAAACATCTTTAATCACCAACAGTCACAAAACGTTTTACACATTAAAGAGACGATTCCTCTATCATACTTTGTGGCTATTAAGAAGTCAACTGTCAGTCTAATTCTTGTTCCTTTGAAGATAAACTTTCTTTGTTGTTTGCCTCTGGCTTCTCTTAAGATTTTTCTCTAAGCCTTTTCTTCTTTTCTTTTCTTTTTTCCTGCAGTTTCAATATAATGTATTTAGTTGCAGGTTTCTGTTTAATTATCCTGCCTGGGATGTGTGGGGTTCTTGAATCTGCAGATTACTGTCTTTCAGAATAAAAAAAATTTCAACCACTATCTCTTCAGATATATCTGCTGTCCCACCACCCTTTTCTCTCCCCCTAGGACTCTGATGATATATCCAGACCTTGTTATGGTGTCATCCATGGTTATAAGTCTCTCTCATGTATAGTCCTCCTTTGGCCTTTCTGGATTGAACCCTAGATAATTCTTTTCAACCTGTGTCCATATAGACTAAGTCTGTCTTCAGCCCTCCTTGTGTGTTGTTAAGGCCCCTCACAGAGATTTTAATTTCTACTATGTATTTTCTCCAGAAGTTTTATTTGTTTCTTTTCAAAGCTGCTGTGTCACTTTTTACAGTTCCCAGTCCTCTGCAGATATCTTTAAGTTGGTTATTCTTTTATTTAAATATGGTCAGCAGCATTGTTTTATAGTTGATGTCTAATTATCTTAACATCTGATATCTTTGCCTTTTGCTGTGTTTCTGGTTTCCTTTTCTGCCTTTTCTGCTTATCTCCATAGAGTCTAGCATGTTATCATTTTTATCATAACCTAGTTATCATTTTTGATGTGATAAACACTGTATTTGAAAAACTGTTTTAGGGCTAATATGACAGTTTTTCAAAGACAAAGTCTATCACTGCATCAGGCTCAAGACTTGATCCAGATAATTCAGTACATGACTATAATTCTTCCCAGACTCTGCCATTTCTCCTTCACCTTCACCCTTGGCCTGAGAGTAAATTCTTTAGGGTCTTGGCTTACCAAGAAGAAGGAGTCCTATCAGACTTCTCAGTTTAGTTGAATTCTAGGCTTTGATTTTAGTCCCATTCCCAGAAGCCCACTGCCAAGAAGTCAAACACCTTCAGGGCAAAATCAGTTTCTGTGCCAGCATAAATCTCTGGGTTTTCATTATTCCTACATTTTAGCCTGTTAATTCCTTACTGTCCTGCTGTCTGTGTGATGCTTTTAAGAAGCTCTTTTGTAATATTTTATACAGCTTTTTTCATTGTTTTCAGCAGGAGGGTACATGCCAATAACCTTATCCTCCCATTACTGGAAACAAGAAGTCTTTTGAGCATGCATTTTAAAGGTGAGGACATTAGGTTAAATGAGGCCTTAACTTTCTGCTAAGGAGAACACTTCCTCTGCTGCCTTGGTGAAGCAGGGGAAGTTTCTCTCTTCTTAACATTCCGTGGACTTAAATAGTTACACCAAGGCTTCGTGCTCTTTTTGCTCTGACATTATAAAAAGCTCATGCTAAAATAATTACTTGAGGCCATTTTTGTCCATAACGGGCTGTGGCTCTGGCAGATAACCAGAATTCCAAGAACTCTTTGCTGGTGCCGTCGGTAGATTGAGAAAATGGCAATTCACTGCAGCTTCTTCCATCAAGATGTGGAGTCTATTTCCCCACCCTTTGAATCTGAGCTGTTTTGTATCTTACTCTTTAGATACAATGCTACAGGAAGGATTTTCTATGTGTTCTGAGCAGGGCTTCGATAATCTTTGTGTACGTCCACTCTTACTTTTGGAACCCTGTGAACTTCACATGAGCAAGCCAGTGATAGATGCCTGGAGGATTTGAGACCACGTGGATAGATGCCCCACTCACACAAGCCAGGGGAGCTACCAGCTGACTACTGACCCATGAGCAATCTCACCTGAGATCAAGTGAGGTCAGTCAAGTCTGCCCAGACTAGATCAACCACTTAGCCAAGCCCAGCCAAGCTTGCCAACCTATGGATTCATGAGCTAAATAACTCGTTGTTGTCTTAAGCAACTAAATCTAGAAGAGATTTTGTTTGCAGGAAAAGCAAACTCGTATAGCTTATAAATGATATATTACTTAATTAAAAGTATTCTTTTAAAGTCACTAATAATCTCTTTTTTTTTTAATTAATTAATTTATTTTTTATATTTATTTTTGGCTGTGTTGGGTCTTCGTTTCTGTGCGAGGGCTTTCTCTAGTTGTGGCAAGCGGGGGCCACTCTTCATCGCGGTGCGCGGGCCTCTCACTATCGCGGCCTCTCTTGCTGCGGAGCACAGGCTCCAGACGCGCATGCTCAGTAGTTGTGGAGCACAGGCTCCAGACGCGCAGGCTCAGTAGTTGTGGCTCACAGGCCCAGTTGCTCCGCGGCATGTGGGATCTTCCCAGACCAGGGCTCGAACCCGTGTCCCCTGCATTGGCAGGCAGACTCTCAACCACTGCGCCACCAGGGAAGCCCTAAAGTCACTAATAATCTCTTAATGGTCAAATCAATGAGCATTTTTCAGTTCTTATCTAACAAGATCATTTTGCGTCATCTAATGGTCTTGATAACTATTTAAAAACGTGTACTCTCTTGATTTCTATGACACCATACCTCTTGCTTCTACTAGAATTTCTGTACTGTTCTTTCTCTATTTCTTTTGTGAATTTTATTTTTTTGTTTGTTTGTTTCTATAAGTGTTAGCATTTGCCAGGTTTCAATCTTCTTCCCATTTCTCCATCCACAAACTCCCATGCTGGCTCGCCTCCATTTCTTTTCTTTCAAAGACCACCTGTATGGTTATGATAACATAATCTATATCTTCATAAAGTACCTCTTCCTGCATTACAGACTTGAATACGTAATCTGACAGCTGACAGTAAGATATATGTCCCCAGACCTTAAGATTCAACATAACCCAAATTGTATAATCATGTTCTTCTCTGCTGTCTGCTGGCTGGCTGGATCCCCCCCATTTCACACAGTGTCATAACTCAGCATCCAGCAACATGCTTGAGAAACCTCGGCTTAACACTGGACTCTGCTAGACTCCCTTCTCTTCATCATATTTGTGTCCTCTCTATTCCTATCTCACTGCCCCAGTTCAGGCCTTCCTTTTCTCTCTCTTGAAACACTAATAGATTCTTGACTAATCTCCCTAAATTTGTTCATCTCTCTTATAGTCATCTTAAACTCATCTGCCAAAATAAGTTATTATAAACAAACAAATAAAAAAATAACTTTTAGAGGCTTAGTGCTTACTGTAAGAGATTTGGAAAATCATAAGCACATATGCTACCACAATTATTTTCTCTGCCTCTGACAGTCATCACTAAGTGATTTCTGCATTATTTTCATGTGAAGCCTAGAATCCAACTCTACACAGATGGCCATTACTATTGGATAGGAGATAGCTTTAAGACTGAAATCTTTTTGCCTTAGATTGTCAAAGATAAACAAAACTGGACACTAGTTAAAGTGGTAAGGGCAGATTTTAATTGGTAATATACTATTGCGATAAACGGTATTACATGAGCTACGCTCAATTTCAATTGGTACGGAAGTGACTGGGCTTTTTAAAGGGAGAATGAGGAAGTAGGAAGAGTGACAAACAGGGGCTTAGTAGAATCAGGGAAGTGAAAACTTACAAAGAATTGGTCAGTGTAAATGGCAATTAGGCCAGCTGGGTCTGTTAGCTGGCAAATATGGAAGTTAGGATTCTGTCCTCCCACAGAGACTGGGAGACTGAGGCAACATCCTCCCTGATAATCACATTTTAAAGGGATGGCTTTCACGTCCTTGGGAAAGATACTCCTGAGTTGCAGCAGATACATATACATCTCAAAGGGACAGAGCAAAGAGCCACATTTGAAAGCCCTTTTCAGTAAATGCTCTAAGAAAGGGTCTTCTGGGCCTATCTTCAGATGTTGGCTAAAATAAACAGTAAATTATTTTGGGAGCCTTGAGTTTTCTCAGGCAGGCACTTTACAGGAGGCTAGAGTCATTCAAGGGATGAGGTCTTTCGTTCTGTGTTTAATGTGGGAGGAGGAGAGTGGACAATAGCATATGTGTTGAGAGTCTGTAGTTTTTATAGACCAAGGCTGAGACCTAGTCAGTAAGAGGGCTCAGAGGAGCCTGGCTAGAGTTTGGTCAAGAAGAGAATCTTTGTCAGGGTTAACATCTATACTCCATAACACTATATTTTAAGAATAGGGTATGCACTCAGTAAAGACTTAATGATTGTTCCAGTTAATTATATTGCTGCAGAGCAAATAGCCCTTAAGCTCAATGGCCTATAGCCACAATAATAATTTATTTCATTAAAAATTATACTTTGGGCAGGGCTCAGAGGTGAAGGCTTATCTCTGCTCCATACAGCACTAGCTGGGGCAGTTCAATTGGGGCTGGAAGATTTACTTCCAAAATGGTTCATTCACATGGCTGGCAAGATGGTGCTGGCTGTCTAGTCTGGGTTCTTAGCAGTAGGCAAGGAACTTCTGTTTCTCTCTATGTGAGTCTTTGTGTGGGGCTGCTTGGGCTTCCTCATAGCATGGTGGCTAAATTTTAAGAGTGAGGATTCTGAGAAGACTAGGCCATAAAACAGTTTTTAGGACACAACCTGGGAAGTTCTAGAAAGTCACTTTCGTCATATTTTGTTGACCAAGCCAGTGTTAAGGCCAGCCGTAATTCAAGAGGAAGGGATTCTACCTGTTGGTGAGAAGAATGTCAAAGAATGTGTGACTATTTTTCATCTACTATGCTGAGTGCTTGAATGAATGGAGTCAGTGAAAGATTCTTTATTAGCTGTCTCCTGTCTATATCTTCTGAGTTAATGTTTAAATTCCTCTTAAACATATTATGCAAAAATAAACAAGGAAAAAATCTAACCACTTGTTGCCATTCTCTTAAATCCTCCTTTCTTTGCCTCTGTGTCTCTACTGATGCTGGGTCCTCAGTCAAGACTGTCCATCCTTTCTCCTACTATTCACTTTCTATATAACTACATCTCTTTTAAGAGTCAACTAAGTTTTCTTTCAGGTATGCTTTTATGAAAGCATTCTAGATGCTCCTCCTTTGTGATTCTGTCCAACCCTGTATGGATCCTTCTAAATATATCTGCATACAGTTTTGCAGATTTTTAATGATGCATCCATTTATCTCATTAGAACTCTGTGATGCCAAGTATTGCATCTTAAATGTCTTTATATTTCCAACATTTAGCACCATTCCTGACAATTATAGCCCCTCAGTTGTTCTAAAATAAAAGACACTTAAAAGAAAACAATGACCTCTCCAAACTCCAACAATACTTGTGGACTCAAATCATCTGAGAAGTGATCGTTCAGCCAGGATTATGAATCCAAAACAACTAAGGGCTCTAGGCAACATTTTCTCTTACCTCCGAGAAATCCTCAAGGAGTCTTACTCTTTGAAGACAAGTGTTGTTTGACAAAAAGTTGTGACATCAGGTTCACTGCTCTCTCAAATTCTGCCTGGTACTCTGATTACAGTGCCTTAGCAGCTTGAATTTCCTGGGCAAGAGTACACTATGCTGTAATAATTCAGAAGCTGTTTTTTGTTCTTGAAACATATGGTGTTAGCTCAGATTTATCTTGGGAAAAGCTGGTCAGGAAGAGAAACTGCTGAAGAGCTGAAATCTCTCCCAGCAGCTAAGGAAACGATGGAGGGGCACTGGCGTCCTTCCTTGGAGAGCTCAGGCTCTCTGCCAGTTTGTGGTCCATATGCTGAACCCAAAGAGCTGCTTCAGTTCTAATAATGATTGCCTCAAGTTGCATGGGGCGGTTATTACCCCAGAGGGCTCACAGTTTCAAGCACACTTAAATGCACTCTGCTAGAAAACAGAGCCTCAGAAAAATGGATTAGCACTTCTAAGAAAAGAGTTTATTTTTATTCTTCCTGCTTACAGAGTTACAAGTTGACTTGTTCGGAGAGAGTTCTGTTTTTGCTCCACACTGATATTCAGTTGGGTGCAACGTTTTTCCTGGGGACAGCAGATAGCACAGAATGTGGTGATAGAGAAAATGCTGTTTCTTGGCTTATCTCCTGTAGAGAAGTTTGCAGCGGGGCTAAGACCACCTGAGATGAATAACATCCTGAATATTCAATCTGTATCCACCCTGTGATTTACTATTTCATTATAATAGACTGAATTTGAGCCAATGGTTTGCTCAGGAAATTAAAAAAAAAAAATCTTACTTGATTTGTTTTGTGTGCTCTTTTGAAATATTTGCTTCATCTACTCAAGTACCCCCTGCTCCCACTCTCCCTCCCCTACCCTACCCTTCCCTCTTCTCCTCTTCTTTTATTCTCTTTTTCTATATATGTGTGTCTGTGTTTGTATAAATTGACTATATAGTTACATGTATATATAACATACACTATTTGCATATATGCATATTCAGTATAAGTGTGGTTGAATGAATACACTACACCTTATGACTTGAATATTATATACTCAGATTCCTTCCAGACAAAAGGGTAAAGGTTAGTTTCCTAGCGCTCAGCAGAGAAAGATAGGCTAGTAAACATGTGGATACTCTGTACCCAGGGGAAAAGGTTTTAAGAAAATATTGGCACTAGTAAAAGGCATATAGGAAGTTGGGGAAAACACCAAATTGAAAAAGGACAAAAAGATTTTGCTAAACTTTTATTAGGAGGAAGAGAGTTCTATGAATATTGCATCTTTAGTTATAATAATGGATTAACAATGGAGAATAGCTGGAATAAGAAAATAGTCTGATTAAATATTTAATATTTTTAAGTGGTTTTATTCTAATAAAGATAAATCATATTTAACGAAAGAGGCTGACAGAGTAAAGACTTGTTTTAATACATTCATAACACTAATTTGTACTTGGCTTCTCAGGGGATGCATGTTCTAGATAGGATACCCTGATTTCCTCTGTATGTAATACAGTTTTCATGTGTGTGTGCATGTGTGTTTGTGCGTGTGGGTGTCTGTTTGCATTCATTCTGGTATGATAACGGAGAGTGTGTCATTTGTTGGAGCAGGCTAAACATTTTCTTTTAAATATTAGTAAGTTTAGAAAACTCTCTTTCAGAAAGAATAAAAGTGATAATTTCAACTCAGTTTTTCCAAATTACAATAAATTAATCGGAATAACTGAATTTGTAGTACTATTTAGAAAAAAAATAGTTAAAAGGAAACATTCTAATAAAATTACAATTCACAAAATGCCAAATTTCAAATTGAAAAATCAAAAATAGCTGTAACCTGAATATCTGGCCAACACTATTAAGATATAAGTTAGGAAATCTCACAGTTCCCCATCCACCTCACTCACCCCCTTCAAAAAAAAAGTGTTTCTCCAAAAAAAATTAAATCAGCCTTCCTAGCCGTGGCTCATTATAATAGTTTATTTACATTTTATAAAATGTTTTATAAACAGCTAATATATCTTACCTTACACCATATATATAAATGTATTGCACACACATTTACACATATACAGCCCTCCCCCCATACACTATCTTCCAAGCTGTGCTTTCAACTCAGGAGAGCAAGCACTGCAGGGTGTGTAGCCTGTTCTAATTCCAGTCACGGGACAAATGTTCGCAGCCAATAAGCACTTTGTGTTCCAAGTTGAGTGCCTTCTCTAATATATTTTATTTATTTTGCTGCTCTCTCTTGTGATGCCTCCATTTATTTTATTTTGTGGTAAACACTTTTGACCCATAATGGTTAAGAGAAACTGAATCTGCCAAACTGAAACACCTAGCTGAATATGCTCGATGTTAAAGTGGCAGTGTTATGTTGGCTATATGTAACTTCAAGGAATGGTTGAAGGAAGAGGTGGATATCAAAGATTGGTAGAAATATTTTAACGGTTTTATGGGTGTCAAAAAATACCACTCGATCAATTAGTATAAATCACTTGTAGAGCAGTGGTCCTCAAACTCAAGCATGCATCAGAATTACACAGCGGTCTGATGAACTACAGATGGCTGGCCCCATGTTCAGAGGTTCTGTCCTGTAAATCTGGGGTGGTGCTTGAGAATGCTCATTTGTAACAAGTTCTCAGGTGATACCGATGCTGTAAGTTGGGGAGCACACTTTGAGAACCATTCTTCTAGAGCAACACCTAAAGGGTTCTTCAATCTCGATTTATCATAAGTACTGAAATATTATTTGAGAATTGTTTGAAAAAAGCAAAAATGGTGCTACTAACATAACTTCCACAGAAAGAATAAAAAACAAGTATATATATATATATATATATATGGTGAGGTTTATATTAATTCCATATTCCTTTTCCACTAAACAATTAGTGAAATATTGAGTGAAGCTTTAACCAAATTTCGCATGATCTGAATCTTCAGAGACAGTATACTTCCACATTTTTCAGTGCCCTCCCATTTTGGCTACTCACCCCCGGAGTAACACCCTGGAAAACGGTCATCATCCAAACCTGCTCTACCTCTTACATCTTAAATTCTGATCTGTCAGCTTCTTACAACTGCCTCAAAGTTTCCAGGCTCTCGTTGCCGCTTTTTCTTTTCTCCCCCCTCTCTTCTCAATGTCTCAGTTCATTCTCTTCTGCCTTCTTGTTTTTCTGAACACACCTAGACCTCAAAACCAATCACCACAATCATCAAGAAATGACCGTTTCTTTCTACTGTTAAAAACACCCTTGCTTTCTTGTCATTCTTCTCCACATGGCCAAAATCATCCAATCTAATCATCTTTTCCCCTTTGATTTACTGATCATCACTAGAAAAATTAATGGTAAAACCGCCATGTGTATTTGCAACTGAAATTGTCCAATATTAATTGGACAGTAGTCATACATGTCTTATTAGTCCTCTCTGCTGGTTTTCACAATCTCTATTTCAGATTCTCATCAATGAAGTCCCTTTCTCACCATCCTCTCCCTCACACTCTGGAAAAAGATTTTCCTTCCATATTAATAATAATAATAATGGCCACCAGTTAGTTTACACCTTCGACTTCCTTCACCCTTCCCTATGCCGGTGCTTATGTCTTCTGTCATCTGTGCCTCATTGCTTCCTGCTTCAGAGGAAAACAAGAGTGGAAGCAAGAGCCAGCACACAGGTAGGGTGGGATAAGTACCTCATTTCCCTTTATATTTCTTACCACCAGAGTAGTGCCTGGGAAAGTAGGCAACACTTAAATCTTCAGAAACAAAGCCCATCTATCGCACTCTGCACTTACCATTAAAAACAGAAACAAAAACTCACTCCGTTGAAATCATTTCTTTCCTGAGTTGTCTCCTAAACTAGACTGTGAGGCTTTTTGTTCCCTGGAACTCCTACTCTTCACCTCTGTCTCCAACAACTAGCTCAGTACCTGGCACAGCACAGGGACTGCTCAGTCAATGAGTCAATGGGTCATTTGTCTGTTTTCATTGCCTCATTTCTGCTAATCCTCACTTTGGGCTCTTAGTTATCTCCCCTTAGTTTTCTCCTCTTCACAATTGTTGATACTTTTTTGTATTATCTTTCATTTGCTTATCCAAATGTTTACATCTTGTTCTTTAAAATATAAGCAAGACATAAAAGTGCTAAGAAGAATCCGACTCACGTAACATGGACATATATACACTACCAAATGTAAAATAGATAGCCAGTGGGAAGCAGCTGCATAGCACAGGGAGATCAGCTCGGTGCTTTGTGACCACCTAGAGGGGTGGGATGGCGGGGTGGGAGGGAGACGCAAGAGGGAGGGGATATGGGGATATACGTATGCCTATAGCTGATTCACTTTGTTTTACAGCAGAAACTAGCACAACATTGTAAAGCAATTATATTCCAGTAAAGATGTTAAAATAAAAAAGAATCCGACTCACCCAGAGGTAACCTTTGCTGGCATTTGTTAAGTGATATTCTGGATACAGCTCTATGCATATTTAAAATTTGCAGTCCCTGGGTATCTTACTGGTTTCTTTTGGTTTCTATTTCAATGGGGGAGGGGGTGGTGTGGTGTGGTGGTGAACTCTCCCTGGAGCAGCTGTCTGAAGATGAACAGAGTGGGGATTAAGGTCGGGGGTGTCAGGGCTTGTCTTGGAACAGTCTAAAACTTCAGTGCCTGTTTATTGTTTCAAATACCCTCTCACAAAACCTGTTATGTCTTCCAGCTTAGGAGTAGCTCTGTGCTTATCAGTGAAGTCCTGTGATGGGAATCAGATGATCCCTGCTTCCCTTCCCTTCTGGTTGTCTATGTCCAACCATCTCCCTGTGCTAAGAAGCAGGATTGAAGACAATAAGATGGCACATCAGCAGGATCCACTTTTAGGAGCCCCTCTCCTGTTCTGCACTGTAAATTGGGCTCTGCACAGGGTCACTTTCCCGTCCTCCCTCACGCCATGCACCCTTCTGTACCTTGGTAGTAGGGACACGCCTTTTCAGGACCATGTTACTTTTTCAGAGAAGTCTGTAGTTGTCCAAAGTCTGAGGAGATAAATATCAGCTTTAAGCACTTCCTCACTTTTGTCCAAATTTTAGTTTATGATAGGGATTTTTTGCTTTTTTTTTTTTTAGTTTTAGGTATGCAGTTAGGGTCCTTCCTTGCCACACTGAAACTAATTTGCTCCCCTTCCCCATGTGTATATATAAATATTAATAGAAATATAAATAATAATAGAAATATTTATATTTATATATACACATGGGGAAGGGGCAAAAAATATATATACACACATATATCTATTTCTATATCTATACATATCTATATATAGAGAGAGAGAGAAAGAGAGATATTCAGTGATGCTTAAAGGACGAGGGTAGAATAAAGATTGCTTAACTCTGCTATTTTTCATTGGAAGCCTTACCAATTTACTTTGAAATTGTTTTTATGAACAATGTAACAGAGAAGCAAAGTTAACAAAGAAAAAAAAACCTGTTTGTCCCTATCCTTTGCTCTGGGAAAGGCTTCATTTTATTGCCGTTTGACCTCAGCTCAGTTTCTCTCCTCTTTGAGGATAGCCCACCTGCCTCTGCACTGTATTGTCTGGTGTTATAGCTTGTTTGCCCTTTAGTACTGAGGGAAACATTCTGTTAGAAGTGTAAGCTCTGATGCTTTCTGGGCAAGGCTGTTACACAGTCACCCTGACGCCAGCATCTTGGGACATTACTGCTGTGGCCACTAAGTGCGCATGTTGAGGACATACGTCTTGCCAGGCACTCTGCTAAGGGCTCCTATACATTGTAATCACTTCCGCAGCCTGGGACCCACATTTTTAAAATAAAGAAATGGAACCTCATAAAACTCAAATAATTTGTGCTACTTCATCACACTAGTGGGCGGGGATCGCTCACTGTTTGACTCTAGTCTTGTCCATATTCTTGAACACTCTCCAAACTCACACCAAATAACTCACTTTCTAAACAATTTGTGTCCATTATCATGGGATTCACACATTATCACCTCATTAATTTGTTCATTTTATTGCTCATTTCCAGAATGGTCTTGCTGCTCCTTTTAACATAAAACATCTCACCTGTCTTAAAGAGCCAGTTTATAGCTCAACTTGCATCCTGTCCTTCCCCTGATTATCCCAGGAGGAAGTAATGTTTCTTCTACTATTACACTCAGGTGTGTTTGTTTCTAACACTTTTTTTTTTAAATTGAAGTATAGTTGATTTACAATGTTGTGTTTCAGGTGTACAGCAAAATGATTCAGATATATATGTATTTTATATATATATATATAATTATATATATATAATTTTTCAGATTCTTTTCTCTTAAGGGTTATTACAAATTACTGAGTATAGTTCCCTGTGCTATGCAGGAGGTCCTTGTTTGTTCTCTATTTTATGTATGGTAGTGTATATATGTGAATCCCAAACTCCTAATTTATCCCCCCCTGCACCCTTCCCCTTTAGTAACCATAAGTTTGTTTTCTATGTCCACACTTATTTTAAATGAATCAGTTCATGTCAGAAATACCTGTACCACCTTTAGTTCTCAGAATTGTAGTTTGCATCTCTCACGCTATCTGGTACAAGACTGCTTTTTTTTTTTTTAATTTTGTTTTCAATACTTGATTTCAATAAATAGTGTGAAAAGTGGAGGTTTGATCAGATGAAAAAATAGTGTAGCATTTACTATAAGAAGACTAAAGTCCAAAGTCCTAGCATTTGCTAGCTGTGTGATATTAGAAAATGCGACGGGGGCCCCTGGACCTCATTTTTGTCATCCAGAAAAATGGTAGTAATGATAAAACTACTTGTTTCAGCTTTCATTGAGTTTTTAAGAGGGAATCAAGTACCATAATAGATGTGGAAGTGTTTTATAACTCATAGAGTTCTATGTAACTCATAGAGTTCATGCCAAATAAATAAATTTATTTATTTAAAAAAGGAAAAATAACTCAATGGGAGACTTTTAAAACTCCCCTACTGTGTTGTAGGGGTATCAATTAACTATGAAGTATGGAGTAGTGAACTGTGAATGATGAAGTTCATGTTTCTGTTAAATGTAAAGAGAAAAACATATAGTAGGTACTGTTCGTATAGTAGGTTTACTGTTACGTTACATAGTGATGTGCAAATTAAAATCGAGAAAGTGTCACTTAAATAGGTTTATTCTATTCAGAGTTAAAAATATGACAGCAGCTGACCTTTATTGTTCTGCTTTATTGCAACAAAAGCTTTTTGGATGTTACTCAGTTTCTAGTGTGAATTCACTAAAACTGATAAAAGAAGTCAAATATCTAGACAAGGGTATATATTTTGGGAGACAGAAAAATTATTTTCTTACCTTCAGCAAAATCTTTCGTTGATCACAAAAGGCAAAAGTCAATCCTCAATGTTCTAACTTACAACAATTGTAATACATAAAATATACTACTTCAATGGTAATACATAAATGAAATGTAAAGGTCGTATTCTATGAGTAAAATGAAGAGATTCTACTAAATTGTGAGCTTCTTGTCTTATTAGCTTTTACATTTCCTGGACCTAGCATAATACCTATGTTGAAATAGAAGCTCCATGAGTGTTTATTGAAGTTAACAGAATTCAATTATATAAATTTAAACGTAGTTGAATTACGTAAGCAATTAATTTAGCTTAAGTAGTTTTCTTAACTGACAGTGACAAAGATAGCATTAAAATGGGCACAGAATAAGTATACCAGAGTTTTGCAAGCATTTCCTGTAAAGGGCCAGATAGTGAATGTTTTAAGCTTAGAGTATCAAAAAGCAAAATCGAGGATATTATGTGGTATTTATATACTTATTTTAAAATGTTGGGCTTCCCTGGTGACGCAGTGGTTGAGAATCTGCCTGCTAATACAAGGGACACGGGTTCGAGCTCTGGTCTGGGAAGATCCCACATGCCGCGGAGCAACTGGGCCCGTGAGCCACAACTACTGAGCCTGCGCGTCTGGAGCCTGTGCTCCGCAACAAGAGAGGCCGCGACAGTGAGAGGCCCGCGCACCACGATGAAGAGTGGCCCCCGCTCGCTGCAACTAGAGAAAGCCCTCGCACAGAAACGAAGACCCAACACAGCCAAAAATAAATAAATAAATTAATTAATTAATTAAAAAAAAAAGAAAACTTAAAAAAAAGTCTCTAAATACATTTAAAATATAAATATAAAATAGAGTATAAATATAAAACTGTAAAAACCATTCTTAAATCATATGCCATACAAAAACAGGCACCAGGCACATTTGGTCCATGTGCTATAGTTTGCTGACCCCAGAAGGAGACCTTGTGCAATAAATTTGAAGATATTTTTCACAAATTCGACCTAAATATTTCTGTAGATTTGGTCATTCATGATGCAAATTTATAGACAAAATGGTAGTGCGGTGATGGATCGAAATCGATTTCTTGTGAATTTAAAGTAAACAGTTGCAATAAATGCTTTAATTATGCCTTTATTTTGCCACATAAGTTAGCAAAGTCTAGGAGCCTCATGGCTGATGTGGGTATTAGGGCTTAAATAAGTATGGAGATTCTGTGAGAATGACACCATCAGGAGAAAAAACACCAATGGGGTTTAAAGTGCACCTCAGAAAAAGAATGGATTTAGATAAAGGGAAAATATCCTTCCCGGCAGTAGGAGGAGATTCATAAGCAAATGGGCTTCGTGAACAACGTGTGGGTGAGTTAGTGGGAGCAGGAGTAGCTGTTTGCTCTAGGGACATGTCAGGCCATTGTCCTTGAAGTCTGCCTTGTGACATAAGAGCATCTAGCATGGAAATATTAGACACAAGTGCGATCTATTTAGGAAACTGTGCTATCCTTTGCCGGAAGGAATTATGCACCTCTAACAGGACAAAATATGCAATAAAACACACATGAGTAATGGAAATTAGCTTTAATCAACTAATTTCTCTATTTTAAATGAGATTAGACTGTGGTCTATTAGTGTTGCCTTTTAAAAAGAGCCACATGCCATTTTCCAAACTACAAATTATCTTACATATAGTACCTTTGAGCAGCGTCTTAGTAAAACTTAAAAGAAAAACTGAAAAATTATGAAGAAAGGCAAGGCCCTTAACCTTTCTGAGCCTTGGTTACCTCATGGGTCAGGTGAAGAAATTTTACCTAATGATTGCTAATGACCTACTTTTAAAATGCCAGGAAGGCATGAATTTTCTATAAGTTAAATATCTAAAATGCAGAATTACTCACTGAATCACCCAAGGTACAAAGATGTACACATACGTACTATTTTAACACCTAGACTCATAGTTACCAAACTGTGTGTCAAAGTGACCTGGGGCACCACAGTGAACTCACAGAGACATCTGTCAGACTCTGTACAAACTACTGGATGGTGGTAGATCAGTTTCAACTCTTTCCTTTTAACCATGTCACATCTTTCAGGAACTAGCTTTATGGGAGTTGCTGTGACGAACGGCAGGTACCATGTGAAAATCGGTGTGGAACAGGAAATGAGAGTGGTAGTGTACAATCTGAGTCTAAGGTTTGAGAAGTTGCCCAATGACCAACAGGTTGTAAGGACATACACAATTATTGTTTAAAAAAACATAACTACATAATAAAAGGATGTTAGATATTTCATTTGTCTTGGTGGCATCATGACAATATTACTAAGGCGCTAAGCATGCTGTGAGCCAAGAAAGTTTGGGAACCTCTGAGATTATCTGTAAATCATTTCTGGGTCATGTCTTTCTAGTACATTTGATTTTTCTCAAGCTAATTAACCTAAATATTAAGTATCTCTGTCCTACTAATTGTCATTCAAAAACTCAATCACATTTGCTTTCAATCTGCAGTGTTCCAACCACAATTCCACATTGTTTACAAAACAACTCCTGACCCTTGAGAGATAAGGGTTCTTAGAGATACATGTGCATCCCTAAAACACAGTTTTCCCATAATAAGATGGTAATAGTGGTGTGGAAAGAGGAGGGAATTTTAGTCATACTCAGGAGACTTACATTTATTATAATCTTTAGTATTATCTGATACTTCCATGTATTCCTATGATACGACGAGAATTTAAAAGTTTGGGATCAGTGGTGGTTGGAGAAAGTGAGTGAGCAGAGGGGAATCTGAACAGGCTGTCTACTGGAAACTGTTAAAGTCATATTGGTGAATATAATTCCTGGCCAGGAGGTCATCAAGATGGGAAAATAGATGTGATCCGGGAGTAAACTGGCCTTTGCATGAAGGTATGGGCAATCTTTTCAAGGAAAGGGAAACATCAGACTTCTCTTAATGTTGTCAAAGGCAAGATTGAGCTTCCTGCTGGAGAAAAATTTAACATCATAAATCATCGTACCCAGTATACAAGGGAAACTAAACTCAGCCCAAATTAAAATACGGACCAAAGTAGCAAATACAAAAAAACAAAAAGAAGAGTCATTGCTTTTCTAAGTGGACATAGAAAAATATCTTTTCAGTAGCATGATGCAATGCAATGGACAGGTGCAATGGAACAGACCATAATAAGCCACAGAAACAGAGAGATAAATTAGGAGTTCAGGATTTGCAGATACAAGCTACTATATATACATATATATGCATGTATAACCGAATCACTTTGCCATACACCAGAAACTAACACAACATTGTGAATCAACCATACTTCAATAAAAAAAGAAAGAAAGGACGAAAATCAAATCAACATGAACAGAAAGGCTGGCGTCTTAAGAACTGATCTTTGCCATGTGCAGGAAGAGTCAGAGGATCCCCATAGCAGGTAAATTTCTAGGGCATTAATAAGAGGAAATATAGTCCAGTGAGATCCAAGGAAAGGTTAATATAAACCTAGCTCCCAAATTCAAATGCCAAATAAACAGGATAGGCAGCAAGAATGAGTGGACATGGATTGCGTGAAAAACAGTGAAGTAGAGAATGTTACTTGGTTAAAACGTGTCAGCAACTTTCCAGTTGTTTTGGATGATTGTCAGGTGGGAAAGAGGTACATTGATTGTCAGATCTTCTAATTTTAGATAAGCCAGATATCAGATTTTTATGTGAAATCTACTAATCTTAATATATTGACAACTAATTAAAAATAAAGTTTTGAAGACCATAGGGATCAAACAAACACGTGAAGACCAAAGTGAAATTTTGGTCTTGCATTTCTTTTGCTAAAATACTTCACCAAAACTAGTATGTAAAGATCAGTGGTTATTTGATACACAGGTTTTTTATTATACAAAATATATATATTGTGTGTGTGTGTATCTAGAAAGAGAGAGAGAGAGAGAGAGAGGAGTACAGTTACCAGTTCATCACTAATACTTACTATCTTAGTCTCTTTGGGCTGCTATAACAAAATACCACAAACTGGGGAGCTTATAAACCACAGAAATTTACTTTTCACCGTTTTGCAGGCTGGAGGTCCAAGATGAACGTGCCATCACAGTCAGGCTCTGGTGTGGGCCCCCTTCTGAGATGCATTCTGCCAGCATTTTGCTCTGTCCTCACATGGTGGGAGGAACGAAGGGAGCTCTGTGGGGTCCCACAAATAAAGAGTCCACTCCAACCATCTAATCACCTCACAAAGTTCCTGTCTCCTGATACCATCACATTGGGCATTAGGATTTCAGCATGTGAATTTTGGGGGAACGCAGACATTCAGACCACAGCAGGTAGAAAGTTTTGGTTTTCCAAATGTCTTCCAAGCTACCTCTTAGACATCAGTTTCACTGCTGGCCATGAACCCGGACCAACTCTTGTCTGAGAATTCTTGGTGACTTAATCAAATTAAATTGCACTGAAACTGAGTACAGTTCGGGGAAGGCTTTCATAAAGAAACTGTACATTTTTGCTTTAAACCCAATCCTAACATTATTTTAAATATAATTTTTCAGCCAATACCTAGAAGCAGAAAATTAGAAAGAGGAAATAAAATCTGAGGAGATTGCTAAACAATCATAGAATTTAGAAAGATCTGTTTGATCACTTGGTTTAGGAGCGACTTTTCCATATAACTACACGCATCAATAACCCCTGAGGTCATATAACTACACGCATCAATAACCCCTGAGGTCATATAACTACATGCATCAATAACCCCTGAGGTCACTATTAGAGGCCTGTATAAATAACAGTAGAGAATGACAAAGCTATTAATCAATATAAGTTTAGTTATTATCAACATATTCTATATAGGAAGACAGGATAAAATTCCAGAGAGTAGTGAAAATTTTCTACCATAAACATTTGTAAGTTTTCATAGATTTGTACTTGAAGTCCTGGAAAGCATTTTTATATGGAACATTTCATTTCCTGAAATTGCCAGGTAATATGCTACCAATGCAATGAACTGACTGCTCAAATGAGTGAGCCCAGGGAAGACGTGCAGAAGAACTAACCAAATAGACTGAGCCTGAAATGCCAACACTCAAGATTCGGAGCTAGTAAATGACTATTTTAATCCATGAAGTTTCAGGATGGTTAGTTACACAGTAAAAGGTAACTAATACAATGTGTATCTATTAGGGGTCAGCAAACTTTTCTTAAAAAGCCAGATAGTAATATTTTTTAGGCTTGTGAGTCATACAGTTTCTTACACAACTACTCAACTTTGCTCTTGTAAAACAAAAGCAGCCATAAACGATATGTAAAGAAATGAGCATGACTGTGTTCTAATAAAACTTTATTTACAAAAAGAGGTGGCTATCACACAAGTAGTTCTAGATTGCCCAGCTCTGATATATATACATATATATTTGTATGTGCACATTGAATATGTGTGTTTATATGCTCTCAGGAAATCTACAAATATATGAAGTGTTCAGTGCTTTGTGAGTAAGATAGAAAAGTAGATACTTAAGTGCAGAATGGAGAGAAAGAAGACAGTAGGTAGATTAGAGATAGCCTGGATCAAAAAGAATGAAGACCACTAGTCAGAGCAAATAGCTTAATAAGTTCAGTGTATATATATTTATTACATATATACTATTATATATGTATGTATTTATAAATATTATATAATATTTATATAAAATAGAAAACAATTATATAAAAGATAAAATATTCTATCATCTATAAATATTTATAAAATATTTCATATTTTACTTATATAGATATATATTATAATATACATTAAAATATTTTGTATTTATAATCTATATGTGTGTATTTATAAATACACACATATATACATGTATGGATTAATGTCAGTTTCTCTAAGAAACATTGCTAGCAAATTCATTCTTCATTTGTGTCAACTGCTCATTTCAGATATGATAGATATCTAGTTTATATTACTCTGAAACTTGTTTAGGAGAAATAAATCAATGAATGTCCATTTTAAACCTCTTTTTCAAGTTTAAACTCATTCCCTTGGTTCTATCTCTTAAGTAGTAATAAAAGGTTTTGCTCAAGTTGAGCCTGCCTAATCTAGACATTACACTCTTGTAAAAATAACCACTTTGATTGTAAGGAGACAGCTGGGCTGCTACAGGTTCAACCGAGACAGCTATGTAACTGTGTGGCTGACATTCAATTGGCCATGTTATCAAGACCCAAGATATTATAACAAATTTTTAATACAATTAAAGATGATGCTAGTAATAAGACTTGCAATCTGGCTAGCAGAGACCTTCAAAAAATCTTTTCTGCTTGAATAAATGTTTTTCTGACTTCATGTTAAAGATTGTGTCTCTGATCCCAGTTAAGGATCAAATTTTAAAAATATAGGTACTTCAGATCTGTATCTGTATTGAATTCTAATGGGAAGATCTTTGCTAGAATGCTTTGAAAGAGATTAGATATATTGATTCTCCTTTAAGTACTCTTAGATCACCGAAATCTCACCAATGAAGAATTTCTTTAGCTAATGACCCCTACTGGCTAGTTAACAAACTATATCATGAACGTGTAATACATTAATCCCTCAGACATGACCTGAAATCGCTAAATGAGATATCGTTTGGGTGGGCACCCTGCTCTCGGAAGCTGGGTCCGCACAAACACCACCTTCAGGCTGCAAGCCTTGGTCTCCCCACCTTCTGGGCTGCAGCGATGCAGTGACCTTGACTCCCGCTGCCTCCAGCCCACTGCCCACGCTGCACCCCGCGCCCAGTATATGACTACGTTTATGGAAGTTTTGGCAATACAATTCTTTCAGAAACGTAGTAGGCATATTATCTATTTTATTCCAGTCATGTAATCACATCCAAAGTTTTTCCTAGACATATTTCTTAAGGCTGATTGACTTCTCTAATTGTTCACCTTCATACTTTATACCTCAGTTAATGGTGATGATTTTGGGGCTTTCTGGCATAACACTTTTGAGAGAGATGACCACAGCCTTAATCTGATCTCGGCTTCAGGGCTGCAAATGAATTGTCCTTTATCATTCAGAATTTCTTTTCCTCTTACCTGTTACTGTTAGTGGCCTAAACATAAGCTTTGATAACTATTTGGCACTCTCACATCTGTACTCTTTAATTCCTTTTTATTTCTTTTGGCAATTCAGCCAATTCTTTCCCAGAGAAACTTTTTATTATATTACTATCTCAATACACACAATTACTCTTACCCTTTCCAACCATTTTCTCTAGAGATATAGGCTCAGTGGGCCTACTATGAGTCTACTTCCTAAGTTACTGTGGACAACAATTTTACCAAATGGTTTACAGCTGCATAGCATGTGTCTCCATCCAAACTGCTTCCAATATCAGTGCCTTTGCTGCTTGCTGCCCAAGCACTAAGCCACTGGAGTGTATTTTAGATTTTATAACAAGACCTTATTTCCTGGTACCAAAATCTCTGTTTTAGGTTTGTCGATATTACTTCTCACTCTGAGAAATAATCATGTTTATTTCTTGTGTTTTCTTGTTTATTACCTGCCCTTTCTTATTATTACATGAGTTTTATGAGTTTACTGTTTATCTTTCATCACTTTATCTCCTGCATCTAGAACACTGTCCGACTCACAGAACACACTCAATACATAACTCTTTAATATATGAATAAATAAGTAGTTTGTTTTGCTTGTTTCATAGCCAAGATTGTATTTCTAGACCTAAATAAATGTATTTCAAATGTTTTACATGACCATAGTATGAAATCTTGGAGCTATATATATACACACACATACAGTAGCAATCTATAGTATCCTTAGTAACTATATATGATCTCCTTGGTTCTTCACACTAAGTGAAGTCTCATCAGTGTGATTAAGAGGTAGTGTTTTTTTCTTTTTTCTTTGCCAATAACTCAGTGAGAGACCAATGCCTTCCAACATTTTTACATAACACCAAAAATGTCTGATTAGCTAAATAAAAAATTTACTTAATCTTATCTTTTGTTAGAAAAGAATATGTTTTATAAAATGATCGACAGACATAGAGAATGGACTTGAGGACACCGGGAGGGGGAAGGGTAAGCTGGGACAAAGTGAGAGAGTAACAATGATGTATATTCACTACCAAATATAAGATAGATAGCTAGTGGGAAGCAGCTGTATAGCACAAGGAGATCAGCTCGGTGCTTTGCGACCACCTAGAGGGGTGGGATAAGAAGGGTGGGAGGGAGACGCAGGAGGGAGATGCAAGAGGGAGGGGATATAGAGATATACGTATGCATACAGCTGATTCACTTTGTTATACAGCAGAAACTAGCACAATATTGTAAAGCAATTATACTCCAATAAAGATGTTAAAAAATAATAATAATAAATTAAATACAATGGTTGTCTAAATTTACTGCATTTCCCTGGAAAGAATCTAATTTGCCAAAAATGACTCAGAATTGATTTTATATTTTACCATTTGTCCTTAGCACCCACTCAGGCCTAGGTCTGCCTCTTTACTGACTGTGCTTTCTTATACTATTTCTCTTAGCAGACCACTGTGTGATTCTAAAAATCCACACAATGCAACACATCGAAATGTGCTAGCACAGTTATAGATCGTTGACTAGGTGACTAAGTCTAATAAGTTAATATCAATCCTAGACAAACAAAAATTTATATTTTCTAACAAAATACATGCTGAAATTGAGCACAGTCATCTGGTGAATCATTCATTCTTCTGTTTGTTGTTTCTTTTTAATTACACACATTTTCAGTGATTATATTGAAAAATACTCAGGCAAAGACTCCAAATAAATAAGTAAAAACCCTTGGAAGAAATACTACATACTGATGGCAACCCAAAGGTTAAAACCTTTGTGACTTAAAAAATTAATAATTAATTTTTATTTTTTTGTATGACTTAGCTGCTTTAAAACACAGGTCAAATTAACTACTGACATAATCCAGGTTTTTAAACTTTGTTTTCTAGTTCTAAAGACATGAGCATACATATAATTTCCATCACTTAAAGCTATTTTGGCATCATTGTGATGGCCTACTGTACTTCTGCAAATTCCTTTATCTTCCTTACTGTTCTGTGATTCTTCCTGTCAATGCCGTGTCTCTGATAATGTCACTTTGAACAGTGATTGTGTGAATGCTTGGAATTACTGATAATTTCCACAGACAGCATCTTGTAGTAAAGCAGTAAGGAAATATTTTTCTATTCTGTGCAAGTGTCTTACAGTGACTGATTTCCTACAAGATGGCTTTCTTTGCATCCAATGCAAGGACTCTCATCCCAAGAGAGAACTGTATGCACAAATGAGAAACGGTTGAAAAAATTTCTTAAAATAGAACTGCATTGGAAGATGCATTCTCTCTTAACAAACTCCTGAATTTTTGTAATCCCTAATTAATAAGGATTATCATAATTCCAAACACAGAATATTTTGAGGTAACAGACATGTAAAATCTTTCATCTTGATAATTTTTATAATACTTTATTGATTGTTATAACTTGAAGAGAATAGAAATTCCTTTCTATAGAAACTACCTATTTGACAATCTATTGCTTAGTCTAATTGTTTACAAAGCTGAATTACCTTAAAATATTAAAACTCTAAGTTTAAAAATAAAATTCCTTAGTAAGAGAAAGGGGAAACAAGGGAGTTGATGGGAAATACAATAAAGAAGGAGCAATAAAAAGGGTTTTGCATTGGTTACAGCTTTTGTTTATTTTAATTTCATTTCTAAGTGCTATTTCAACCTTATTTTTTATAAGGTTGACTGTATGTCAGATAGCTGGAAACTTTAAGTCTATATGTTTAAAACCAGGCCCATAAATTTGGACAGATACTGTTTTAACAATGACTCAGATTAGCTAGACAGGTGCATAGACAGACAGGTATAGATAGATAGATAGATAGATAGACATATATATACATTATGATATATATATATATATATATATATATATACAGTGCAACATCTTTTTCAGTTTAAGTCAAAATGCTCTTATGCATTACTATTTGATCATAAACTCAAAATGTACTCTAAAATGCTAATTTCTAGAAAATATAATGCCTAAGGCAATTTTACAGAACTTGTGATTTGTGCCATTACTGTCTTACTTATTATAATTTCAAAAGATTTATAGAACATTTCTAGTCAGTCTTTTTAAGAAAACCTGAACACACAAAGTTTAAAATAAGAATTTTCATTTTTTTAAAGAATATATTAATATATTTTCATCTCTGTTTAGAGGGGAAAGGAAATTGAAGGACATTTATTTTATTGAAAATCATACATATCTTGATTAATATAAGCTTTTGAGATTACTTCATACAAGATTAATCTTCTCATAATTATCATTGTTAATCTGATAATGCAGGGTAACATTGATTCACCCATTGTTTTTCATGGTGCTTGCTTTCTCTTTCACCAGGTTATTTCCCAGGGTGATACATGGGCCCTTTTTGAATATTGATCCCTGGAAAAAATAATCTAACCATTCCCAATATGTGTGTATCTTAGCTAATGTAGATGAAATATACAGAAGTAAATTGCAGATTTGTGAATCTGGAGTAGGATCAATGGGTCATAGCACTTATAGACTAGGGTTTTCAAACTTAGATGTCAACAGAGGCTTGGTAGGTAATATCAATGGATTGAACAGGCAGGGTATAATCTGATAGACTGTTATGAATATGAAAGCCTATCTCCCCTCAAAAATAGAGAATATCTACTAAGGTGAAACAATTGTTTCCTTGCTGAAATGTAGACTAGATAGTGCAGCATAGGAAGAGAAGTCAGAAATCCATTTTTTGAATGTCTTCTCAATTCAATGTAGGTATCTAATTCAAATTATTAAACAATATACAAACCATACAAAATATATCTCTGTGAACTATCAACAGCCAGTTTTAAACCTATGTATAGATCATGTGTAAAGATGACAAACTTGCTATAACAGAAAGACATATGCAATATTTTAAATTGAATTTTAGTATTTTTCAACACTAGTTAGTCATGGGTCCTATCATTTCTTATTATCTTACCTGTCAGCTTTTTAAATTTATTTCCTTTTGGGCCTTTGAATACCCTTGAGATTATAACCAAGTTGGTGTCAAAATCCCTATGACAATGTCAGTGTGACCACTCATCAGTGGAAGAGAGGGTGGGTGTATGGTTGGGATGGGGGTGAGAGATTTAGGAGATTGTTTGACAGCTTGTATTGGGGAACTGAGGCAATTCCTCTTCCCTATCAAGCAAGGCACCTCTTCATCCATTTGGGTATCTCTAGCTATATGGAAAAAACACGAATTCATGTCACTAAGTGTGTTTTATGTTAAAATATCAAGAGAATTCTAATCTAAAATAATAGTCCTAGGACATTAAAAAAAAAAAAAAGAATTGAAACCATGTCCAAAATTTGGTTTGAGAAATTAAAAATTTTGAAGGCAATAATTAGCAGAAGAGGCAAATGAAAAATGGCCAGAAAATTGAGGTAGACAGAATTCGCCTACTGGTGGAACTATTTTTGCTCCTGCATTTCTCCTGAACTCATCCCCACCCCGACATGGGCTCTGCTCCTGGTTAACTTATGGAATAAATTGAGATGGTTTCAGGATGGAAAAAAACATCCTCAGGGGATAATCCTGACATGGCTAAAAATGTAACCTCTCCATGGAAAATCAAGTTTCAGCTTTATATCTGTTCCACCTCTGCTTCCTTGAACTGACCTTGTTAATGGTAAGCCATTTCTCAGTCACTGAGACTGATCCTGGAGACAAGTTGGCTTCTGGTAAATCCAGTCCCTTGGGAGACAGTTCTAAGCAAAGTTTCTGTGCCTCAGGCAATGAATCTCATCACACTGGTTTCTCATTTAGAGTCACTCACTCCAGTAAGTGATGCCTTGACCATTTTAATACTCAGCTGGCATGTCAGCTGTGTCCCATGCTGACAAACACATAGATGTCAGTAACTGAACAGCATTCTTTTCTAGCTTCTGGCCTGAGGGCCCAAACAAACCCACTTACAGGGCTGACAGTATTAGCAACCTTTGAAATCATTGAATGAAATGCCTTCACTTTTTTTATTCAGTTATATATTTACAATGTATATTCCACATAGTTTTGTTTCTAGCTAAAATCATATTTTAGGTTAAAGGCAGCATTTTTTTTAACATCTTTATTGGAGTATAATTGCTTTACAATGGTGTGTTAGTTTCTGCTGTATAATAAAGTGAATCAGCTATACATATACATATATTCCCCATTTCTCCTCCCTCTTGCGTCTCCCTCCCACCTTCCCTATCCCACCCCTCTAGGTGGACACAAAGCACTGAGCTGATCTCCCTGTGCCATGGGGCTGCTGCCCACTAGCTATCTATTTTACATTTGGTAGTGTATATATGTCCATGCCACTCTCTCACTTCATCCCAGCTTACCCTTCCCACTCCCCGTGTGCTCAAGTCCATTCTCTACATCTGTGTCTTTATTCCTGTCCTGCCCCTAGGTTCTTCAGAACCTTTTTTTTTTCTTTTTAGATTCCATATATATGTGTTAGCATACGGTATTTGTTTCTCTCTTTCTGACTTACTTCACTCTGTATGACAGTCTCTAGGTCCACCCACCTCGCTGCAAATAACTCAATTTCGTTTCTTTTTATGGCTGACTAATATTCCATTGTATATATGTGCCACATCTTCTTTATCCATTCATCTGTCGATGGACATTTAGGTTGCTTCCACGTCCTGGCTATTGTAAATAGAGCTGCAGTGAACATTGTGGTACATGACTCTTTGAATTATGGTTTTCTCAGTGTATATGTCCAGTAGTGGGATTGCTGGGTCGTATGGTAGTTCTATTTTTAGTTTTTTAAGGAACCTCCATACTGTTCTCCATAGTGGCTGTATCAATTTACATTCCCACCAACAGTGCAAGAGTGTTGCCTTTTCTCCACACCCTCTCCAGCATTTATTGTTTGTAGATTTTTTGATGATGGCCATTCTGACTGGTGTGAGGTGATACCTCATTGTAGTTTTGATTTGCATTTCTCTAATGATTAGTGATGTTGAGCATACTTTCATGTGTTTGTTGGCAATCTGTATATCTTCTTTGGAAAAATGTCTATTTAGGTCTTCTGCCCATTTTTGGATTGGGGTGTTTGTTCTTTTGATATTGAGCTGCATGAACTGCTTGTAAATTTTGGAGATTAATCCTTTGTCAGTTTCTTCGTTTGCAAATATTTTCTCCCATTCTGAGGGTTGTATTTTCATCTTGTTTATGGTTTCCTTTGCTAGGCAAAAGCATTTAAGTTTCATTAGGTCCCATTTGTTTATTTTTGTTTTTATTTCCATTTCTCTAGGAGCTGGGTCAAAAAGGATCTTGCTGTGATTTATGTCATAGGATGTTCTGCCTATGTTTTCCTCTAAGAGTTTTATAGTGTCTGGCCTTACATTTAGATCTTTAATCCATTTTGAGTTTATTTTTGTGTATGGTGATAGGGAGTGTTCTAATTTCATTCTTTTACATGTAGCTGTCCAGTTTTCCCAGCACTACTTATTGAAGAGGCTGTCTTTTCTCCGTTGTATATTCTTGCCTCCTTTATCAAAGATAAGGTGACCATATGTGCGTGGGTTTATCTCTGGGCTTTCTATCCTGTTCCATTGATCTATATTTCTGTTTTTGTACCATACTGTCTTGATTATTGTAGCTTTGTAATATAGTCTGAAGTCAGGGAGGCTGATTCCTCCAGCTCCGCTTTTCTTTCTCAAGATTGCTTTGGCTATTCAGGGTCTTTTGTGTTTCCATACAAATGTGAAATTTTTTGTTCTAGTTCTGTGAAAAATGCCATTGGTAGTTTGATAGGGATTGCATTGAATCTGTAGATTGCTTTGGGTAATATAGTCATTTTCACGTTGTTGATTCTTCCAATCCAAGAACATGATATATCTCTCCATCTGTTTGCATCATCTTTAATTTCTTTCATCAGTGTCTTATAGTTTTCTGCATATAGGTCTTTTGTCTCCTTAGGTAGGTTTATTCCTAGGTATTTTATTCTTTTTGTTGCAATGGTAAATGGGAGTGTTTCCTTAATTTCTCTTTCAGATTTTTCATCATTAGTGTATAGGAATGCAAGAGATTTCTGTGCATTAATTTTGTATCCTGCTACTTTACCAAATTCATTGATTACCTCTAGTAGTTTTCTGGTAGCATCTTTAGGATTCTCTATGTATAGTATCATGTCATCTGCAAACAGTGACAGCTTTACTTCTTCTTTTCTGATTTGGATTCCTTTTATTTCTTTTTCTTCTCCGATTGCTGTGGCTAAAACTTCCAAAACTATGTTGAATAATAGTGATAGAGTGGGCAACCTTGTCTTGTTCCTGATCTTAATGGAAATGGTTTCAGTTTTTCACCATTGAGAACAATTAAAGGCAGCATTTTGATTCTGTTCTAAATGGCAGAGACATCAAGACATTGGCATTTATTTTTTTGTTTTGCTTATGTTATTATGATGTCAAATAAAAACAAATCTGGATCTAGATAAAGAGAAACTTTATTGGAAAACATTATTGCAAAGGAACTGGGGGATGGACTTTTACAGTAGGAAGAAGGGGGCTATTGCAGTAGGAAGAACATGTAACCATGAGGTCTGCCAGCTTCTCAACGGTTGGTGGGAAAGGTTCTTCTCTTCATAAGGAGGAGTAAACAAAGCTACAAAAATACAGGTTTGCAGAAGTGAATAAGCAAGGGTGAGATGGAAGGATGGTAGAGCGGAGACTGTTTTATGTTGCTGTCTGAACTATTCTGAAGATGGGATCTTAAGGAGGGGTTGTATACAGGCTCAGGCTAAGGATGGATCAAAATACAGAGGCCTGGGTGAAGAAGAGAAACTTAACCAGAGTTTGGTTACAAGCATTTTGTTCTGATTGATCAGTGGGGACTCAACAGTTCATCTAATCATTTACAAGGCAAAGAATGAGAATTTGGAGGTTCTGCCTCTGACCTTGTCAGAGGCAAACAAGAGGAACATCTGTAGTCTTACCTAAATCATATGGGGATGGCTGGTTCCTTGCAACAATCTTTTACCTCAACACGAAGGGGTGGAGGGATTGCTTAACCATTGCTACTTTCCAGAATCACAGGGCTCAGATACAACTCAACATTGACGATAAGGATTTCACAGTTAGGCACAAAGGGAAAGTTTAAAATAGTCTGAACTCAAGAAACTAGAATCCCATTGGAGGGATGTTCCCTCACATAGCTTAAGAAGATAATCCATACCTGCAGGGCAGTGGTTCTCAGCTGGGGTTGATCCCTTCACCTTTCACCTTGTGGACACATGGAAATATTTCTGATTGTCCAAATGGAGGTAAGGATGCCACTGGCATCCAGTGGGTAGAAGCCAGGGATGCTGTTAAACATCCTACAATACACAGGAGAGTTCCACAAGAAAGATTTATCTAGACCAAACTTTCAGTAATGCTGAGGTTCAGAAACTCTGCTTAGGGAAAAAAAAAAAAATTGAGAACTGGATAATTCTCTGCCATTGTCTGGCTATGTAGACTCTCAAAAGTCAGTTAGCTAGTTTGAGCCTAAATTTCCTTATATGTTACCTGGGAACAATGCTATTTATTTCATAAGGATTGTTGTAAGGATTAATGAAGGAAAATCTGTGTAAGTACCTACCACAGGATCTCGTAAATAAAAGTCAGATAGAAAATATTAATTACTTATCTATTTCCCAATTTTCCTTCCATCTGCTTTTATCCATTTCTCATATTGGCTCCTCCAGACTAACTTTTTTGGTCATCACCCATGTCCCAGTGTTTGGGCAGAGAGGCTAACCTCAAGAACCTGGGGTTGGGAGGACAGAGAACAGAGCTTGAGTACCACCAGGATTAGCTTTATGAACTTAGGTAAAACAATTAACTTACTCTCTCTGTGTTTTAGTTTCCTTAACTGTCCAAAGGATAAAAAGACATTTTCCCTTACCTGTCTCAGGGATGAAAATAAATAAGTTAATAGGGAAAGCAATGGCTTGCCCAGAAGTGATCAATAAATGATTTTTGCTTCAACAAGATGTGAAAGCACTTTCAGAAGTTATGAGCATTATCTAAATTGAGGGGTTTAAGTGGCCATTAAAATTTATTTCACTTATAATTTATTTACCATCTTTTGATCGTAAGTGTTCTTTAATTTTTTAAAGTTATATTTTAAATTAAATAACTATCTACAAAATTTTAAAAAATATGTATAGATAAATCTCAAATTAAGAGTACAAAATTCCTCACATACTCATATCCATTTCTACTCTGGATCATTAATTTCTTTTCATAATTTCTGAGTTTTATTTCTTTGGGTAGTTTCCTTTGTATATTTAAAATAAGTATTTTGATTTTTCATGATTTATTAATTTTAGATGGTATTATTTGATTCCATTCTTCAAAAGATTAATCATATAGTGACTTACCCAACTATATATGTCTCTTCTCCTTCCTCTCCTAAAGTTTATTGTTTATGTTATTATTTTAAAGTTTCAAAGTTTATAAACTTCACATTTGATATGTAAGTAGTGTGTTCCAGCTTTACTTTGGGTTGATTTCAAAAATAAGTGTGGTAAAAACAATATTTGCAGTTTTTCAATTATGTAAATATTTTAAATTATATAACTATGTAACCCCAAAAATGAAATTAAAACCGTAGAGAAGGGAATGCAGTCCTATGAAACTGACATGCTAATGCTCAAAGGAGAATGTCCCAAGCATCTGCATCTAGTGATGCTTCCTTTGTTTTCTTTTGAGCTTACATTTTTTCCCATACATTTTCAGTGACCACTAATTCGTAATCATCTTGTCATTTTCTTTCTTAAATGCTTTTTAAAAATATGTTGCTCTGTAGGTTTCTGTTGCAGGTTGGTTCCCCAGGTAGCAGACTGTGAGACAGAGATTTGTGTTCAGAAAACTTATTGAACCTTGCTCCTAAGGATCGACCTGGTGTGGGATGAGAGGAAGGGGGATGGGTTAAAAAAAAACAAGCAGGATTGGGTAAAAGGAAAGGCTGGGCTGTGAAACATAACAAAGTCTTCAACTGATCCCAGGAGGAGCTCCTGAGCTGAGATGCCCCTTCAGAATTTTCCCAAATTGGGCCAAGGGAGTAGGCGTCATCGGTGTGGGTTACAGCAAGGAAGGGGCATGATGTTGTGTACGGTGGGTGGTTCCCATCAGCAGGACAATATTGGGGCGGTAGGTGGGGAGGATATCAGCTGCAACCTATCAGCCACCAGTAATCCCAGCAGCAGGGGGAATGCACGCTTCAGACCTGAAAGGGGTGACAGGGAGGGGAGGAATCTGGGCAGCACACAAGGGAATCCAAAACCGTCCCCAAGGAGTCATTTCTCATATGAGATCCTTGAACATGTGAAAATCTAGATTCGTCTTTTTCTTTATGCTTCACTGGTAATTTGTCTGAGTAGATATTCTTTTTGTCAGGTTGTTTTTTTATTGTCTTCTTAGCACACAGTGTTCGGATAAGTCAGTCTGCCCACCAGATGCTTGCTGTATGTTGTACCTATTTTTTTCTCTCTATGGCAGATTGAGGAATTTCTCTTCATTCTTGAAGTTCTGAAACTTCTCAGGAGATGGGTCTTTTTTCATTCTAATCAACATTTCTAAGTGTCTATGGTATGAAGATGTGTCCTTTTCTTTAGCTAAAGAAAATATTTGTAAATCATTTATTTCATTGTTTCTTTCCATTTGTCATCACAGTTCTTTTCATCTACAACACTTACTGAATAAGACCTAGAATCCTGGGTCTACCATGGCAAGAATCTTTCCTCAGACTATACTTCCTTTTGTCTTTTTTTCTCTTTTTGTCTTCTGAGGCATTTATCCAATTTTTATCTTTCACATCAGCTAGATTCTTAGCTTTATTTATTTTGCTTTTCATTCCATACGCTGACTTTTAAAAATATCTAGGTACTTTCTTTTTCTATTAATACCCCTTTTCTTTGGACAGCAATCTCTTTTTTAAATGAAATAAATGCTTGTTTTCCTCTGAATACACTAAATCTGTTTTGTAGATGTTCTTTTCTTCTGTGCGTCATTTCTATTTCTGCCAAGTCAGCTGTATGTTTCCTCACCCTGGTATTTGCTTTAATGTTTTGTTCACATGCTTGGTGATTCATGGTTCATTATTTCATGAATAAAAACACAACTAATTTGACTAGTATAGGTTGTTTTCATAGGTTTACTCTGCAGATACTTTTAAATCTGTTTCCCTAAGTGACTAAGTTACGTATGCATGGTGTGTGTGTGTGTGTGTGTGTATCACTGTGGACTACATTTTCAGTATAAGTATATGTATGTATATATACTTAATATATAATTGTATGTATTTATATTAAATATATATATTAGTTTACATGTGTTTATATATACTATATATGTTGATATATATTTATATATGCTATATTTTGTCTTGTTTTATATATTTTACATGTTATGTTTTATATGATGTATATGTTTATATATATTACTTATATATAGTATTGTAATATATATATATATATAGCCACACTATGTATATGTGTCCTCTTCTTTTTTAATCTAAGTGACCTGAATGTTTTTTGCCTCCAAACATCTTCTCTAGTAGCCTCAAATGCTCATTATTTTCAAAACGTATATTTTTGGTCATATTTTCTGCCCTTTTCTTTCCATAAGCATCCTGGTTTTTACTCCTCAGTCCTAATCCCACACCTTGGCCCCAGGAAGATAATTTTAATCTGATTAGTCAGCAATGAAACCGTAATTAAGTCATTCTCACTAATGTTGAGTGTGCACTAAATCATACACATCTATCTTTTCTGCCTCTATTTTTCTTCTATCTCTTCTCTATTTCTGTGGTGCTTATATGTAGGTGGAAGAGCCACTAGTGTCTAGTTTTCCAAAACTGGCCATCTTATGCTCATTTCCTCTCTACTTCCTTTATCAGTGTGACAGTCTGAGGGTGATAAGTTCTTGAGGTAAAGACTTTTGGGCAAAATATAAAGTCCCACGTAGGCTACTCAAATCTAGACTCTACCAGAGCTGCATATTAAGATATCAGGCTTTTATGCAGCCCTTACAACTGTGGTTTGGTTCTTCTATTATTCCTCTTGTGTATTGCCCTATTGAAAACATAGACAAAAAAATATATATATATATAATGGGCAAGCATTTGATTTAATGAAAACCTCACCCTAAATCCTAACAGTACCCATTCATACGTTCTGCTATGTCTACATGAATCCATTTACAATGATAAATATTTATGAAGAAAAAAACCCATTTATCAATCAGCATCCACCAATGTTTTTTTCTCAAAGGATTATATTCACAATCTAGATCCTCTCGTGCCGTCAGACCCCCCACCTTTGCTCCCCAACCTGCTCAGGAGACTGCTTTTTAATTATGATGCCACTCATTTCACTCCAACTAGGTAAAAATAAAAGCATATTTCAATAAAAATTGAGTATTTTTATACTGATAACATTGATGAAAGTCTAATTTAACTAATAACATTTCCTTCACATAATCTTTGCATTTTATCTAATATTAGTATCTATTACTAGAATTAGTAACATTACTTTCGACATGCCTCTCTCCTTGTTGGAGGAGGTCATTGAGAGGACATGACCGCTGGTTGACCCTTGGAGCTGGACTCGGGACTCGGGCAATGGAGAATCCTTTCCTCCTCCGCTGTCCTTAGAAAATACGTTCTGCTCACTGTTGCTGCTCTAGGAGCTACTTCAAAGATGCAGCCTTAAGAGAGTCGTATGTTAATAAGACCATGTGGACTGTATACAGGACAGCCCCATTAAAGCCTCTACATAAATTCTTAAAATTCTAGTGGGCCGGTGTGGTGATCTACCTGTCTTGAGGTCACCCAAGACACGACTCATGTAAGTTCCCTTGCTCATAAAAACTGCCACCTACCAGTCTGGAGGGGTCTGCCTCTTTCTTTGGTTTCTCCTTGCCCACTGTGTATGGGGGTCAGTTTTAAATTTCACCTGGGCAATTCCTGAGATTTAGGAAAACACTTCTGACTCTGACATACCAATGTGTTTCTACTGATATTTTGAGACTTAGGAGTGTAGCATTAACACATTAGCATAGATTAATTCCTTGATTTAATCAGAAAGCTCAAACAAAGGAAGAGGGACATAAACGGTTTGTTAAGAATGAAGAGGATCCAAAGCATTCCATTACCTGCAAAGGGTGTGCTTGCCTATGTATACTGTCGTGTGTGCACTGGGGACCTGGGCAGAGGGAGATTCGTAGGACATGTTATAAAAAATTGTCCCTTCTTCCTAATTTTGCCAAGAGCTTTTGTTGATCCCCAAAGTCACTGTGTTCAGAGATAGTGAAACTGCAGAGCATTGTTTGAGGAAATGACAGAGCTCTGGGAAAAGTGTAAATGCCCCAGAGGACAGAAAGGTGTGAAGTGGCTTGCTTGGGCTTCAGAGTCTGTCACTCTGTTGCTGCGGCAACCAATGCTAGCGGAGAAATAAGATCCATGGTTACCTTTCTGGTCGTGTTGAGTTGTTGGGGAAAAATTTAAAAAGAATTTGGATCATCCATTCCCTGGAGACCCATTTGAATCATCGAAGCTTAGTGTCATTTGTCTGTATGTCTTTCAGCTATGCATTCCACATATCAATTTGTTTAAATGGTGGGTGCCTATGCCAAATCTAATTATCCTTTATCTCACAGAGTCATTAATCATTTCTATCCATTATGCATTGACTACTGATAGCTACTCCAATCTTTAGTACATGAAACTTTAATATGCATTAGAATACCATGTTTATAAGTGGCATTTATCCCTGAAACGTACTGCATGGCATTTCTTAGTTAGATGAAAGATTTTGGCATGAAAACTGGTGGTGTGCTTTATGTTGCTCTTCTAATAATCTATACAAATAATAAAATAAAAACAGTATGCTAGAGACAATTGCGAAGCTGCTGATAATTATTCATTATAATGTTAATTAGCACAGTAGAGTGAAAATATTATACAACCTAAATAGTATCCAAGAATCTCAAAACACAGCGAAAACAAATTATAAATTATCAAAAGCATCGGGGGCAAACGATGTGAGGGGAATATTTTCCTAGTTAAAATTTTAAAATAATGTAATACTAGGGGTAACTATAGCATTCTCTAGCTGTTCAGCATCTTCAGTTGCTGCATTCTACACAATGCCTATTGCCCCATATGTATTTTGACTTTTTATTTTCCTCCAAAATATGTGGTGGTACTGAAATAGATGTAAACAATGATCAAGTTCAAAACATTTTTTTTTCAGACACTTAGAGAGTCCATTGCACAGCAGAGATTTGAACTCAGATTTCATGACTCCAACCTATGGCTATTTCATCCACGGATAGTAAGGGATGTAACCAAAATTTTTCAGTGTCTCCTACATAACCAGTTACTATACATAGTACCATTACATATTATTTTCACTATTGAGAAGGCCAATTATTTATCTATACTATATCTATATTTCCATCTGTAAATCTGTCAGCTATCTATCTTCTTATTAACATATCTATCTATATAGAAAACAATGGATCTGCCAAGATTTGAATCCTAGTTTGTCATATTTAAATTGTAATTTGAGTATTTCCAAACACTCGACCTTTTTTAGTTTCATATAATGCTGGGGAAGTAAAAATAACATTTTCTCTATAATGAAAACTAATGTTAAATTAATGTTAAATGTCAAAGATTTCACAGAGACCTCTTAATCCAATTCCCCTATTTTAAAGGTGAGAAAATGGAGGTCCAGCAAAGGTTACTGCTTTGCACATTTATATGATTATTTTTACTGTTTCCTAACTTGTAATCTTGTTGATATATTTACTACACCACCACACTTTGCTCTTGAGCTGCTCATAATTGGAATATCATCCCATATTTTCTTTCATTTTCTCTCCTTGTAGCGAAGATCTATATGTATTGTAAGATTGAGCTCAAAACCTTTGTCTTCCATAAATCCTTACCAAATTTCATTATTTAAAATTTATTTACTTATTATTTTTGAGTTTCCTAAAAGTTTTATTTTTTTAAATTAATTTTTATTGGAGTATAGTTGCTTCACAATGTTGTGTTAGTTTCTACTGTACAGCAAAGTGAATCAGCTATATGTTTATATATATCCCCTCATTTTTGGATTTCTTTCCCATTTAGGTCACCACAGAGCACTGAGTAGAGTTCCCTGTGCTATACAGTAGGTTCTCATTAGTTATCTATTTTATACATAGTATCAATAGTGTATATATGTCAATCCCAATCTCCCAATTCATCCCACCCCCCTTCCCCCTTTTCCTCCTTGGTATTCATACATTTTTTCTATGTCTGTGTCTTTATTTCTGCTTTGCAAATAAGATCATCAATACCATTTTTCTAGATTATACATATATGCATTAATATATGATATTTAGTTTTCTCCTTCTGACTTACTTCACTCTGTATTATAGTCTCTAGGTCCATCCACATCTCTACAAATGACCCAATTTGGTTCCTTTTTATGGCTAATATTCCGTTGTATATATGTACCATATCTTCTTTATCCATTCCTCTGTTGATGGACATTTAGTTTGCTTCCATGTCCTGGCTATTGTAAATAGTGCTGCAACGAACTTTGGGGTGCATGTGTCTTTTTGAATTATGGTTTTCTCAGGGTATATGCCCAGTAGTGGGATTGCTGGGTCATATGGTGGTTCTATTTTAGTTTTTTAAGGAACCTCCATACTGTTCTCCATAGTGGCTGTATCAATTTACATTCCTACCAACAGTGCAAGAGGGTTCCCTTTTCCCCACACCCTCTCCATGGTTTATTGCTTGTAGATTTTTTGATGATGACCATTCTGACTGGTGTGAGGTGTTACCTCATCATAGTTTTGATTTGCATTTCTCTAATAATTAGTGATGTTGAGCATCTTCTCATGTGCCTCTTGGCCATCTGTATGTCTTCTTTGGAGAAATGTCTATTTAGGTCTTCCACCTATTTTTTTTGATTGGGTTGTTTGTTTTTTGATATTGAGCTGCAGAAGCTGCTCATATATTTTAGAGATTAATCCTTTGTCAGTTGCTTTGTTTGCAAGTATTTTCTCCCATTCTGAGGGTTGTGTTTTTGTCTTGTTTATAGTTTCCTTTGCTGTGCAAAAGCTTTTAAGTTTCATTAGGTTCCATTTGTTTATTTTTGTTTTTATTTTCATTACTCTAAGAGATGGGTAAAAAAGATCTTGCTGCGATTTATGTCAAAGAGTGTCCTGCTTATGTTTTCCTCTAAGAGTTTTACAGTGTCCAGCCTTACATTTAGGTCTTTGAACCATTTTGAGTTTATTTTTGTGTATGGTGTTAGGGAGTGTTCTAATTTCATTCTTTTACATGTAGCTGTCCAGTTTTCCCAGCACCACTTATTGAAGAGGCTGTCTTTTCTCCATTGTATATTCTTGACTCCTTAGTCATAGATTAGGTGACCATAGGTGTGTGGGTTTATCTGTGGGCTTTCTCTCCTGTTCCATTGATCTATATTTCTGTTTTTATGCCAGTACCATACTGTCTTGATTACTGTAGCTTTGTAGTATTGTCTGAAGTCAGGCAGCCTGATTCCTCCAGCTCCATTTTTCTTTCTCAAGACTGCTTTGGCTATTCAGGGTCTTTTGTGTTTCCATACAAATTGAAAAAATTTTTGTTCTAGTTCTGTGAAAAATGCCCCTGTAATTTAAGAGGGATTGCACTGAATCTGTATATTGTTTTGGGTAGTATAGTCATTTTCACAATATTGATTCTTCCAATCAAGAACATGGTATATCTCTCCACCTGTTTGTATTGTCTTTGATTTCTTTCATCAGTATCTTATGGTTTTCTGCATACAGGTTTTTGCATCCTTAGGTAGGTTTATTCCTAGGTATTTTATTCTTTTTGTTGAAATGATAAATGGGATTTTTTCCTTAATTTATCTTTCTGATCTTTCGTTTTTAGTGTATAGGAATGCAAGAGATTTCTGTGTATTAATTTTGTATCCTGCAACTTTACTAAATTCATTGATTAGCTCTAGTAGGTTTCTGGTGGCATCTTTAGGATTTTCTATATTATCATGTCATCTGTAAATAGTGACATTTTTACTTCTTCTTTTCCAATTTGGATTCCTTTTATTTCTTTTTCTTCTCTGATTACCGTGGCTAGGACTTTCAAAGCTATGTTGAACAATAGTGGCGAGAGTGGACATGCTTGTCTTGTTCCTGATCTTAGAGGAAATGCTTTCAGTTTTTCACCATTGAGAATAATGTTTTGCTGTGGGTTTGTCATATACGGCCTTTATTGTGTTGAGGTAGGTTCCCTCTATGCCCACTTTCTGGAGAGTTTTTTTAATCATAAATGGGTGTAGAATTTTGTTGAAAGCTTTTTCTGCATCTATTGAGATGATCATATGGTTTTTATTCTTCAATTTGTTAATATGGTGTATCACATTGATTGATTTGCATATATTGAAAATCCTTGCAGTTACAAAATTTCTAATGCATAAAATTTTTTTTTCTTGGAACTAAGAGAACATATATATGGTATAATTAACCTTTTCTTATTTACTCTATCTTTTTATTTATGCCTCCTTGTAATCATTCATCCCTTTTTTTTTTTTTGCTGAGACATGAAGAGAATTTTTATTTATCACATATGTTAATACTTATTTTTGCTTGTAGAACAGAGTCACAGAAGAGTAGGCTGTTAGTAGGTATTAGTAGGGTTCCAGGGTCTAGCATAGCATTTAGTACACAATAGGTTGTTCAATAAGGATGAGTCATAGTTCTCAAATGCCAACTTCAGGCACTGTAAACTGTCAAACACTTTTTATGTAGATGCCTTGGATTGCTGATACACTACATTTTCTTCAATTAGGGATTAACTTTTTTTGTAGTTTTTTGTTTGTTTTTTGGGGTTTTGTTTGTTTTCAGTCATCTTTAGAAGTTAGGTAGTAGGGCCCCGTCTCCCCTTCTTTCCCCCACAACAACAGAATAGTATTCTTACTAGAAGTTCCTAAGATGGGCAATTCCAGCATGCAAAGTGGGACAGGACATAGCCAGGAAGATGAGAAATTGAAGCCATCATCTAGGAGTAATATATTGCATCACTGTTGCTCCTTGCAGCCTGCATGTCTTCTTCACAGCCCTTTCCATTAAACCCATTAACATGCAAGATCTATATTTGCTTCACAGTGGTGCTTTTACCAGATTCTCCAGCACCCAACCCCCTGGTGTAGGGTAGGACTCTCGGAAAAAGAGAGAGAGAAAGAGAGAAAAGGGGGCGGGGCAAGAGAGCAGGCGGCCAGGGGAGGGAGACCCACACCTGGGTCGCCACAGCCCCGTGCCCCATTTTGGGCACCCCAGCCAGCTGAATCTTCCATCCTTTTTTAAACATGTTCATATATTGTCTCACCAGCTGGATAGAAAGTTCTGCGAGAGAAGCTTGTCCACTTTCTTGTAGCTCCTCTGACTTCCCAGTGTATTGACTTTGCCCAGGTAGGCACTCAGTCAGTATTTGGTCATTACTTGATTGATGTTTGGTCATGACAGAGAGCAAATTGTTTGGTTTATTTCATTTACAAGGTACAGCAAAGTCAACTAATATGAACTGTTATCACTGAAAAGGGAAAAGAGAATTACAGAAGTTGGAAATTCACTGCCTGCTACCATGGAGGTGGGAAGTCAAAATAGCAATTTTTCCCACCAGCTTTTCCATTTGTGTGCTTCTAGGCCAATGAGCTCAATATTTTAACATGAACTGCCTAAAACTAACTGCCAATGTCCATATTTCAAAATGTGTCCATATTTCACCTTTGGAGCACTGACTCATCCATCGATTCCTGAAAAGCTTTTGTAAGCTCAATGTATACGATGCTGAAGACTGACCCAAACATGTTAAAAACATTGGTGGACATATAAAATAAATAGGTACAATTAGGCGAGGGAGATTAACAGAGGGAAAAAGAACTCAAATGCCCTCTTTCCACTTTGGTCCTCTTGTAATGTACCGATTGCCTCAAATACCTTCAGAGTAACCATGTTGGGGGCAAAGTGGGAGAACATGGCGAGACAAAATACTGGAATATTCAGTAAACGTGATTCCCAAGTGCAAGAATCCTCTAGGGCAGTGGTCCCCAACCTTTCTGGCACTAGGGACTGGTTTCGTGGAAGACAATTTTTCCACGGACAGGGTGGGGGACGGGGCATAGGGTTTGTTCAGGTGGTAATGCAAGCAATGTGAGGGATGGTTCAGGCGGTAATGCGAGTGATGGGGAGTGATGGGGAGCGGCAGATGAAGCTTCACTCGCTCGCCCGCCACTCACCTCCTGCTGTGCGGCCTGGTTCCTAACAGGCCGAGGACTGTTATTGTCTGCGGCCCAGGGGTTGGGGACCCCTGCTCTAGGGTAGCTTTTCAGAGATGATTTTGCATGATAATAACTACTGCCTTAGCAAAAGCCTTCTTGACTAGACTTGTCTCTTCTCTGGAATAAGTTCCTATTTTGATAAATGGTCACCACCATCTACCCAGTTGCTCAAGCCCCAGACCTGGATGGTACCCTTTATCCTTTTTTCTTCCTCACCTGCTACATCCAATCAACCACCACTTGTTGTTAATTCTATCTCCTAAAAATCTCTTGATTTTTTCCACTTCTCTCTAATGTGTTACTATCACAATAGTCCGGACCAACACTCCCTCTCACCTGGATGATTTACTCCTTCAAACTAATTTCCATCCCTTTCTATTACCAAATAAATATAGAGGTTAAGACTGCTAGCTTTCAGATTGCTCACTGATGAGCTATGTTACATTGGGCAAATTGCTCAAGCTTTTTGTAAAGTGGAAATAATAATGTTTTCCACCTCTTTGAGTTGTTATGAATACTAATATTTGAATACATGTAACATCCCTAAAGAGATTTGGTTTATAGGAGGTCCTTATTGTTGCACTCAACAGACCTAGTGATATATAAAATGAATAGCTGATCATTCCCTTTTCCAGCTTAAAACCATTCAATGACTTCACATTATTTTTGGAATAAATTCGAAAATTCTTAATATGGCTTCAAATGAGTTTCCTTGATTCACCCCTACACACATCTCCAGCCATATCTTTGTCATTCCTGTGTTCATTATCTGTTCTCTAGCAGCACTGGTTTAATTCACATTTCTTAGACATCCAAGACTCATATTGGTCTAAATCTTCACACATGCAGCTTTCTTTTACCTTCCTTGGGCTGAATCATCCCTCATCTTCCCTTGACTTCTGATGTTCTTTCAGAATCTAACTTAAAGAACACTTCCTTGGGGATATTTATTATGTGACATTGTTGTGTGACTACTCAAGACTAGATCAAATCCTCTTTTATATGCAATTTCATACTGTCTAGAATTAGAACTAATTATTTGTGTAAGTATATGTTTTTGTTCCTTTCTGTAATGTAAATTTTACTACATTAAGTGTGTAGTAAAAAAGGCAATGAGGGCTTCCCTGGTGGCGCAGTGGTTGAGAGTCTGCCTGCCAATGCAGGGGACACGGGTTCGAACCCTGGTCTGGGAAGATCCCACATGCCGCGGACCAACTAGGCCCGTGAGCCACAATTACTGAGCCTGCGTGTCTGGAGCCTGTGCTCCGCAACAAGAGAGGCCGCGATAGTGAGAGGCCCGCGCACCGCGATGAAGAGTGGCCCCCGCTTGCCGCAATTAGAGGAAGCCCTTGCACAGAAACGAAGACCCAACACAGCCTAAATAAATAAATAAACTTATAAAAAAAAAAAAAAAAAAAAAGGCAATGAAAGGATTAGAAAAATAATTGTAGAGTGACTCTAATTCTGTTCTTTGACTTTCTAGAGACTTCATCCTGTATCTACTTACCAGGAGGAGAGCCAGGGATGCCTTAGAGATAATTCATCCTAACCTCTATTTTATAGATAAACCCACCAAGTCCATGCAGCAATATGAAAGGCTCTCTCCACTTTTCTCCTGTCAAAAGTTCAATTGCTTCCTTATCTACTGTCACCATGGAAAAATTCCCAAATATTAACCTGGACATTAGTGGAGATTAGTTGGCTAATTTATAAAGCTGTGCATTGTAAAGAGTCCAAAATTTAAATAGTAGAACTAATGAGATCAGTAAAATATTGGTATTAAAAAAAGTCTTGGGACCATAAACAAGCACTCCCCCTATCTCATCTGATTAAAATCATTCCTGGGTATGAAATATAAACTGTGACAGATATTGTTAAAGATTTCTCAAACTACTTCTAAACAGGAAAAGACACGATAAAGGATAAAAACTTGAATTTTGGCAGGTGCCTTAAAACCTGACCTGTTATTGTTCTTGCCAATGTGGGAAAAAAATGACATCTCCAATCTGAAGAAAACCAAACACATTAAATACAAACTGGGAAATCAGAAAAATTGGAAGTCAATTATAAGATTTAAACATATGTTTTATTTGTCTGTTTCTTTCAATAGTGAGACACTTAAGGGCAATGGAGCCATAGTTCAATTTTTTTTAATATTTCAATTAAACTTTTAAAAAGTCATATTATTAGAATCAATAAAAGGTACTTATTTCTGGATTGGAATTGCATCTGTTTACAATGACCAAATACGAAGTTTTGTTGAAAGAGTTCCATTTGTTGAACATTTCTGTCTTATATAATTTTATGCTAGTCTGCACCATCATTGCTATTGACTAAAATTATATAGCACTTCATACATTTCAAGTTATTTTGTGTTTTCTGTGCTTAGGCAATCTTGACTGAATATGAATGCTCTCTTTTTGTCAACCTGGAGTAGTTGAAGTATATTTATTTAAAAGCAATACTAATGATATAAATAGATAAAAGTATGGTATCACCTGGATAGGCATTTTCAGGTAAGAGAAAAGTTTATATTTGAAGTGGAGGAGATACAGTATATATTTTATGAGTTGGTTTTTACACTTAAAGTCCAACTGTTCTTTTTGTTCTTGTTCTTCAGATGATCTCTCTCTTGTTCCTTTTCCTGTGTCACAAACATTTATATTCCTTTTTTCTTAATCTAACCTTTCCCTGATTACAGACATTGTGCTAATTCCTCACCGTGATTCCAAGGTTCCACACAGCCAGCTTTGTTCCCACTTCTGCAAAGGTACACAGTTGCATCAATATTCAATAGGGAGTTCTTTAAAATAACCTAAGTGGCACCTGGGAATAGATCTTCCTCCAGTGGGTAAATACCTATTCAAATCAACAAAATATACATTCAGTAAGCGTATTTCTGAAATGTTACACTTTCCAAATGAGTCTTTTTACAATGAAAGATTCATAATATGCTAATACAGATGTAAATATTGTGCCAGGTCACATCTAAAGATGGAAAAGTCTAGTAAGTAAAAATGCCCATTACCCTGGGACTTCAAGATTTTTCTGCCCGAGGTGATGCACGGTAGTAGCATTCCCTGACTGCAAAGAACCAGGAAGTTTTGTTGCTGTTGTTTTGTTTTGTTTTGTGGGTTGTATCAGCAAAAGACACCAACTGTAGAGTGCTGAGTGTATTTTGTTTCCCTATCAAATTCTGACTCTCTTGTTAAAATGATTAATTCCTATTTTTAAAAAAAATCAGAAAATATCACGTAAGTACTGGATTTCTGTCTTCTCTTGAAAACCATGAAGATCTGCCAACTCTGGGCCCCATTTCTGCTCTGCTCAGCAGCGTAGCCTCTGCCCAGTGGTACCCTTACCCTCAGAGGGAGCAGAGCTCTCCCATTCAGCACGCTTCAATGTCTGTCTTTGCCTCCCATACACTGAGGCCTAGAGTCAGGGTACCATGTATCTATTGCTTTCCTAATGTAAGAGTTAAAAAATATTTTTTTCTTTTATCTATATTTCCATCAAATGTGGTAAAATTAAAAACGGACCTATATGCCAGTATGTTTCAGATAGAAGGGGTACAGTGTAAGGAGCCAGTATATTTCTTCGTGGAAGCAAAGAACATTCCATATATTTAATTTGTAACGGTGTCTGTGTGAAAGGCTGCATCTTTAACACCTCGCTACTCTCCCCTGCTGCACACATTTATATTAACTTACTTGCCTCTTAGGAGTTGAGTTTACAGCCACTATGACGTAGTGTGAGCTGATTTTTGTAAAATGAGTGTGTGAACATGTGTACACTTAGGAAGAATTGGCATAGGATACCCCCAGTGTCACTGCACTGTTTCTGGTCGATGGGGTTATGAGTGATTTTAAGTTTCCTCTGTTTATTTTTTTATGTTATGAATTTTTCACTGTGTGCTTGTGTTATTTTCAAAAACAAACAGTGAAATTTTTTAAAAATTACAAAGTGGTTTGGGATGTCCCTGGTGGCGCAGTGGTTAAGAATCCACCTGCCAATGCAGGGGACACGGGTTCGAGCCCTGATCCGGGAAGATCCCACATGCCACGGAGCATCTAGGCCCGTGAGCCACAACTACTGAGCCTGCGTCTAGAGCCCACGAACCACAACTACTGAGCCGGTGCGCCTACAGCCCACGCTCCGCAACAAGAGAAGCCACCACAATGAGAAGCCCGCGCACCGCAACGAAGAGTAGCCCCTGCTCTCCGCAACTAGAGGAAGCCCACGTGCAGCAACGAAGACCCAACACAGCCAAAAATAAATAGATAAATAAATAAAATAAATTTTAATAAATGGTTTGGTCAGAAAGCTAGAGACCTATTCCCTATTTGTTCCCCTCTGGATGCAATTAATGCATATTTCAATCTTCATAGAACCTAACCCAAAATGCAAGGGTCTTTATAATCAGCCTTGCCAAATTGATTTTCACTAAATCAAAACCTTCCTCTCCAGGCATATTGATTTTCTCATTGTCATTTAAACACGCCTGAACTCTGAACTGTTTCCTCCTCTACATTTTTATTTATTCTGCTAATCCTCTCAACTTGCATCCCAACCCAGAATATCTTATTTTGTCAATGCTCAAAGGACTCATATCATTCAATGCCAGCTCAAACTCCTCATTGATGCCTTCCCTAGATTTCTGAAGTAAAGTGATCATCTCCCTAATTGCAATTGTACTAAACCAACTTTTAATCTTTACAATAATATTCCCTTATTTGTCCTCTGAGGAATACTAAGTCCTTGAGATATGAAGTTTTTATGATATAAAAAATCCAATGGTTTAAAAACAAAACCAAATCGTCAGAAACTTTGGTTTAAACAAAGTTAACCAGATTTATAACTGCAGTGATTCTCAGAATAATTAAAATATGCACGCTCTCCTACTTATATTGAAGAAATGAAGTTCTAATATATGGTATTTTACAAACTCTTATCAGCATCAGACTCCTTTTTTGTCTATATTTCCTAGAAGAATTTGATGGAAGACTATTTCTTCTGCAGACTATTCTGCAGAAGACTATTTGGGTGATGCTGGTTTATACTGTAGTTTTATGCTTATGCCTTTCTTCCAAATCAGCTAGAAAATTTCTAAAGACACTGAACTTGAACTTGAACTCTTACTAATATTTTTGTGCTTCAGTCCTTGGATGGCTATGAGCGCCTGGTACGTGCACAACCACCACAGGGAGATAAGAATGGCACTCAGGATGCATTGTCCACTGGCTGAGATAGTGGAGGGACAGCAAAGGGGAAGTGGTGGTGAAGAGGAGGGGGACCCAGATTCTGTAAACAGGAGGACATGCCTAAAAAAGCACTAGGTAATCTCTGAACGTCTAACATTGTATCTCTCTTCATGACACTAGCTCTTTGTGTCTCTTCTGTCTGGATCAAATAGTTTCAAATCCATGCTTCATGTGACTCTCCACTATAAAGAGGTTTAAAGAGATAGGATCCCTTCCATTCAAGGTGCAGCCTCATTTTCCCCTCTCTTATTTGCAAATTGATGGGAACTTTACATGTGTCATGTCTTCTTTTAAAGATGAACATAGGGAAGGTGGACGATAATGCACTCAATATTTATTTAGTTTCAAAATGAGCGGTAAGGTGAAAATCTTTCATGAAGTCTTGATCCAAAGAAATTAATTCAAAGAAATATTCGAGCTGTCTACCTACCCATCTCTAACAGGTTTTGACCACTGTTTATTTCTTTTTTTTTTTTTAATTTAATTTAATTTAATTTAATTATTTTTGGCTGTGTTGGGTCTTCGTTGCTGCACGCGGGCTTTCTCTAGTTGAGGCGAGCAGGGGCTACTCTTTGTTGCAATGCGCGGGCTTCTCATTGCGGTGGCTTCTCTCGTAGTGGAGCACGGGCTCTAGGCACGTGGGCTTCAGTAGTTGTGGCACGCAGGCTCAGTAGGTGTGGCTCACGGGCTCTAGAGCACAGGCTCAGCAGCTGTGGCACACGGGCTTAGCTGCTCCGCGGCATGTGGGATCCTCCCAGACCAGGGATCGAACCGCTGTCCTCCGCATTGGCAGGTGGATTCTTAACCACTGTGCCACCAGAGAAGCCCGACCACTGTTTATTTCTGAAGCACTTACATGTCTGTGTATTAATTAACATCCTTTTTGTTTATGTTTTCTTGTACATATCATAATATCCTTACACTATCTGAGACTGGACTTAACGTGCCTCGTTCTATGCTCTGCAAGGAGAGGCATATGCATATTAATTGAGAATTTAGTACATTCTTAATGAATACATGAACTATTCATAAAGTGCATTCTTGGTTGTTCCTCTTTGCCATGTTTAACCATCACGTTTTCTGTCTTTCATCAAACTATGTCCTTATTTTGCACGTATTCTGATTACACCCAAAAACCCATTTGCCTGAGTCTACATTCCTCTATGTCATTATTTCTCAAAGTTTAGTCAGAGAACCAGTAGTACTGGCATTACCTGACAGCTTGTTCAAAATGTAGAATCTTAGGTCCAACCCAGGCATCGTGAATCAGAATATTCATATAAACAAAGTCTCTTGGTAATTCTTTTTTTTTTAAGATTTTTTTTGATGTGGACCATTTTTAAAGTCTTCATTGAATTTGTTACAATATTGCTTCTGTTTTACGTTTTGTTTTTTTGGCCACGAGGTCTGTGGGATCTTAGCTCCCCAACCAGGGATCGAACCCACACCCCCTGCACTGGAAGGCAATGTCTTAACCACTGGACCTCCAGGGAAGTCCCTCTTGGTAATTCTTATTATCCTTAAAGTTTGAGAAGCTGTGTTCTAAGTGTCTTCTGGATTTCCACTGTGGTCTCGGGTACTTAGCTTATAGACCTCTTTCTCTCTCACTGTTCCTGTTATCCTGGGAGATTTCTCCAACTTTTCTCTCTCTCTCTTTTTTAGCAAGTCAACTTGCTTTGGGAGCTCTAAACCATCTTCATAATTAATCTTCTGCCCCGTCAAAACTCTCCTATCTATACATCCTCCACTCTCACTCCAAAGATAAAAAGTTTCCTTGAACCTGCCTTCCTTATAGCTAGCTAACTCAGATGGAATTTCATTCTCCTTCAGGATTATCTGAAGAGGCGACTACTCCACTTTCCAGGCATGCTTCGGCTCATTGTCTGCCTTCTGCTGCATAACTGTCTTAAAACTCCTTCAAGTCACAATTACTTAAAGTTTCTGAAGATATTGAGCATTTCCCAAACTTCAGTTGATGTCTTACTGCTCAAAACTCTGTTTTCCCTCAGCTTCTGTGGCATAATCTTTTCTGATTCTACAATGACTCCGATCTTTCATTCTCATTTTCCTACCTCTGCTTTCTTATGAGATATATTGTCTACAGCCGCCATCCATCCTCAACTTTGCTCTTTTTCCTCCCTACAAATTGTCTACACATTTACACATTACCTCCTCTCAAGGATTGAACTCTCAAAGTCAGCGCTACTGACTCTTTCTGTCTCTGGCCATGCCCTCTCCTGGGCTCCAGACTCATGCCTGTCTCTGCCTGTTACACATCTCTCTTTGCCAGTGTGCCCCAAATTAAACTTATTTTCTCCTCCCTTTTGCATTCTCTATTCCTTAGCTGGGTTGGTAGAATTGAAATGCCCTTCTCAACTCCTCCTTCCCTTTACCCTCTACATCCAGTCATCTCTGAGTTCCGCCAATTCCACTGCCTTAATCGCCCTCAAATGCATCCCATCTCCCTTATCACATTGTTACTGTCTCAGTCTAGCATTTCTTCGTTATTTCTTACTCACATTGTAATAACTGTCTCCTACTAGATTTTCTTGCTACTCACCTGCAGGGCTTCATCTTTCTCTCTTCCTCTGGAGTGAAAAAGCTTCCTTCCTCAGACTGTAGTCACCCCAGTGGGTTTCTGCTTGCATGTCCACAAAGGGCCAGGAAGGTCTCCTGAGGCTACGACAATGTGAAAGGGACAGGAAAGTAAACAACTCAAGTGAGATGTGGTTTCTTAGGCAACATTTCCTTCTATCATCTATGTATAAATGAAAATAAGGCAAAGGTTTAAATTGATTCTGGGTCAAGAACATGACTGCAAATTGTTTTTAAGACTTTTTCTCTTAGCCTTTGGCCAATGATTCTTAAAATAAACCCCACTAATTGCCCATCCAATTTAGATATGCTTCATAGATGTGAAACATCTTCCCCCATTTACGTCTCTGACTTATACCTAAAAACTCTACTCAGGGATAACCTTCTCTCATTTCCACATTCTTCACCCTCAGCTCCCTTTTTCTTTTCTCCAACCTACCTCTTCTGAAAGGGAGGCTGGAAACTATCCTATAGTTTGAATTCATCGGCTAGGATCAGGAAAAAGGAATTATTCCAGGAGTTTGTGAGGGATTCCAAAATCTGAACAGAGAGAAACTTCAAAAATCACCCATTTTATGAGCCAAAGATTGTGATCAGAATTACTGAAAATATCCTTCATGACATCAGTGCCAAAGCTAAGTCCTATGAAACCAGCAATCCAAGATGGTGGAAGACAAGAGCATGTACAGGGAGAAAAGTCTGTGGCAATTGCTTGTAATTACTGTGCAACATTGTTTGGAATAGTGGCCTCTGCCTGGGACTGGCATTCACATTCAAGTACTTAGTGGGTACGGAGGTCAGCCTGCCATGTTTACCTGATCTGGACTTGGCAGGCGCCTTCCCCTACACCCTGGCAATGTGAAAGAAATGCCTTTCATTACCATTGTATGCCTTGTTCTACATTAGAAATGTGAGGAAGCCTGACCTAAATGAGGATGCCCAGGGGTTCTCGAGGTTACTAATAAGGGTGACAGCAATTCCAGGCAGAGGGCCTGACAGGTCCCTGAGATGAGGAACTATCTTATTCAAATCTGTGTTCCCAGGGTCTGTCACATAGTAGGCCCTCTAAATGCATTAATATGTGAGTCTAGAAATTTGCAATGAGCAATTCTATGTGTCTGCAATTAGCAAGTAACAAACATGGGATAAATGCTGAAACCAAACAAATGACCATGCAGTTGAAACAAATAGAACAAAGATGAAACTCATGTAGATTTGCCTATAGTTACTGTTCTGGTATTCATTTGGTTAGCAGGGCTTCCATGGATCAAAAATATTGCTTAATTGGATGCCATTTGGTAAATGGGAAAATTTCTAAATGCAACTGTGAACTATATACATCACCAAGAGAAGAATAAGTAGCCAAACCTGAAATTTCTTACCTACTTGAACTATAAGAAACTTTCTGTCTATTCAAACCAGTAGATAATCAGATATTTTGAATACACACTCATTAAACCCTTCCATGTGGACAAATTTGGGACATGTTCAAAACAGCATCAGAGTCAGAAGAACTAGAAGCATTATTAAAGAATCCAGTAACATTTCCACAAAAGTCAATGTGCAGTGCATTACTTCCTTTGTATTCAAATACAGAAACTAACAAACAATCCATTAATGTTTTATTTTGCTTTCCTCAATGCCAACATGTAAACATAAGTTCACACATGAAAAGTGATATTAATGGATAATCCTTAAAAATACAGATTGACAAGGGACATGTCTCTTTAGGGACTTAAAGATCAGGGAACTGAATCAACACTGAATTCTTAGTAGATTCCAAGATCTGTTGTACACAGGCATTTAGGTAGGCTTTCTCAATTGATCTTCATAAAAACTCTATAAGTAGGTGTAATCAATAGAAAGAAAAAATGAGAAAAAATGAATTTAGTAGCAGCAACTTACTTAATGCCAAGAACTTTATTAGGCATGTGGGTATCTGTTATCTAAAGCTCATTTTGCTGATGAGGGACGCTGCTGAGATGGTTGGTGACTTGCTTACAGAAATACTACTCTTAAGTGTAAAGCAGGGAATGTGAAGCTTTGCTTACTTGACTTCACGGCCTGAGCTGCTTTTATTACAAAAACCTACAATTGTTAAGATAAGTGAAGACCTTCTGGGAAGCAAGTGAACTGAATTGCTTACCTATTTGTTTTTTAATCAGGTCTGTCTGCAAAGATGTCTGCCTGCTATTTTGTATTTGTCCACAATACCTAGCCCTGTGTTCTGTCATACTTGACAATCAATAAATGCTTGCCGCATTGATGGATGATCTTTTGTGTGCTGTTAAAGAACACTCATCAGACTCCAGGAACTGTTTGTCCCCATGTGAATGAACAACTGGTTATGATGAACCTTTTAAAGAAAATTAAATTATTCTCCTCCAAAAACACATACATTTAGTAAAAATGAGAATTTTATTATTATTTGGTATGATTTTGAGGGTATTGATCTTAAATTCAGTTAAATGGCTAGAAGAATGGGAAGAGGGTTATGAAAAAATTCCTTTATGAGCCATGATAAAGAAAAATAATTATTTGATATGTAGATTTAAGTACAAATTCACAGAAATCCTTATAAAATATAACTGATTTATTGTCCTATGCTTGAGTATACAATAAAATATCTCAATAGATAATTTAATATAAATGCTATACATATATATTAAGTATATACACTTACCCTAAGTAAGTATAACAATTTTAGCCCTATCCTCTAGACATAAGGAATGGGGATGACATTTATTATGTCTGTTCTGCATTAGGCAGCTGGCTGGATAGTACACATCCTCCCTAATGAAGATGTTCAAAACAATCATATGAAATATATGTTATTGTAATTGCATTTAGATGGAGAAACGAAGTCAGGAAGACTTAGTTAGCTGCGCAACTCACCCACCTTACTTATTAAGGCCAGAGTTTAAACCTGCCTGTCTGATTTCAAAGTCTTTGTCTACTCTACTTATGGTACACTAACCCCAGTAACTCAAAATACAAGGAAGACACAGTGATGCAAATAGAGCCTTCATCCAAAAGGATCAGAGTAAAAGGGTAATGGATAATAAAATATTTACAACATCTGCAGGGTCAAGGATAAGTGCATTCTGGGAAGAAAAAAAAAAAATGAATGGAAGGAAACACACCACAATGTGAATAGTGGTTTCATTGCGTTACATTTTGTTATTTTAGTAATGGAAAAATTTAAACTCATAATAAAGCAGGATGAGTGCATTATAGGACAAGGCTTTATATCAAATTAAAGGAGAATTCTGGGAGAGGAGACTTGTGAAGCCATCGTGTAGCCTGGGAAGGGGGAAGGAAACTTGCAAGCTTCTGCTTTGAATAAACACAGAGGAGAGCAGTCAGCACTCATTTGTGAAATTACACTTTCATTTCAAACCCAGGGTAAGAGCAGCAGTTGTGGCTGGGTGAGAATGTTGAGGAAGAGAACAGTGGTGAAGCCTTCTACTTGTCGTATAGGCAGGCAGGTACCAGACTGACCAGGCAAGCAGTATGCCAGGTGCTGGAGACAGAACGATGAAGTCACGTAGGGAGGCTCAGCACACTGTGGGACAGATCGACCTGCTCCCTGAGGCTCCTACTCCTTTACAGCTCCCCTGGGAGGGGGTTCTTGGGCTACATCTCACTGTATTCATGTCCCTTCTCCCTACCATGTTGATGACGAAGCACCCTCCAGAGACTGTGGAGAGGAGAGGAGACTGGTAATGAGAGCAAATAGAACTTCGTGGTTTTTCTTCTTCCTTCTGCATAGCTTTTACTCCTTCCTTTCTTCCTTCCTTCATTCCTCCCTTCCTTCCAAATATGCGCATCCTGCAAGAATTCCCCATTTACCTCCTAGTACACTGGCCAGGTTTGGAGAAAGTATTGACTAAGGCTTTCTTTGACAATAGCACCCAACTCCTCTGTTTTATTTAAAATAAAAAAACACTCAGGTTTTATATTCCATTTTTAATGCCCCAAAAGAAAAGAAGTCTCCAGCATCGTGAGAGTGCTGCTAGATCGAATGGCCTGCCCCTTAAAACTGTTCGTGATTTACAACAGGACATTTTAAAGCCCGGTGAAATCATTTCTGGTCCCCAGTACAATGGACTTTTGTTCTCTCACCTCCTGAGGAGGTCGACCTGAACATACTAAATGAGGGTCCTTTTAGTTCTAGTGAATGTGAGTGGTGATATCGAGCCACCAACCTAGCCCAGGAGATAACTTCCTGTGAGTCTTTGAGGCTGGGTATTCAGTCTTTCATGTTTTACACATGATCCCAGACCATTCTGCAAAAAGGCTTCTTGACTTCCATTTCAACAATCAAAGGCAAGTTTTTCTCACGGTTGGTGATTCTTATGCCATAAATGAATGTGTGGGAAAGTCGCAAAGCTTTTCTCATTCCCCTCTTTACCTTGAGCAGTCAGGCTTGCTAATTTGACCTCCTACTGTCATTCAGAATCTTCCACCAGGAGAGTTTTTTAAGAAGCAAGAGGCTGAGCACTTAGGCATGGAAGATCATTTTAATTATCTATTTTTATGGAATGGAAAGGACTGAGAGAAAAAAAGAGAGTGTCCTTTTTTTTTTAAAATAAATTTATTTATTTTTGGCTGCATTGGGTCTTCGTTGATGCGCGGGGCTTTCTCCAGTTGCAGCGAGAGGGGGCTGCTCTTCGTTGCAGTGTGTGGGCTTCTCATCGTGGCGGCTTCTCTTGTTGTGGAGCACGGGCTCTAGATGCGCGGGCTTCAGTAGTTGCAGCACGCGGGCTCAGTAGTTGTGGCTCGCGAGAGCTTAGTAGTTGTGGCACACGGGCTTAGTTGCTCAGCAGCATGTGGGATCTTCCCAGACCAGGGCTCGAACCTGTGTCCCCTGCATTGGCAGGCAGATTCTTAACCACTGCACCACCAAAGAAGCCCGAGAGATGTGTCTTTGAGGAGTATTTCACGGATGAGAAACGTTAGGGTACAAAACAGCAGCTACTTGGTTTATTCCGAAAAGAAAAAAAAATGTGAACACAAATCACGATGCAGCAAAAACTCTTAAGGTGAATGCAATACATACCCAGATCCCTCTAAGCATACCTATGTGCGTTAGATTATCTCGCAGAGAAAATATGTTGGCGTTTATGACAGGAAAAGTGCACCTGTGTGAGTTCTGTCTTACTATTTCTGTGACAACGTAGATATGCCATGAAGTTATTTGGAACAAATGGCAATGTTTTTCTAGCTCTTATGTATTCTCAGAGTATTTGCAGGAACATGTCAACTGGGTAGAGTTGCAGCTATGAGCAAGAAAGTAAGGCCATAATATTTCAAAAATTATTCTCCCTAAAAGCTCACGTATACATTCTCAAGAGATGTCCTCAGGCACTCAGTCAGAACCAATGTATTTTTATGTTACGACCTATTCTACCAAACAAGGCTATCTCGTCTCCCAGGTCTAAACAGATTAAAAGAGAAAATGCTGCTAGCAATCAGCAAAGGCAAAACATGCAAAGGGATAGACGGCAAAACCATAAAGCAGATACAGGGATTTACAGAGCCAAATAATGTGAGGACGCCTATTTCAGGAGCCAAAATCTATGCTAACAGTCTCTGGGGGCATAGCACAGAAATGGAGGTTCTGAATGTTGACCAAAGTCATCATATTTAAAATCCCCAGTGTAAGAAAGCAGAGAACAATGTAATAATTCTAGAAATCTGTCCACTCAAAATAGATGCTTAAATATTTTCATTTAAAGAGATTTTCCTTCTCAGTGATGTGGAATAAATTTGGTCCGAGATTCAGTTAACTCAGCGTTTTTAGCATTAGGTGCAGGTGGTGTCTCCTGCCTTCCGTGGTCCGGATGACCTCACTCTCTTTCAACAAGACGGAGCCAGAGCAGTTACCATGCATGCAAACCACATGCAGTGGGGGGGGGGGGGGGGGGGGGGGGGAAGAGGAGGTCCTCTGTGCTAATGGAAAGTAAGCTCGAAGGGCATATCCGGCATCACCTTCATATGTGAGAGGCATCTATTCGGGTTTTCATTTTCTGATAGGGAGTGATAGAATTACAACTAATACAATAAGTAAATAGAGCTTTAAGAAGTGCAACCAAAGCATCCCAACCCTGGCCAGTGATTTGATTTGCTCTAGCACATCTACCTGACTGAGCCATCTGGCAGGGAACCAGGGTTTCTGCACAGCAATGGGTTGGAGCCTCGAGGCAGGCTAGCCCCCTTAGCAAAGAGGATGGTGGGAGAGTGCAAGATGGGGCAGGACTGAGTGGCCGACTACCCAGGCTGCAGAGGCTCTCACCAGAGGAAGGGAAGTGAGGGCTCCACACCACTTTGTCCAGTGTGTTTGGCCAGGCCAGGTGGTGGAAGGGGCCCCGAGATCAACATCAAGGAAGGTCTAACAGCAGGTGGGCCAGGCAAGGAAGGGAAGTTGGGTTTCAGTTAAGAAGACGCTGACTGGCCCTGTAGTTTGGAGAGAAGTCCATTCACAGTGAAAGGAAAGGGGTCACTGGAGGAGGTAGAAAATTTCCCCAATGGGAAAGCCATTGATGAGACTCCAACTAAGAAGGCAGATCAAGGGGCCTGGAAATCCAGATAGGTAAATAAAGCACGGCTTTAGAGAAGGTTGTGATTTAGAGCCGATACCAATTACATTCCAGACACAGCTGTGTATTAGACTATCAGACAAAGAACCAAGTCAAAGTTCTATTTAACTATGGGACTTCGGCTGCCCATTCTCTCCACAATGTCACATGGGGCTAGGCCAGACTTACACTGAGAGACGAGGGTCACCAGCATAGAGATACAGACGTTCAAAGCTTAAGAATAAAACTGTAGAGGATATAGTGTAGGGACTGACCGAGGCACGGGTATGCATTACACTGTGTTCAGATGGACCTTACGAAAATGGAACAAATAGGTTTTCTATTCTTATTTGCTTTTCCAAAAGTTATGTACTTAAATGCTTGCCTTGCTTCATTTCCCCTCTACATGGGGGGCTGGGGTGGCTATCTGGAGGAAAAAGAAAAAGGTTTATCAAATTTTTTTTTTAGTACTCTATTGAACACATCACTGCATTTTAATCTGGGGCAGAGGGTGGAAAATGGCATCTGGTTAATCAGAGGTTCATAGATTATTTGGTGATACAACTTAACTGTGTTGATGATGAAATGAAAAATTGTGTGTCTTCCCTAGAGCAGCATTATAAAGCATTCTGCTTGGTACTTAAAATTGATTGTGCATTATATTGGTTAAAGGGTGGCATTTTGAAAATAAAATTAAGGGTGATTTGCATTTGTGTTGAAACAGTTGCACGTGCATTTAGTACAAATAGTATTTTTCTTCTGGAACACACTTACAGTTTGCATTTATATTAACTCAGTGTTTTTACTCAACATTGTTTTAAAAGATAAGATGAATATGGATATAATCATTCACAAGGAAAATAACTCTTAATGTGTGAAATTGGTTGCTATATATTTCATTTAGAAAAATAAAATGCAAATGTATTTTTTATTAATTAGAGCACAAGCAATACCACAGTAAAAATACCAAGGTCATTTAATTTTTTTTAATTGAAAGTTTTCATAAAGCAGTGGGAAGCATTATATATTATTACGTTTCACATCTAGAGTTGCATTTATAGATGCTATCAGAATCCTGGATTGATATCTGTTTATTAAGATTTAAGCTCCATGACTTTGTTGCATTATGTTTAATTTATGTGTATTTCCTTGATTCACAATCTACAGTAAATTCTTATTACTTGGATCTGGGCAAAATGTCTTTAGAATTATCCATAACTTCCAGGTAGTAGAAAAAATGAATTTCATATTGATGGTAAAGGAAAACAAACTGCTACCCATGCGTGATGCACACAGATTTATTATTTTTCTGTCTTTATTCCTCCTTCAAATATGATTGGGAGTTATATTTTTTCTAGAAAATTTCATTTTCCAAGAGGGTGTTTGCAAAGACATCAGAGTAGCAATTAAAATAGCAACTAGGCCAGTAATTGTAACAGAGAACTTGAAAATATATGCAAACACAACAGAACAACTATATTATTTAACTTATGGTATATTACGTTGTATTTGAAAAGGGACTGAGGAGACTTGGTGTTCAAAAATTTTAATCATATAAGTGAAAAATATACTGCTGTTATAAATTTTGTGTTATAAGATGGTGTCAGAGACAAAAATAATAGGGAAGTTCATAGATTGTGTTTTCAATTTTTAAGTTATTTAGTGTAAATAATCGAAGGACTCTAGGAAGACAGTCTCAGTTTCCCTCTCTCTCTCTCTCTCTCTCTCTCTCTCTCTCTCATATACACACACACAACCCCCTTAAAAGCTGCACATTTTAAAAGGCCAGGCAAATGCTACTATAAGACAGTGAAATATATAGTAAGCATCTGGTTGTAAATCTAGCCATAATCACCTAGAAAGTTTGGTTATAAAATGGACATTTTGGGCCGAGTATCAGAGGTTTAATAAATTAAGCTTTGTCAGGCAGGAGAAGGAATTGAGTTTCAAAGCAGCCCAGAGGTGAAAAGCAAGTGTGGGTAGATACATCTAAAGGTCTAACTGAATAGTCTTTAATTGGAAGATAAATCTGAGAAAATAATAAACAAGATCTTGAGACTGTTTTGTTACAAAATAACTTGATGATTCTGTGTTAATGATACAGTCATCAATCTCTGACCATCAAGACAGTGAGCTTGGTCAGTGAACTGGCTCTAATTTGAACCTCTTTGCCCCAGACAAATGGTTCTAGGCCAGAAAATCTAAGCTCCAGGACGCTGGATCCCACTGGAGAGATCAGAGCATTCGTGTATCATAATATATATTTATTAAATTCTTTGTAAGTGGCAGACCATATGCTGGGTACCTAGGGCATGGAAGTGAACAAAATAGACAAAGGCCTTGAGGTGTGCAGTTTGTTAGACCAGGAGAAGAGAGGTCATAAGCAGATAAACAAATAAATAAACACATTGCAGATGGTGATGGGTTTTTTTAATCGAAATAATGAATCAGAGTAAGTAACAGAGAGAGTAACAGGGTTGCTATTTTAGGGAAGATAGTCAGGAGAGATCCTCCTGGCCTTGCAGCATTTGACAGAGACCGGAAGGAAGTTAACAGTGAGCTCTATGGGTTTTAGAAAAAGTGTGCTCTGTGTAAAGGAAACAACAGGGAATCTCGGGTCCTGTTTAAGGATCAGCAAGGCTGCGGAGGTACGAGCAGAGGCAAAATGATGGGAAATGATGGCTCAGAGGTAGTGACAGCAAAGCGGTCAGATCAGTGAGAGCCTTTGGGGTCACTGTAAGAAATCTGGCTTTTGCTTTCACTGAGACAAGAGGTCACTGAACAATTTTGAGTAGGAGAATGATATGGCCTGGCTTCTCTCTTGAATAGCTCATTTTGGCTGCCCTGAGGAAATTGAAGAGAAGCAAGGTTGTAGGAAGGGATAAGGGCAAGTTTTTGCAACCATCCACACGAAAGATGATACTTGGACCAAGTTTCTACCAGTGGAAGTAAAAAGAAGTGGCTGAATCCAGGATCTATTTAATGGTCAACAGGATCTGCCGATGGATTGGATGTGGTGTGTGAGAGGAGAGAGAAGTGAAGAGAGGAGTAATTGATGACTCCAGGTTTTCTAATCCACGTAATTAGGACAGAGCTGCCATGTACTGCAGTGGCGTAGATTATAAGAGGGAGATAAATCAGGAGTTCATTTTTTGGGCGTGATAATTTTGAGGTACCTATTGGACATTCGAGCACAAAGGAGAATTGAAGTATTTGTCTTTGAAAGTAGAGAATAAATGGAATAGCAGAGTATTGTAAGATTACCAGATAGCCCTAAAAATCCACCAGAGATTGTGATTTTCCCCAATGGATTCTGATGTTCAGCTAAGAATGAAAACTGTTGAGTAGGACAAGAAAGTATGGCTATTCAATGAAGTGATTAAGGGTATCAAAATCCCTTGGAAATATTTTGCCGTCTACACATTACGGTGGTATTGGGTGGTGGGGGGCAGCTGGAAACTGGATGGCTTGGAAAAGTTCCTTAGATGATTCTCATAGGTCCTTCCCAACATGGAAATCACTAACGTAAATCAGAAGAGAATTTTTTTCTAGCTTCTTTCAGGAGCATTCTCAGACTAACACCCAGAAAGTTAACATTTATGAGGGAAGCAAAGGAAAATTCCAGAAGGCATGTTATGTCCCAGACACTGTATTTGCTGCTTTGTGCATATTATCTTAATTGACCCCTCCAGCATACTGTTGAGATGGAGACTCGGCTGTATTGTAGGGATGAGGAAAATAAGGTTAAATAACTACACCTAGGTGACAGGGGTCGAGGTAAGATTTTGCCTTACCTACAGTCATATCTAGCTGAAGAAGTTGAAAGATGCTTCCAAGTATTTTGTTATAAGACAGGGTTTTAATAACTTGTTTAAATGCATACTATCTACACAGTAATATGTTAGATTCTGGAAAGAAACACTTAAGGATTGTAAGCTTGAAGATTGAGTCCACGATGTGCTGTATGCAGGTGTATTATTGTGTTCCTTTATTCATCCAACATTCATTTAGAGCTTATGGTGGGTAAGGAGCTAAATAAGCTAAATAACACATAGTTCTTGTTCTGAAGGATTTGCTATTCTATCAACAGACTCAGGTAATAGTGCATTGTTTCTGCTTTAAAGGCTGTGCTCCTCTAGCCTGTTTAATATTCATCAACTGCCTATAATCCTGGGCTTTGCAGAAATCATTCACTGCTTTCTGCAGTGATCAGTTAATCAAGCGGGGCCACAAAGGGGCTCAAGCAAGGGTGGTAGAAATCTAGATTCTAGAATTCAGGAAAAGCCTCTGCTAGCCAGAGCCCAAGGTTCTAAATACAGACCAAGTCAGAGGCTGGGAACAGAGCAGTGTGTGCTCATAGGTAGCCCGAACCCAAGGGATTAGGTATAGGAATGGAGACCAGATGGAAGCCAACACTGCTGGTTTCAATAGAGGCAGAGCATGGTTAGAAATTCCAGCTCAGAAGGTCAGCTGTTTCAAAGAGGAGAGTTACTGCTGAAACGTGTGAACTAAAACGAGGGCTCAGAATCTCCCAGAGAAAGAGAGCTGGCTGGGGCGCCCCGCTCTGGATCCGTTACGTATCAGACCCTTCAGTGTGGGCTCTACAACCTTCTCTGTCAGCGCTGCTCCGTGGGAGTACTGACTGTGCCACCATCCGGGAGAAGCAAAGCTACAGCCCTCCAGGTCCCTAATCTGAGTTCCTTGAGAGTCCTTGGTCTACTTCAGTAGAGGGGCAGCAGGCAGAGAGCTGCATCATTAATACTTACTAGGAGAGTCTTCCGCTAGCGCGTGGCTGGGCTCCTTTCAGAAGCTAGAGGTTGAGGTATTAGTTCTGAAACTAACGAATATATATATAAGGCAGCCGGAAGTGGTGGTTCATTATGATTATTAAACCACCACCAACAATGACACTTCCCAGGCTAAGGAGCTATTTAAGGTATCGTAAGATGCCTGGGTAGAACAGACTTGCTCAACAGAACTGAAAGAGTAATAAAATATGAGGTGAAATAAATCAGAAAATGAATGGATCTGATCAGTGAACAGAGCACTACCCAGGATACAGAGTAATTTCCACAAGGCTATGAATTCTAATGGTAAGGAAAGCGCAATAGGTTTAAAATGCACGGGGACCCTAAGTGTGCCAAATACGTTGCCAAATCCAATAGACTTGACCCTGCTGAGGATGGTCACGCCTCAGTAGAGTTTAGTCTTCTGAACTTCAGATCACTCATTTGATCTGAGGGCATAACGGTATGTGGCATCACAGGATCAGCACATTTTTGAACAATCTTCCCAGTTACCCAAGGGTCCCTGAGCACATCTCATTCTATTCTTTTATCACAGAACAAGTAAGCGGCAGAGGTCAGAGAGACAATCAGATGCTGCTTCTGGCAATCCAGAGATTCCTTCAGCAGATCTTCACAAGTCTCAGGCAGATGGTCTTGTTTCTCGTAGCCCGGTTCCAGATCCTTTTTGCACTTTATCAAGCAAAGTGGTGGGAAAAATGCAGAGACCCTTGAGGCTGAGACCCTTTCTGCTGCAAGAGACCAGAGAATCATAAGGGCTGTGTACAGCCTAGAGTAGAATCACTTGGTATATTTATTAACATTTAAAACAGTACAAGTTTTTAACATAAAGCTATTTGGCTCATTCAGTTATGTTCAGGAAAGTGAGAACCTCATTAAAATATTGTACAAGCCCTCACAATTCTGGGGGAGCTCAAACATTTTCTTAAAAATACCGATGCAAAGGAAATAAACATTATTACCCTGGGACCAGTATACCTCACTCTGACCCATACTTTTAATGCTGGGGTAATGACCTTGCCTCTTCCTATGATTTCTCTTTACTAGAATTGTATCTTATTCTTTGACCATTCTAATGTGGATGGACTGTTTCCTCCCCATGCACAGGTTAGGATTCAGAACAAGGAGTCACTTAGCTCTTGTTATGCAGAATGGTTAAGGGTCCAGAATCTTGACTTTTAAAAACTTTAATTTTCACCCTAGGCCAACACTCTTATCTGGGCTTTTTATTAAAAGCATAGCCAATTGATACTTGACTTTTTAAAAAAGCAAATTTTGATTCTTTATATATAGAAGAGGAAGAAAGAGTAATATGCAGTTGTTGAGTGTATGTCCCATAAATATTAATTAGGTCAAGACGTTGATGCCATTTTTCAGCTCATCTCTGTCTTTACTGATTTTTTTGTCTAGTTCAATGAGTTGCTGAAAGAGGACTGGTAAAATCTCCAACTCAAATTTTATATTTCTCCCTTAAATTCTTTCAAATTTTGCTTCAGGTATTTTGAAATATGAGGCATTGTTAGGGGCTGAATTGTGTTCCCTCAAAATTCATATTTTGAAGTCCTCACCCCCAGTACTTCAGAATGTGACTATATGTGGAGATAGGGCCTTTAAAGAAGTCACTAAGGTAGAATTAGGTCAGATGGGTGGGATCTAACCCAATATGACTGGTATCCTTACAAGAAGAAGAGATAAGAACACAGACACACACAGAAGGAAGACCATATGAAGATAAAGAGAGAAAGCTGCCATCTGCAAGCCAAGGAGAGAGCCCTCAAAAGAAATCAAACCTGCTGTCACCTTGATCTTGGACTTCTAGCCTTCAGAACTGTGAGAAAAAATTTACCCCCTCTGGTTTAAACCACCCAGGCAGTAGTATTTTGTTATGGAAGCCCTAACAAATATAGCCATATATAAATTTATGATAGCTATGTCTTTGGTGAATTAAAACTTTATCAATATAAAATACCCTTCTTCAGCTCTGATAATATTTTTTTAATAAATTTATTATTTATTTTTGGCTGCACTGGGTCTTCGCTGCTGTGCGCGGGCTTACTCTAGTTGCGATGAGCGGGGGCCACTCTTTGCTGTGGTGCGCAGGCTTCTCATTGCAGTGGCTTTTCGTGTTGCAGAGCACGGGCTCTAGGTGCTTGGGCTTCAGTAGTTGTGGCACGTTGGCTCAGTAGTTGTGGCTCATGGTCTCTAAAGTGCAAGATCAGTAGTTGTGGCACATGGGCTTAGTTGCTCCACGGCATGTGGGATCTTCCTAGACCAGGGCTCAAACCCATGTCCCCTGCATTGGCAGGTGGATTCTTAACCACTGTGCCACCAGAGAAGTCCCTCTGATAATATTTTTAGTAATTGAATTCTACTTTATCTGATATTAATCCAGGCACTCCAATCTTTATATGCTTACTGTTACTTTCAACCTGTTTGTGTTTTTGTATCTAAAGTATATCTTTTATAAACATAAAATAGTTGGGTATTTTAAACTCCATTTTGACTATTTCTGCCTTTTAATCAAAAGGATTAGTCCATTGACATCTACTGTAATTATTGATATGGTTACTCACCATTATCTTTTATCCTCAAGATGTCACTTTTTTCTGTTTCTTCATATGCTAAATAATTTATTATATTCTGGAATTCTGGACACTGTGTAATGAAGACTCTGGAGTCTATTATATTCCTCCAAAGAACGTTGATATCTTGTTTGTTTTATGAAGGAACTAACTTAATTGGACTCCAACTGCAAATTCTGTTTGTTTGTTTGTTTTTTGGTAGAAGCTCAAAATTCAGTAAAGTCCTTATATTCTTAGGTCACCTGTTTGGAGTCTGCCCTAAATGTGTGTAGTCCATGGGTCAGCGAGAAAATTAAGCAGAGTTTTTAAATGCTGCTTTAACAGCTTTACAAGGTACAAGCTGAAGTCTTCCCTCAGACCAGATGCTCTGAAATGGAAAACTCACTCAGTGCTGCTCCCTTCTTCCAAGTGTTGACTCCCTTTCAGAATGTACCTGTTGTTGCTATTCTCCTCCCTTTAGGTGGTTGTTTTCCATAGCTGTTTTTCCAGAGTTTATAGTTATTATTTTTGGGAAGAGCAGTCCAATGGAAGCTTATTCAAGAAGTAAAATAAAGATAGCAAAAATGCATGGGAGAAGGGAAGAAAAAAGAAAAAAAGAAAGATTTCTAAGCAAACAGTGGGTACACTGGAAAGACCTACGAGTAGGCGCCTGAGATCCAGTCCATCAGAGAAAGTGACATGAGGAGACAGAATAACAATTTCATATGGACCTGAGCCAGATTGAAAAATGAGAAGAGATAGTGGGAAAGGGAGAACCCCAGACACTAGTAAGAGGTATGTGACAGACACACACAAGGATGACTTCTAATAATCAAGCCCTTATGTAATGCCCTCCCCTTGAGTGTAGGTGGAACCCATGACTTATTTCTAACTCATGGAACACGGCAAAGGTGATGGAATCTCACACCCTTATTTATGTTGCATGATATTGGACTCCTGGTGAGCAAACCAGAGTTTGCAGCTACAACAAAATAAACTCTACCACAAACTGAGTGAGCTCGGAAGCAGATTTTTCTCCCAGTCCCTTCTCCAGATGAGAACACAGCCTAGACAACGTCTTAATTTCTGCATTGTTAGATCCTAAGCTGAGGACCCAGCTAAATCATGCCTGGATCCCTAATGCATGGAAGCTGTGAGATAATAGACGTGTTCTGAGATAATAGATGTGTTCTAAGCCCCTAAGTTTGTAGTAATTTGTCACATAGCATGGACCACTAATATAGGGTATAAGCCAAAAAGCACTGTTCTTCAATGTTGAGTATCTCAGAGGAAATCAGGGAAATGGCTATCTGAACAGGACATCCAGGAATAGGAGGAAGAAGGCACACATCAGAGAGACCAAGCAGGACCGACTCTGACTCAAGATTATACTGGCAAGATACCAGTAGAGGCTCTGGAGGTGACTTTGGTCAGAGATGGTGATTGGGAAAGTTCAGTATAAGAGGGGATAGAATTAGAGTGAAGTCAACAGGATTAAACTGGCCTTGATTTTATAGTAGAACTCATCAGGGGAAAAGAATGATAATGAAAAAAAAAATTTGGCTGTACATAAGAAAAGTAATGAAACCCACTACAAGAAAGTCAGGACATTGATGACTACCAAAGAGTCATGCTAATATTTGGAAGGACTATTGTATACTAGAAATTTTGCTAAGCATTTCATAGATGAGCACTGACCAGTAGAAATATAATGTGAGCCATATGTATAATTTTAAAAAAATTTTGTAGCCACACTAGAAAAGTAAAAAGGAAGATGTGAAATTAATTTTAATAATAGATTTTATTCAGTCCAACAGATTATTTCAATTAGTAATCAGTTATTAAATGTATTAATGAGACTGAAATAGGTTCCATTCTTTTCTTTCTTTTTATTTTTTCTTTGTACTAATTCTTCAAAATCTAGTTGTGTATTTTTCACCAAGAGCATTGTCTTGATTCAAAACTAGTGTTCTTATTTCAATTTCATGTTTTCATATTTAAGCACTCAAATAACACCTACATTTTTTGTTTGTTTTATTTTGTTTTGTAATTATTGAGTTTATTTTTAAATGCTTTTTTGTTTAACATCTTTATTGGAGTATAATTGCTTTACAATGGTGTGTTAGTTTCTGCTTTATAACAAAGGGAATCAGCTATACATATACATATAACCCCATATCTCCTCCCTCTTGCGTCTCCCTCCCACACTCCCTATCCCACCCTTCTAGGTGGTCACAAAGCACCGAGCTGATCTCCCTGTGCCATGCGGCTGCTTCCCACTAGCTATCTATTTTACATTTGGTAGTGTATATATGTCCATGCCACTCTCTCACTTCGTCCCAGCTTACCCTCCCCACTCCCCGTGTCCTCAAGTCCATTCTCTACGCCTGTGTCTTTATTCTTGTCGTGCCTCTAGGTTCTTCAGAATCTTTTTTTTTTTTTTAGATTCCATATATATGTGTTAGCATCTGGTATTTGTTTTTCTCTTTCTGACTTACTTCACTCTGTATGACAGACTCTAGGTCCATCCACCTCATGACAAATAACTCAATTTCGTTTCTTTTTATGGCTGAGTAATATCCCATTGTATATAAGTGCCACATCTTCTTTATCCATTCATCTGTCGATGGACAGTTAGGTTGCTTCCATGTCCTGGCTATTGTAAATAGAGCTGCAGTGAACACTGTGGTACATGACTCTTTTTGAATTATGGTTTTCTCAGGGTATATGCCCAGTAGTGGGATTGCTGGGTCGTGTGGTAGTTCTATTTTTAGTTTTTTAAGGAACCTCCATACTGTTCTCTATAGTGGCTGTATCAGTTTACATTCCCACCAACAGTGCAAGAGGGTTCCCTTTTCTCCACACCCTCTCCAGCATTTATTGTTTGTAGATTTTTTGATGATGGCCATTCTGACCGGTGTGAGGGGATACCTCATTGTAGTTTTTTTTTTTTTTTAAGATTTATTTATTTTATTGATTGATTGATTGATTGCTATGTTGGGTCTTCGTTTCTGTGCTAGGGCTTTCTCTAGTTGCGGCAAGTGGGGGCCACTCTTCATCGCGGTGCGCGGGCCTCTCACTATCGCGGCCTCTCTTGTTGCGGAGCACAGGCTCCAGACGCGCAGGCTCAGTAGTTGTGGCTCACAGGCCCAGTCACTCCGCGGCATATGGGATCCTCCCAGACCAGGGCTCGAACCCGCGTCCCCTGCATTAGCAGGCAGACTCTCAACCACTGCGCCACCAGGGAAGCCCCTCATTGTAGTTTTGATTTGCATTTCTCTAATGATTAGTGATGTTGAGCATTCTTTCATGTGGTTGTTGGCTGTCTGTATGTCTTCTTTGGAGAAATGTCTATTTAGGTCTTCTGCCCATTTTTGGATTGGGTTGTTTGTTTTTTTGATATTGAGATGTATGAACTGCTTGTAAATTTTGAAGATTAATCGTTTGTCAGTTGCTTCATTTGCAAATATTTTCTCCCATTCTGAGGGTTGTCTTTTCGTCTTGTTTATGGTTTCCTTTGCTGTACAAAAGCTTTTAAGTTTCATTAGGTCCCATTTGTTTATTTTTGTTTTTATTTCCATCACTCTAGGAGGTGGGTCCAAAAGGATCTTGCTGTGATTTATGTCATAGAGTGTTCTGCCTATGTTTTCCTCTAAGAGTTTGATAGTGTCTGGCCTTACATTTAGGTCTTTAATCCATTTTGAATTTATTTTTGTGTATGGTGTTAGGGAGTGTGCTAATTTCATTTTTAAGCTTACAGAAAAACTGATTGAAAAGTACAGACAGTTCCCATATACCCCTCACCTGCCCCATATACATACAGTTCCCTCATTATTAATATTTTGCATTAGTGTAGTACATTTGTTACAACTGATCAGTCAATAATCATATGTTATTATTAACTAACTTCCATAATTGACATTAGGGTGCTCTCTTTGTGTTGTATATACTATGGGTTTTGACAAATGTATAATGACATATACCCACTGTTGCAGTATCATGCAGAATAGTTTTACTGCCTTAAAAATCCCTGTTGCCCTCCTGTTCATTCCTCTCTCTGTCCTTCCCTGACCTCCTAACAACCACTGATAGTTTTTGTCTTTTCCAGAATGTCACATAATTAGAATTATACAGTATGTAGTCTTTTCAGATTGGCTTATTTCACTTAGCAATATGAATTTAAGGTTCCTCAATGTGTTTTCATGGCTTGATAGGTCATTTCTTTTTATCATTGAATAATATTCCATTGTATGGATATGCCACAGTTTATTCATCCATTTTGCCTACTGAATGGCATCTTGGTTGTTTGCAAGTTTTGGCAATTATGAATAAAGCTGCTCTAAATATCTGGTGCAGGTTTTTGTGTGGACAAAAGTTTTCTACTCATTTGGGTTAATATTAAGGAGTGTGATCGCTGGATCATGTGGTAAGAGTATGTTTAGTTTCGTAAGAAACTGTCAAACTGTCCCCAGAGTGATTGTGCCATTTTGTGTTCCCGCCAGCAATGAATGAGAGTTCCTGTTAGTCCACATTCTCACAAGCATTTGGTGTTGTCAGTGTTTTGGATTTTCATTATTCTAAAAATATGTATGTAGCGGTATCTCACTGTTTTCATTTGTAATTATCTAATGTCATATGACATTGAGGACACCTACATTTTAACAACTGCAAATACCACCACTACCATTACTTGCTAACACTTAATTATCACTTCCTATGTGCTAGACCAAGCACTTTTCACATACTTTCTCACATCATGTATCAGATACCATTATTTTTAGGCATTTTGCAGAAAAGGAAACTGAAGTTTAGAGAAGTTAAGTACATTGCTGGTCAATGTTGAATCTGAGACTCTCTGGATTTTCTGATTCCAAATTTCATCTCTTAAATACTAGTATCTGTTTTGCCCTCTCTCAAAGTGTGACCCCTGAATCTCTTACTTCAGAACCAACTAGGATGTGGATAAAAATTCAGACTCCCAGACACTACCCTATTACATCAGAGTCTTCACAATGAGGATCTGGAGGGGGAGATTCTGAGGCACACCTGAGATTGAGAATCACTACACTATCATACAAAGATGATTCAAAGTCCAAATGGAAGTTTTGATATTTTGTTGTATCTTGCTTCATGTATTTCTCTTCGAAGCATATTTGCAAAAATACAATTATTTATATAAAATAAAATATACTGGAAACAGTGAGAGAATATCTTCAACGTAAAGTCAATAAGTGGTTCACTGTGTCTCCTCATTAGAGAATACATGAAAAGTTTTCCCCACAGATTTCCAAGCTTGTAACTGAAAATTTCTACCAAAGATTCTTATTATTAGTATGAGCACTTGGGGACAGATTATAAAATACAGGACCTCTCACTTAGATACGGATTTTAAAATAATATATCTGAATGAGGAAGACTGAATAAAATGAATAGTTATAATAAGGATCATGGGAAGCATAGACATAATTTTGAGAAGAGAAAAATGTCCATTGAATAACTACTATGTATCCCTCTGTGCTAGATAAATTGGACAAAATCATACAAAATACTTCTAGTGTTATGATAGACTTATCTAACTATATGTCTATTTATTGCCTTTTTTATTGGGTATATATACATATTATACACACATGTACAGTTTATAGTATATTAAACAGCAACTTCAGGCCAGGCAAAAATCAACATAGCAGGTACTCTATGAAAATTGTGAATTAAATTAAATAGACACATATTCCTTGTGGCTTTTGATCTGAGACAAGACATTATTAAGGATATTTGCAATAGGATTACCTGTGTTAAAATCCCTGTTTTGCCTCTAAATAGGTTTGGAACCTTGGATATCAAAAGACTTGGTCTACTTCATTCTAAATGGAGGTAGAGATACATCTACCCTGTAGAGTTGTTGCATTAAAACCATTAGACAGTGCCTGATTTACATTAAGCAGTCCATAAATGTGAGTTATTATCTTAACTATTATTATTAGTCACAGGAAAAATTCGAAAATGGGAATGGACTCAATAGAGTACTAGAGTGGAAAGATGCTATAATGCTAGCATGATAGCTAATGGTATCAGGAAATAAATGGTATGTGACAAATGCAAGATGTAGAAATTAAGTACTCTAGGAATGGAAAACAGAAGAAATCACTTTTCACTGGAGTGGGCAGGGATGGCTTCTTCAAGAAATCTAAATGAGTTTGCAAATGTTTTTAGGTGGAGAAAATGTGCATTTGGAGGGAGTGTCTTTTCGGGGATGTACAAATTCAGAGATTTTAGCACTTCTTCACAGATGGAAGAACTCCATTTGGACCCTCAGACACAGACCACTGTGCCAATATTTGGAACGTAAGCAGAGAGAGTTCCAAGGCAGGTGCTGCATAAGAAAGAAGCTTGGACCCAAGTGAGGAGAAGGCGTCTTTCTAATGCTAACTGCAGCTCACCTTGGATAGCAACTACACACCCATTTGTAGCTAGAAAATTACGGGCTGAGGACAAAATAGCCCTTTAAACAAGCATGCCACTGAGTTTGGGAAGGGAAGAGGCAGAGCCACCTGAAGACACAAATCCTGCTAAGAAGAGCATTAATTGTTCTCTATATCACACAGACTTACTTCTGCAATCAATAAGACAGAGTGGGCTCGGACTGGGACTCATTGTTTTACCAGGTAAATTTGGAATTGAACAATAGACCTCAACCTCCAGTTTTCTCCATGGTGTGGAACACAAGCTAAACTGATACAGCATTTAACAATATGCAAATGAGTTAAATGGCCTTGCAAGGAAGATCCCAAAGAGGATCCCCAGCAAAAGATAAACGCCTTTCTCCTTGCAACCTCTTTTGTCTATCCTGGTGTTTGCTCACACTGAGGAGTTCAAAAAGCGTAAACAAAGTTAGCATTTCACTGTTAAGGCCATAAACACATTCATAAAGGCAGGAGCAATTTTGTAGCTGTACATACATTGAAGAGAGAGCATGCCACTGAGAGCTGGAGCTCTACCATCACTTAAAAAAAAAAAAACGAGAAAACAACACAATTTGGAAGGAATTGTTCTAAATGCAGTCCTATCTTTTATTTTATATTCTTTTATAGCCACCCTTTATTGAGTGTTTACTAAGAGCCAAGAACTCTGTTAGGCATTTTTTAAACTTTTATTTTAAAATAAAATACAAATACAGGAAATCACACAAAATTATTATAAAGCAAATACTATTTTAACCACCACCCACATCAAAGAATAAAACATTCTTTGAAACATTCAATAGAAGCCTCTCCCTCCAAAAGAAGCTCTGTTCTCTCTCCCTCCAAAAGTAAACACTGCACTGACTTTTACAGTAATCCTTTCCTTATTTTTCTTTATGTTTTATCACTTAAGTGTGCACTGTAGCTTAGTCATCAATTTTCAAGTTGATATTTCTTTTAACTCCATTTTAATCAAGTCATCCCTTTCTCCTCCCCCCACCAAACTCCTCCTTTTGTCTTACTTAAAATGTATCTTTTCTTCTTGAGTTTGCTCCAGGGTGGAGTTGCTAATTGCATATTCATGGTGCAGCTTTTCAGGCTCTCTTTTCTGTATTGTGGGGAGCAGGACCCCTGGTCAGACTCAGCTTTGATGTCTTTGGCAAGGCTATCGGTGGTGCTGTGCTCTTTTTTCAGGAGACACACTGATGCTTAACACATCAATCCATTGTTTTATTAGAGATTCCAAAATGGTAACACTCGAGTTCTGTCTACTATTTTTATACATTTGCTTGAATAATTTTATGTATAAGGAGATGCTTCCTCTCATCTACAATTTGGTTACCCAGTGGTATAGTTCCAAAAAAGGCAGAATCAATGTGTGATTCTTTTCTTTCATGTAGTTTTCATGAGAATAAATTGGTTTCCTATCATCCTCAGAAGGGGACCAATTAAGATTTAAATATATTTGGTGAATACCCATCCACTGTAATTTCTATCCTTATGGAAGTTCAACGTTTTCTTTGGCTAGGTAGAGCCATTTTAATGTTGACTTTTAATTCCTCTTAACGTTGTTCTAATAGTCTTTGATAGCTTCCGTGTTAGTTTATGTCAAAATGTTCCAGGTTTATCTGGTACATTTCTTATCCCAGATTCAGTTCAGCTTTGTCTCTAAGAAGCTCTCGTTTCTTGTGTGATGACAATATGGGTATAGGTGATATTCACTGCTACTAAGGTTGCTAGATTTAGCAAATAAAAATACAGGACACTCAGTTAAATTTCAATTTCAAATAAACAACAAATACATTATAGTATAAGTATGTCCCCAAATCTACACAGGACAACTTGTACTAAAAAAGTATTTGTTGTTTATCTGAAATTCAAATTTAACTGGACAGCCTATATTTTATCTGACAACTGATTACAACTAGGTAGTCATCTCTAGACTGTATTAGTCCAGGCCCTCTGAGAAGCAGGTATGATTAGATGTGCAAGAGAGTTATTGGAAGAGATCCCTATGAGGGAACAAAGCCAGGGGTTTGAAAAGGCAGGGGAGCCCTCTGGAGTGACGCAGGCTTGACTTCTGTGAAAGGCAGAGAGAAGAAAGGAGAATAAGATAAGCAGAGTCTCAAATTACAGTTCAATTCTAAGAAATATAAATATTTATAAATACATAAAAATCTCTGGCTCACATGTTATTTTCTTGAATATCTTAAGTATGTAACTTTATTTTTCCCCCTAAGATAAAGTGTTGTTGTGGAAAAATCAAATGATAATATAATATTACTTACTTTTTAAGTGTTTTTTTGCCTAGATGCCCCAATAAATTTTTTTTTTCCTTTAAGAGCCCTTAATTTTACTTGGTATTGACTGCGTTGTGTTAATAATCTCAGGCATACTATATGATTTTTGAATAAGTAGTTTAAATTGTTTTTTCAATATCCGGATCACTTTCTTAAATTATTGTTTTTAGTATTTCTTCCCCCCTACCCGCCCCTTGATTTGTTCTCCCACTCAGGAACTCCCATAATCTGTATGTTGGCTCTTCCTTTCCATGTACAATATTTGTTGCTTTCTCTTGAACATCTTTCTTTTTTTCTTCACTTCTCTTTGGTTTTTATCATTTTTTCCTTCCCACCTGATTTTCCTTAGAGTATCATTTGCTGTGCTTAGTTGCTCTTATATTACTCCTAGAGTAGTCTTTATTTCTAATGACTTTTAAACAATTTCTAATTCTTTCTTGAGTTCTTCCCTTTATTTCAGAGTTTTAAAAATTCTGATTGTTATTTTTCATATATTGTATGATTTTCTTAATCTCTTTTAGCTCATTTTGCGATGGTGTGTTTTGAAAATTTTTTGAGCATGCCTTTTTTGGCAAACTTTCTTTGTCAATAGCAGAAGTTGGTGAAATTCCTGTAAAGTGCTAGAAAGTAAATATTTTACACTTTGTGGGTCATTTGTTCTCTGCCACAATGCTTTAACACTGTCATTGCAGCTTAAAAACAATCATAGGCTATGTATAAATGAATAAGCATGGCTATATTCCAATAAAACTTTATTTATGAAAATAGGAAGTGGGCTGGATTTGTTCAGTGGGCTATAGTTTGCCAATCCTTGATCTGTTGGGATATTATTCCCTTTCTTTCTTGTAGGCAGTTTGTTTTTAAGGCTAATCTTTAAATGGAATTTGATTGTGATAGTTTTTCATCTACTCATTTTTATATATGAATTTAGTTTTCTTGAACTTTTAGATAGTTAAAAGTTCAGACAGGTTTTCTAACTTCAAATTAAATCTTTTTTGTTTTCAGGTAGTGCTAAAAAAAAAAAAATATATATATATATATATATATATATATATATATATATATATATAATGGCTTGTGCTCTTAGATTTCCTGGATCTGTTCACCTTTTGTCTGTATTTTCTCTTTCCTTCACCTGTATTATTTTTATTCTGCTCAATTTTGATTCCACTTCTAGTAATTTTTCCTTATCATGGGGTCCTGTATTGGAAAGAAGCCCTGGCAGGTCAACTTTAAAAGTTCAAAGGATCTAGGCTGCTCTAGCCACCTTCGACTTTGACCCTGGCTTGTTAAGAGCTATGAAGTGTCTGAGGTTTTACAAGGCTTACAAGCTAACAAGTTAACCTACCAGTTTTATGGATATTTTCAAAAAATATGAGACTCTTGGGTCAGAGGCAAAGAACTTTACTACTTTAGTACAGCAAAGAGCATAAACATCATCATATTTGTGTGAGCTCTCTTTGTCCCCAAGTCCCATGGAGGTGAGTGATTGGACCCAGATGGATGTTGGTTCACACAGTGGGTTATAGAAGAGGAATCCTAAGCTTAAGAAAATCAAATCTCTTACAATGGGAAGAAAATATGCTTTCCCTTTGTTCCAGAGGGAGACACTGTTCCCTCTTTCCAGGATAATTGCTATACAAGTATTCTTTAAAAGATACTCTAGAACAAAAGACCATTTCTTGCTAGTGAGACCTGCAGAAAGGGGAGAGATCGATGGGAAATCGACTCCCAGCAGAGCCCCTTTCACTCACTATTGGAATGCACAAAACCTCTCCTGGTTATTTTTATATTGACACACTGTGCTTTCTGGTGAATATCCACTGACTATTTTGGGGCTGTCTCCTTGAATATTTTGGGATTGTAGGTATGTCATTTGCCCTACTGCTTCCCTCTGCTTTCTCCCATATAGATACCAAGGGCACTCAGGCTGTGTGGTTTTTGGTATTTAGGGATTAGTAGAGGTGTTTTCTGATCTGGATTTGTTGTAAATGTTGTGCTTTTGGTTTTGATGTCTAGTTCTCATCCAGCCTAAACGCATGCGGGCATCACCACAGTCCATCTTCCCAAAGTAACCTTGTGTTTTAAAGAAAGTATGCCAAGCCAATTTTCCTTTTTTTTTTTTTGAATCCTCATTTTGACCATCAACTTTACTATGCTATAATATGGTTATACTCTATGATCCTACTGAGTTGCAGAGGGATGCTTGCCCCTTTTCGCCTCCCCCCACAACACTAAATGGTACTAAGTTGTTCTATCATTTTAAGTGGAGGTCCAAATCTTTTCTTTTCTATTTATAAGGTTATATATTTTCCCTTCTTGCTATTATTTGTGTATCTCACCCTATGGTAATTCCTATTACCCTCTTTTTGAATATGTGGTCCAAAGACTAGTAAATCAGACAAACAACCTTGTTTAAAATATGTGCAGAGGACGCAAAACAAAAATAAAAATGCTCTGAGATTGAGCATAATTCTAGAAGATTCTACCGACCTTGTGGTAGTTTTGGCATTATATGGAACAGGCTATAGAAATTCAAACTATATTAAGATGACAAAACATTGTATTCAATGTCAACATTTCCTCATAATTTTACCCAGTATAGCTCCTCCTTCCTCAAATTCAGTATAAGATTTATATCCTAGGGGGAAGATAGAATACCTTAAGAGCGGCATTGCCAATATAATGCTTATCTCCAAATTCATTTTTCCCTGTGAGTTCTCGGCACTGGAGGCTCAGCACTGTAAAATAGTATGTATTTTACAACACATAATATCCGCTCATAAGCAGTGGAAAATTCCAACTTTATTTGTTAATGTTTTGAAACACAGCAATATCTGGTGAGCCTTTACCCATATCCAGACTCAGCAGATCAGAGGATTATCAAGATTATATAATTCCTACATGTTAAATAGAAAAAGGTAAAATATTCTGAGACAACAGGGAGACAGAGAAAAGATATTTTCCCTGGGTGACACTGTTCAATAAATTAAATAAAAAATAAGTTCATAGGAGATTCTGAGAGGGCTTAATATTGAAGTGGTGAGGAGAAGAATTATTTTTTTCAAAGTATATTTCCTCCAAGACCTCTTTTACTTAAGCAACAAGACTGATGTAGACTCCTACCCACAACCCCTGCACACACAGAAACTGTACCTCTGCCCCCAACAGGATTTCTCCCCCTACCCCCGCAAATTACAGTGTAGTAGAAAGATAAAATGTCTCTTGTGACAATTAGAATGCTGAGCAAGCTGGTACAGAATAAAGGCATAAATTGTGCAGTGAGGTATACACTAAAAGAAGTGTTAACGAGGAGTGTCTCTGTGAAGTTGAGTTAGGAAAGGATGTGAGAGGAGCTGAGTCCTAATACATCAACTTCATTTGGGAAGATGGACAAGTGAGTGGATGGCTTCTCCATAAGGAGGGGTAGGAGACCACAAGAGAGACTGCCATCCATCCTGTGAGGCTATTTTGATGTCATCAAGTAGGATTAAACACTCATATGAACACTGCTGACTCAATAAACTCGCTAATTAAATGGTATTTCTCTAGTCATTGATTTGTATAAACTGTGATATTTGGTATAGATTCTCTCCACCTCCTCCACTGATGCGTGTAGTCAATTGTTAAGTGCAAAAATGATAAACATTACAAGAAAATAGGCTTGATATTGATTGAAAAATATCAAATATAAATCAACTAGAGAGGATAAGGAAATTAAAATTTGGACTATGCTTTCTAAAATTGTATGAATACATAAAATAAAACCAATGGCAGGAGCTATACTTAAGACCTAACCAAAAGGAATTCAGGTATTTCACAATTCTTATGAAAACATTAACAAAAATACAAAAGACTTAATATACCCAAATATCCCTAATAGCTTTAGAAATCATCCTTTTGTCTTTTTCCCCTCTTTTTCTCTTCCCACTTTTCCTTGATCTCTTCTTCCTCTTTCTCCTTTTTAGATCTGAATAAAAATACATGGAGTTAATATTTAAATTGATAAGATAGATATTAAGTGACTCAATTCTCTTCCCAAATATTGATAGATATAGGTGACAGATAAATAGATGAGTATAAGGATATAAGAAGTGATCTACAAAAATAGCAGGCAACCCATCTAGGCTGATAGGTTAAACAGAGTTAAATAGTGGTTAGTAATGAGAGATGTATTTTATGTGCCTCATTTCAATAGAGGTCACACCCCAAGATATCCTGGAACTATATTTGTAAAATCTAAACAGATGATTCTGGGGTGAAAGGACTGGCTGGGAATCCAAGGACTTGGCCTCAATTTCCTTTGGAGATGATAGAAGAAGAATTTCTAGCGGTAGAAACTCTAGTGGTAGTAGTGGGAGAAGAATGCCAGGGGCCCTTTAATGTTAGTGTATCATCTGGAGCCTTTTCACCTAAATCTTAGACTAGACTATCTTTTGTTTTCAGGAGGAAAATTCATAAGGGAGTTTGAATCTAGTGCTAAATTCTTAAAAATACATTGAGCATGGTGAAATTGGCACAAAAGATGGAAATTCTCTCTTCTCTCCAAAATTAGTCAAGATCTCACTGTAAAAATTTTCTCTTTCAATTTATAAAATATTTCTCTGAATGGGAAATGTGCTTTGTGCTCTTCTGGGAATTATATAAGGAAAGAAGTTAGGTAACCGTTATGAAGTCTGAGTGTAGGAGAAGTCTCAGTAATAATGTACTTTCCGAGGACAAAAGATAAAGAGGTAATTTTGAATCATTAGAAAATCAAGCCTTGGTTAGAAAGTGAGAAATAACAGGTTCAGAGAAATTTATCTATCACAGACACATTATCTGAAAAGAACAAATGTTATGCCAATGTTTCTAAGTACTCTTCCACATCTGACAATCTTTCGGTCATTTGTGGACAACATCTGATTCAGGAAAGTTGATTTCATTTCTAAAGAAATAGGAAGATCAGGAAAAAAATTATCAACAAAAAGAAAGAGAAGGTATTTTTTTACAATGCTAACAACCAATTCATTAAATAATTACTCTTTAAAAAATCAAATAAACACAGATCCCTTGTAAAGCATCTAGTAGGTAAAAATAATCATGATAAGAGGTAAATTCCCCACATTCTAGATGTTTTGGTGTTGTGATTCAGCTATACATTGGAGAGAAAATATTACATGGGAAAAGTCATGTTCATTGTTTTCCTGTCTTAATACCCTTATATATGATATGTCACAGAAGGGCTGTTGGGGGTAAAGGAAGATTCGAGGTGTGTTAATGTAACAACCAAGGGGACTGTACAGCGCTGGGTCTCAGTGCGAATGAGCAGTTTGTCAATATCTTCCGGTCTCCAGTGAGCAACAAGAATGGCTCTCAGGATATTGCAACTCTGTCTGCTTCCACCAGAGATCATAATTGGGCTATGAATTTTTACAACAGGAAAGTTCCTATCATAGACAGATACTGACAACATGTTTAGTTAAATTAATGCCAAGAGCATCTTAGAACAGGATGAGCAGTGGGCATGGATATCACTCAAATATGTAGTGACGCTGCTTCTTTTTCTTTCTTTTTTATTAATATATTTTTGTGATAGTTTACTGGTTAGAGCTTCTAATATATATCTTATTTCTGAGGATTGCTCAGCATACTGGTTTTCTGCCCAGTGACATGATACGCACTTTGGGATATTCAAGAAGCCAACTGAGATGAGTAGAGATGATTTATAAATCGAAAGCAAATGATAGCGGAAGATGTGAACTAAAGCTATTTCTTGAGCTCCGAAAAGCTAATTGGGCACGTTTCAGGCCAGGTCTCTGAAGGCACAGCTCATGAACTGTCTTTCTGATGCTGTGCTCATTATGGACACTCAATAGAGGACCGGCTAATGCTAGAGAAATCCCCATCAAACTGGCCTTTATGTGACATTGCAGATTTACTTCAGGAAAGAGAGAGAAGGAGAAAGAAGGGAGAGATTTCAGGCAATCAGCCCTTACAGAGTCCTATTTGCCTTAAGTAATTGATCTGAAACCGAAGAGTTTGTCTGTGAAGGCTACCCGGCTTCATAAATTCTCAAGGGACTTTGTCTTCTTCTAACATATCAGGGTTTAGCCAGGCTTTATTTGTTACTGGTTGTTGGAGGACATGTGGGATTTTATGGTCCTGGGTCTACTCTTTGAAATGGAGGACTGAATACAGCACACATGACCTAAGTATTCTGAAACAACCCATGTTTGCCACTGATGCTTAAGCTTTTTAGTGGTAATCTTCAATGAATTTAATTATTATCTAAATCTCATAACCTATCCTCAATTATTCATATTAATAATTCTAGGTAAAATGAAATGTACTGCATTGGCATCACACTTTTAAAGAATCAAATATCAAGGAAAGAAAGACATCACAAATGTTCACAATGCTGTATATGGAGAAAGTTTTTGAGCGACTTGGGAAATTTAAATCAATATGTTGAGGAAGCAACATAGTGGGTTATGTCTACACGGGAACCTGAAACTAGGATTTGAGGCAGTAAAAATTTTCAGAAGGGAATAGTGGAGTCTGAACCCTAGAAATCTTCCTGAATAATATGGCCGCATGTTGCAAGGTTTGGATATTTATAAAACAAAATAGAGGGGATTTTGCTGAGCAATCTCTTCAGGTTTTTGTAGTTATAAGAGTCTGATTCCATTCCACGAAATCTGCAGGAAAACCTCCTTTATCATTGCCTGAGTGTTATAAAATGAGTAGTTGTCCATGAGCTAGCTCATCAAAGATAATATATGAAAAAACTACTCAAAAATTTATAAATCTGGGACTTCCCTGGCAGTCCAGTGGTTAAGACTCCGCCTTCCAGTGAAGGGGGTGCGGATTCGATCCCTGGTCGGGGAGCCAAGATCCCACATGCTTTGTGGCCAAAAAACCAAAAACATAAAACAGCAGCAATATTGTAACAAATTCAATAAAGACTTTAAAAATGGTCCACATCAAAAATATTTTGTAAATCTCTATAAAACTCTCCTTTAATAGATCTTTACTTTTCAGAAATGATAATCTGTAAATAAATTAATTTTAATTTTCAGATTTCTAAAAATATTATCAAGACAAGAATTGTTACTATACACTTATGTGTAACTAGAGAGCAGGGGAAAGTTTGGTGGATATTAACGATCCTTTGTGAAGTAATTTACTTATCGACTGATTTTTTTTTTTGGTATTTGTATAAGTACTTAATTGTCTCACTAAGTTTTAAACATATATAATTTATCATTCCGATGATAGTCTTTTGCTCCATAAAATTAATATATAGTCAAAGAAATTTAGAGAAAGAAGACATTTTAATGGTCACCTAGTCTAAAGTTTTGAATTTTATCATGTAAGGAAGCAGAGGCAGGACATAAGTGACTTTACCCTGGCCCATACCTCTATGTGTGATGGGGCTAGGGTGCAACTGCCAATCTGATAACATCTAATCTGGTACAGGTCCTCTTCTCTACACTGCACTAGAATTATATCTCTCTGAGTAGTTGTAAAACTTTGTAGATGTTTGATTGTAAATTAGTGTTTTATTTTTTTAGACGATAATCTATAATCAGAAATCATACAAAACTCAGCAGGAGACATTCTCAGAATGTAAGGTATTTTTTTTTTCTTCTTGAACAGTAGACTTTTTTCTTCAATAAGAAATGAAGTAGAAAATCCTACATTGTAATTCAAGGGCATTACATTTCAAAAAATAGAGTATTTAAGTTGGGGACATCAGTTTATCTGTGATTAAGTTTTAATTAATGCCCTTAACTTAGATCCCAATAGCTACAAAATAATGTTCTTATCTTAGACAAAATAAGAACCCACCAAAAAGACACAGACTCAAATTAAATCAAAGAAGCTTTCCTTCAAAAAAAAATGACACATGTACACAAATACACATTATACGTGAAACATACAACTAATATCTTGAATTGTGACCCAAGTGAATTTTATCTGAATACTGAAAATGGATGCAAGTTGAACATCTTAATTCAATCAAATAAGTAATCTTAAATAGAATGAGGATAATTCCCTCTGGTCTATACTTGTCCCATGTGGACAGAAATCTTTGCAGGTAACTAAATTCCTGCAAGTCAAGTCAATTGTCCAAAATAGAAACACATTCAGAGGATGAATACCCTGAAATAATAAACAGAAGAGCAAAATATAAAGACAGAAATACTTTTAATGTAGCTCCCTTTCTCTCAAAAGATTACATGAGGGAAAATCTGGATTGTCAGATTTAATGGATGAATTGCCCAATAGCTATTTTACTATTGTTTCATTTGAAAATTTTGTTTTGTACTTTTACAACTAGCAGAGTTATTCCTATCACAAAGTTATTTCTATCAAAATGGACCAGCACACTATTACAGGTCACTAGTAATATGCACTTCACTATCTGTTTTTGAAAAGCAAGCTCTCTTTCCATTCAAATACTACCTTTTTTGTAGAGAAAGTCATTTTATTTTTATTCTCTAATCTACTCAAATCTGGTGAACATTGCTTTCTTCAAGAAAAAAAAAACATCTTAAAGGCTTAGGACAGTTCATGCTTAGGACAAGTGTGACAATGCATATTTCAGGAATTAACAGGGCAGGAGCTCAATTCCTTTTATCCTACAACATTCCCTCAGCTAGGAGGTGGCTAGTTCTCGGACTTAAGTGACTCGGACAAGGATGGGGTTGGTCCTTAGCCAATAAAACATGACTCAAGGTTACTCCGTTCCCCTCCCCCCCACATATGCTAGGTCCCTTCTGCTGAAAACTCCTCACGACCCATGTTCTAAGTCCAGCCATACCGGATATTTAACTCCTCCCGCCTTGTCTCTGGTGAGCCTGTGCCTGAGACTCAGAGAATGCTTTTTGTCCATCTGCTTTGGGCGGGTCTTTTCTAGCAGCCCGGGAAAGCCACGTGCTAGCGCATATGGATGAAACTGATGGACATTGTCTATTACACCCACAGGAATTCAGCCTCCAAAGAGCTACATTGACTCATTGATTTGTATCCATGCTCCGGGGTCCTGGTACCCACACCATAACGTAAACTCCCTGCTGGCGGGGAATTTGGAGAGTGTGTTTGGCACAGGATAGGTGCTCAATAAACAAACTTTGAAAGGGAGAGAGTTGTGTTGAGCGAAGGGAAGGCTGCAAAGGAACTTAAAATTTGAAGGGTTTTCTACGTGTCCAAAGAAAGAGGAAAAAAAAAGAAAAAAGTGTGAGTACAGAGTATCATCATTATTGTTTTTATTCAACCTTTAGGAATTCCACTGGTATTATTCACCAGAGAGCTAGCAGGGGAATCCAGGCTGGAGGCTAAAGGACCCCTGTCCAATGACCCAAATCAGGAGGCGCAAAGCCTCGGGTCATAAGCTATGACACCCTCTTGGGTCCCGACAAGTGCTGGTGGCCCGGATGGGGCTCTGGACCCCCCAGTACCCCGCTGCCCCCTGCCTTCTCGGAGCGCTAGAGCATGCCCAGTGGCAGCGCCGGAGCCACCGAGGGCTTTGCACGCTGGCACTCCGCTTCTCCGGGTTTTAGCAGGAGCCTGCGGGGAGGTGGGGGGGTGAGGGGACCCGTGGAGCCCGGCAGCCTTGGTCGCGCGCGTGGGGAGCTGGCGCGTGGCCACGCAGGGCTCTCTCCTGCGTTGCGGTTACTGGGGAGATGCTGGAGCGCGGCGCCCGGCTGCTCCACCTGGAGGGCTGAGCGCGGCGCGGGGAGCCCCGGGGGGCGGGCGGGGGGCGCGGACTGCGGTAGAATGCGAGCCGGTCTCCTCCGGGACTGCGAGACAAAGCTCGAGCGCGGTCAGGGGCCGCTCGCCCGCCGCTCGCCGCTCCACTAACTTGTCTCTTGGTGGTGTCCGGTCTCCAAGGCTCTCAACGCTTTGGGGTGGTGAGGGGCGGGGTGGGGGGGGTGGGGAGTTAGAGGGTCTGCGGCAGTCGGAGGAGGGATCCTGCAAGGGGGGAGCCTGCCTGGTGCCGCTCTTCCTCCCTTCCCTGTCGCTCCCTTCCCCCCACTCCGTCGCTGCCGCTTTCCCTTCCGCCAATTCGGAGAGCGTCGGGCGCCTGTGACATGCGATCGCTGCCAAGTGACGGACCCCGAGTCTGAAGTGCCCGCGAGGAAGTGAGCGCCTACGCGGGCCGCCGGCGATGACAGCCATGAAGCCGGAGCAGCAGCCCACCCCGGGGGCCAGGGCGAGCCAGGCTCAGTCGGCGGACCAGGTGAGAGTTGGCAGCTGCGGCCAGGCCCGCCAGGGGAGGGAGGCTGCCAGCGGCGCTCCCCCCGCCCCTCCTCCCGGGCTCGGCTCCCACGCCTCCCTCTCCCCACCCTCCCCCCGCCCCAGTTCCAAGGCTCTCCTCAGCTCACGCATGGACTCCGCAGGAAGTTAGAGCATCTGAGCGCGCTCCGGGGCCGGGCGAGAGGATGCGCAAGGTGGAGAGCCGCGGGGAAGGGGGGAGAGAGGTAAAGGCTGGGGTGGCCCAGGGAACCCCAGCGGGAGGGCCCCCGAGGGAGGGAGGGAGAGGTGGCCGGGGCCAAGGAATGGGGGCCTCTTGGCTCCTAGTAACGCACGTTGGAGGAATTGCTGCGCGCCTGGAGGCGTCCACTTGCTGGGTTCGAGCCCTGTCTTCACGTAGCTCGTGAGACGAGAGCTGGCCAAAGCTACCCCAGTAGGCAAATGACCTTTAGGCCGGCAGAGTTTTTCCTTTCCTTTTTTTTTTTTTTTTTTCCTTTGAGGAGACGGGGACGGGGGCGCACAATGGGGGAAGAGAGTATACCACTCATCTGTGGTCTGCTTGGAACGGAGCTTGGAGCAAAAAGGCATAATTAGGGGGAACTGGGAAGATACTGGCTTTAGTGATTTGTTGGGTCCAGATGTGTTGTGTCTGCAGAGATGAGGTGCCCTGTGCTGACTGAGGGTTATTTTAATCGCTTTTCCGTCTTTCCGCTCCGGCCACCCCCTTTTTGTTTCGGTCTTTAGGGATCTGTAGCATAACCATATGGTGAATCTCCATCTCGTTTCTGCCCCTGGATTGGGGTGACTCGGGAGTTTGGTGTCGCTTTTTCCCAAAGTTGGAGGGTCGGGAGCGCCGAGGTGCCCTGGCAAAGAAGAGGGCGGCTGTGATAAGCCGGGTCGAGGTGCTGTCACGTTTACCTGAATTAGAGAGTCTGAACCTAGAGGGTTACACTGAGGTCAGCGGATAACTGCGGAGCTGGAGAACGGAGGCGCCGGGGTACAGAGATGGTCCCTTTGCCCCGAGTGCACTGTTGAAGGCCGCCCGACGCATTTCTGTCAGAGACACTCCTAGCTCATTGCTAGACATGGGTGAAGGGGGTGCAAACAGCGAGGCTCCAGTAGCGTCTCGGCTCTTCGCATATTCTAAGCATTGAGGAGCTAGGGAAGGGGAGCTGTCCAAATCGTCCTGAGTGTCGGGGAGGCAGAGGAGGCGACGCCAGGGCTGCTGTGATTAATATTCTAGTCCTGGTCATCGCTCCTGGCTAGTGGCCTCTCTCTTCTCCTTTTCTCTCCCCTTCTCATTTCCCTCACATATGTTTCACACAGGTGGTGAGGATTACTCAATGCCTTAAAGCTCCCCATCCCTTTACTGGGATGAATGTTGCAGTTTTTACAAAGCAGTTGTTTTCTTAAACATCCTCTTTGCTCCCTACCCTGAGATAAATATGAAAATATTAAAACATTTGTATTACATTATATGTCCCTTCCCCTCTCAATACCTCTTTTCCCTGCTCCCTCCTGCACACACCACAAAGTAACAACTGGTTAGCAGATTATAAAAATAATTTCAGGAGAGGAACATGGATTTAATATCCTCTTTCAGACGGACAGCCCTTAAATTTCATTAACAAGCCACTGAGCCTCTCTTACTGCTCCTGGAATGATGCTACCACTAAGAACGATTAGTCAGGCGAGAGTCCCCACGTGAAATCTTTGCTCACTAACCTGTGACACCAGCTGGTTACTTGAGGTGCTGCAAACAGTTCAGTGATGGTGGAGGTGGGGAAGAAGAAGCAAAGCAGAGCACACAGAAGCTGAAAATGTATATGTAAATGGCGGGCAAGCAGTATATGAACAGCAAAGCCTTTTGTCAGAACGAATCTGGTACTTAAAATTCATATAAAGACAGAGATTCAAGTTTGAATCCGTTGTTTCTCTTGTTAGTGTGCATTTTTGTTTATGGTCACTTCGAATAGTCAGGGAGTGGCCATTTGCAGAACTCTTGTTTTAATTGAGTTTTTTTAAAGTGCCTTTCTGATACTGACATGTTTTTAAAATGTCAATGGTTTGCATATTACGCTTGAGTTAAAATGAAAGGGATTGATTTCTCAAGGGAAAAGAAAGACTGAAATATACATGGCAGCATCCCATTGGGGGTTTTCCAAGCACTCCCAGAAAATACCTATATGTAGTCTATTCTTTGTCTGAAGCTTGACATGTGAAACGATCACCAGATGATGTGGACAATTGCTGTTGAGTGCTTAAGCTATTTCTTCTAAGATTACTAAATTTTTATTAACAGTATTAGTCATTGTGATCTAGTTCTGCGATTGTCAGACCACTCTCATGTGGTCCTAGATATAATACCTCCATATAGACATGACTGATTGTTCAAGTTTCTGTGATATTTCTGGAAAGAAAAAGATTCACAAATTAATCTAAAACTGTAGCTTTATGAAGTTCTACTTAATGGTTAAATAGGGGGCGTGTTCCAGCTAGTCACTTAGTAGGTATTGATTTTCAGTGATTTAAGCTTTTGAATGTTGTCAGAAAGGTTCTTCGCTTTCTGTGGTAGAGACGTTTCTGAAACCTCAAAGATGCCTTGTCCTGATGCCATCAAACGCCCATTTCCACTTACAGCGCCGTGGAAGACCATAGTCTTTCCTCTGGGTGAAATGGTTATGAGCCACATAATTTGGTTGTTGTTATGGTCCTTTAGAGAGCCGGACATCCCTGTTTCATCTTATCTGCTCTGGTACAGGGTGCCATGACCAGAGGCAGCCCTTCCTCTGGGAGCAGCTGCAGCAAGAATAACAGGAACTGAATATTTTTATTAATGTTCTGAATCATTGGAGATATTTTTATCATCTCAGTAGTCTTGCCTTTAAAGCTTCATTGATTAAATAAATGTTTATGACAGTTACTTCTGTTGTTTTTATAACACTCCATATTTACAAAATGTCTAAAAATAAATGCTTTGCTATTGGTAGAAACAGTCATTCCCACTTAGCGTATAATCAATATCCATTTTACATCAAGGGATACAAAATCTTGAGTGGCTAGTTGTAACTTATTATTAGGTTTGGAAATCACTTCCTGAATGCTTGCCAAGTGCCCAGTATGGTCCTCTGGGTTGATAAGGTAACATTCATTGAATGCATTTTTCTGTTTGATCCTCAAAGCAACTTTTTGAGTTAGGTCTTGTTGTTATTCCTGTTTTAGAGATGAAAAACAGAGGATTAAAGAAACTAAGCACCTTGATCAACCTTGACTTCATAAGTGGTAGAGATGAGACATAGCCCTAGTCTATGGCATTTAAGAAAAATAAGCTCATTTAAGTCTAAAGCTCCACCTTCTGGACTTCCCTGGTGGCAGAGTGGTTAAGAATCCACCTGCCAATGCAGGGGACACAGGTTCGAGCCCTGGCCCGGGAAGATCCCACATGCCACGGTGCAGCTAAGCCCATGTGCCACAACTACTGAGCCTGTGCTCTAGAGCCCATGAGGCACAACTGCTGAAGCCTGTGCACCTACAGCCCGTGCTCCTCAATAAGAGAAGCCACCACAATGAGAAGCCTGTGCACCATAACAAAGAGTAGCCCCCGCTTGCTACAACTAGAGAAAGCCTGCGAGCAGCAACAAAGACCCAACGCAGCCAAAGATAAAAAATATAAAAAAAAAAAAGCTACACCTTCTAATCTCTACACAGTTATAGTTCAACACACTCTGATTAGCATAATGCAGAAGAATTGCAAATATTATGTATGTGTGTGTACAAATTTACCGTGATTAAAGTAAAGAATTTGTTTAAAGCTTTATAAATGTAAATAATATCTCTTGAAATTTAAAAGTTAACTTAATATCTCTTCTATTGATTAAAATAATATAAAAAGAACCAGATATACCCTGAAAAGTACATAGGAACTGAAAAAAAATTTTTGTATCATTTGCCCTTGGTAATGATGAGACTTTCAAGGCTTCTTAACCAAGTTCATTTTTATAGTTAGACCTGGTTTAGAATTTGCCCACGTTGCCACCAGGTGGCACCCTTTTGCAGAGTCCAATGGGGAAAAGTATTTCCTAAAATGTTTGACAGTCCTCAGCTCCAAAAAACTGAAATCAAACAAAAACAAAAACAAAAACAAAACAAACAAGGAAAAAACCCATAACTTCAGTTTCTGAAGTATGACTAAAAAGTGTATTTTTATAAACAACTCTTTGTCTGTAGAGGCCGCATTAGTTATGCATAAAAAAATAAACAAACAACAACAACAACAAAACTCATTCTGGTAGAAATCCAGTCACTTACAGTTCAGCACATAGCAGCCTCTTGATGAAATAATTCATGGTCAAAATTGCGATTAAATATGTAATGTATAAAATGCCTTTTGTACAATACCTATGGTACTTTTGACTTTTATGTAATATTAACCTAAAATGTTTTCATAAAGAAATTAGGATTCACTATTTTTATTTCAACTTTGGTCTAGCAAACCTGATTAAAATTTTCAAATGTATGCTTAATGAACTCATAAAAAAGTTATTCTTCCTTTTTTCCCTTACTAATACATAAACATGTTATAATTTAGTTTATAAAGTATTGTTTTTAACGCAGAACCTCAAAAATAGCTTTTAGAAACCATGTTGAAAAACTCTATTTAATAGAAGGTTTATTACTTCTAAGCATTCAACATAAAACATATAGTATCTTATTGGTGGAAGAATTCTATATGATTTGGTTATGAAAGACATTTGATGCAGGTGCTATGTAGAAGTCTTTATAACTTAGGAGATATTATACGTTTCCTACTATCCCTCAATTTCTTATTATATATATTTTACGTATATCTTATTGCATATATATGACATTGTATCTACTGAGTTTAGAAGATACCACAAAACATTCCTTGCTTATAAGCTTCTAATCTCTCTGTTTATTTTAAAGACTGAGCAAACTGCACATTTAAGAAAGATTAAACTATATTAAAAACAAGTTAAAGAAAATTGTATTATTAAATATTAATGCTGCATTATCTTATGAAGTGCATTCCATTGGAAACAAAACACTGAAACCAAATTTCTCCCAGTTTGGGTAAAAATAAAGCTATTTCCCAGTTTTCGTTCCTTGAATCATTTATGATTACGTAATGTTTTAAGCTTCTAGTATTTATAGGCATATTTTAGATTTATTTACAGTTTACCAACATACACAAAACTAGAATGTTGCAACTAAGACTGTGAGCTTTTGTGCCATCAACCAGGAGTATTTCTTTTTTTTAAAATTTTATTTATTTATTTATGGCTGTGTTGGGTCTTCGTTTCTGTGTGAGGGCTTTCTCTAGTTGTGGCAAGCGGGGGCCACTCTTCATCGCGATGCGCGGGCCTCTCACTATCGCGGCCTCTCTTGTTGCGGAGCACAGGCTCCAGATGCGCAGGCTCAGTAATTGTGGCTCAGGGGCCTCGTTGCTCCGTGGCATGTGGGATCCTCCCAGACCAGGGCTCGAACCCATGTCCCCTGCATTGGCAGGCAGATTCTCAACCACTGCGCCACCAGGGAAGCCAAACCAGGAGTATTTCTTTACTACTGTCTGTAGGTTATGCACTGGAAAGCACAGATTCAAGTTCATATCTCAGCTTGGCCAGTCATTGCTGTGTTTTGGGGGGCAGGATAACTCACTTTCTGTATTTCATCTGTGACTAGAGGTGACTACAGATCCTTTACATGCTTGTGGTAAGGATTGAATGAAATAATATGTAAAAGCTTTTGAATAATATGTGTCTCATACCAATGCTCTCATTAAATGTATAGTCTAGGAACAGGAGCCTAGGGGAAAACAAAGCTTAGAGGATCACTGAATCACCTACAGCTGGTATATTATTTTAACATTTTACTGAGTATTGCATTGTTTAGTACACATATGTGTATGATTACATATGAGTTTGCACATGCATAAAAATATTTTAATAATGTAATATATATTATTGGGTTAGGCATCGAGCCTGATTTGGCAGAAATGCAGACTTCAAAATATTCTGTAACATCCTTATTTCCAGTCAATCAAAACTCACTTTTTACTGTCCTACTCTGTAAGGGACCAAGCTGAAAGTAAACGTTGGCTAATTCTCACTAACAGGGGAATTAGCTGCTGAATACGCATATTGTTTTCAATGTAATGCACTCATATTGGTAATTAGCATGGAGAAAGAGGAAGTTTGAAGAAAAGAGGGGTGTGACTTATAGAAATATCTCAGGAGGTGAGATTTCAGTCATTTCAGTCATTCAGGAGAATGTGCATCGTAGTGGAACCCCCTGCAAGGAGCCCAGTGTGGGTGCGCCTACAGTCACTGGGGGTGAGACTGAGTGACCCAATATTGGGCTTAGCATAATTCGAAAGATTTTTTTATACACATTTTTCTACAGTTATTCCTATGCAATATTTAAATACACAGAACATTTTTTTTTATTTTTTAAAATTAATTTATTTATATTTATTTTTGACTGTGTTGGGTCTTCGTTTCTGTGCGAGGGCTTTCTCTAGTTGTCGCAAGCGGGGGCCACTCTTCATCGCGGTGCACGGGCCTCTCACTGTCACGGCCTCTCTTGTTGCAGAGCACAGGCTCCAGACGCGCAGGCTCAGCAGCTGTGGCTCACGGGCTCAGTTGCTCCGCGGCATGTGGGATCTTCCCAGACCAAGGCTCGAACCCGTGTCCCCTGCATTGGCAGGCATATTCTTAACCACTGCGCCACCAGGGAAGCCCCCACACAACATTTTTGATGTTGCGACTATTAAAATTATCTCCATATATCTTCATACTTGCTGAGTGACTTCGTGTGTTCTAATCAAGTCCACGTCTTACTGAAATGTTATAACGGGGGTATGTACTAAGACATACGTCAACTAGCAAAGGGTGGAGCTCTTCCCATCTGAAGACCTGTAAAGGCTCCAAAAAAGGGCAAATTAATAATGGAGGGAATATAAACTTCTTCATAAACACGTCTTCATGTAAAGTTAGAAATGTTTCCACCCTCGTGTATGCTTCCTCGCTTTGAGAAGTCCTACAGCTCAGTGTTGATTATTCCCAGCACACTCTTGTGTTAAAGTTTATGCTTGACCTGATCCACAAGCTTTTTGGCAATAACTAATCTCCTTTTACTTTTCTCCATCTAGACAACACCTGTTTTCCAAGGCTTTTAAATTGTGCACCTATCACCCCCCCTCCCCGACCTGGTAGACATCCTTATCATTTGTTACGTATTAACTAAAGGAAGGCTTGTCATTTCCAGGATGGTAGAGAAAGCTGGGAAGTCGGCTCAGTGGAAAGAATGGGACACTTAAGAGAGAGCTCCTCTACTGTAGATTCATTTTAGTTAAGCTGTCCTAAATCTCCAAGGTTTCAAACATACCCATATGTGATGGTAAATATAACACCCACTGCCAGGCCAAATACAGAAAACTGACTTGTATCCAAAGCTGATTAAAATAAACATTTTATTTTAAACTGTAATTGATGTTAACAGCACTCTTGGTAGTATCTTCTACAGAATAAAAAATGATTTTCATTTTCTTTTCAAGTTTGTCATCCCGTGATTTATTTGAAAATTGTTAAAGCACTAATAATTTTTAAACCAACTTTCAGATAACATGCTTATTCCATTAACCAGAACAGTATATTTTATTGTACAATATATTTTGGAATTGCCAAATGATTTTCGGATTTAATCATATTCTGGGGAAGAAGGCAACATGATGTAAGGTTGAAAACAGAGTCCAACAGATTGCAGGTTGAATCCTTCTTCTTCCCTTTATCATGCAATGTAGGGCACATGCTTTAACCCCTCTAAAACCTTTTCCTCACCTTTAGAGGAAGCAGATGGGGAGAGTGCAGCAAGGGTGAGAGACAGTCTGTATGAAGGGTTTGTACAATATCTGGCCCAAGGCAGCACTTAGTATTTTTATTCTTATCGCTACTATGCTTCTCAATCATCTGAGAAGGTTATTTCATTCTTTTGCAAGGGTAATTTTGCATTTACCTTGATGAAAATGCTGAATATATATGTATGTGTGTGTGTGTACATTACCATATGTACACGCACCATGTACACGTACATACTTATTATCTAAATATACTGGGTGTTTTACAGTTGGTTTATTGTAAGGCATTAGGTAAAAATTTTTAACAACCTGACTGATTTCTACTGTTTTTAGCTGCTCACCTGTTTAGGATCTTCTTTGAAGTGCTCATGGTTTAATATTCTCTTTGCAAAAGTTTGGTTTCCAGAAACGATTGAATTTCCTTAGAAATTCTTTGCATATGGGAACCGATGATATGTTGAGTTGAAATTTAAGAAAAGTGCATAATCAAAACTGACTTCAGATCTGGAAGAGCCAAGTCAAGCTGCCTGTGTATTCTCTAGCCAAGGTGTATGTTATCTGACTTGAATATTCTTGTAATTTATCATACTTATCAATTTTTCACAGGTCAATGCAAAAACCTATGTATCAGGTTACAAGAGAGCAAATGAAGAAAAGTGAGGAAACAAGCCATGTTGATTACCTTTATCCCCAGCCCCCTTTTGAGATCTAAATGAAGATTCGATTTCTTCTTCCATTTGAAAGTCTCTGCTCTGAAAACATAAATATGACAAATCTGAATTATATCACTGAGAACCTGAATGGCAGGCCCTCCTGTGATTTATTTTCAAATAATGGACCAGAGAGACCACTCGAAGTTGCATTAATAATGCTTGTACAGGGTAGAAGCAGGCCTTTCCTGTTATTGGTACATGAGTTTACTTTTTGCAAGAGGAATGGAGTAAGTGAAAATTCTGATACTCATGCTTCCATTAATCACATCTCACCTTCAGGAAAGGTTTTAATGTGAGTTAATTAATGCAAGACATGGACTTCCTTTTTTTTCATTTCACATACTTTGAAACAAGTGCTAGAAAGTCTTTGTTTTAAAATAAAGCAACCCTTTCAATCAATGTTTCATAAACTTGCATAATGATTCTTCTCACCTAGACACAGAATCCAGGATTAGGAATCAAGACACCTTTTGAATAGAGGTCAAAAATCTCTAGAAAAATCTGAAATTCATGTAGAATTTCTAAAATGTAGAAATAGGTCATTTGGTTTGCGAGGTTAGCATATAATTTACATTTCCTGGGATCTATGAATTTATGAATAGATTTTCCTGTCTACTCCATTAGCTTTTAGTGATTTTAAGGAAAAAGACCATGCATTTCACCGGTTTGTTTCTTTTTAGAATACTACAAAACGTGTTTTAAGATATAAAGAAAATATAGTTTGAAGGTATATTCATCATCTTCATAGTTATTCTTTTTCTCTGATCCTATGAATTAAACGTATTCTGTTTCTTGACAATCATGTTGGCAGTGATAGGTAGGTGTGAATTGAACCTGGAGTTGGAATGGAAGAGACTCACCCTTATTCACATCTGTGGAGGTTGTTTATAATTATTCTAAATGAGGTTTACCGAACATTAGTGCCACAGTGGCATTAGGGGTGTTTTCTTTTGCATCTGCCACTCCTTACAAATGTCTGTTTGCTGGCAGAATCAGTGCTTCTTATGTTACAGGATTGTCATTTTGATTCCTTTGTCTCCCTTTGCATCTGTGTCATCTCCAAATCCAAATCCAGTTTTTTCTACCTTTCTATATTTCTGAGATCCAGTTTCTGTCCAAGACTGATTCCCTGATGTCTAAACTACTGCGATGTCCATAGTGGCCTTGCTCTTCCAAATTCTTCCTTCAAATAGCCATAAAGTCATAAATGGTGATAACATTTTGAGAAACTCTTCTGATTGCTGAATCTAATGCCTTTGTTTTCAAATCAGGAGACAGTCAGTGCAGAGGTGAGTGGCCTGTCTCAGATTACACAGTTGGTTAGAATCAGAAGCAATAATTGATTTTGGGTCTTTTCAGCGATGGCCATTTTTCATGTGTCATGCTGCCAGAGTCAGCTATTGATACAGAGCCTTTGATAGTTTCTTGGTGGCACTTTCACCTTCCTTAGCATTTGATGTCAGAGTAAAATTTGTTTTTTAAATTAATGTTCTTAAAAGCTTTGAATCTGTAGGTAAAACTCACTTGACATTTCTTGGTTTCTCCAGTGTGATGTGTTGGTTCTCGGCCAGTGGTCCTTAGACTTTTGGCACTTGGCGGCAAAACTTCACAGAACCACATGTGCATCTTCTCCAACTTGCCATGGCAAGAAGTCACCCCAATGTCCTAAAGCCATCCTGAGAGTAAACTGTGAGATGCACTCTTCCAAGGAAATGACAGCATCTCTCACTGTACATGAAGACACAGGCATTCTTAAACCTCTTCTCTTCCCCTCAGCATGAAAGAGGACCCATTGATCCTCTTTCAGCAGCTGAAATTGCAATTCAGTGATGAATAGACGAGTGATTGGATGAATCCCTTTTTAAAGAAGGAGGGATGCACTTGGCACTCTAGAAAACACGAAGGTGAATTTTAGAGCTTTCTTGATAAGTTAATAGCAACAACAGGCCTCTGATTCGCTGGAGTTCTTGGAAGACAGGGCTGCTTCTAGAAGCTGTGGTAATTTTGTCAGAGTCCCAAGTTCTAATACCAGACCAGAGAAACTTTCATCTGCTAAATAAATAAACAAGAAGTAGTTTTGAGTCACACAGAATTCTTTTTAGTGGAAAGAACTACGGCTTTCTATTAATTTAACCTCAGTTTAAACTCTATTTACTAGTTTGAGCAAGTCACCCAGCCTCTCTCTGAATTTAATACTCCATCTGGAAATGGGATGGTGCTTACCATGCAGAATTGTTCTGAGGACTGGCAATGAGATAGGTTTATTCAGCAGGGGATGCTGAAAATGGCTGTGCTTTTTGTTGTTGTTGTTATTGATGTGTATTGTGTTGCTCTGCCAGACAGAGGCAAAGGGATGGGCAATCAAGCTTCACTGGATTGGAGGTTCCAGCTTTCAAGCTTTTTTCTCTGTTACTTTGATTAAACTTCAGAGCAACTTTAATACTGAGCTCTTGTTTTATTTTGACATGGAGATTATATGGATTCATCCTGGCTCCAAAGCAAACATGGATTAGGAGTTGGTCAGTAAAATGTATGGCATCCGTTTATTTTTATATTCCTTATAAGTGCAGAAAAATCAACAAAGTTTGCATTCTGAAGGTGGAGAACTGAATGTGGATTTGCCTTTCCTGATTTCTTCCCTCCACTGCATGGTTAAAATCCTTCTCATGCTTCTGGTACATTCTACATTTGGAGTACTGTTTCATTCTTATTCAGAGCTAGTCCTTGAGCTGTAATGGCGAATCCAAAAAAACTAATATAGAATCACAGACGGTGCAAATATTTGAAAGTAGGTAAATACAATCTAGGATTAGCTGCTTGGGCTCAGAAATGTCAGCTTCGTATTGCTTATTCGTCACACAAGGCAATTTTAGTTAAGGGGAAATCCAGGACAAAAGCATCATGATATAAAATTGCTGGTTTGGAGCTATGCAGCCCATAATTGTTATATAAACTCCACAATGAGTCACTATGTAACAAGAAGAGGTGTTTCAGAGAGGTCACAAAGTACCAAGAGGCTATATAGATGATAAAAAAATTAAGTAAATATGATAACATGGAACTGCTATCGTTACCGTCTGCTGAATTATATTTAAAGCCAATTTTTGTGGAGAAAATATCCATTCTTATGAGTATGCTGCAGTTTCATATTAAATGACCTGAGCATGGGAACCAATAGATTGCCAGCATAAAATCCGTACATGGTAATTATTAGTAACAAGCGCTATGTGTCCCTGTTTCTGACTCTGAGCGTTTTAAGCAATATAATCTAATTTCCCTTTAGTTCTGCCCTTATAAGAGATGTGATTCTTTGAGAAGAATCTTAGAACTAACTATGGTGATTAAGTCACCTGGTCTACTGATAAGACAACTGAGAATGATAAAGGCTAACTTGTTCAAGGTCATACCCACTGATGAATTTAGAAACCGGAGTAGATTACCAGAGCTCCTCACTTCTAGGTTGGGAGTTGGTAGAAGGAGACTCACTCAATCATGGGATCATGGAAGTCATTTCTGGTTGTCTGTGTTCTTGTCAGAGAGGTAAAGGTGGATGAGAATTAACATGGGAAGGTTCCAGCTTGTTTAAAAGTTCTTCTTTTAATTTAAAATTTTTTTCTAGGCAGTAGGTTTAATAAGATTAGATCTATTATATATCAATCCTATCAGGAAGCATCAAAGAGCAGGTGGTCATGTGTGTAAAGACTGTGTGAAGCCTCGATTTTCTGCAGTTTCTCATTTCTCAGATGAAGTGGCAGAGAATGAGAAGAGATGCTGTAGATTATATACGACCTGTAAAGCAGCACTGATCCCTATCAAGTAAGAAATCCTGGATCTCATATAAATATACAGGGAACATTATGTCAAGGACTTAACTTATTAATAAAGGAACCATCAAGATGGTAAAGCTGGTTTACAAAGCATTTGAGGAAGAGAGATTTATATAGTCAGGAAAACAATAGCATACAGAGTTTGCAAAATTAGATAAAAAACTATTCCGTATTGGATATTAACCAAAACTGGTTAATATCCAATAGGGAATTAACCAAAACTGGTTAATATCCAATAGGGAAGTTTGCAAAATTAGATAAAAAACTATTCCGTATTGGATATTAACCAAAACTGGTTAATATCCAATAGGGAATTTAAATGATAACCTTTGTGGTTATCTTTTATAGCAGACAGAGATTTTTTGTAACTTATCTATCTTCTACAATTAACATCTAACTTTACAGACTTTGGATCTATGTCAAAAGTAAATGGTAAGTCTAAGAAAGAGACATTCTCCTTAAATTGTATAATTCTTGTGTGGGCTGATTAGAAATTCCTCAGTCTTGACATTAGAAGGATGGACATGCAATCATAATTATGTTTTATTTCCAAGTTCTCAAAAATTTTCTTAACATCCTGACCTTACAACAATGGTGCAGTCTGGGTCTACACTTGATGTTGCAACCAACTTCTTAAGCAATTTGATCATAGCTTTCTGCAAGCCCTGTGGAGCTTCGAATGTCAGACCCGATTCACCAGCAACGAAGTGGCCAGTCAGCCAACATTGCGTGTCAGATTTGTCCCAACAAATTGGTCCAGGTGTTTTTGAAGGATGGAAGAGAAACAGTTTGATAATTTCAAATAGCTCTCTGGGGAGAAGATGAAGTAGAATAATTGCACACAGGGAGGTGAAAAGCCATTCTCGACAATTGAGCAAAATAAAGTTCTGATCAAGTTGCATTGTGGTAGTGGTTCCTGGGAATGGCGGCTTTCAGAGCTGCCCTTTGTTTGTTTTTCTGTTTTTATGACGACTGTGGTTATACTGCACTGTATATTTGAAAGTCGAAAGTTGCTGAAAATCTTAAAAGTTCTCATTACAAGAAAAACATTTGTAGCTATATCAGGTGATGGATGTTAACTAAACTTGCTGTGGGAATCATTTTGCAATACATTTATCAAATCATTATGTTGGGCGTACACCTTAAACTCGTGCAATGTTACGTTGATTATATCTCACTAAAGCTAGAAAAAATTAATTTAAAAATGATACATTCTGGGTTTAATTTCAAGTTTGAAAATTCCTAGCCATGTGAAGTCTATTCAAATATTTTATTCTGAGCCTTTGTTTGCTTATCTGCAAAACCTGAGGCTCTAATTAAAAACAAATAAGCAAGCAAACAAACAAAACCGAGCTGCCCTTTGGAGGCGAGAGATACTGTAGCCCCCGACACAGTCTGATTTAAGATGTATCCTAAGTGTTCTTCTCTTGTCACTCACTTTCCTGACTGCCAGTCAAGAGAAAGCTCTTCTCATCTGTCTGAATATATCTGAATTCCACCCTGACTCCCTTTGGTCTTTCAACTTTAAGGCTGAGCAGGGGGTGGTCATGATTTAGGTCTAACTGTATTTATTTGATATGCCATGGTGACTTCGTAGGCTGTGTCTTGAGAACTGATATTCAGGGCAAGAGGAAATGAGGGCTTTATGAATGTGAGGGGGTGGTGGCAGGAGGAAATAAACATAGAAATAGGGCTGGGAATCTCTGGAGAGAATGATCACCTGCACGTGGGGCAAGCCACTTCCCTTAACTGACTCTCAGTTTTCTAATCTGAGTGAAAAAAAACAAAAGGTTAAGTTCAGATGAGTATTTTTGTGCTATGGATAAAGGCATTTGGTGAAAAGTTAGGGGTTTAAACAATCTTATTGGATTACTAAGACTTATTTTCCTAAAATATCTTTTACTACCTATAGAAAATTATCCTACCGAGTATTAAGAAAGATGCTCTAGATCAGTATTGTCCAATAGTACATTCTGGAATGGTAGAAAAGCTTGTATATATGTGTTTTCCAATATCGTAGACACCAGCCACATGGTGGTTATTGAACACTTGAATTGTGTCTAGTGTCACTGAGGAGCTGATTTTCAGTTTCATTTAATTTTAATTAAACTGAAATAGCCATATGTGACTAGGAGCTACTGTATTAGACAGTTATTTCTAGACCTTTGTTTTTTAAACATTAACATGCATATGAATCATTTGGAGATACTGTTATAAAGTCTAACCTGGTGAACCTGGAATGGGGTCCAAATTTTGCATTTATAACATGATTCTAGTCTTTGGACCACACTCTATGTAAAACTTTATTTCCCAGCATCAGTGATTCTTGAATTCTAATTTATGCCTTTGCCCAGGCTGACATCTGTCATAGAAGATAAGTCTGATGGGCCTGTAGCAAAGTTACAAAGTAACTTTAGAATTATAAAAGGAAAATAATTTTAGTGATAAAATTATTGCATTTTTATTATCACTGACAGTGGCTAAAGTTTTGAGTACTATTCATATATACCATGCAGTGGTCAAGTGCCTATATCTCATTTAATCCTCACCATAATTCTATGTAATATATATTACTTTTATTCCAGCTTTGCAAATGAGAAGCTGCGGTTTGGAGGGTTAAGAGAGTTCCAAGGTAGCACAGATAGTAATTAGAGAAGCTATCTTTGGTCACATACAATCATATATATTATAATAAGTATCAGTTGCTTTCCTTTATCAAAATGAGGCCGTGATTTGCTGTGTGTGGGCGATCAGTAAATCATATTTGATTCTTTTCCACAGATAATAGAAGTAGTAGTAGTAGTAGTAGTAGTAGTAGTAGTAGTAGTAGTAGTAGTAGTAGTAGTTTTACTCGTAGTTTCAGTAATAATCCCCTTTAGAACTCTGCAAGTTAGTACTGTCATTCTTATTTTAAAAATGAGGAAATGGCGAGACAGAGAGGTAAAGTAGTTTGACTGGGGCCACACACCATAATTCTAGGTAATAGATTACTTTTATTCCAGTTTTGCAAATGAGAAGCTGCAGCTTGGAGGGTTAAGAGGTTTCCAAGAACCAGAGCGGCAGAACCAGAGTCTGAACCTCTGGAGCCCATGCTCTTGTGTGCTCTACTAGACGGTTTCTCAGGTGTTTAGTGAGTACCTACTGTGTGTCAGGCAGTGTGCTAAGAGCATGGCTCCTGTCTTCTATATGTTCCATGACTTTGAAAATATTAACCGTGAATAATTTCATGTTCACTCATAATGTTTTAAAACAGAAAAATGACTCTTCCATATCCAAAATGTATACTTCAGTTTGTATGGTATGGGAAGCCAACGTTAAAATTAGGCATAGCTAATTTTAGTGTCTTTTACATGACAAGTATCTTATGTCTACTGTTTTATTAGTGAAAAAATGATGAGAACTGTAGGATATGGGGTGTGTGTGTAAACTTCATAATTTAGAAAAACTTAAGATTGTCTTTCCTGTCTCTCACAGTAACCTTGAGCAACACATGGGCTTTCATTATTTTAACGAATGAAAAGGTGAATGCTTTCACCCTGGTTATTCAGCAGCCCAAGTGTCAGATCTAAGCCTTATTTTGCAGAGTTCTCTTGTCATTTTGTTTAGTTCAATGACCAATGTTAACTGAGTCTATTTTTGTATTTTCTGATTTTAAACAAACCACACAGTCTTCATTAATTTCTGAATAACATATTCAGTTAGTTCAAACATCAAAATCAGTACATATACAGTGAGATGTCTCCCTCCTACAGTTGTTCCCCAGCTGCTTAATTTCTCATTCTATCATTTTCTTAATAGGTCATCACTATTAATGTTTTCATTTTTTTCTTTTCTTTGTTCCAGAGACATTTGTTGTATGTAAAAGCTATTCCAACTCTTTCGCCACCTCCCTTTTTACATAAATGCTGGCATACATGTTTGTTTTAAAATGCATGATATTTTTGTTATTTACGGGTATTATCAAAATAGATTATTTAACAGTTGGCTTCTTTAACATATTTTCCTCTTTTATTCATGATGAATTAGAGCTCTTTGTGTCCCATAAACTGATAAGCAGTCTTGGTGCATGTGTGTGCCTGTGCACTTGTGTGCATATAGACGGCAAGAACCATGATCTTGGAACTGCCTGAAATACAATATATACTCACTAAACACCTGAGAAATTGTCTAGTGGGGCACATAAGAGCATGAACTCTAAAAGCAAATAGCCAATATGCTTTCCCAATCAGCCACATGAAGTAAATTACTTAATATCATTTATATCACTTAATATTGTTTAAATATTTAATAAATCATTTAACCTCAGTTTAATAAAGGTGAGCAGTTGATCGTTATTATGATATGTATGATTGTATGTGACCGAAAAGACATTTTCTCTATTTACTAGCTGTGATACCTTGGGAATCTCTTAACCTCTCTGAATCTCTTAATCTCTTAACCTTAGCTCCTCATTTGCAAAATTGGAATTAAAGTATTTAATTTGTTGGCATTCACTTTGGTGCTGCATATCTATGTATATGTATATTTTTATCTCTATAACCTTGGTCTATATATGTTTACTAGATTCTTGTAACACATTGAAAAGAGAGTAGTGTCCTCCCCACCTTCAAGTATTAGACTCAGGAATAAGTGCCAGCAGTTGCATGTTCTAAAAATTTGCAAATAATTGTTGAGCATTTCCCAGTGGATAGATAAAAGGAAAGGGACATTTATTGTCATATGATCACGGACAGATTTATATCCAGTGAGTTACTCATGTTAAGGAAATAAGACAATATTTAGAAATTTTAATATAGCATTTTTAAAGTACCCTGGGTTTTCTGTAACAATAAGGAAGATTTTCTATTACTAGATGAATGAATGGTACTGTAAAGCATAAAGTCTGCCAGTGGACAGGACCCAGTGCTGTGAAAATATTGTTTCCTGTAATTTTATTAAGTAATATGGACACTTTCAATACATGATGATGAATACATGTCATGCTTGCATTTTCTTGCATCCTGGGGGGTTAACCTAATTTGTAAAATGGGAGACATCTCTTTAAGGAGTGTACTATACTTCATTTTCATCTCTTATTTAGCCTAAAAACGCTATATGTTGCCGTCAGCCACCGTTAACTTATTCTCCTAGTGAAGAGGAAAGAGAATAATCATAGTTGAGGGAGAGATGGAAGACCTTAGCCTTTGCAGAATCCTTTTTTATTTTCAAGAAAAAATTACTTCAATAAATTATAAATTCATGACTTTTTATGTCCTTACAACCTCATATAATGAAGAAGCTGAGAACCATTTCAAACTCAGAAATTATCTATTCGGTCAAAATATTCCCCTGTGTTCCACCAAGTAGTATTGAAAATTATTAAGAAACACACCAGGAAGAAAAATGGCAGTGAGGAAATGTTTTATTGATCCATTTAGGATGACCAGGTCTTCCAAGGCTCCATCACTTTCACAGAGGGAAGTTTTAGTTAAACGATTTTTAACAATAGGGAAAACAAAGTTTTAAAATTTCTTTTAAGATTCCGTAAAGATTACAGAGCTTTTTAAAATCAAATAACTCCTTTTCTCTGAAAAATTTTAAAGAAAAATCAATTCTTTACAATGCACTTCCTGAATTATGGCAGGTCATACTTGGTGGCAGGTGATCTTTAAACACTAAGAAAAAGCATTTCGTTTCTAGTGGTTTTGGAAAGTCAAGCTACTAAACGGGAGGCAGTTATTAGAGTTCAAAACAGGCACTAATTCTTGATGTTCTGCTTGGGATATTAGGAGAATGGGGGCACTGTTTAGGGGGTACATTGATAGAAATCAAGTAGAGCTTTCATAATTCATTTTTCTTTTTTTTTTTTTAATTTTTATTTATTTATTTATGGCTGTGTTGGGTCTTCGTTTATGTGCGAGGGTTTTCTCTAGTTGCGTTGAGCGGGGGCCACTCTTCATCGCGGTGCGCGGGCCTCTCATTATCACAGCCTCTCTTGTTGCGGAGCACAGGCTCCAGACGCGCAGGCTCAGTAGTTGTGGCTCACGGGCCCAGTTGCTCCGCGGCATGTGGGATCTTCCCAGACCAGGGCTCGAACCCGTGTCCCCTGCATTGGCAGGCAGATTCTCAACCACTGCGCCACCAGGGAAGCCCAATTCATTTTTCTTGATCTCTAAATAACCTAGTCAGAAAAGGTATACGAAGCAACGCCAGAAGAATTCCTGATTTTATACTAAGTGAATGAATATGACTTAAAATAAATCTTAATGAGTTAATTATTACATATTCATACATGAAGACTGGGTAGTAGTACCATTTGATTTTATCATGAGGAATAAACCCTTCTGTGCATTTTAATCCAGCATCTTTTAAGGTAGATCTATTGCTTTTCCAAATTAACCTGGAAATCTTAGGTCAGATAATATGATTACAGTGAGACAGAGAAGTTTATCAGGAAGTCAGGGTTCTCCTGGTCCCCAGGATGTCACTGTGTTAGGTGGCACACCTAACTCTCTGTTTCCCTAGCTACCATGAGAATCTCATGACATAGCCAATGGATGAATTTTAAGTTTTGCCCCTGGCAAAATCTAACTTTATCATCCCGTCAATAGAAATAAGTATGTATGTAGACATCCAGGATTATGCTCCAAAAAAAGCTCTTCTGAATGGGGGAATGTTTCTGCCTATTCACCTCAGTGTCTGTGGAGTTAAGTGTCTACTTTGGAAACTCTGAGGGTAACCCCAGGCACACTTCCTTACGCTAACCTACCTTCCTCCTTCCCTTTCTCCTTCCTTCTTTTCATCTTTTTTAAGTAAAGAGACAGGAGGGAATACAGAAGTAAATAAAAATGGTTCTCTTCTTGAACTTAACAGAAACTCCTCACCTTTGTTTTGATTTGTGAATATGCAACATTTCAACGCCATTTTCTAACATGAAACTGTTTTACATCAAGACCTTGCAAGGCACATCTGTTCTTTTTATCCTGGACCTTGAAAAATAATTTTCGGACAGACATTCTGCTACAAAAATATTTAAGTTAGCAAGTTTTATTTTTTTAAGTCACAAAGGAGAGTCTGGTGAATTACAGTGCTAACCTGGTGGTATTCAGAATGTATCTTAGGCAGATTCTGTTTTAATTGTCTATGATTTCATAACCCATCCCTCTATCACTTGGTGACTTAAAACAACAACTACTTTATTTCTCATGATTCTGCTGGTTAGGTATCCTGGAAGGGCTGGGTGGCAGCTCTCCTGTTCCCTGTGGTGTCACTAACTCGACTAGTAGCTAGGCTAGGCAGAAGGGCCAAGAAGGTGTCACTCATGTGTCTGGTACCTTGGGACTCGTTCACACGTCATTTTTCTCTCTCCACACAGATAGCTTGGCCTTCTTGCCAGTCAGTTGTCTTCCAAAAGGGAACATTTAAAGCAGTGAAGGCAGCAATTAAGATCTCATAATGATCGACCTTAGAAGTTATAGAGCATCTCTTCTGCCACATTTTATTGGTTAAAGCAAGACACAGGGTCCACCCAAATAACAAAGGGAGAAAAAATCCTTATCTCCATTAGAGGTGTGTAAAGAATTTGCAATCATCTCAAAACTACCACATAATAATAATGTTGGTAAAACATAAAAATAATGTTGGTAAAAACTATAGACATATATCTGAGTATAAATATTCACTATATGACCATGGGGAGAATTTAAAGGTGTTTAAATGATGAAAAATATTATAAGAATAAAAGTGATACCATGAGATACAGAGAACAAGCTGGTGGTTGCCAGAGAGGAGGGGGAAGATGAGTGAAATAGGTGAGTGAGATTAAGAGGTATAAACTTCCAGTAGCAAAATAAATGAGTCATGGGTATGAAAAGTAAAGTGTGCGGAAAATAGTCAAAAACCACGTACTGTCTTTGTATGGTGACAGATGGTAATTAGATTTATCATGGTGATCATTTTGTAATGCATGAAAATATCAAATCACTGTTATATACCTGAACCTAATATAAAAAAATTCATAATACCTCTTAATTTTTAGGGGATGAGGATCAAACTAGGAATTTGAAGAGAAGCTTCAGTGTCAATAAAAGTAAAAAAATAGTGATGCCATGGTGTCAGTGCTGTATTTGGCCATAGTCCATCAATGTATGCCCCTTTAGAATGTGAAGGCAAGTTATAATTAATAGAAAACAGTGCTTCAAATGCAATGATACTTAAAAGGATAAGAGTTTATTACTTTCATTTTAAAATAGAAATAGATATTAAACAATCACCTTTATCGAGGTATAGTTATGAAATATATTTATTGGGGAATAAACTTAGTGGACTGTTTGTTTGAAAATGTGGTATGTTCCAAATAAACTTTTAACTCCAGGGAAATTATGACCATCTAGAGTAATTTGGTGCCATAAAGTAAAATACATATGTAGAGGTCTGAGAAGGTGCACATTATAGAGAGACAACATCATGCACAGAAGTTGGTTATGATGGCTATAAAGGTACTTTAATTCTGAGATATCTAATAATTACTTTTAATGAATTCTGCCACCGTGAAATAGTTTATATTGCCACATTTCCTGCTGGAAGAAGCAGCTAAGCTGGGATTGGTGGGGTTCGAAAGATTTCACCTAAAGTGAGCTTTTTCATATGCGGGGGACATGATCCAGGAACAAAAGCTTTGGGGTTCTCAGGAATGCAATATCATCCTCTATGGAGTATTTTAAAAAACTGTTCCTGTCTCTCCTTAGACCTTAAACGTACATGGAAAACCCCCTCTTCTCAGTGGTGTAACTTCTAAAAATGTACTTCAGTGCAAGTGTAGATATGCCTGTCCATGGTGTATGTCCCTACTTATGATACATTTCTCCTTTATTTACCCATGGATCAAGCAAGAGTAACTTAATTAAGGGAGAAGGTGGGGAGGCCATCGCAGAAGACCCCTATTCAACCTGACTGATGGAAAGTTCTTTCTTGTGCTCTCCACTCCTCCATACGACCTGTTCTGCTTTAAATACTGCTTTACATATCCACCTTCCTTCATTTTTCAGGGAGATGTGAATGTAGAAATCAAGATGACCTTAGTGGTAAACTGTACCACCCCAGAAGAGTAAGTAGTGTGGCTTATACCACATGGAAAAATTTACACACACACACCCACACCCCCACACACACACACAGACTAGCGAAGGAAAAATAATAACTTATTTGAAGATTTCTCTTGGCATCATAACCTAAGTCCTGCAGAACTTGCTCTGATCACAATGTAAGCCACTCTTTCTCACTCAGAGCAGAAAAGAAATAGAGGAAATTATCCACTGCTATACTATAATGTTGTTCTACCCCCAAAATGCCATGTAAGAATTCCTTCATCTCTTAGAGATAGGTTCTTCCATTAGCACTCCAAACGCTGTGGAAAAAAAAAAAACAAGACGTATTCTTTTAAATTGATGCTGACTTGCGGTTCTTGGGAATAAAGCTATATGTGGCATTTTAAGCATTCCTGTCTTGTTGGTTTCTGCTAAGTGGCCTCCAGTTATAATGCGAACCTTTCTCTCGACTCCATCATACTTTGAATTTACCTGTTTCCTGGTCTCTCTCCAAATAGCTACCTCTCTTAAGGGCAAGAACTGGGCTAACTTCGAATCATCAATGAGGAAGTTGCAAAAAACCTTTGTGAATTTGCATTTGTGGTAGAAATGCTTTGAAGAGAACAGAGTCTGGCATTTAGAAGAGGGCCCGGGGTAATCTTTATTAAGCTGATTAGTATCTATAATAGCTCCCAGTTTGTGGGTACTAGGCAAGGTGGGCTAATGAAGCCTAGGAGAACTCGCTTTGACAGGTGGAATGAACATTCAGCCTTTTGTTGTATAATCTCACAGGGAAAAGTCTAGAGTGAGACGATGCACAGCAGAAGGGCAAGAGCTCCAAAAGCTAGATCAAAAGAGTGTTAAAGAAACTTGGAAGAACAAGTCTGGAAGAAACAGAATCCAGAGGGTACTGGGCCGGGAGGGGGTTGTGCTGGAGACTTCCTGTGCAACCGGGTGGCCTAGAGCATGAGCTAAACTGACAGATGAGTGAATAACATTAGTTTGAACTTCAAATCCAATCAGTAGCTTTGGACTTGAGGTTCAGATAGGGGGAGAGAATAGGCAACTCAATGACTTTTCTGAATAAGCAAATGAAAGAAAGTCTATAAAACCTATTAAGAAGAATAGTGGCCCCAAGGGTAAGGCCTATCCTGAGGGACCTCAAGAGTCAAAATGGAAGCAGTACTTTAAACTCATGTCCAGTCATCAGAATGATGTAGTCTTTGGCCATTATTATTATTATTATTATTTTTCACCATAATATCGTTTATCAGGAGGAATCCTTATGTTGCCTAATGAAGATTAACTGTGCAGCTGAGCTGACTAGGCTGGATTGCATTGAATAGGGCAGAAGAAGAGGAAATTTCAAAAAGGAGAAGGAGAGAAAAGTGTGAACATCTGTGGACGATGTGTGACGTCAGGTTTCTTCCGTTTCTTGGACTTTATAAAATGATGGTGGCAGCAACCAGGAACTTGATGAGAGTAACATCCTCTTTGGAGGCTGCCCTCCAGGGATGCTCCCATTTATCACAACTGTACAGAAGTCACATGTGGGAGAGCTATAACAGGCAAAGCCAAGCCAGCTGTAATTAATGGCTCAGGCCAATATTGGTCTTTGAAGTACTTGGATATTAATAAATGTTAGATAAGAAAGGCAGCTATTTATCTCTTCACCCAGTACAGTTTCAAACATTTGTACAAGAGATAGATATCCTAATGTAAACATTTGCAGCTTCTCATATTTTCGGAATCTCTGAATTGCAACAGGTGACAGCAGGTTACCTGAAGTATTGCAATGAAACGGAATAATCTAGTAGAAGCTATTATCCTAAGTAATATATTTTCTGCAAAACGGAGTTAAGAAAAATGAATAACGGTTTTTAGTAATGCACACTATGAAGTCAAAGAAGATATTGAAAACCTTAAAGGATGTTCTATTGCCAAGTTTCATCATTGCTTGAGAAAAATTAAATTTCATATAGTAGTCTTTTGCTGTATGTTAGTCAAATATTGAAATAAGTTATAGTAGGAAAATAAAATTGCTTGATATTTTTATTTTTAGAATTAGATCAGGATTATAAAATGAGGTACCTCACAGCTGGTTTATAACTTTTGAGTTCTGAACTCTTATAAACACTATAACATTGTTGTAAAAGTATCCCATGCTTAGAATTCACAGCAAGTTAACTGGCTTGTTCCGATGGCTTGCTTTTATATTTAGGTTTTGTTGTTGTTTGTTTGTTTTTTAACTCTTAGACTATAAGCACGCAGTGAATGACAGGAGCCTCTGACCTGCTTGAAAAACTTTGGAGCCTGAACTGCATTATATTAATGGGAGAGAAGTTAAAGTCAAGAATTTAAATTTGCAACACTCATTAACATATATGTAGAGCATTTCAACAAAGAAATAAATGAAATGACAAAAGTTTTAAAGTATTATGAAAGAGTCTGAACTAAAAAAGAACTCATTAAATATTAACTCACCATTTTATGAAATTCATTATGCAGAAAAATTATTGCTAGAGTCCTAAAAAATGATGGATATTTTCAAAAATAAAAAGTATGTAAAATTTAAGTTCTTAGCAAGAAATATTTTAAATTTATGTCAATTTATACTAAAGCTGCAAGTTTATAAATTTCTGAAGAAAATTGCATTAAGAATGCATGAAATATTTTAGAGTTATGATTAACAAACCAAGAGGAAAATAACATAAATATAGATATTTAATATTATCTAATTGGGCATAGATGGATGTGACTCTCAGTGTAGCAGGAACTCTAGGAAGCTAATTTTAACAAAAGGTTATAAATCTGGATGATATTACATATGCAGGTCACCGTATTTAGAGGTAATTAATGTAATTATAAACCTATTAGTATAGATTGTAATGCAAGGGTGTTCTACTGGAGTTCTCCAGGAATTGTCTGCTCTTCTATGGTGAAAAATATTAGAATTACTTTCAAGAATAAAGCTGACTACAGTATAAGAGAGCAACTCCACAGTACCGCTACCTCACAATAAATACACCCCATGATATATTGGTTATGAATTTCACAAAAGTCATTAATTGGTTGAATTTCTTAAAAGTCTATTATATTAACTTAATTCTTTCTAACTCTTTTGCAAGTGAATAGAAAGTTTCTTTTATTTCTTCCCCTATTCTCTCTCTCTTACCACTCAGTAATTCCACTGTTTTTATTTTCGTCTTCATTCCTGGTCTTAGTTCTCCTTGCTTGGTTCTATTTCACTTGTAAACTCAGTTTTACATGAATATATTTCTACGTAGAGAAAATATAGTGTATTTTATATGCTTGGGGCAACAAATACACACAGATAGAACCTTATGCACCAGGAACTGTGCTAATTACTGGATTTACAGTTTTTACATGATAGAACTCTCAGAGCCTGAAGTGAAAAAAAGGCAGAAACAGACCAGTGCAATGGTTTGGTGAATGTAACAAAGTGTGCAGTGAATGCTGCAGGCCTCTTGTAAGAGTTTTGCTCAGCCCATCCTTTGGTGTGGTAGGTGGAAGGGAGTCAAGCAGAAAATATGCCCTTTGACTTGAGACTTGAAACAGGAGCAGAGAGAGGATAAGAAGGGGGGATGGTAATCATTTCAAGAAGAAGGCAGCGTGATGCACAAATTGTATAGGTCCCGATTGGTACCTATGGGGGAATTACAAGCAATTGTATGTGATTGTCATGTAAATTTCAAGGAAGTGGTATGTGAGAGGTTGGAGGATGGAGGAACCATGTCCTAGAAATAATTGTCTTTACAGGATGCTCACAGCAACTTGGGCTATTCTCTAGAAGATGCAGAGACTATTGGAGGGCTTTAAGCAGGTGACTCTCATGGTCTATTTTAGATGTTTCATTTGGCAGCAGTATGTAGGATGGGCTTACAGTAGTAATACCCTAAGGTGAAGAGTCTAGCCAGGGGCCACCAACAAAGTTTAGATGAGTTAACGAAGCACCTGGGCTAAAATCAGGGTTGTAAGGAACGAACAGAGTAAAGAGTTTGAAAATACACATAGCTTCAATTTATCAGAGCTTGGGAGTCAAGTAGGATGATACATCTTCAGGACTGGATATTTGAGTATGGAGCTATTTTGAGGGAGTAGCATGAGTCCAGAATGCCTCCCAGGTTTTTCACTTTATTGACTCAGGGACGTGGTAGGAAGACTCTTAGAATACACGAAGAGAAACAAGTGCATCTGAGAAGTTCGTTTTTGATATATGAAGTTTGAGGTACTTTTGGGCATTGCTGAGCTGAGACTAAGTCTTGAAAAAGACAGGAAAGAAGACATAAATTTGGGAACTACCAGTATAGATATATATATTTGTGAAAATTATGAAAGTAGATGGAGAATTTTAGGTTTAGTGGATATAGTGGGCAAGTTGTGGTTAGTGAAAGACCCATAGGGAAAAAAATCTAGTGGGCAGATAGAATTAAAGAAGTCCACAAGGGCCGACAACAGCAAATGGCCAGAGAAGGAGGAGGAAAATTAGGATGCTGGCATCATGGAACCCAAGTAACCATGAGATTTCAATAACAAGGGAGGAATTTCAGTGTTAAAGGCAGCAGTGAGGTCTGGAATTAGAATCAATGCATTTATGTAGCCTTTTGGGAAGTAAGGGTGGAAATGCAATGGGTTGAAGCAGGTGGGAAGTAAAACTTCAAAAGAATTTTGCTGAGCAAGGAAGGAAAAATACTAATATGAGTGGCGGAGGCATGGAATTCAGCGGTTTTTCTTGTTTTTTAAATTTTGTTCTCTATTATTTGTGTGAATTCTCATCTTATTTTTTAGGTTAGGGAGAATTAAAAATGTTTATAGGCTGCAGGCATAGAGTCAGTTGAGACTAAGATTGGAGCTATGGGAGAAGAGGGATTATTAAGGAAGCGCAGGGTCTTGGGAGAATGTCAGGTAACTGGATCTTTCTGTGGTTGATATCTAGAGACTAATATCTCTAGAGACTACATTATGGCTGTTAAAATTTCATTGAATTTAACGAAAAAGAACCATGACTCAAGTAATTTTAAGCCTACAGAAATGTATTAAGGAAACAGGCAGCACTTTAGTATCTCTTCAGAAAATTCATGGACCAAATCATAAAACACAGGAAATCCAAGATAGGTCGACGACAAAAAATGGGTAGAAAACAGAAATGCGAAAGCTTCCTAACTGTACATAAAGATGCTCATATTTTCTCATAAAAAAGAAACAAAAATTTAAATTACACTGTAATACCAATTATCACCTTTCAGATTGGCAAAAATCCAAAAGTTTGGTAATACAAACTGTTGATGAGGCTTTGGGACTTGCTGGTGGAAATGCAAAATGGCATAGTTTTATATGGAGAAGAATTTGGCAGGATCTAGTAAAATTATGTGTACTTTTGCCTGTTGACTCAGCAGTCACACTTTTGGAAATCTGTTTCAAAATACGTTGGCAAAATATAAAAAAACAAACAGTACACCCAAGGCTATTCACCATAAGTCTATTTATAATAGCAAAAGACTGGAAACAATCCAAATTTCCTTTAATAGTATTGTGATACATCTATACAGATGCAGTATTTTACCGTTATAAAGATGATTAAGAGGTATTTCTATTTAGTATCGTCATTATATATATTATATATATATATATATATATATATATACACGTTAGAGAAAAACATTACACACACACACACACACACACAAAGTAGAGAGAAGTGTGTATTCTATACTACCATTTTTTCAAGAGGGACAATATGTAACAGGAAGAGGGCAATGATGTGAAAGGTGACAGGAAAAGAAGTATATTTTTCTTTGAATATACGTTATCTTGTAGAAGTGATTTTGGAGCTCTATAAATAATTTACACAATTTACATAACGACAAACTAAATTAATCAAGGAATCTGAAATATTAAAAATAAAAGCTACTAACATATCTAAATATGCATCCAGTAGATCACATAGTCGCACAGGAAAGAGCTATTCCAAGTGACTTTAAAAAACAGTAATTTGAATATTATATGCCTAGTGGAATATCCTTGGGTTAAAAAAATTGTCAGAAAAATAATTCTTTGTTATCATATTTTTGGAGTATTGCTATTGTTATTCTGAGACTGTGTGCGTAATGTGAGCAAGATATTATGATTCCTGATGTGTGGATGACGAAACTGAGGTTTGGAGAAGTTTGTAAACTTGTCAAATGTTACACATTGGCTGAGCTGACCTTCACAAGGAGGTCTGATTTCCGACTAGGACATTCTAGGCTCTTCCACGCTGCTCTTGTAAGAGCCTGAAGTGATTTTCAAGCCATTGCTACCTGCTCCCTTTACAGCAGGCTGTGAACACTTGCTGTAATCTGGATGGCAGGGGATCAGAACGGTCATTTATGTGTGACGTTGAATACACTTATCTAAGATGTTCAGTGCAATAGGAAATTCTCAGTGTTGCGTATTCTTGTCAGTCTCAGCAGATGCAGTATCCCAGGTCCCCTCAGGAAGGCAGCACTTCCTGAAGAGCTTCCACTGTGTTATGCACAGAAGGAGAATTGCGTTGGTCAGCTTCCTAGTGTTGTTTTCGCCTGTCTGATAAATCTAAATTGGGACAGTGTCTGATGTAGATTTGGGGGTATATTTTGGGCATTCAACACATGTTAGTCACTATCACTGACTGGGCAGACTTACCTGAAGAAGCAACATGTAATTAGAAGATGAGGGGCGCTCTGTAATTCAAAAGCCTATTTCACACTCGTGAGACATAGTCGGGGATTCTAATTCTGACTCTTGGTGGCTTTCAAGAAAGATGTGTCTTTAAGATCATGTGATCATTGTCCTGCTCATATTTTATCATTGCTGTGTACTCTTAAAGATGTTAGGAGTAAATGTGTTTTTATGTTCTAATATGCTGAAAAAGACTCCCCCCACCATACACACGTACCTGTAGACATGAATACTTTGTTGGGCTTGCAACTCCGGAAGGGAGAGGCTTATTTTGCATATGTGTCTCTTAGAACTGTGAATATATTTCTAGGTATTACTTTGAGCTTGTGCTTTAAAATCTACCCAGTTATTTACTTTTGCCCCCAAGGAGTCTGCATACGTTCACGCTCTCATGTCTGCTTGTGTTAATGTGTTTATGCCATTGTTCTGTCATCATAAATATTGCTTTGGCTACGTGTACCCAGAAATTACTATTACATTTTTTTGATACTGAAAGTTGGATAACAATTCAAACTTGTGGGACCTCGCTTGTTCGTTTAGAAGTGGTAGAAGCTTTTAACGCTTTGTCAGAATTCTTAACAGCTGCTTCTCCCTTGGTTTTGCGGCACAGTAATCCTTCGTTTAATGGTCCTTGCGGGGTATTTTGTGGCATTCCATCCTTAATAAACAAGCAGCTCTTCAGTGGGCACTGTAATTTTCTCTCACTTCTCTTCCACATTTACTGGTGTACCAACATACAGTACATGACTTATTTTATTACCTCCAGTTTGGTGAAAAAGTGGGTTTGACATGACAACCAAGTATTGAATGGAACAGAAGTGTAGATAAAGAACACGTCTTAAAAGAAATACAAGAAGCAGTATGTCATGTCAATCTGAGGTGTTTTCAGCATTGAGGGGAAAAATATGTGCCATCAAAGTGCCATTTTTTCAGGGACCAGAGTTCATTATATTTATTAATTGTGAACAATCCATAAAGCACAGCAGTATTTTCCCGGAGATTTCCTCCTGTGGTTTTCTAATTTATTTGAAATGTAGAAAAGAAAAATTTCAGCTGGGGCAGAAGAATTAGAGTTCAGCTTAAATGTATTTGATCATTGGAGCATATTCTTCCCTCAGATGACAAATGTTTAACAGAATATATTAACATCTGCCTTGCTTGAATCTCAGATCTGTGTGCTTCTCCTACTGGGGTTTGTTATGTTGACAGTGACCTACTAGATCAGTTATTCTTCTCCTCTATTCTATGAAAGTATATTTAAAAAACTTATTACTATAAGATTATATTTAGAGTAAACACTCTCCAGTTAATTGGGGTTTCAAAGTTTTCTGTTTCAAAATATATTTATAATTTTGTTTTAGTTGTGCTGGTCCACAATAGCTGAAACTGAAGCTACATTTAAAAATATATATATACTAATATTTCCCTTCCTTTTAGTGGGTAGCTATCCCCATGAAAGATGACTTTTTTTAAAAGATTGACTTTTACTTTTCTTATACTGTAAGTAGAATCATGGTCAAGACCTCTGACCATGTCTTCCTAGTAAAGATTGACGTATCTTTACTGAGCTCTCTGCACCTCTCACTTTGCTAGAACATAAGAAGGTGTGAGTACGGTGTATGCAAAGTAACTGTCCTAAAGGAGCTTATCAGAGAACATGTAGAGGACAAAGCACAATAAAACTGAAGCATGAAGTTAAATATAGTTACAAACTATGATGAAATATGTGGAGCTGAAAAGAGAAGGGCTTCCTATTGGGAGTTGCTTCATCGTAAACTTGGAACTTAAGTCACATCTTAAAATATGGATGGATAGACTTAGCCTGGTAGAAGTGAAATGATGGATAGTACTGGTAAATAAATACGATATGGGCAAAGGTTTAATCACAGAGTCTTGGGGAAACAGAAAGGAGACTGGGATAAATGGAGTTGGGAATATGGACTCATAAACTTACCTTCAGGAGTTGTCAAGATACCACTACTGGAAGCTGGGAAACTTCAACCATTTTCGTCGCTGTAATTTAGCTCAGAATTCAAATTGTAGGGTAAGAGATCTTATTGGCTGTATCTTCAAATCTTTGGAGGCTAACGTCTTATTTTATCTACTGCATTTAAAGTGCACCATAAACCCTAATAGATGACTTGATTCATAGCCAGGATTTGGGATGTTGGTAAATCTTGGCCATAACATTTGAGAGTTGGCTTATTTCACATACTATTTGAATGAAGCAGCAGGACATTGGGGTCTTGAATTATGCTTAAGAAAATGAATATACTGTGGCATTTGTAGTTGGTGTGATTCAGAATTCAGCTGGGTAAACTGCATGTGTCTGTATTCTTTAGGATCTCATTACCAACTTTTGTAGCACCCTTCAAAGGGTAATTTTAGTAATTTGTGATGTACCTATGGTCATGATAAATGTTATTACTTCCCCATGACATGTACTAGCTCATCTACTCAGTGCTTTTCACTGTGAAATATTTACTGAGATTTGCTCATTGATTTAGTGCATTTTCTCTAAAACTTTTTCTGCATTCCTCATTCACTGTAATATCTCATTACAATTTAGTGATTATATCAACCCTATTTTCTTGGAAATGATTCGTATAACTGCATCAAGACTAATTAAAATAGATATGTCTGTCCTAAATGATTGGGCTAAGACTTAAATGAGCACTCCTCAGCTTAAAATCTTCCAATTTTTCCTCATCTTGCTCAGAGTAAAAGCCAAAGTTCTTTTAACGGTTTACGAGAACCCAGGTAATTGAACACCCTGATACTTGTCGGAACTCATCTTCTCCAACTCTCTCTTATGGCATTCACCTTGATGTACTGCTCTGGATTGTGGTAAAGGTACCAAATGAAATTGTGTGTGTGTGTGTGTGTGTGTGTGTGTAACTGTGTACTCTCACAGATGGAGGTTCTATCCCTTAGTATAACTGCATGTTGCTCCATATGTATACCCTGGATTTTTTGCTGTCCCTCAGTCATGCCTTTCCCCATGCTGTTCCATTAGTCTGGAATTTTCTCTCATATGTCTTCATGGAATACTCCTTCAACTTCTCAAAGACTTTGATCAAATTACTTCCTAATGAGTCTTTCCCTAGAAAGGTTTATTAAAAATTGCACCACTTTTTCTTCCAAGCACTCTTTTCCTGCACAACGGTTGCCACTTCCTAATATACTATATTTTTACTTATTTATTCTCTTTGTGGTCGGTATCCCCTCCCCATCCACAGAACATAAGTTCAGAGAGGATAAGGCGTTTCTTTGCTCCTTTTCACTAGTGAATCTCCAGCACCTAATTCAGTCTTGCGTGGAGTAAGCATTTAATAAATACACATTAAATAAATGACTGGAAGCTTCATCTAAATAGGAGTCTACCATTATTATCACCTCTCAAGAAGTAGATCTTGTGGTCGAAAAGGATGGAAAAGTTCTTCTTACATTTTCTTCTAATCAGAAGACTTTGTCATGCTTGAAACATTAAATGGAACTAAATTTCTAGATTTATTTCTATTTATATCTCCAGGTGACATTGACAGTCCATCTAAAAACATGCCAGAGACTAATTATTATGACATGGAAAATAATGTTATAGTAGTAGTAACAATAATCATATCTAACATTTAATAAGGACTTATTCAATCTCAAGCACTATTTTTGTTCAATTTTTCCTGCCAATTTTATTAGGATATTATTGACATAGAGCACTGTGTAAGTTTCAGGTATATAGCATAATGATTTGACTTGTATACATCATGAAGTGATGACCACAATAAGTTTATTTATTTATTTTTTATTTATTGTTTTGGCTGTGCTTTGTGGCATGTGGGTCTTAGTTTCCCAACCAGGGATTGAACCCGCACCCCCTGCAGTGGAAGCGTGGAGTCTTAACCACTGGACCTCCAAGGAAGTCCCACACGATAAGTTTATTGAACTTGCATCATCTTGTATAGATATGAGATTAAAGAAATAGAAAAAAATTTTTCCTTGTGATGAGGACCCTTAGAATTTACCCTCTGAACAACTTTAATATACAACATACTGCAGTATCAATTGTATTTATCATGTACGTTACATCCCTAGTGCTTATTTATCTCATAACTGGAAGTTTGTACCTTCTGATATCTTTTTCTATGAGTTTGTTTCTTTGTTTGTTTTTGAAGTCTAATTGACCTGCAACACTGTGTTAATTTCTTTTAAACAACAGAGTGATGTAATATTTCTATATATTTCAAAATAATCACCATGATAAGTTTAGTTATCATCTGTCACCAAAGATGTTACAAAATTATTGACTATATTCCTCACACTGTACATTTTATACTCATGACTCACTTATTTTTCAACTGGAAGTTTGTACCCCCTTAATTCCCCTCACTTATTTCCTCCCTCCACCCCCGCCCCTCTGGCAACCGTTTGTTTCTTCTCTGTATCTATGACTCTGTTTCTGTGTTGTTATGTGTGTTCACTTGTTATGTTTTTTAGTTTCCACATGAAGTGAAATCTTACAGAATTTGTTTTTCTCTGTCTGACCTATTTCATTTAACATAATACCCTCTAGGTCCATATCCATGTTCTCCCAAATGGGAAGATGTCATTAATTTTTATGACTGAATAATATTTCATTGTATGTATATATACCACATCTTCTATATCTGTTCATCTATTGATAGGCACTTAGGTTGCTTCTGTGTCTTGGCTGTCGTAAATAATGCTGCAATGAACATATGAGTGAATATATCTTTTTGAATGAGTGTTTTCATTTTCTCTGATAAATACCCAGGTGTGGAATTGCTGGATTATATGGTAGTTCTGTTTTTAATTTTTTAAGGAATCTCCACGTTGTTTTCCATAGTGGCTGTACCAATATACATTCCCATCAATAGTGCATGAGGGTTTCCTTTTCTCCACATCCTTGCCAACACTTGTTATTTGTTGTCTTGTGAATAATAGCCATTCTCACAGGGGTGAGGTGATATCTTTTTTGTGGTTTTGAGTTGCATTTGCCTGATGATTAGTGATGTTGAGCATCTTTTCATGTGCCTCTTGGCCATCTGTATGTCTTCTTTGGGAAAATGTCTATTCAGATCCTCTGCCCATTTTTAAATCAGGTTGTCTGTTTTTTTGATGTTGACTTGTATGAGTTCTTTGTATATTTTGGCTATTAACCCTTGTCAGACATATCGTTTGCTTTTCCCATTCAGTAGGTGACCTTTTCATTTTGCTGATCATTTCCTTTGCTGTGCAAAAAGCTTTTTAGTTTGATGTAGTCCCATTTGCTCATTTTTGCTTTTGTTTCCCTTACCTGAGGAGACATATCCAAAAAATATCACTAATACTGACGTCAAAGAGTGTACTTTCCTATGTTTTCTCCTAGAAGTTTTATGGTTTCAGGTCTTACATTTAAGTCTTTAATCCATTTTGAATTTATTTTTGTGCATGGTATGAGAAAGTAGTCCAGTTTGACTTTTTTGGATGTAGCTGTCCAGTTTTCCCAACACCATTTATTGAAGAGGCTGTCTTTTCCCCATTGTGTATTCTTGCCTCCTTTGTTGTAGGTTAATTGCCCATACAAGTGTGGGTTCATGTCTAGGTATTAAATTTTCTTAAATTTTCATTACATTTTGTTATTTTATTATATTTTATAGAGATTTTATTAAATTATTCAATAAAAGTCTTAAATTTTTAACAAACATTTTGATAAGCAGTGTAGGGCAATATTATGCCTGTTTTAAATATGATGGAAACCAACCATAGAAACTTAGAGTAACTTGCCCAGGGTTAGACCGCTGGTAAAGAATAGATTTCTCATACCAAACAGGGACCTGCCTCAGAGCCCATGCTTTAACCAGTGTGCTACAGAACACTATTAACCACTACTCTGTTTCCTGGAGTCTAGCTGTGTGGGTATACAGGAGTCTTTTAATCACTTTTCTATTTTAATTATTTGTTCATTTATGTATTTATTTATTAGTTGGTAATTTGTGTATATGTAGGTATATATTTTTTCTACTTGGGATTCATTGGATAGTTGTATGTGGGTTTTATGATAGCCATATCTAGTTTGGAGAATATCAGGGTCAGGTGAATTCTGTGTTTTTGTTTTTGTTTTTTGAAATCCATTGGTTTTTAAGCACTAGGAATCAAAAACTAATATAAATAACTATTAAGTTGTTTTTATCTGACTCTTCTGTTTTGGCTTGTTATACTAAGGGAATCATCCTTTATTAGTCGTTTGAACTTTTAGATCTTAGGTTTGAATGTAACAAATACTCGAGAGAAACTTTTTGTCCACACAGAGCCATGTAACTCTATATTTTAATATCATACTAACTTCCCAAAAGTATTTGAGAGGAAATTTGTGATTCGTTTAGGTTTTGACATTTTTTGGTTCTGGCGTTTGTTCTTTTCACCTTTTGTGTCCATACCCTCTTTTTATTCTTTATCTTTGTTCATAGCACTGTGTACATTTAAATTTGTATTTAGACTGAAAGATGATTTAAAGAAGATAGTCTTTGTGTCATGATTTCCTTTCCATTCATTTTCTTCATGAGATGTTTTAAAATATCTGGATTTTACAAGACATAGTTTATAGGCTGTAGATCTGTTTGAATATATGTCAAATAGCATACGAAACTCTCTGCTTGACACTTTTGAGATCAAACACTGTCCTAACACCCACAGTGGTTTAAAAGAAGGCAGGTGTCTGGCCTCCAGCATAGCTGACCTTTAATCAACAGGAAGTATATAAAATGTCTCTAGAGTGGAATGATGGTATTCCAAACTTAGATTATACAGAAATGACACCAACTCTGGGTCCCCTCACTATTTCTGTGCATCAGTTATTACATCCAAGAAGCAGAGTATTTTCTGTTTCCCTCTAGTTCATCTAGTTTGAAGCAAGAAAATTTAAGAGTGCAGCAAAACAAACTGCCTTTTTCAGCTGAACTCTATCTTCTCTGACAGATGGTTTGGTTGGGTGTCTTTTCCATCCAGAGAAGTGCTGTATTTGAAGAATGAAAGCATTGAGAGAGATCATTTGTTTTATAGAAGCAGAGTTTCAAATAACCATTACTACTGCCAATCTCGGCTGTTAATTCTTGGTTTTTCACATAGGTGTACAAGAAGCCCTGGGGTGAGATTAAACTTTCAGGAAATGTGTTTTTTTTTCCCAAAGTCATTAAGCACCTAGCATTTAATCTTTTCTATATGCAGATTAAAAATGAAGGTTGATTAACAACAAAGGAAGATTCATTCAGAAAAAAAACTGCAGCATATTTGTTGGTTTCTTTGGTGCCAGTGACTAATTTATTATGCAGAAGAATAAGACTTTGTAAGAATATTATTTCCCCAAGCAGGTATAGCCCTTGTGAAGGTTATGGAGTATCTGTTTACTCTGCTAACCTAATTCTCTGCCCATTTCTCTTGTCAATGCTTTTTTCCATTCTGGCATAGAACAATCCACTTAAGACTATCCTGCTGAATATGCTTCAGGCGCTAGACCCTTCCTAATCTTGTTCTCATGTATCATGACTTGATCATTCCTTATACTTGTCTACTTGAGTCATTCCACATAATGGGAACTTGCCTTTTATAACAATTTAAACTAAGATGCTATTGACTGACTTGCTGAATATATTTGCATTTTCCGAATGACTACAAAGCTTTATCCCAAAGAAAAATAACCCAAATAGAGGGGAAGCAAACGTGCTTGTCATTCATTAAGAAGGGGAGAAGCAGAAAATTAATATTTGGAAACAAGAGAGGCTTGTTTGTTCCTCAGTTCATAGCACTTACCTAGTCCTATTTTAGGTAATCCTATGAGTGCTATTAAGAACGTAAATGGGAACTCAGCCCACTATATAATCTAAAAGATTAAAAAAGCCCACTTACTTTGAAACCATATCGAATTTATCTCCACCTGAACACACCTCACAGTTCTCAGAATACGGAGCCATTTTGGTGGCCACTTTGGAGAAAGTTCAGATTTTTCACATCACTTTTTTTTTTTAAACTATGTTCAGTCTCATATATTAAATGAAAAAATTGAAACTGGTAATATAATATCATGTCTTACATATCAGATTGATCCAAATGAAAAATTTGACAATATACGATGTTGTTAAGATATGGGGAAACATGAGTTATTAAGAGGTATACAAATTTATAGAAATTTTAGAAAGCAATTCAGCAGTATGTATCAAATTTAAAATAGGCATACTCTTTGAGACAACATTCACATTTAATACTATTCTACAAAAATTCTAGTACAGATGAACAAAAGAACAAAATATTTATTGTTTGTAATAATAAAATATTAAATATATTCATCCCACTAGTAATAATTAAATCATATATATTTGAGTTATTAAAAAATAAGGGAACCAATACGTACAAACAGGATAAGATTCACATCACTTTTAAACTAATTCAGTCTTACACAAGGATCTACTAGTTGTGTGTATGTGTAAACAGCAGAGGAGGTGAGTCCAAGAAAAGGAATCAAGAATGATTCCCTTGTAAGTAGACTATTTCTTTTGAAGAGCCCATGTTGTCCTTGAGGTGTATGGAGATCTTATTTTTTAATAGCTCCCCCTCTGCTCTGGACCCAGTTCCAGCCTTGCCTCCCCACCGTGAAGCAGCAAGAGGAGAGTGACGCCTTGTTCAGGAGCAATATTTCTGTGTGTTCAGAATTGCTACCCCATTAGGAAATCTTGAGGTTAAAAATCCTTATTTAAAGAGGGAAAATACTGGGAAATTATAGACAGTGAATGTCTTTCACTTCCTCACGTTAGCGTCTTTTTTTAAAATGCGGTGCTCTTATGTCTTGGGATGTCCTGTCTTACGAAGGATTCTAAGTTTTATGTTAAATTAGTGCTTGTGCTTTCTCAAAATGCTAATCACCAAGATTATTTTACATTTGATCAAAACTCAGCCGCAGAGTCATAATTCATTTCCATTATTTAATTAATTACAAATTCAAGAAATAAGCGCTGCTGATTTGAAAGTCAAGAAGTTTGCTATGACCTAGCAACTTAAAGCACAACCTCCTCTGGTTTATCACTAAATGAAAAATACCTGTTAATTAAGAATGGGAAAATTGTGGTTTGGTGGAATTGAACTTATCTCAGTTTCCTGACTAAATGCCCTTGGAATTTTAAACTCATCTAATTCAGCTTCTTAAGGATGTTTTTTTAATTGCATAGCTTTGGTTTAAATACTTCCAGTGGACCTGTTTCCCTCTACTTATTTCCGGGAAAGTCTCTACATCTGAAAGTTGTATTTATTTGAGAGATTATTTTAAGTCTAAATTGGATTCCTTATAATTTTACTTGCTTCTCAGAGCAATATTTTTTTTAATGTTAGAATAGCACTCTCTAATAGTGCTTTCTGTGATGATGAAGTGTTCTATATATGTCCAATATGACTATGTGGCTATAGCCCTTGAAATGTGGCTAATATGATGGAAAAACTGAATTTTTAATCAAATTTTAACTAAATTAAATTAAAATACCCACCCATGGCTAGTGGCTGCAGTACTGGATATCTAGAAATATTGCTGTTATTGGGGCAGAGAGAAGAAAATAATCTCTTATATACTGCCTCACAGGTAATACACCACTCACACAATTTTCTTTCACAAACGTTTGAGAAAAGAACTTTTGGTGTTAATGCTATTTTTGCATAGAAATGAAGTCATAAGGAAAATGCAATATATGGTCAACTCAAGTTTAGAAAATAGCTCTACATGATAATCAATCAAGGGAGAGATGGGTAGGGAAGGCATAGAAGGGGGGATAGAAAGGGCAGTAGGACAACCAAACAGTGGCAATAATTCAACTGCATTGTCCAAGTTCATGTTTCCTGCAAGAATGGATGGGTCTTCAGTACAAGAAATAGGGTTAGCTTGCAGTCTATTGTTTTGTTTTGTTTTGTTTTTCCTAAGTAATATGGTTTACTGAATATTTCAAGCCCACTCTGGAGAACTACTGCTCAGAAAAAAAAGATTCTTTCAAAATATTACTGCTCATTGACAATGCACCTTGTTTCCCAACAGCTCTTATGGAGATGTATGAGTTTAAAGTTGTTTTTATGCCCTAACACAACACCCATTCTGCAACCCATGGATCAAGGAGTAATTTCAACTTTCAAGTCTTATTATTGAAGAAATACACTTTCATAAGGCTATAGCTGCCATAGATAGTGATTTCTCTGATGGATCTAGGCAAAGTCAATTGAAAGCCTTCTGGAAAGGATTAACCATTCTAGATGCCTTTAAGAACATTTATAATTCATGGAAAGAGGTCCAACTATCAACACGAACAGGAGTTGGGGGGCAGTTGAGTCCAATGCTCACAGATGACTTTGAGGGTTTCAAGACTTCAGTTGAGGAAGTGGTGGAGCAGATGTGGTGGAAATAGAAAAAGAACTAGAATGAGAAGTGAAGTCCATTGCCAGGGTCTGGGGCGGTGGGGTAATCAGAAATTATTTTTTAATGGGCATAGATTTTCAGTGTTGCAAGATGAAGCATCTGTTGGAAATGGATAGTGGTGATAGTTTCTCACAGCAATATGAATGTGTTTAATACCAATGAATTCTACATTTAAAAATGGTTAAAGGTAATAAATTTTATGTTATGTATATTTTAGCACAATTAAAAAGTTGAAAAACAATACATTCTAAATAAAAACATTAACAGATAAACAAAAGAAGTGACGTCTGAAGATGTGACTGAATTGCCGTAATCTCATGGTAAAATTTTAACGGATGGGGAGTTGCTTCTTACGGATGAGCAAAGAAAGTAGTTTCTTGAGGTGGAATCCATTCCTGGTGAAGATTCTGTGAAGACAGTTGAAATGACAACAAAGGATTTAGAATATTACATCAACTTACTTGATAAAGCAGCATCGAGATTTGAGAGGATTGACTCCAGTCTTAAAGAAGTTCTACCATGGGTAAAATGCTATCAAATAGCACTGCATTCGACAGAAAAATTGTTCAGGAAAGGAAGAGTCAGTGACGTGGCAAACTCCATTGTTGTCTTATTTTAAATAGAAATTGCTGCAGCGACCCTACCTTCAGCAATCACCACCCTGATCAGTCAGCAACCATCCACATCGAGGCAAGACCCTCCACCAGCACAAAGATTCCAACTTGCTGAAGCTCAAATGATGGTTAGCATTTTTTAGCAGTAAAGTATTTTTTAAATTGAGGTATGTACATTTTTTCTGACATAGTGCTAGCACTCTTAATAGACTACGGTATAGTGTAAACATAACTTTCATATGCACTGGGAAACCAAAAAAATTGTGTGACTCACTTTACTGCAATATTCACTTCGTTATGGTGGTCTGGAACCAAACCCACAATATCTCCAAGGTATTCCTGGGTTTTCATATAGCATATCTTCCTCCTACTAGTGTTCATGTGTCTTTGTTTCTTACCAAGATGCCAATGTCTGGTGGCCAGGAAAGGAAGTAGAAATAGATCCTGAAGGAGAGAACGCTAGGCGTTAATAGAAAGTGGTAGGCCACTTCTGCAGGCCCAGATGACTCAGGGGTATTGGGATTTCAAGGTTTTCTAGTGCACTGACCCAGATGTCCCATCTGAAGCCTTAGGACCCCACTCCTTCTCCACCAGCTTTCTGACCTTTGTGCAGAAGTCTTGCTAAGCCTGGGAATTCAACCATCCCTAGAGCACTGTATGCTACCCTTGTAGTTAAATACCGGGCTCAATCCGCACCTTTTCTACTCTCCAGCTTCAGGAGAGTCTTTTTAAATGCTACCGTGTACGTGCTCTAACTTTTCACGCTTTGTTTTAAATTGATGATTAATCATCTCTGTCTTTCATTGCCCTTCTCAGCTTCTTAACTCCACTCAGCAACAGCCTTCCAATTTCATTGTCCTTTTAACTACCAGTTCCTCTGAACCTCTCAAGTGCCTGAGGATACTGAGCCCACCAGGGCATTTCCTTATATCCATATCCCATCTCAGTTCACCACTAGTGAAAGCTTTAATATTTGTACTACTACTGCATGCCAGCGCTCCCCGGGCTCCATCAGTGACTGGCGATGGGTTCTCATTGCCAGTCAACCAATATGTGATCCAGCTCCCAAGTCCCATTTTAGAATCCGCCTCCTTAGACAAATCTTCACACCAATTCTCTTAGTTCACGTTCCCTGGGAAACAAACTCTCAGAGAAGGAGATTTGCGCACAGGAAATGCATGCTCTCAGGAACAGCACCTGTGAGGAAATAAGAATTAGACAGAGGGAGATGCTGAACTGTAGTACAGCACAACAGAGACCGCAAGCAATGCCAAGCGGTACTCTGAAGCTGGGATGGCCCTTCACAGGCCATCTTCCAGTATGGGACAAGGTAGGCAGGCTTTTGTACTTCCACAAGGAGCAGTCATTCAATATGGGCTATTTCCAGGGAGGAAGCATGAACAGTGCACAGACAGGAGTTCAGCTGTTAGGTTGTTAGCAGGCAACCTGGAAACTGGTGAAATGAATGCCTCGTTTTTTTTTTTAAGTTTTTAATTTTTGGCTGCGTTGGGTCTTCATTGCTGTGCGTGGTCTTTCTCTAGTTGTGGCAAGCGGGGGCTACTCCTTGTTGTGGTGTGCAGGTTTCTCGTTGTGGTGGCTTCTCTTGCTGTGGAGCATGGGCTCTAGGCATGTGGACTCCAGTAGTTGTGGCACGCGGGCTCTAGAGTGCAGGCACAGTAGTTGTGGCGCACGGGCTTAAGTTGCTCCACAAAATGTGGGAACTTCCCGGACCAGGGCTCGAACCCGTGTCCCCTGTGCCACAAGGAGAGCACAATGCCAGTTTTTTTTTGACATCTTTATTGGAGTATAATTGCTTTACAATGGTGTGTTAGTTTCTGCTTTATAACAAAGTGAATCAGCTCTACATATACATATATCCCTGTACCTCCTCCCTCTTGCGTCTCCCTCCCATCCTCCCTATCCCACCCTTCTAGGTGGTCACAGAGCACAGAGCTGATCTCCCTGTGCTTTGAGGCTGCTTCCCACTAGCTATCTATTTTACACTTGGTAGTGTATATATGTCCATGCCACTCTCTCACTTCGTCCCAGCTTACCCTTCCCACTCCCCGTGTGCTCAAGTCCATTCTCTACGTCTGCGTCTTATTCCTGTCCTGCCCCTAACTTCTTCAGAACCATTTTTTTTTTAGATTCCATATATATGTATTAGCATACGGTATTTGTTTTTCTCTTTCTGACTTACTTCACTCTGTATGACAGACTCTAGGTCCATGCACCTCACTACAAAAAACTCAGTTTCATTTCATTATATGCCCGAGTAATATTCTATTGTACATATGTGCCACATCTTCTTTATCCATTCATCTGTAGGTGGACACTTAGGTTGCTTCCACGTCCTGACTATTGTAAACAGAGCTTCAGTGAACATTGTGGTACATGACTCTTTTTGAATTATGGTTTTCTCAGGGTATATGCCCAGTAGTGGGATTGCTGGGTCGTATGGTAGTTCTATCTTTAGTTTTTTAAGGAACCTCCATACTGTTCTCCATAGTGGCTATATCAATTTACATTCCCACCAGCAGTGCAAGAGGGTTCCCTTTTCTCCACACCCTCTCCAGCATTTATTGTTTGTAGATTTTTTGATGATGGCCATTCTGATGGGTGTGAGGTGATACCTCATTGTAGTTTTGATTTACATTTCTCTAATGATTAGTGATGTTGAGCATCCTTTCATGTGTTTGTTGGCAATCTGTATATCTTCTTTGGAGAAATGTCTATTTAGATCTTCTGCCCATTTTTGGATTGGGTTGTTTGTTCTTTTGATATTGAGCTGCATGAACTGCTTGTAAATGTTGGAGATTAATGCTTTGTTAGTTGCTTCATTTGCAAACATTTTCTCCCATTCTGAGGGTTGTCTTTTCATCTTGTTTATGGTTTCCTTTGCTAGGCAAAAGCATTTAAGTTTCAATAGGTCCCATTTGTTTATTTTTGTTTTTATTTCCATTTCTCTAGGAGGTGGGTCAAAAAGGATCTTGCTGTGATTTATGTCATAGAGTGTCCTGCCTATGTTTTCCTCTAAGAGTTTTATAGTGTTTGGCCTTACATTTAGGTCTTTAATCAATTTTGAGTTTATTTTTGTGTATGGTGTTAGAGAGTGTTCCAGTTTCATTCTTTTACAGGTAGCTGTCCAGTTTCCCCAACACCATTTATTGAAGAGGCTGCCTTTTCTCCAATGTATATTCTTGCCTCCTTTATCAAAGGTAGGGTGACCATATGTGCGTGGGTTTATCTCTGGGCTTTCTATCCTGTTCCATTGATCTATATTTCTGTGTATGTGCCAGTACCATACTGTCTTGAATACTGTAGCTTTGTAATATAGTCTGAAGTCTGGGAACCTGATTCCTCCACCTCCGTTTTTCTTTCTCAAGATTGCTTTGGCTATTCGGGGTCTTTTGTGTTTACATACTAATTGTGAAATTTTTTGTTCTAGTTCTGTGAAAAATGTCATTGGTAATTTGATAGGGATTGCATTGAATCTGTAGATTGCTTTGGGTAGTATAGTCATTTTCACAATGTTGATTCTTCCACTCCAAGAACATGGTATATCTCTCCATCTGTTTGTATCATCTTTAATTTCTTTCATCAGTGTCTTATAGTTTCCTGCATACAGGTGTTTTGTCGCCTTAGGTAGGTTTATTCCTAGGTATTTCATTCTTTTTGTTGCAGTGGTAAATGGGAGTGTTTCCTTAATTTCTCTTTCAGATGTTTCATCATTAGTGTATAGGAATGCAAGAGATTTCTGTGCATTAATTTTGTATCCTGCTACTTTACCAAATTCATTGATTAGTTCTAGTAGTTTTCTGGTAGCATCTTTAGGATTCTCTGTGTATAGTATCATGTCATCTGCAAACAGTGACAGCTTTACTTCTTCTTTTCTGATTTGGATTCCTTTTATTTCTTTTTCTTCTCTGATTGCTGTGGCTAAAACTTCCAAAACTACGTTGAATAATAGTGGTGAGAGAGGACAACCTTGTCTTGTTCCTGATCTTAGTGGAAATGGTTTCAGTTTTTCACCAATGAGAACGATGTTGGCTGTGGGTTTGGTATAAATGGCCTTTATTATGTTGAGGTACATAATAAAGGCCATATATGCCTTTATGCCTTAAAGGCCATATATACCCAGAAAGGTCCACTTTCTGGGGAGTTTTTATCATAAATAGGTGTTGAATTTTGTTGAAAGCTTTTTCTGCATCTATTGAGATGATCATATGGTTTTCCTCCTGCAGTTTGTTAATATGGTTTCTCACATTGATTGATTTGCGTATGTTGAAGAATCCTTGCTTTCCTAGGATAAACCCCACTTGATCATGGTGTATGATCCTTTTAATATGCTGTTGGATTCTTTTTGCTAGGATTTTGTTGAGGATTTTTGCAGCAATGTTCATCAGTGATATTGGCCTGTAGTTTTCTTCCTTTGTGACATCTTTGTCTGGTTTTGGTATCAGGCTGATGGTGGCCTCATAGAATGAGTTTGGGAATGTTCCTCCCTCTGCTATATTTTGGAAGAGTTTGAGAATGATAGGTGTTAACTTTTCTTTAAATGTTTGGTAGAATTCACCTGTGAAGCCATCTGGTCCTGGGCTTCTGTTTGTTGGAAGATTTTTAATCACAGTCTCAATTTCAGTGCTTGTGATTGGTCTGTGTATATTTTCTATTTCTTCCTGGTTCAGTCTCAGAAGGTTGTGCTTTTCTAAGAATTTGTCCATTTCTTCCAGGTTGTCCATTTTATTGGCATATAGTTGCTTGTAGTAGTCTCTCATGATCCTTTGTATTTTTGCAGTGTCAGTTGTCACTTCTCCTTTTTAATTTCTAATTCTATTGACTTGAGTCTTCTCCCTTTTCTTCTTGATGAGGCTGGCTAATGGTTTATCAATTTTGTTTATCTTCTCAAAGAACCATCTTTTAGTTTTATTGATCTTTGCTATTGTTTCCTGCATTTGTTTTTCATTTCTTTCTGATCTGATCTTTCTGATTTCTTTCCTTCTGCTAACTTGAAGAGTTTTTTTTTCTTCTTTCTCTAATTGCTTTAGGTGTAAGGTTAGGTTGTTTATTTGAGATGTTTCTTGTTTCTTGAGGTAGGATTGTATTGCTTTAAACTTCCCTCTTAGAACTGCTTTTGCTGCATCTAATAGGTTTTGGGCTGTGTTTTCATTGTCATTTGTTTCTAGGTAGTTTTTGATTTCCTCTTCGATTTCTTCAGTGATCTCTTGGTTATTTAGTAGTGTATTGTTTAGCCTCCATGTGTTTGTATTTTTTACAGATTTTTCCCTGTAATTGATATCTAGTCTCATAGCGTTGTGGTCGGAAAAGGTAGTTGATATGATTTCAATTTTCTTAAATTTACCAAGGCTTGATTTGTGACCCAAGATATGATCTATCCTGGAGAATGTTCCATGAGCACTTGAGAAGAAAGTGTATTCTGTTGTTTTTGGATGGAATGCCCTATAAATATCAATTAAGTCCATATTGTTTAATGTATCATTTAAAGCTTGTGTTTCCTTATTTATTTTCTTTTTGGATGATCTGTCCATTGTTGAAAGTGAGGTGTTAAAGTCCCCTACTATGATTGTGCTACTGTTGATTTCCCCTTTTATGGCTGTTAGCATTTGCCTTATGTATCGAGGTGCTCCTATGTTGGATGCATAAATATTTACAATTGTTATATCTTCTTCTTGGATTGATCCCTTGATCATTATGTAGTGTCCTTCTTTGCCTCTTGTAATAGTCTTTACTTAAGTCTATTTTTTCTGATATGAGCATTGCTACTCTAGCTTTCTTTTGATTTCCATTTGCATGGAATATCTTTTTCCATCCCCCCACTTTCAGTCTGTATGTGTCCCTAGGTCTGAAGTGGGTCTCTTGTAGACAGCAATATATGGGTCTTGTTTTTGTATACATTCAGCCAGTCTCTGTCTTTTGGTTGGAGCATTTAATCCATTTACATTTCAGGTAGTTATCGATAAGTATGTTCCTAATACCATTATCTTAATTTTTTTGGATTTGTTTTTGTAGGTCTTTTTTTTGTCTTGTGTTTCCTGCTTAGACAAGTTCCTTTATCATTTGTTGTAAAGCTGGTTTAGTGGTGCTAAATTCTCTTAGCTTTTGCTTGTCTGCAAAGGTTTTAATTTCTCCGTGGAATCTGAATGAGATCCTTTCTGGGTAGAGTAATCTTGGTTGTAGGTTTTTCCCTTTCATCACTTTAAATATGTCTTGCCACTCCCTTCTGGCTTGCAGAGTTTCTGCTGAAATATTAGCTGTTAATCTTATGGGGATTCCCTTGTATGTTATTGGGTTTTTTTTCCCTTGCTGCTTTTAATATTTTTTCTTTGTATTTAATTTTTGATACTTTGATTAATATGTGTCTTGGCGTGTTTCTCCTTGGATTTATCCTGTATGGGACTCTCTGTGCTTCCTGGACCTGATTGACTATTTCCTTTCCCATACTAAGGAAGTTTTCAACTATAATCCTTCAAATATTTTCTCAGTCCCTTTCTTTTTCTCTTTTTCTTGGACTCCAATAATTCGAATGTTGACGTGTTTAATGTTGTCCCAGAGGTCTCTGAGACTGTCCTCAATTTTTTTCATTCTTTTTTCTCTATTCTGCTCTGCGGTAGTTATTTCCTCTATTTTATCTTCCAGGTCACTTCCAGGTCTGCCTCAGTTATTCTGCTATTAATTCCTTCTAGAGAATTTTAATTTCATTTATTGTGTTGTTCATCATTTTTTGTTTGCTCTTTAGTTCTTCTAGGTCCTTGTTAAACTCTTCTTGTATTTTCTCCATTCTATTTCCAAGATTTTGGTTCATCTTTATTACCATTACTCTGAATTCTTTTTCAGGTAGACTGCCTGTTTCCTCTTCATTTGTTTGGTCTGGTGGGTTTTTAACCTTGCTCCTTCATCTGCTGTGTGTTTCTCTGTCTTCTCATTTTGCTTAACTTACTGTGTTTGAGGCCTCCTTTTATCAGGTGTAGGTTCGTAGTTCCTGTTGTTTTTGGTGTCTGCCCCCAGTAGCTGAGGTTGGGTCAGTGGGTTATGTAGGTTTCCTGGTGGAGGGGACTGGTGCCTGTGTTCTGGCTGGATCTTGTCTTTCTGGTGGGCAGGACTGCATCCAGTGGTGTGTTTTGGGGTTTCTGTGACCTTATTATGATTTTAGGCAGTCTCTCTGCTAATGGGTGGGGTTGTGTTCCTTTCTTGCTAGTTTTTTGGCATAGGGTGTCCAGCACTGTAGCCTGCTGGTCGTTAAGTGCTGCTGGGTCTTCGCATTGAGATGGAGATCTCTGGGAGAGCTTTTGCCTTTTGATATTACGTGCAGGTGGGAGGTCTCTGGTGGACCAATGTCCTGAACTCTGCTCTCCCACCTCACAGGCAGAGGCCTGTCACCCAGCTGGAGCATGAAGACCTTGTCAGCCACACGGCTCCAGAGCAAAGGGAGAAAAAAAGAAAGAAGGAAAGAAACAAGATATATAATAAAGTTATTAAAATAAAAAAGTTATTAAAAATAAAAAAAGATTAAAAAGTAATAAAAAAAGGAAAAATAAGAAAGGAAAGAAAGAAGAGAACAACCAAACCAAAAAACAAATCCACCAACGATAATAAATGCTAAATACTGTACTAAAAACAAAGAAACAAAGTAAAAAATGGACAGACAGAACCCTAGGACAAATGGTAAAAACAAAGCTATACAGAGGAAATCACACAAAGAAGCATACACATACACACTCACAAAAAGGAAAAATATATATATATCTATGTATTGAAAAAAAAAAGGAAGAGAACAACCAAATCAATAAACAAATCTACCAATGATAACAAACTGTAAATACTAAATTAAGATAAACATAAAACCGGAAACAAATTAGATGCCGAAAGCAAACCCCAAGTCTACGGTTGCTCCCAAAGTCCACCGCCTCAATTTTGGGATGATTCGTTGTCTATTCAGGTATTCCACAGATGCAGGTAAATCAAGTTGATTGTGGAGATTTAATCCGCTGCCCCTGAGGCTGCTGGGAGAGATTTCCCTTTCTCTTCTTTGTTCGCACAGCTCCTGGGGTTCAGCTTTGGGTTTGGCCCCGCCTCTGCGTTTAGGTCACCTGAGGGCGTCTGTTCTTCGCTCAGACAGGACGGGGTTAAAGGAGCAGCTACTTCGGGGGCTCTGGCTCGCTCAGGCCGGGGGGAGGGAGGGGTACGGATGTGGGGCAAGCCTGCGGTGGCAGAGGCCGGCGTGACGTTGCACCAGCCTGAGGCGCCATGCGTTCTCCCGGGGAAGTTGTCCCTGGATCACGGGACCCTGGCCATGGCGGGCTGCACAGGCTCCCAGGAGGGGCGGTGTGGAGAGTGACCTGTGCTCGCACACAGGCTTCTTGGTGGCAGCAGTAGCAGCCTTAGCACTTCATGCCCGTCTCTGGGGTCTGCGCTGATAGCCGCGGCTCGCGCCCGTCACTGGAGCTCGTTTAGGCGGCACTCTGAATCCCGTCTCCTCACGCACCCGGAAACAATGGTCTCTTGCCTCTTAGGCAGGGCCAGACTTTTTCCCGGACTTCCTCCCGGCTAGCCGTGGCGCACTAGCCCCCCTCAGGCTGTGTTCACGCCGCCAACCCCAGTCCTCTCCCTGCGAGCCGACTGAAGCCCGAGCCTCAGCTCCCAGCCGCGCCCGCCCCGGCGGGGGAGCAGACAAACCTCTTGGGCTGGTGAGTGCTGCCCGGCACCGATCCTCTGTGTGGGAATCTCTCTGCTTTGCCCTCCACACCCCTGTTGCTGCGCTCTCCTCCGTGGCTCCGAAGCTTCCCCCCTCCGCCACCCACAGTCTCCCCCCTCCACCACCCACAGTCTCCGCCCGCGAAGGTGCTTCCGAGTGTGTGGAAACCTTTCCTCCTTCACAGCTCCCTCCCACTGGTGCAGGTCCCATCCCTATTCTTTTGTTTCTGTTTTTTCTTTCTTCTTTTGCCCTACCCAGGTATGTGGGGAGTTTCTTACCTTTTGGGAAGTCTGAGGTCTTCTGCCAGCGTTCAGTAGGTGTTCTGTAGGAGTTGTTCCACATGTAGATGTATTTCTGATGTATTTGTGGGGAGGAAGGTGATCTCCATGTTTTACTCCTCTGCCATCTTGAAGGTCTCCTCTGAATGCCTCAGTTTTGAAGGAGGGATCTGAGCAGACAGTACAGCACCCTGGAGGACATCCAAACTCCTTGAAATGCTCCAGGCACAGAGTCATAGGTATAAGTACTTAATTGTCAAGAGCAAAGCTGCAAGCTGGGCAGGCCTGCCTCTGAGTTGGGATCCAGATACCAAATCTTGTTTACCCCAAGTTGTTGAAGTTTTTTTCAATTTTATCACATTGCCTGCTGGTCTTGGAGCGTCTCCTAGAGAGTTGAGGGGGCGGGGGTGACTGTTGCAGTCTATTCTTAAGGTTTTTTTTTTCTATTTATCCTTATTTTTTTCCCAAAGTTGTTTCCAGTGTGTATAAATCTTAGGCATTTCTCAAATCTTTACTGAAGGGTCAACTCTGTTATTCAGGTGAAGAGACAGAGGGTCATGCACATATATGCTTGTCTTTTATCCTTTGTATGATTGTTCTCCATTCTTAATTCCAGGGTGAACAGATTAGAGAGGATTATGCGAAGTTGCATCACATTGGGCAGAGCTGAAATGATCAGTGCTAAGGGTGGTAACCTTCCAAATTATTACAATATTTTACTTTCAGACTCATCCAACTAGTGTAGTCATTTACCTGCTCTGGAAAAATAAAAAAAGACAAACACACACATACACATGCGTGCACACACACACACACACACACACCACCACCACCGTGAAGTTGGCACTTTATCTTTGTTGGCCTCTTATTTCTCTTTTTGAATGTCTCTGTGACTTACCTCAATCTCCCTGTCCAATCACAGTATTCTTTATATCATACAGTATATTTTCTTATGTTCATCTCTTGTTAAATTTTCCCCTCCTCCCTGTCCAATCAAAACTCTTTCCCTGCCTATAGAAGTTTACCTAATTATCATACTAAAGCAATTCATACTCAGTTGTGAAGCAGTTATCTAGGCTAGGAATAAATATAGAGAAAGTCTGTTATTCAAATGAATCTAAGTGATGGAATCCTGCAGGGGTGGGTGACTGAGCAGAAAAGATTTCCCTTGCCTACTCTGAGTTGTCTTCAGTCATCCTGATCTGAGCTGATTTTAGGGTTTTTTGTAAAGAAAAAGAAAGCTAATTAGTGAAATTCTCTTCTGCAGTTAAAATTCCATTATGCCTTGTCTCCCTGTCTCTGCTATAAAGCTATGCATACACCGGTGGCCTCTAAAAACACTAAGTGACCGCTTCTCATTAGGCAAGGTACAAAAACACAAGTAGAGAAGAGAGTGATTTAACTCTCTCCAGGGGAGTCATTCTCTACGCAAGCATCAGGAACTGGCCACGTGTCAGACATTGGCTTCAGCATTTGTGGAATAAAAAGACAAAACCTCTAGCCCCTTGCATCGGACAGGAGTGATAGGTACCGTGCGGACCGGGTAGATCCAGCGTGCAATTGTGATGAATTCTCTGATAGTAACCGAGAAAAATCTCTTGAGCCTTTAGACAACGTCAGGACTTTACTAAGCAGTTTACTCACATAAACTCTAATCTGCCAACAACCCACAAAGCCCGCGTTACCACCTACATATTACAGATGAGAGTCCTGAGGCTCAGGGAAGTGGCCTCTGGATGAAACCTTGGGCCCCCGTCTGGGCTGCGTCCATGCTCTCAGGGCAAACAGGTCATCAGAGAACGAGGAAGCAGCTCAGTTTCTTTTCCCAGCCTCCCCTATCAGATAGAGACAGCTTCTTCTCTGGGGATCAGTGACTCAGTCAGTGACAGGAATCCAAAAAGGGAAGAAGCAGCTTCTTACTCCTGGAGGTTAGTGTACACGTTTTCTCACGGGAACATGACGATGCGGAAATGTTTCCCTCTCACAGGTGACTGGTTGCTTCCTGCATGTATTCGTGAGGTGAATATGGTTGTGTGAGGTAATGTAGTAGATGCCTTAGGAAACCAATTTCATTTTTTAAAGAATCTACAACACCTTAAATGAGCATTTTCTGATATGCCTTCCACATCTGTTAATTACCATTCTCTGAACAAGAGTTTCATGAACAAAGAGGTAAATGTGGTCCATATTTATGGTTACATGTGGGAGAAACTTCCTACTAGATCCTTGATTTTGTTTAAAACATTCCTTCCCACATCTGACACTGAACCATGTTGGGTTTTTTCCCTCTTCCAAAGTCAACCTACTAACATATTTCTGCAGAACACATTTGAAAAACGTTTCATTAAACTAAAGGAATAAATGATGTGGCAAATTCAGGCATACCAATGGGACTATGGAAACATTTTTGGCAGGGGGTGGGTTGTGGACAGCCATTTTGTTACCCTATTCAGCTAGGTTTACACCTCCGTTTGGCGGCATCTGGTACTAAGAGGATATACTTAAGAGTTTTCCAGGGTAATAGAACCCATTGGTTTTGTTTGGATTCTGTAAATTCTAACCAATGTTAAACAATAATGCTAAGCCTGAGCATGTATATGCTCTATCCAGATGCAGGCTAGGCTCAGAGAATGATGTGACATGGGGGTGCTATCTCTTAAACTGTCTTCAAAGATGTGATCATAAGATTTATAGAACTAGAAAGAGACCATGACTAAACAAATATTGGAGATTTTTTTCCAACTGCCACCAAGTGTTTTGTTGACTGTTCCAGACTTTTAAAAGTGCTGTAACTTCAATATTCGAACCTCCTTTTTGTGTGCATAATAAACATTTCTGCTCTGTGTAATTTTAACTAGACTGAATGATGCTTGCACTTTCCAGATACCAGCTGTTGAAGCAGCAACTTTCAAATGATTTTGCAGATTGGCAAACACATTATATCATTGTGTGTTTTGCAGCTGTCTCTTCAGTTAGCCTTGCTTTGCTTTTTGCAGAGTAACTCGTGTACAGTGACAGAAGAGTATTTGTTTCCCTCCAACCGTCTTAGCAATTAGTGCTTTCCTAGCTCCAGTTTTTCTTCAGTGCAACAGGTGCCCTGTACTGTGAACCATTTACAAACCAAGGTAATGACCTGTAGGATTTTTTAAGAGCAATTACCATACAAAAATAAAGGAGAAAAAATGAACACGCTTTGTCCTGACTTGAGTCACTTTAAGATTGTTTACTCAACAAATATTTGTGTGCCCGTTGTGTTGAAGGCACTCCGCTAAGTATTTTACAGCCATTGAACAGGAAATAGTATAAATTAGTTGGGTAAAGAGCAGAGGGGAAATTTGTTCTAAGGAACACCAAAATTTTCGAAGTGATAGCATATCACTTTAGTGCAACAGAAGGAAACCCAGTGAGGCTAGAGCAAAGAGTCCAAAATCAGAATATCTTAAAGTAAAACTTGGAAAGCAGCATGTAGATTGTGGAAGGCCATGTTATAGAGCTTGGAATTGTGCCTGAGCTAATGGAAAGCCTTTGGAGGATTTTCAGTAGGGAGATACCAAGGTCGGATTTGTGTTTCTAGGCAAAGATGACTCAGTATCATATAGAGAATAAATTGGAAAGAGTCAGACTGGATGCAGGGAAACCCTAAGGATGTTATCACCTAGTTATTTAACAGTAGGATCAGCAAGAAAGTGGGCAGTGGAAATGGAGGGTCCCAGTAGTTTTCTTATATGTATCTGTTACCTGATGTATACAGTTATGAGCTAAAGGATGATAGAATTTTATGTTTTTTTTTTTAATTGAAGTATAGTTGATTTACAATATTATATTAGTTTCAGGGGTACAGCATAGTAATTCAGTATTTTTGCAGATTATAATCCATTAAAAGTTATTAGAAGATAATGGCTATCATTCTCTGTGCTATAAAAATGTAGTCTTGCTGCTTACTTATTTTATGCATTGTAGGTTGTATCTCTTAATTCCACATCCCTAATTTCCCTCTCCCCTTTGGTAACCGTAAGTTGGTTTTCTATATCTGTGAGTCTGTGTCTGTTTGGCACTGACATTTACTTGTATTATTTTTTAGATTCCACATAATAGTGATATCATACAGTATTTGTCTTTCTCTCTCTGACTTATTTCACTAAGAGGATGATAGAATTTTAGAGCTGAAAGAGCCACTAATCCAAGCCCTCGGTTTAAGATGTGGAGACCAAGTCTCAGGGCAATTAAATCACCTTGCTAAAACTTTTAAAGCTGGTTAGTAGCAAAGCTAGGATCAGAACCTATGTCTGTCTCTAGGGAATCTTGCTTTATATCACCTCTCCATTCTGATTTTATTTTGTATGTTATTACCTTCATTTAGCCTTAACGGCGTAGCACTGAGTAAAAGAGTAATTTCTTTTAATATTATTATAAATTGCTAAAATGAGGTCTTGTAGCAGAGGGGGACTGTTTAATGGCAGCTGTCTCTGCCTGTGCCTCTTGCTACTTGACTTGGAGCAAATGCATTCGTTTGGTTCCAATATCTACTTTATAATTTGTGACTCTACCAGTCTCACTTGTCTCCATCACTCAGTGAACAAGTATTGGTTGCCACCCGTGCTCCAGGGACCACAATAGGTGCTGGGTGTACATTTTGAGTAAAGCTCTGTCCTTGAGGCTTTGCAGCATAGGGCAAATACACAGGGCAACAGGACATCCAGCCCTTTCTGAGGAGTTCAGAATGGCTTCCTGGGCATGAAACTTATTTGAGGGCAGGGCCAACGTCAGAGTTTCAAATTGCCTGAAGTGTACATTTAAGAGCAAATCTACAGAGCTGAAAAAATACTCTGCATATTTTGTTTTTGTACCTGACCCTTGTGATCAGTTGTGACATGTTTATTATTCTGAAACCCTTTCTGGAATTGGCCTTGTGGACAACAGATCAATTCTAAGACAAGAGTTGAGTCACTGTAAACCGGTACCATATTGAATTACTTGGGCCAGCCCTCACTCTAGTGGTAATGGAAACAATACTCACCTCAAAGGCATCCCTTTCCTAACTTAGACTACACCATCTTGATCCTGAGGAGATATCCTTGGTTTTGAGCACTTTCCCCAACTTCAAGCTGTGACTGAGTTATAAAAGTTAAACATTTTCATCTTAAGGAAAATGTCACTGCCCTCATAAAACCCACATTCTTTCCAAAAGGCCAGATATGCCTCTGTATGGAACGTGAGCATCTTGAGAAAATGAAGCTGTTTACAAAGCTTGTATTCTGTGCTCACTCACTCCTTAATTGTTTTTAGCAGACAGATTTGCTTAGCAAAATTTAAGATATGCACACTTGTTTTAATGTACATTGTACACACACACATTTGCAATAGTCTCTAGCTAGGTTTAATCATGAAACGTTTCAGCATATGCAATTGCTATCATCTCATTCAGTTGTATTCTTTTTTTTTTTTTTATAAATTTATTTTATTTATTTATTTATTTGGCTGTGTTGGGTCTTCGTTTCTGTGCGAGGGCTTTCTCTAGTTGCGGCGAGCGGGGGTCACTCCTCATCGCGGTGCGCGGGCCTCTCACTGTCGCGGCCTCTCTTGTCGCGGAGCACAGGCTCCAGACGCGCAGGCTCAGTAGTTGTGGCTCACGGGCCCAGTCACTCCTCAGCATGTGGGATCTTCCCAGACCAGGGCTCGAACCCGTGTGCCCTGCATTAGCAGGCAGATTCTCAACCACTGCGCCACCAAGGAAGCCCTCAGTTGCATTCTCGCTAAAGGAGACTTCTTTCTGTGGGTTTTGTTTCCCTAGTATTGCTTGTCTACCAGTGTCCAGTCTCACTTTCTTCTTCTATGCCTTGCTCTACTCATTTTGCTTTCGCTGATTGCTCATCTCCAGAGCAGGCAAAGAAACCTCTGGGAAACGTGGCCTTGCAGCTCAGAACAGCAAAGAAAAAATAACGCAGTAACTATAAGGAAGGAACTGCGTTTCCTGAAGATGAATTTGTGCCAAAGCAGATGCAAGAAGCAACAGCTCTGGCAGAGACAGGGAAGAACTACAGATGTCTCAAGGTTGTAATTCCCAGATTTACTGCCACCGATAGTAATGCAGATAGAAAGCACTGCATTTCCACAATATAGTCATCATGGATGCTAAAGATACATAGCGGGAGATTGAATATAAATCCAAGCAGTACAAATAAGAAACACTCAAGGCATTTACATTTTAATGTAATTTGTTTATTTTGCAAACAGAAATCCACAACTGTCTGAGCAGTGGTATGAATCTGATTCCATTTTTGTATTGTACTTTAAAGATGAATATGTAGCTTGTCTTGAATAGTGCTATTTATTAATTTTAGCATTATTTTGCTAAATTTATGGGTGCTTTTCGGAAAGATGGGTTGCTTACTTAGTTTTTTTTTTGTTAATCTTATTTGTATTTTACTGTCCTTTTGTTTTTGTTTTAGACTATAAAATTTCCTATGAAACTATATTTTTGAAATGATAATTTATCAGTGGGTCACAAAACGCCTCAATTTGCCAACATATTAAGAAAGTTTGACTAATAAAATCAATGCCCTTTTCTTATTTATTTGACCTGGAAAATTTGACATTATATTTGACTTTTCCTAAAGCAATCTTTTTATTACCTCCTTTTTTTTTTTTGGAATTCATCATTCTTCTTTTTTACATTCGAGTAACCATATCTTCAATTGAATAATATAAACCAAACCACAGTCGAATAATTAGAGCCCATAAATTGATTTCTCTAAGTGTTCTTATTTATTCTAAACTCTGGATGAATGTGATATGTCAGCCAGAAAGATCCAGTTTGAATAAGAAAAATAACTAAATATTTTTTATGGCTTTGTTCTGAAATTTGCTACAACACAGAACCGCCTGGTGTGGTGAGTGAAAGGATGGGCTCTGAAATGTGCCAGCCAAGAGGCCTGCCTGCTCCTTGCTGTGTGACGTTAGATAAGTAAGGATAATAATCCTAGGCAAGTTGGCCTCAGGCTTCTTATTTGTAAAATGGCACAAATACCAGTGCCCACGTGAGAAGACAGTTGTGAGACAACACAAGAAAATCATTTAGCAGAGCTAAGCCCTAGGAAGGACTGACTAAATTGCCCTGGGTTAATAGTGTCATTACCATTTCTATAAATTCTACTGGTTCTGTTTATGAGATTAGTCATACATCATCCATTGTCAATGCAGACAAATTTTGGATTTAATAACATTGGTTCATTTAGCCCATTGAATTATATTCAATATATAATATGATATATATATTAATTACATATATATTATGTATAGATATAATATATTTTATATATATAATTCAAATAATTCCTCCTTATGTTTTTTTTTCCCCTTCACCTTAGATTATTGACTCTTGGGGGACTTTCACACTATGTTCTTTCATTTAATATGCAGTAATATACCAACTATCAGTCAGTTATGTATATCATCAGAGGTAATAAAACCAATTATCACTTCAGTGCATTCATATTTTGAAATATATTTTTCATATATTGCTTGGAATCTCTTCAAGAAACAAATGATATCAATAATCGCGTTAAACAGAGTGGGAAATGAACTGTTAGGTATTTACTTTTTTTTTTTTTGGAGTGTGAGAGGCAGCAACTGCTTTATTTGAGGCGTTGAAATGTTTTCCTATTCAATTTATTATTCTTTTCTTGATTAACAAGTGAGTGCTAGTTAAAGCCATTTGATGCTATGATTGTTTAGCTTTCTATGCAAAAACGGGTCAAAATCATTTGATTTAAGTGTGCATGCAGCATTATGCAAGAGTAAAAACCCAGGATGCATGGCTTAGCTCTGACCTTCACCTGCAATTACTTCTCAATGAAGCTCTGCTGATGCCTTTGTCAAGTTCTTGTACGTTATCCACAAATTAGCTAATTTTCAAGTTCTGAGGTTAATCTTTATCTATGTTACCTTTAAACTAAATACTTATTGTTTCCTTAAGCATGTTAGTACTTTAGAAAACAAAGGAGTGAACCTTCTTGCCTGAATCTGTTAGGTCATGACCCTTCATTGTGGGCTCTTTTGAAGATGGGAGGAAGTTTTATTTAAGCCAAGATGATCAGAGCAGCCTGCTTTATTGGAAAGAATCAATCCAATATGCATGACATGTACTAGTGTTTACCCTCACCAAAGGGCATCCTCTAATTATTCAGATCAGAAACTACCTTTCATTGCTGTGGCCAAAATACTCCACTTTGATCTGCATCTTCTCAGATTCAACATAAACTTCTGTGGCGCATACCTTTGAAAAGTCCTTGCTGGCACTCAGGGGGTCACTGCATAGTGACCTTTTAACATACAAGACAAAACAATATTTTTGTGTTTGGTGGAATGATAATCTGTGTAACAGCATTGTGAAAACCAACTTTCATTAATTGCTGCCTATCTGAAGCACACACACATACGCTAAACTGTCTTTTACCTTGATATATTCTTTTCTTTAATAAATTTATTTATTTATTTTTGACTGCATTGGATCTTCGTTGCTGTGTGTGGGCTTTCTCTAGTTGCAGTGAGCAGGGACTACTCTTCGTTGTGGTGTGCGGGCTTCTCATTGCGGTGGCTTCTCTTGTTGTAGGGCACGGGCTCTAGGCTCACGGGCTTCAGTAGTTGTGGCTCGTGGGCTCTAGAGCGCAGGCTCAGTAGTTGTGGCACACAGCTTAGTTGCTCCGTGGCATGTGGGATCTTCCTGGACCAGGGCTCGAACCAGCGTCCCCTGCATTGGCAGGTGGATTCCTAACCACTGTGCCACCAGGGAAGCCCCAATATAGTCAATGTGTAGATACATATTTGGATATATTTGTCCATAAATTCTTAAAGTGACATGTTTATACATGTTCTGTTTGAAATGAGTTCAGTGAGTTCAGTATTTCAATTTGAGAAATGCATATTCACATTGGGTTTATTATATATGGAATTGAAAGAGTCTATTTTACTTCTCTTTCAAAACCATGTAAGCAATTCATTTATCTAAGTACAAAACTGAGACATTCACATGACTAACCATGTCCGTTAATAGTTAGTATTCACCACTCTGTTATCCTTTAAATGAGTTCTTACATAGTTCTATTTAACTGTAGGCCTTGTAAAGCCTATAGAATATAGTTGAAGGGGCGATCAGCAGTTATAGTGAGGAGAATTTCCAAGAGGATATTGGGAAAGTCTTCACTAAGGACTCGTTTTAGATAGCTGGGGTATATATATACACTCCTGGACTTGGCAGGATGCAGTGCCTTTTTATTTCACATATTTTGTTTCAGAATCAGTAAGAGATACCTTGGAGTAGGAAGCTGTGTTCTTGACGAGCATTAATTTAGAAAAGACTGGGATTGTAAACTCAAACATATTAAAGACCCATTTTGCCAATCTCTTGCTTATAAGAAACTCTTCGTGCTTTTACCACGCTTCACGTACCCACAGTGTGAAGGGATAATAAGAGTAATCAATACTCATCCTTAAGGCTTCAGGGCTTGTTTTATATCAGGTCTCCATGGATGTATTTGTGTTTACTTTATCTATCTTCATCCTGACTGAGCATATACCACTTACCTTTCCTCTTTTCAGACTAAGAACTTACCATTTTTCTTATTTTCTTTACTTGTTACTCAAAGCAGTTCCTCTGACATTCTTGTTCTGATGTTGTTCGTTGACGATTTTTAGTAGGAAAGAGTAAGGTCTACGTTTTTTATTTGTGAACTCTTCCTGATTATTCCTTGATTTTGTTTTTAGTTATATTGCTGCAAGTAATATTTATTTGCTAACATCCGTGTGTTTAATCTTAAATGAATAATAATGTGATGCATCACAGTGTACAATATTTCAAGATGATTGGCATATACCTGTGTCCTGAGTACTGTAATAGTAAGTTTAGGTCTAAAGCACCTAGACTACTATTATTTCAGTACTTACTATAATCAGTAGATTTTTAGGCATATTTAAGAGCTTAATAAGCTTACTCAGGTCCCTAAAATACTGTTTGCTATACTGAAGTAAGGGCAGTATTTATAGATGGAAAAATATCAGCAAAAATTTTTTTAAAACAAAATAATTAGAGTAAAATGTATGTATTTTTAAAACAGCATTTAGCATTTGGAGAGAAATTCTGTGTTTGAGAAGCAAGCCTTCCATGAACAGGAGTTGGAAAGCAGACTTGAGACTGTAACATAATTTTCTGGCAAGTGTGGCCAGTGGGTTGGACAGTGCCATGCAAATTGAGAAAAGTTGTGGCTGTGGAATGAATGGAGGTTTGGTCTGGGTGCCAAGTCAATGTGAGGAGCGCAAGCTACATCCCCTGAAGATGGTTTAGTGACAACCCTGGCTTTCAGCGAGTTGATGAAAAGCTTTATTATTCCAATTCTGCTTCACTTGCAGGCATCGTTTTGGGGGTTAAGCTTACCCAAGAGTATTACCTCATTTCCAAGTCTAAGCATCAGGTCCTGATAGATGGTATGAAATTGTTCAACCCTGTGGATTTTGAATGGCCTTTTGAAATCATCTGTATCAACAAAAGTGATGTTAAGATACACTGAGTTCATTTTTGATTAATTTCTACTTCAGCCTACTTTGAGAAGGAGCAGATAGGGAAATATTAATCAGTATTGCCGTGTGATGGGCATTTTCTATATGAAATAATTAATGTGTCACTGAACATGTGTTTGTCTGGAAGTCGTATGAGTGTCCCAATCCATCCTTCCTTCTGACTTCCCCCCCTCCTTTTTTTTTTTTTTTTTTGACCATGCAGCCCGGCATGTGGAATCTTAGTTCCCCGACCAGGGATTGAACCCATGCCCCCTGCAGTGGAAGCACGGAGTTCTAACCATTGGACCGCCAGGAAATTGCCCTGACTTCCCTCTTTATTCAGTAACACTCAGTGGACCTACATTGGCCATAATTTGAGCTTGTCTTCTGGCTCTGGAGAAATGTCAGAGGTTTGCTGGGTTTTCTGTATCAACTCATCACTGGCACTATTATCCATTCCCATACCTCCCTCCTGACCTCCTGACTGCGTTGTTGCTTGCCTCACGGAATTGTGACTCCTTGCTTCCCTGTACCCTCAGGTTTCCAATCCACTCAGTCTGACTGTTCCCATATCTGGCCCTCATTTGTTTTCCCCACTCTCATCTTGTCTTACTGAGATCGCTGTCCTATTGTTAGCTAAACTACTACCTGTGTTGTGGACATGACACAATTCGAAAGAGGCTGGGGCAAAAATTTTAACCCCATTCCATTACCCAGTAGATTTGGTTTTTAAAATCTGTTTTTATTCCAGACGAGACAATTTGTGTTATGATATACCTATATGGTAAGAATTTTGTGGATATTTTCAATGTCGGTTATCCAGAATTGCCTCAAAACAAAGGTGTTGGTATAATTCTCTAGGTCGGTCAATATATTATGCTAGTATTAGTGTGATGTCAAAGAGTGACTTGTTATAATATTGTACCAAATAAAGAAGCATCTTGTTTTGTGCTAGTCTCAGCCTAGCGATAACCTATGTTGTGGCTGGGTTGACCCTTTTGGTTCTTGTGATTGCAAGACACTCTTCAGCAGTAAGCATCGGGAAGCTATGAAAAAATAAAGGCCTATGACTTAAAGGACCTGGAGATTACACGGCACACCCGGCACTACACAGTGAGGTTGTGGGTAAAGAAAGAGAGGACGTGTACCTGCTGTTCTACTTTTATTGGTGTCGAAGGTGGGGACTTAGGATTTCCAGAAGCTCACTCTTTCTTGGTGAATTTAAAACACAAGAGTGGAAATTTAAAGCCGGAAGAGAAAAAACAAGTGGCCCAAATGGTCACTTATCGAAATCAACCAAGATCTCTAAAGCAAAGGAGACTCAATGAGGGGAGGTAGTCTGACTCTTTACCCAGTGTAGCTGGCAGTGTGTTTTTCTGAGATAGCCCTCTTTGAACTGGATGCCTCAGCAATCCAAGTCAGGCACTTGCACTGAAAAAAAGGAGAAAACCCGACTTTCAGGGCTTATACTATACATCTTTATTCCCATCTAACAAGAAATCGCAAGATTTCTTTTGATAGTAAAATTTTTAAATTATTTGACCAATGTGATGAACATTTTAAGTTGCAATTTTAACTCTGAAAAGAGAAGGCTTTATAAAAGATGCTATATGATTTTATAAATCTGCAAAGTTTAGGAAATAAAACCTTAAATTTTAAAGTAGGCCACCTGTTGTTGTAGCTGATATATACATGCAAAAATGTAAATCCTCCAAGGTCTATGGAGAGACCACGAAACTTTAAAAATTTCAGTGATTGATTTTATACATATACATGTGTCTGATTTAACATAATCAAAAACATGCATTAAAATATTTGAGTTTTACTGCAGTATACCTTTATACCTACCATCTGTTTGGATTTATTCCTTTATCTGTTCAATAAGCTTCTATTCATCCTCAAGTCCTAATTCACTTATTAATTTCCCATCTTCTCCCAGATGAATTGTTTTTACTTCGGGGTTCTACCAAGATACTTCATAATTAGGAGCAAGGAAGAAGCATCAAACAACTTAGTTTTGAATCCTAGATCTGCTCATTTGACCCTGGAAAAATTATTTAATGACTTTAAATCTTAATTTCTTCATCTGTAACATGATACAAGGGTAGCTATTTAATAGTAGTAACTGGCCCTCTTTTGTGAATTATAAATGACATAATGACATGGTAAACACATGTAGAGTGTTTGTCACATAAGGCTCATTTAATGTTAGTTCTGTTTCTGTGAGTGATGGTTATTATTTATTTAGGACTTTGACTTTTTCGTTTAACTTTTTGCATGTCTGGCTACTTCCCCCATTATACTGGGACATTTTCCAGACAGTAATAACTTGGTATGTATTGGGTTTTCCTCAGTAGCTCGTGTGTCCTAAACATAATAAGTATTTCATTAATCTAGGGTGAATAAAGAAAGAATGCTTTACAAAATGCTGCCAGCGGAACTTCAGATACACCGTTGATCTTATTTTAATTCAGTGCCACCCATTACCCATCTTAAAGCATCTGCTCTCCTACACATGAAAACCAAAGTCTTTTGAGAACTACTGAGGTTTAGCTCTTGTCGCTTTGCCCAACACTCTTTATCCTGAACTATTTTGGCTCCTAAAACACATGACTGATTCACAAATCTTTTTGCCTTTGCCTTTGGTTACTTATGACTAGAATTGTCCTTGCCTTATTTACTTGTCTAACCTACTTATTCCATGACGCAACTCAGGCATCAACTTCTCTCAAATCTCTACTAGGTTTAGGTTTACTCCCACACCGACCCTATGCTCTGCTTTGCGTACTTGTCATATGTCACTTAACCCTTATTTTTATTGTTTTTGTCTCTCACCCATGTGATTATAGTCTTTTGTAAGGGCAGGCAAAGTTCCAGTGTCTTAATTAATTATGAATGTTTTGTCTGAGAGTTAGTTCTTAGTTTCTTAAAAGGACTCAGTAAACATGTGTTGAGCTGAACTGAATATGTTATATAGAGTTATACTTTGAGGATACAGCTTCTTGACTTGGATTCAAAAGGACACCCTTTCTATTTTTGCACTTGCTGGTGTAAAATGTTTTGAGGCCCTTGTATCTTAGCTGTCAATTATACATTAAAAAATTGAACTCAAGAGATAAGTAGGTTTGAGGTTTTGGGAAAGGAGAGAAAAAAGGATTTGGTTGTTCTTGAAGCATGATGTCTAGCCTTACGTATCTTTCCTGTGACTTTAATCAGTGTGTAAAAAGAAAGTTCTGCTGGATCCTTACATTTTCTTGAAAAACTTTATTCCCTTACATGTACTTATACCTAACTTCCTTAGAGCGTGACATTTGAATGAAATGTGTACCTTAGGAAAATGTATTTCTTTTACCCTGTATGGTTTCCAGCTATTGTACTGGCATAAAATTCAAAGCAGTGGTCATGTCTAATTTTTGTTAAGAAAGAAAATATCCTATAATAAACCAGGAAATGCATTGATTTCTTAGAAGGTTTTCTGAAGCTCCTCAAAACAAAGAACACAGAATAATGTAAGTAATTCTGATACTATAAAAATTCTGGTCTGCTTTTAATATTTTAATTGGAGACAGCAAGATCTTGTTCCCTTTCACTCCATTTGAACCGGACTGTATGTTCCATCTAAACTTTTTCTTTGAGAATGCTGTCAGTAAAATCTTTGGCTTACTTTCCATGCCAAGGAAATTCTCTACAGAGTAGTATCTACTGGAAATAATTATAATAAAATATGCTTCCAATTTCCCATGTCTAACATTTGGGTCTCTAATGTTTATGAACTACAAATCAGTTTTGTGATGATTAGTTTTCTGACCATAATTTAAAGAGAAAATACTACTGAATTAAATTGTGTTTTAATTAAGAGAAACACAGTGTAGATTTAAATTTTTTTCTATCTCTCTCCTTTTTCTTGATAGATCTTTATTGGAGTATAATTGCTTCACAATACCATGTTAGTTTCTGTCGCACAACAAAGCAAATCACCAATATGCATACACATGTCCCCATATTCCCTCCCTCTTGAGCCTCCCTCCCATCCTCTCTATCCCATCCCTCTAGGTCATCGCAAAGCACCAAGCCGATCTCTCTGCTGTGCTGCTGCTTCCCACCAGACAACTATTTTACATCCGGTAGTGTATATATGTCGATGCTACTCTCACTTCACCTCAGCTTCGGCCTCCCACCCCATGTCCTCACGTCCATTCTCTGTGTCTACCTCTTTATTCCTGCCCTGCAACTAGGTTCATTACTACCATTTTTTTTTTTTTTTTTAGATTCCATATATATTACATTTTTTTTTTTTTTACTAAAGAAGGCCAATCTTGTATGTTCAAATTGAAGTCAATTTACTTATTGGTCTTAGAAGCACATTACACATTCTGATATCCATGATCATTGCCCACCAAAACACATTGAGTGCTTACTATACACTAGGATCTGTGATTAGTGATAATATGCATTATCTTATTTATCAAACTAAGATAACTGTTATTATCCCCATTTTATGGATGATAAACAAGGGCACAGAGAGTTCAAAGTAACATAACTTTAAAAAGTGGAAGCAGGCCTTAATTCTTCAGCTAAGACAATAAACATTCATAACATAGGCTTGCATTTACCCATTCTTTTTTTTTTTATTTGGCTGCTTTGGATCTTCGTTGCTGTGCACGGTCTTTCTCTAGTTGTGGCGAGCAGGGGCTACTCTTTGTTGTGGTGCGGAGGCTTCTCATTGCGGTGGCTTCTCTTGTTGTGGAGCACGGGCTCTAGGCGCATGGGCTTCAGTAGTTGCAGCACGCGGGCTCAGTAGTTGTGGCTCACGGGCCCAGTTGCCCCGCGGCATGTGGGATCTTCCCAGACCAGGGCTCGAACCCGTGTGCCCTGCATTGGCAGGCAGATTCTCAACCACTGCGTCACCAGGGAAGCCCAGAAATAATTCTTTATACTTCTGTTTGGAACAAACTCCAGCCCCCAAATCTTTCATTCAAGAAGCAGAGACATGAAATAAGTCTAGTCTCGTAGGTCATTCTTTTTTGTGACTCCTCCCATGCTCCCTCCTCGTCCTCCTATGGCCTCGACTCCAGATCAGTTCCACATTACCTCTTGTCAGACCAATGTTTCTCAAACTTTGGTAGGTATGAAAATCATCTGGAGAGTTAACAGTGCACACAGCTGCCTAGGCTTGTTCAAACTGGGCCTTTAGATTTTTATCCAATTTTACATTTGACAATTGACATTGTCAGTTGACCTTGGTGCCCACTAGAGTTTAGAATCACGGGTGTAGAGTCCTGCCTAGGTTTCCACTGGAGCCCTCCCAGCCTTTCTCACTCTGCTGTAATCCAGAGAACAGACATTGGCTGGCACAAGTCTTCTTAATGCCTCGTCCATTTTTTTGTTCTAAGTCTATATCATTGGCATAAAAATATATTTTCTGCTCTCAGAGTCTTGAGTTAAACTCAGAGTTATTCCCCATAGAACTTTTCTGGGCCTCATCTTTTTTCTGGAAAACAAAAAACACAGAGCTTTTTTTATGAGCTTTGAATATAATGCCCATAAAACACTGAGCATAGGGAAGAAGGCATTGGCCTTGCTAATGTGACAGGTCACGTTGTCCCCTTTCTCCTTTAATTATTTTGCTTATGGTGTTTCACCTGACCCTCTCTCTTAAACTTGCACATCAATGTTCAGGTGTGATTTCACAGCCTCCCAGAAGCCTACTATGATTTTGCCAGGGTTTTGTGCTTTCTTCGTCCTCTGAACATGTGTACAATTGTCATGTAGCCACTGTTATGAAAGATATTCAGACGTATGAGTGTCAGTGTGCATTCTGATTATCTTCACACAAGACAAGGGAGCTAATTTGATTCCTTTTCATAATCACTGCACATGACAAGCTCCCTAAAATGTGTATTGAATGGAGTGAATACACTCAGTTTGAGCTCTTAATCTTATGGCATTAATATTTCCTAGTAATCATAATAACAGCTGCTGTTTATTCCGCAGTTAATACGTACCAGCCTTGCTAAGTGTTTTATGCATGTGATTATCATTAGCTGTCATTACCACAACCAAGCTGAGAGGTAGCTTTGTTAACTCCTTTCACATCTGGAGCAAGGTGAGGCTCAGGAAAATTAAGTAATATGTTGCAATAGCTAGTTAGGGACCAGAGCTGCCTCAAACATATAAACTGTTAGCAACTTTATTGACAGTGTCCATAATCATCTAGTCTTGACTGTAAATTGTCTTTTTTTTTTTTAAAAAAAAAAAGAATTTAAAGTGGCAAAGCAAAATAGGTGACTATCTTGTATTTTAAAGGCTTACAGTGACAGAATTTATTCTGTTTTACAGAATCAAAGGTGATCTTTCAAACAACTTAAGGTTGTAATTGTGTTGGAAGCATAGGTGCATGTGTGTGTGTGTGTGTGTGTGTGTGTGTGTGTGTGTGTGTGATAATTGTTTTCATGCAGTTCAAATGAAGCTAGATGAGTGGTATTATGTTCTCTAGTAACTGCTCCCACTGTGCTTTCTGAAAGAAAACAGCCTGATTGCATATTTGAGGTACTTTTCGTTATTTAAAGACTGTCATCTATTTTTTAAAAAACGTGGTTCTGGAATGTAGTCTAAAGATACAGTCCCATGTGTGACTGTCCAACCTCGTCCCCAGTACAGACCAGACTTGACTCCATAGGCATCTTCTGGGTTGGAGAAGTCTATTGGTTCCCCACCCCTTCCTCTGCTCTCTAATTTTCCTCCTGGTGTTTCGCTTTATCAGGAACATTACAGTGTGAGTTCTTTCTGAGGATGCATTTGATAGTTCTTCTTAGAGACTTTGGGTTTCCTGGCCTGGAGACTCAGTTTCTGCAGAGAATAATCCACAGCAGAACCTGTCACGGATGAGAACTCGTCTCCTGGTTTGCAGTCAACTTGTGGGTGTGCACAGGATGCTGATCCCCAGGTAACTTCTACAGCATCCTCTGACTCATACACCACTCACGTATCTTTGCCGTATCGAATGCTAGGGGAGAGGCTCTGCTGCTCCCCACCCCATCTCTGTTCTCCTGTCTCCCTCCTGACCTTTCTGTTGCCCCAACTGTATCAGGTCGCTTTAAAACAGAACATTCCAGATATGAGATATAAACTGGTCCTCACATCGGTAGGAAAATTAGTGAAGGGAGTGGGGGAAATGCTTTTCAGCACTTCAGTGTTAAAGAAAAGGGGAGGATTCTCTCGAGTATTAGGATGAAGTTGAAGTTGTTTTCTCTCAGATTCAGTTGTCCCCCAGTTTTATTATGAGGGTCAGTACTTATCATTTTTACCTCCAGCTCACAATAAGAAATACATTTTGCTCTCTGTCTCTCTCTCCCTCTCTCCCTCTCATACCTAAACACACACAGAAACACACACACCTGAAATATATTTTTAAATCCAATACTTATCTATACTACATGCCCTGCACTATAATTTCCTCTAGTCAGTCCTATCAGTTTTCAGGACACTTGTTTCATGGCCCGCTAAACTGATTAGATAACCTTTGAATGGGTCAAGCCCACAGTTTATAAAACACTGCTGTAGAAGGTAAAGACTAATACACATGTTGGCCTTTCTCCCTGATACTTTGGACTCTCAGATCAATAGCTGGACTTTCCTAAAATTGGCCCTGAAATTTTAGAATCTTAATTCTCAACAGGAGTTTTCTCTGCTGTAATCCGTGCACTACTGGGGAACATTTGGAGGCAAGAAAAAAGTACTCAGTATGTCATGGCAACTGCTCGTTGCATACACTTTGGCTAGAGGATAGCTCTGTGTTTGTGTGTGTGTGTGTGTGCATAAGCGTTTATATTTATTAGACCAATTTTACTGTTTTCCCTGAATATGACAGTAATACATGTAATACATGCTTGTTGTTTAAAAGATATTTTGAAATATGTAAGTAAAAAATTACCTGTTCTTTCTCACTCCTGCGGAGTAACGATTACTCCAGATCTTTTTCAGGCCCTACACAGTACACATATACACTCATTCACACTTATATTTTAGTAGTCTTGCATTTCTGCCAGGGCTTTACTTGTTCTAAAAGTTGATCATCATAGACAGTGTGACCTTGGCATGGGAGTCAGCTCTTGCTCTAATGTTTAAACTGGCACCTCCCTGTTGCCTGGAAGGGTGAATTTATGATCTCCCTGGGATGAGAACATGATCTTTAGACTCTGTTAGCTTTTCTTCAGCTTGTCTCTCATTTCCCATGAAAATGCTTAGGTTTTTCTTTTTAACTTTTAGCTTTTATTGTACAATCGCTAAGTTTATTCTCAGTGTGACCTCTCAGATATCTACAGGGAAAGGCAAATTGCCCTAGAAAACCTCCATGCAAGGAAGTTCAGGAAATAGACTTCTCTTTGTAAGAATAATATGGGCTGGGAATGGTTTACTCGGGCACAAAAACTCTTCCACATACCAAGAGAGCAGGAGAGTAGAAATAAAGATCTGGATGGTAAAAACAATAATGAAGAATTTTCCTCAATTACTTTTTTAAGTATTTGTCGTCTAAGGTATTGACGTATTGGTCTCTGGTTTCGAATTTATGGAAAAAAAGAACTGTGGATAGAAGGATACAATTTGTGGTACAGACTCATTTAAAACAATATAATTCTATTTTAAAATCACGTTGCCTTGGACTTTCCTGGTGGTGCAGTGGTTAAGAATCTGCCTGCCAATACAGGGGACATGGGTTCGAGCCCTGGTCCGGGAAGATCCCACATGCCGCGGAGGAACTAAGCCCGTGCACCACAACTACTGAGCCTGCGCTGTAGAGCCCGTAAGCCATAACTACTGAGCCCACATGCCACAACTACTGAAGCCTGTGCGCCTAGAGCCCGTGCTTCGCAGCAAGAGAAGCCACTGCAATGAGAAGCATGCGCACCACAAAGAAGAGTAGCCCCAGCTCGCCACAACTAGAGAAAGCCCACGTGTAGCAAAGAAGACCCAATGCAGCCAAAAATAAATAAACAAATTTATTAAAAAAAAAAAAATCACATTGCCTTACTTGGTTATTTCAAAGCTGAGCATGTGATGCCATTTCCTGAAGTGCTCCAAATTATCCTAAAGCTGAAATTTGAGGCTATGACCCTAAGAAGTGCATTTTGTGGTTATGGGCTTTGTGCTTGAGTCTGCAGCATGGGCAATTTCTCAGTGAAATGTTTATAAATTGTTCTCTAAGCCCCAACCCTAGTTCCTCATCTCATGAGGAAAATCAAAGCTTTCTTCTTGAAAAAGGAGTGCAGGAAACAAACCAGAACAAAGCTTATATACACTCCCACACACACACACTCAAAGTTCTGTTTCATTGTATGAAACATTGTATGCTTTTTGGGTGTGTGCCTGACACTCTCCTAAACATTGTTAAATCCTCAGAACAAAACTCTGAGGTAAATACTATCCCCTTTTGGTAAAATAAAAAAAGCTCAAGAACTTTCTTACTGATGTAACATCATGGTGGTAGAGCTTTTAACCCAAGTCCTTAAGAATATACTCTGGACATGGGTGTCAGTCAAATGTGCTTACGTAGAGTTGCCCTTTGTTATTTAATGATATAGGTACCCTAGGTACCCTTTCAGACATCTAGTGGGAATCCAGTAGCTGTCTTGTCTATTAATAGTGAAAATCAAGATGAAGAAATGTGTTCTCTTTGGTCCTCTTATTTCCAAGCAATATTTTTATGTTAGTAATAACTTCCCTAATCAAACACCAGGGATTCTCATTTGCTTTCTTTTTCTATGGCAGACATTATTAACTGATCAGAGCATTCTCTCTGGTGGAACAAAGTCTGTCAGCACAATCATTCGCAAACAGCATTCTAGCCAGCCAACACCAATCAGTTGTTGAGGGCATCAAAATTGACACCATTGTGGCCTTCTTCCTTCCTATGACCCTCCTGTTCTGATGATTGGAAAGACAATTTTGAATCTTTAACTCAAATCCATAAGAGATAGGTTGATTTGTAAGAAGCACTTATTAGGTACTATGCAGGGTGAGCTAGACTCACTGGATACTCTCTGTCATGGAGTTAAGTTGGCTTTCCTGATTCATGAAAACAACTAACATCTTAGTGTTCCAGTGAGTTCAGAATTTTAAGGAAGGGCATTACATGTATACCCTAGATGTTGGAATTTGACTTGAATAACATGAATTCAAGATAAGGATCTTAAAAATCCTTGTTTTTCCTGCAGCCCCTTAATGTATAACAGCAGCAACAATCACCACAATAAAAATAAACTTTTCTGCTTTCCTACTGTGAAGCTAAGCTTTATACCAGGTGAACTCTCTATGTTAAAATGCAGTTTCTACAAAAAGTCTTGCAAACTAGTGCCATTTAAAAATTTTTTTAACTTAAAAATTTTTTTCTCTAGTTTTTTTTTTTTAATTGAGGCGTAGTAGATTTACAGTATTATATTTTCGTGTGTACAACATAGTGATTCACAATTTTTAAAGGTTAGACTCCATTTATAAATAGTTTTCTTTCAAATCAGGGAACATAAAACCTGAATCTGCCTTATAAAAACCTCATCTATATCAGAAGTTGAGTATTCTAAAATTCTGTGCTTTATGAAATGCTTGAATGGCATTTCATAATGCCATTCTGTTAGCTCCTCTAGTAGATTAAATATATAATTCTCATTAAAATAATTTGATTCACAAGCAACATTCTAGAAACACATCCATTGTATAATGTGATATGAGGTACTACCTCTCATTACTTTATTTTTATAATTTTTATATATAACAATAGACAGTTTTTATTCTGTCTGTACACCTTATTATCTTATTTTTGTTAACATCTTTATTGGAGTATAATTGCTTTACAATGTTGTGTTAGTTTCAGCTATATAACAAAGTGAATCAGCTATATGCATACGTATATCCCTATATCCACTCCCTCTTGCGTCTCCCTCCCACCCTCCCTATCCTACCCCTCTAGGTGGTCACAAAGCACCGAACTGATCTCCCTGTGCTATGCAACTGCTTCCCACTAGCTATCTGTTTTACGTTTGGTAGTGTATATATGTCAATGATACTCTTTCAATTCGTCCCAGCTTACACGTCCCCCTGCCTGTGTCCTCAAGTCCATTCTCTACGTCTGCGTTTTTATTCCTGTTCTGCCCCTAGGTTCATCAGAACGATTTTTTTTTTTTTTTTTAGATTCCATATATATGTGTTAGCATACGGTATTTGTTTTTCTCTTTCTGACTTACTTCACTCTGTATGACAGACTCTAGGTCCATCCACCTCACTACAAATAACTCAATTTCATTTCTTTAAATGGCCGAGTAATATTCCATTGTATATATGTGCCACATTTTCTTTATCCTTTCATCTGTCAATGGACACTTAGGTTGCTTCCATGTCCTGGCTATTGTAAATAGTGCTGCAATGAACGTTGTGGTACATGACTCTTTTTGAATTATGGTTTTCTCAGGGTACATGCCCAGTAGTGGGATTGCTGTGTCATATGGTAATTCTATTTTTAGTTCTTTAAGGAACCTCCATACCGTTCTCCATAGTGGCTGTATCAATTTACATTCCCACAAACAGAGCAAGAGTGTTCCCTTTTCTCCACACCCTCTCTAGTGTTTATTGTTTGTAGATTTTTGGATGATGGCCATTCTGACCGGTGTGAGGTGATACCTCATTGCAGTTTTGATTTGCATTTCTCTAATGATTAGTGATGTTGAGCATCCTTTCATGTGTTTGTTGGCAATCTGTATATCATCTTTGGAGAAATGTCTATTTAGGTCTTCTGCCCATTTTTGGATTGGGTTGTTTGTTTTTTTGATATTGAGCTGCATGAGCTGCTTGTAACTTTTGGAGATTAATCCTTTGTCAGTTGCTTCATTTGCAAATATTTTCTCCCATTCTGAGGGTTGTCTTTTGGTCTTGTTTATGGTTTGCTTTGCTGTGCAAAAGCTTTTAAGTTTCATTAGGTCCCATTTGTTTATTTTTGTTTTTATTTCCATTTCTCTAGGAGGTGGGTCCTAAAGGATTTTGCTGTGATTTATGTCATAGAGGGTTCTGCATATTTTTTTCTCTAAGTTTTATAATGTCTGGCCTTATATTTAGGTCTTTAATCCATTTTGAGTTTATTTTTGAGTATGGTGTTAGGGAGTGTTCTAATTTCATTCTTTTACATGTAGCTGTCCAGTTTTCCCAGCACCACTTATTGAAGAGGCTGTCTTTTCTCCATTGTATATTCTTGCCTCCTTTATCAAAGATAAGGTGACCATATCTGTGTGGGTTTATCTCTGGGGTTTCTCTCCTGTTCCACTGGTCTATATTTCTGTTTCTGTGCCAGTACCATACTGCCTTGATTACTGTAGCTTTGTAGTATAGTCTGAAGTCCGGGAGCCTGATTCCTCCAGCTCCGTTTATCTTCCTCAGGATTGCTTTGGATATTCGGGGTCTTTTGTGCTTCCATACAAATTGTGAAACTTTTTGTTCTAGTTCTGTGAAAAATACCACTGGTAGCTTGATAGGGATTGCACTGAATCTGTAGATTGCTTTGGGTAGTATAGTCATTTTCACAATGTTGACTCCTCCAGTCAAAGAACATGGTATATCTCTTCATCTGTTTGTATCGTCTTTAATTTCTTTCATCAGTGTCTTATAGTTTTCTGCATATAGGTCTTTTGTCTCCTTAGGAAGGTTTATTCCTAGGTATTTTATTCTTTTTGTTGCAATGATAAATGAGATTGTTTCCTTAATTTCTCTTTCAGATTTTTTGTTGTTAGTGTATAGGAATGCAGGAGATTTCTGTGCATTAATTTTGTATCCTGCTACTTTACAAATTCATTGAAGAGCTCTAGTAGTTTTCTGGTAGCATCTTTAGGATTATCAATATATAGTATCATGTCATCTGCAAATAGTGACAGTTTTACTTCTTCTTTTCCGATTTGCATTCCTTTTATTTCTTCTTCTCTGATTGCTGAGGCTAAAACTTCCAAAACTATGTTGAATAATAGTGGTGAGAGTGGGCAACCTTGTCTTATTCCTGATCTTAATGGAAATGGTTTCAGTTTTTCACCATTGAGAATGATGTTGGCTGTGGGTTTGTCATATATGGCCTTTATTGTGTTGAGGTAAGTTCCCTCTTTGCCCACTTTCTGGTGAGTTTTTATCATAAATGGATGTTGAATTTTGTCGAAGCTTTTTCTGCATCTGTTGAGATTATCATATGAATTTTCTCCTTTAGTTTGTCAATGTGGTGTATCACATTGATTGATTTGCATATATTGAAGAATCCTTACATTCCTGGGATAAATCCCCCTTTATCAAATGGTGTATGATCCTTTAAATGTGCTGTTGGATTCTGTTTGCTAGTATCTTGTTAGGATTTTTGCATCTATGTTCATCAGTGATATTGGTCTGTAGTTTTCTTTTTTTGTGACATCTTTGCCTGGTTTTGGTGTCAGGGTTATGGTGACCTCGTAGAATGAGTTTGGGAGTGTTCTTCCCTCTGCTTTATTTTGGAAGAGTTTGAGAAGGATAGGTGTTAGCTCTTCTCTAAATGTTTGATAGAATTCACCTGTGAGGCCATCTGGTCTTGGGCTTTTGTTTGTTGGAAGATTTTTAATCACAGTTTCAATTTCAGTGCTTGTGATTGTTCTGTTCATATTTTCTATTTCTTCCCAGGTCAGTCTTGGAAGGTTGTACTTTTCTAAGAATTCATCCATTTCTTCCAGGTTGTCCATTTTATTGCCATAGAGTTGCTTGTAGTAGTTGCTCATGATCCTTTGTATTTCTGCAGTGTCAGTTGTTAACTTCTTTTCCATTTCTAATTCTGGTGATTTGAGTCTTCTCCTCTGTTTTCTTGATGAGTCTGGCTAATGGTTTATCAATTTTGTTTATCTTCTCAAAGAACCAGCTTTTAGTTTTATTGATCTTTGCTATTGTTTCATTCATTTCTTTTTCATTTATTTCTGATCTGATCTTTATGATTTCTTTCCCTCTGCTAACTTTGGGTTTTTTTTGTTCTTCTTTCTCTAATTGCTTTAAGTATAAGGTTAGGTTGTTTAATTGAGATTTTTCTTTTTTCTTGAGGTAGGATTGTATTGCTATAAACTTCCCTCCTAGAACTGCTTTTGCTGCATCCCATAGGTTTTGGGCTGTCGTGTTTTCATTGTCATTTGTTTCTAGATATTTTTTGATTTCCTCTTTGATTTCTTCAGTGATCTCTTGGTTATTTGGTAGCATATTGTTCAGCCTCTATGTGTTTGTATTTTTTACACTGTTTTTTCCGGTAATTGATATCTAGTCTCATAGTGCTGTGGTCAGAAAAGATACTTGGTACGATTTCAGTTTCCTTAAGTTTACCAAGGCTTGATTTGTGACCCAAGATATGATCTATCCTGAAGAATGTTCCATCAGCACTGGAGAATAAAGTGTGCTCTGTTGTTTTTGGATGGAAAATACCAGTTAAATATCAGTTAAGTCCATCTTTTTTAATGTGTCATTTAAAGCTTGTGTTTGCTTGTTTATTTTCATTTTAGATGAACTGTCCATTGGTGAAAGTGAGGTGTTAAAGTTCCCTACTATGACTGTGTTACTGCTGATTTCCCTTTTTATGCCTGTTAGGATTTGCCTTATGTATTTAGGTGTGCCTATGTTGGGTGCATAAATATTTACAATCATTATATCTTCTTCTTGGATTGATCCCTTGATCATTATGTAGTGTCCTTCTTTGTCTCTTGTAATAGTCTTTATTTTAAAGTCTATTTTTGTCTGATAATAAGAATTGCTACTCCAGCTTTCTTTTGATTTCCATTTGCATGGAATATCTTTTTCCATTACCTCACTTTCAGTCTGTATGTGTCCCTAGGTCTGAAGTGGATCTCTTGTAGACAGCATATATACGGGTCTTGTTTTTGTATCCATTCAGCCAGTCTGTGTTTTTTGGTTGGAGGATTTAATCCTTTTACATTTAAGGTAATTTTCGATATGTATGTTCCTATTACAATTTTCTTAATTGTTTTTTGTTTGCTATTGTAGGTCTTTTCTTTCTCTTGTGTTTCCTGCCTAGAGAAGTTCCTTTAGCATTTGTTGTAAAGCTGGTTTCGTGGTGCTGAATTCTCTTGTCTTTTGGTTATCTCTAAAGGTTTTAATTTCTCCATCAAATCTGAATGAGAATCTTGCTGGGTAGAGTAATCTTGGTTGTAAGTTTTTCCCTTTCATCACTTTAAATATGTCCTGTCCCTCCCTTCTAGCTTGCAAAGTTTCTGCTGAAAGATCAGCTGTTAACCTTATGGGGTTTCCCTTGTATGTTATTTTTGCTTTCCCCTGCTCTTTTAATAATTTTTCTTTGAATTTATTTTTTGAATGTTTGATTAATATGTGTCTTGGCATGTTTCTTCTTGGATTTATCCTGTATGGGGCTCTCTGCCCTTCCTGGACTTAATTGACTATTTCCTTTCCCATGTTAGGGAAGTTTTCAACTATAATCTCTTCAAGTATTTTCTCAGACCCTTTCTTTTTCTCTTCTTCTTCTGGGACCCGTATAATTCGAATGTTGGTGCATTTAATGTTGTCTCAGAGGTCTCTGAGACTGTCCTCAATTCTTTTCATTCTTTTTTCTTTATTCTGCTCTGTGGTAGTTATTTCCACTATTTTATCTTCCAGCTCACTTACCTGATCTTCTGCCTCAGTCATTTTGCTATTGATTCCTTCTAGAGTATTTTTAATTTCATTTTTTATGTTGTTCTTCATCATTTCTTTGGTCTTTAGTTTTTCTAGGTCCATGTTAAATGTGTCTTGTATTTTCTGCATTCTATTACCACGATTTTGGATCATCTTACTATCATTACTCTAAATTCTTTTTCAGGTAGACTTCCTATTTCTTCTTCATTTATTTGGTCTGGTGGGTTTTTACCTTGCTCCTTCATCTGCTGCATATTTCTGTGTTTTCTCATTTTGTTTAACTTACTGTGTTTGGGGTCTCCTTTTCGCAGGCTGCAGGTTCATAGTTCCTGTTGTTTTTGGTGTCTGCCCCCAGTGGGTGAGGTTGGTTCAGTCAGTGGGTTGTGTAGGCTTCCTGGTGGAGGGGACTGGTGCCTGTATTCTGGTGGGTGGGGATGTATCTTTTCCTTGTGGTAGGCAGGGCCGTGTCCGGTAGTGTGTTTTGGAATGTCTGTAAACTTAGTATGACTTTAGGCAACCTCTCTGCTAATGGGTGGGGTTGTGTTCCTGTCTTGCTAGTTGTTTGGCATGGGGCGTCCAGCACTGGAGCTTGCTGGTCGTTGGGTGGAGCTGGGTCTTAGTGTTGAGACAAAGATTTCTGGGAGACCTCTTGCCAATTGATATTACTTGGGGCCATGAAGTTTCTGGTGGTCCAATGTCGTGAGCTTGGCCCTCCCACCTCAGAGGCTCAGGCCCGACACTTGGCTGGAGCACCAAGACCCTGCCAGCCACACGGCTCAGAAGAAAAGGAAGAAAGAAAACAAAACAAAGCAAAATGAAACAAGAAAATTAACAGACAGAACCCTAGGACAAATAGTAAAAGCAAACCTATACAGACAAACTCACACAAAGAAGTATACACATACACACTCACAAAAAGAGAAAAAGGAGAAAAAAAAATTTTTTTAATATATATATAAAAAAAGGAAGAGAGTAACCAAACCAATCTACAAGTCCACCAATGATAATAAACACTGAATACTAAACTAAGATAAACATAATCCCAGATACAAATTAGCCGCAGAAAGCAAACCCCAAGTCCACAGTTGCTCCCAAAGTCCACCGCCTCAATTTTGGGAACACTCATCGTCTATTTATGTATTCTTCAGATGCAGTGTTTATCAAGTTGATTGTGGGGATTTAATCTGCTGCTCCTGAGGCTGCACAGAGAAATTTCCCTTTCTCTTCTTTGTTCACACAGCTCCTGGGGTTCAGCTTTGGTTTTGGCCCTGCCTCTGTGTGTAGGCTGCCCTCAGGAGTCTGTTACCCACCCAGACAGGAGGGGGTTAAAGCAGCAGCTGATTAGGGCTCTCTTGCTCACTCAGGCTGGGGGGAGGGAGAGGTACTGTAGTCATAATTGGAGTGTGGGGTGGGCATGCAGCGGCAGAGGCCAGTGTGACGTTGCAACAGCCTGAGGCGCGCTGTGTGTTCACCTGGGGAAGTTGTCCCTGGATCACGGGACCCTGGCAGTGGCGGGCTGCACAGGCTCCCGGGAGGGGAGGTGTGGAGAGTGACCTGTGCTTGCACACAGGCTTCTTGGTGGCAGTGGTCGCAGCGTTAGCAGTTCATGCCCATCTCTTGGGTCCAAGCTGATAGCCACAGCTCATGCCCGTCTCTGGAGATCGTTTAGGCGGTGCTATGCCTTCTGTGGGCACACTGGGAAGGAATCCCTTCTCCTCGCGCACCCCGAAAGAAAGGTCTCTTGCCCCACTGGCAGGTCCAGACTTTTTCCCGGATTCCCTCCCGGCTAGCTGTGGTGCACTAACCCCCTTCAGGCTGTGTTCACGCTGCCAACCCCAGTCCTCTCCCTGCGATCCGACCGCCGAAGCCCGAGCCTCAGCTCCCAGCCCCTGCCGGCCCCGGCAGGTGAACAGACAAGCCTCTCGGTCTGTTGAGTGCTGGTTGGCACTGATCCTCTTTGCGGGAATATCTCCACTTTGCCCTCCGCACCCCTGTTGCTGCGCTCTCCTCTGTGGCTCCGAAGTTTCTCCCCCGCCCACCCCCCCAATCTCCGCCAGTGAAGGGACTTCCTAGTGTGTGGAAACTTCTCCTCCTTCACAGCTCCCTCCCACTGGTGCAGGTGCCGTCCCTATTCTTTTGTCTCTGTTATTTCTTTTTTCTTTTGCCCTACCCAGGTACGTGGGGAGTTTCTTGCCTTTTGGGAGGTCTGAGGTCTTCTGCCAGCGTTCAGCAGGTGTTCTGTAGGAGCAGTTCCACGTGTAGATGTATTTTTGATGTATTTGTGGGGAGGAAGGGGATCTCCACGTCTTACTCCTCTGCCGTCTTGAAGGTCTCCCCTCCTTTTTTAAAATAAAACAAAACCAAAAATAACTCTGATTCAGCCTTCAGTGACTTGCTCTTCAACAACACAGCCAATAACTGGAAAATCCACTGAATACCGGGCCTGCTGCTCTGTCTCTAAAGCTTGTCATCCAGCAATTGAATGATAGCAGTGAGTCTTCACGGCAAATGTAAAAAATAAGTAATGTTTCTCTAAGGCTAATTACAAATTTCATGTTTAGACATTTTGCTAAACTCAAATATTTTGATTGTCCTTGGTAGCTGTAAGTTTCCTATATTTTCTTTCTTTCTCCGAAATAACACAATCCATGACATTTCCAACACCATCAGAATCTTGCCTGTGCACAGATTACTGATATAAACCAATAATGGTATTATTCACAAAATACAATATATCCTTAGATATTTTGATTTTAAATGAATCGGTAATAGTACATTGGTCTCCCTCCCCTCTACACTGGCTTTAGTGATGTTTTGCTAGGAATTCTATAACCATGGCATCATAATGAAAGAAATACACAAGCTAGACTAGTGCTGTCAATCAAGCCACTTCCAATTCTCCTGGACTTTTCATTAGCTTATTTTGGCTTTGTATAAGACAAGTGTGAAGAAACACCTCATACTTTGGAGTAGAATTATACTGATTTGGGTTTAGTCTTCATCTTTGTTAATTGTTTGACTTTGGTCAAATAAGCCAATCCTTCTGTACCTAAGAATTTTATGTTGAAAATGCGGATACATCTAAATCATAGTGTTGTCAAAAAGATTGTAATACACTCGTGAGACAGTCCGTTGAAATTGTGAGTGCTCGTGGACGGTTATTACTGCCACAGGGGTTACTTTGAAGTAGATGACCCTTGGATGTATCATTTTTAAATAGTTGTTTAAAAAATAAGCCAAGATACAGTTCCATATTGTGAAAACAAACTTAAAGGGAAAATATTTAATAGAAAAATGAATATTAATATTTATAATGTAAATTCTTAATGTTATTTGGTAATGTTTCTATTACCTCACATGAACTTTCCTTACTTCTCAAATAAATTCAAATAGTGGTTATATATAGGCATATATATGTACATATATGCATATACATATGTGGGTGTGCATAATATTTCTTGTATTTTACTAAGTACTGGCCATATATTTTTGCCATCCAATTTATTGTAAGTAAGAGTTTTACCAAAAGTTTTATCTTGGCATAATATGGAAAATCATCTTGCCAGCCTCCAATACTAGTTTCTTGGTACCAGCTGTCTGACCGCTAGGCAATGACAACTATTTTTATTTTAATTGTGGCAGCATCCCACTTTCGGTACTAGTTTTGGTACAAGGTCAATTATGGTAGGCACATTAACCCTAGTGACAACATCTCAGTGACGGAACACATAAGGATGGAAGTACTCTTTAATGTCTGAAAAGAAAACCATGCTTAGGTTAAGTAAATATATAAGCAAAAAATCTAATATTTATTTTTCTGTCTTTTCATTTCCTCACATTCTTATCTAATATATTATTTTGTAAGTATTAATTATAAAGACTGTAAAACTAGCTACTTGCTAAAGAGTTGTATTTTGATAACACAGAGCAGCAGAGTAGAAAATCTCACCATGATCTTAGTTAATGTTAGGTATGGAAAACAATTTATATAAATTAAAAGGCCGTAAGTCAAGCAACCACCAAGTATTTGATTTATCCAAATCTGTATCATAATTTCCATTGGCTCAAGATGTTAACTCCTCTTCTTTTTCCCCTTCATACTATTTTTCTTTTAACCATTTCTCTCCTTATAGCCACCAGAGAATGCTTATGGACAGTTAAGAGACGGATTAGGTAGTGTTTTCAAACTATATCTATGCTTGTTTGAATGAGGGTTTATGCAAAAAGTGGTTAGATATATTGGCTAAAATGAATATTCTGCAGATCAAAATAATATTACAGTTTGGTAGATTACTTAGAGAATCTGTCTTATCATTATTTTGAAACCCAAAATTATTATTATTTTGTGTCATCTATCATCTTTTAGATCTAAGTTCTCTTGTGTGTTGGACATTTACTGATCTAGAGAAAGTGGCAACTTAAAGTAAGAATCTAAATGCCCATAACAATAAGTAGAATAAAAAACTTTTTGACATTAAAAGGAAATTCTGTGACATTTATTTTTCTGTAAATTAATATCAAAATTGAAAATAAAGCCCTGACAGTCTATTAATATGTAAGTAACTTTTTTATATATATACATATATATATAGTAGAATTTATATATATATATGATAGTGACCTTTTTATACACTTTATACAATTGCTATAATTAAGCCATAGTCTTAGCAAAATATTTCTCCAAGATGAAAGGAATATAAAAATGTTTCTGGCATTATAAAAATTGCAATGGAGAAGTTAGAAATCAAAACCAAAATAAATAGCTTACATAATTACAACAGTGCTTTGTGTGTGGTAAATGTTTTGGCTGGGTAATGTAAAATATCTCTTAATTCTTGAAAGTGATAATTGTGAACAGTTCATAAAATGATAGGGTGAGAGAGAATGCATTTTGTTTAAAAGCTGAAGAAATAAATAGAAACATATTGCATAGTAGAGTATCTTAAATTTTTATAACAATTCTGAATACATATTAATGGTAATAAAATAAATTAAAAATAAAGAATTAGAATAAATTATATGTATGCTATTTTCTCTAGTCTGTATCCCAAGACTACTTCTATCTTTAACATTGCTTTCAGATTTATTTTGCAGAGTTGTAAACATTATGTGAAGCAATAGGAATAGCTGTTGTATTAAAACATGATAGATTTTCTCTTCTAAAACCAATCACAAAAGGAATGATTCTTATAAGTATCTTAGTGAGACCAACAATGAATTCACAGTATCAATTAACTGAATCTTAGGTCTAAAACTATATGAATTATTTCAGATATAGTTTACAAGTTTTTTTAAATTGAATTTTGTAGTGATGTAAGTTTTTATGAGAAAAACATAGTCAATGAAATCTGAAAGTTATGCTCATGTGTTGTGACAAAAATCTGGATATTGATAGAGAAAATTGAAGTGAAAGATGCACACCAAAAGAAAACTACTTTTGGAATAAAGAGATCCAATTTGTTGAACATGTAATAACCCTCAAAACCCACATCTCACTACATATTTTTTTGAGGCGAATGGCTGTGTGGGTCACTATTTCCAGTTATCCAGAATTGGTAAGGTTTATTTCAATTCATTGCACAGTTATAAAGCTTTCACTATTGCATAGATATTATGCTGCATGTTAGCTATACACAGATAATACATTTCGTTCACAGTATAGTTGGGGACACAGATAATTTGCTGAACAATCTACCAGTGGAATTACCAACATGTTGTGGTAGCAGAGAGAAAGACTTCCTTATTCCTGGAGAGATCAATAGGGTTTTCCAGAAGAGGTGACTAACTCTTGGCTTAAGCCTTAGAAGAGTTGGTGGATCTTTCCAAGTATATATTTTGCTGAAAGCACTCTAGACTGAATGATTAAACAAATGCACGGGGAATAAGTAGCCTGGCAGAAAAAGGGGAAATGACCAGCAGCTAGAAGCTTATAGCAACAGTCCGGGTAAAGGATGAAAAGAAAGAGAACTAGAAGAGTGGCAAGGAGGACAAAAAGAGATAATAGAAGAGATTTAAGACCTGGGATAGAGTTAATTTGATGCAGGGCATACACACAGATATTGCTGAATTGATGGACATGATGTTGGATCTGGATTTGAAGTCTTAATTTTTTATAAGAGTATAATATATATTGTATATTGTACTGTTAATATGTGTACTAAATATGTACTACATTTATAGTTATTTCACTTATTATTATATAATACTGTATAACCTGATAGTGAAATGAGTATAACCACATCTATCATGTTTGTGTCAGGAAGACAGTTGAAGAGATCACATGACCTCCTAAGAGTTTCCTCTGAAACATGATGTAAACTAAGCCAGGTCGACTTTGCCTAGTGAGGGAGGCTGCACGTGTCCAGGTGTGCACGTGAATGAATGGGTGAGACAAGAGCATTAGAAAGCCTGCTACTGCCAAAGACCTAAGCCAGTGTGACCAAACAGTTTTGTCAGGAATAAAACTAATATCTGAATTCAAAAATGATAAAATGAGGGAAAACGTACACAGTTATCATTATTATTAAGAATGGGTGACTAGAAGTAGGAAAAGGAGAGGGAGACGTACAGACTTGCCCCAGTTCTTCATTTACATTGTTCGTTCATGGTAATGCTATGAACGAGATAAAAAAATGGAGGAAGAAAATGAAGAGAAGGAGGGGAGTGATTTCAGATAGTTTTCGCAGTTTGAGTGTGGAGTGTCTGCATGCCCTCACCATAGAGCTAACTTGTTTGGTTTGAAGTCACCATAGACACATAAACTAGGTCTATGATTTGGGGAATCATCAATGTACAGGAAACAATTACACTTATGGGAGGGGCAGTGATGTCTGAGAAGGTGTGCTGACATATCATGTGTTAGAACTTTGAATACTGAAAGCAGAAAGCAAATAGGTGATGTTAGGTAAATTCACGAACAGTGTCTACCGAAGGGAACGATAAGACACTGAATGAGCTAAAAGAAGTTGATGGGCAAGTAAAGGGAACTATAGAAGAAAGGATGTGAAAAAAAATTTTAAAGGTGCAATAAGGTGAACGCCAGGTAGGAAATCAATAGGATGAGAACTGAAAAGAGGTGATTGATCTTGCTGCAAAAGAGCCAGTGGGGATTTGCTTTGAGTAGTGGAGTGGGAAGAGATGAAATCAGGTTGCAGGAGGTTAAAGAGTGCATGGAGGTAAGGGTAAAGAAACATAGTTTACTCTTTCAAGAAGGTTCTTGATGAAGGAAAGAAGGGAGATAGTGTTTGAGAAGAACACATAGTCCATGTAAGGTTTGCATGCAAAGACAACAAGCAAAAGTGTCTGAATTTTTCCTTGGGTCCTATTCCAACTAACTAATGGGGGCTCTGCAGTCTCCTTATATGACTCACTATTTAGTTCAAATTGTTCCCAAGAAGGGAATTACATGGGAAATCACTGTGGATACCACGTCTCCTTTGCCAGTTTTCTTTGTTCCAGTTCAGGGAGTTGTAATGATGTTCCATGACATTGCCTGCAACAAAGGCACCAAAGATGTAAATGTGCCTTCCCCAGAGGTACTGATGCCTGCTGAATGGGTGATGCCATTTTCACAATTTTACATTTCTGTAAAATCCCACTTCAGGCAATATTTAGATTTGCCTTGTGCTTTCAGTCTCTGACATATTTCTGTAAAGCAGCTTCCCAGTTATTTTTGTTTTTTTTGTTTTTTTTAACATCTTTATTGGAGTATAATTGCTTTACAATGGTGTGTTAGTTTCTGCTTTGTAACAAAGTGAATCAGTTATACATATACATATGTTCCCATATCTCTTCCCTCTTGCATCTCCCTCCCTCCCACCCTCCCTATCCCACCCCTCTAGGTGGTCACAAAGCACCGAGCTGATCTCCCTGTGCTATGCGGCTGCTTCCCACTAGCTATCTATTTTACATTTGGTAGTGTATATATGTCCATGCCACTCTCTCACCCTGTCACATCTTACCCCTCCCCCTCCCCATATCCTCAAGTCCATTCTCTAGTAGGTCTGTGTCTTTATTCCCGTCTTGCCACTAGGTTCTTCATGACCTTTTTTTTTTTTTCCTTAGATTCCATATTTATGTATTAGCATACTGTATTTGTTTTTCTCTTTCTGACTTACTTCACTCTGTATGACACACTCTAACTCCATCCACCTCACTACAAATACCTCCATTTCGTTTCTTTTTATGGCTGAGTAATATTCCATTGTATATATGTGCCACATCTTCTTTATCCATTCATCCGATGATGGACACTTAGGTTGCTTCCATGTCCTGGCTATTGTAAATAGAGCTGCAATGAACATTTTGGTACATGACTCTTTTTAAATTATGGTTTTCTCAGGGTATATGCCCAGTAGTGGGATTGCTGGGTCGTATGGTAGTTCTATTTTTAGTTTTTTAAGGTACCTCCTCACTGTTCTCCATAGTGGCTGTATCAATTTACATTCCCACCAACAGTGCAAGAGGGTTCCCTTTTCTCCACACCCTCTCCAGCATTTATTGTTTCTAGATTTTTTGATGATGGCCATTCTGACCTGTGTGAGATGATATCTCATTGTAGTTTTGACTTGCATTTCTCTAATGATTAATGATGTTGAGCATTCTTTCATGTGTCTGTTGGCAATCTGTATATCTTCTTTGGAGAAATGTCTATTTATATACTCTTTTATGCTTGAATGCAATCCCCCCTCTCTAGGACTCAGGTATGAGTCCCACAGGAGAAGTGCTGGCACATGCGTTAAATGCCAGACCATGAGGTATGGTCCATCATTCCTCTAGTCAGACCTGACTCATTGTTTTGAACTACACTTGTGTACGCTCCCCCTCTTCTCCCTTATGATTAGATTTTTTCAGTAGGGGCTTCTCTGACTCCACTTGCAGACTTCTCCTTTGTGGGTCAATTCCACTTGTCCATCATGAATATGCAGGCATGAATGAATTAGCATGTACACAGATTAGGCTGCCAACTGGGGTAAACTACTACATTAGTTATTACAGAGTGGATGGTGAAGTGGGTAAATTTGAGGTTGTTGTTACTCTCGTTTGACAGTGATTAAGAGTGGGAAGTAGAATAAGAAGGGAACAAAGCCTAATGATAATGAAAAGAAAGGGCAGTACTACTCTTATGTAGTTAAAGAGGAAAAGCATATACAGTTTTCTTTGTGCCGAAAGCAAATGGGTAGATAATATGACGACTATTAATACTATAAGGCACAAGAGTACAAATCATGCTTCTGTTCCTGAACCATGATCTGAGAGGATGAAAAAAAATATCAGATATACAATTAAATTAGTTAGAAGACCCAGCAAAAATCATGATGGTGGTTTGGGTGAGATTTGGTAGGGGGGAACTTTAAAATATGTGCATACGTTTTTTTTTGCTGCACATGGACATCATAAAAGACATAAATTTGAAAATGGAAATTCTTACAAATCATACTGAAGTTTCGATAATATATTTTACTGGGAATAGATCAATAATTTTTGATGCCTTTATATGCTGGGGATTAAACCTAGTTGTTCATAAGTTCATTTTTTTTCATGGAATAGATAGCTTTTCAACATTTAATATGTAAAATAAATGTCACTACAAATAGTACACAGATGAATCTGACCATGTGTCTTTCCTGTTTATCAAATGTCTGAATATAAAATACACTGTGAGAAACATTAAGTATTATAAGAAGTAAATTATTAAGGGAGTTCGAACAGATTATGTCTATATAAAATGATTGGAAAATGTCTTGTAAAAGATAACATTTTAGCTGGACCTTAATAATAAGTATCACTTAGAAATACAGGGGGAAATATGGTGCATTCCAAGTAAAGGAAACTGCACAGACAAAATGAGAGAAGGCAGTGAGCAGTGAGCCTAGGAAGTGGCTTATTTTTTAAAATTTTTATTTTATATTGGAGTATAGTTGATTTACAATGTTGTGTTAGTTTCAGGTATACAGCAAAGTGATTTAGTTATACATGTACATATATCCATTCTTTTTCAAGTTCTTTTCCCATTTAGGTTATTACAGAATATTGAGTAGAGTTCCCTGTGCTATGTGGTAGGTCCTTGCTGGTTATCTATTTTAAATATAGTAGTGTGTATATGTCAATCCCAAACTTCCAATTTATCCCTCCTCCTAAACCTTTCCCCTTTGGTAACCGTAAGTTTGTTTTCTATGTCTGTGCGTTGGTTTCTGTTTTGTAAATAAGTTCATTTGTATCCTTTTTTTTTTTAGATTCCACATATAAGCGATATATGATATTTATCTTTCTCTGACTGACTTACTTCACTTAGTATGATAATCTAATGGGTCAAGTGGTTTATGGGAAATGAGATTGAAAACGTAGTTAGAGGCCAAGTCATTGTGTACCATGTTGAGAAGTTTGAGTTTTATCTTAGGGTATTTGAAGCCCAGTTGTTACATGATCTGATTTGGAACTTTAGAAATAAGTTCCTGAAGATATCAAGACTTTTGAGTTATATATTTTTTTAAAACAACTTTTATAGAAGTAGGAGAATTCAGGTCCATGGGCAAACCATCAAAGAGAAAGGAACTTTGCTTTTCTTCCTTGAAGAGCTAGTGGAAGTGAAAAAGGTCAACCTGGTTCCAAGAGAGGAACAATGAATCTCTGAGGTCAGGAAGGCTGCTGTGGTGAATGAATAGGTTCATAAAAAAGATCAAACAGTCCTTAGCGATGGTGGGATTATAGCTATTGTGTGTTACTATAATTATCTTGTTATTTATTGAATTTTTGCAATGAGTGAGTTACCAGACAGTAAAGAAATCTGTACAGTAGTAGATCAAACACTGAAAGGGCAACAGAAATGTGATGCTTTTGGCTTTTGAATTTACCATTTAAGTATTTCCAAAGGCACTAGGTTTTATTTTTTTGTTGTTTGTTTGTTTGTTTTTCTTCTTCTTACTGTCTTCTCACTGCCTTTGAATGGGATAGTTGCTTATGTTAGAATATATCACATGACCCACATCTTTTTTTATATACCTTCTCAGAAAGGTCTGAGTCTACAAGCAATGTCCCTTGTTTTATTCTTTTGTAAAATAAGATATATAGTGAGTGACTGCAGGGTGACAGACCTCATACCCCAAATCAGTGAATCCACTGCATGGCAACTGAGGAGGCAGCCTCTCTACCATGGATTCACCCAGACACAGATCGTGCCTTTTGTGGTAGAGGTTAAAATAGAAAGTGAGTAAGGAGAGAAGGTCATTGAAGGATACACTGGACTATGTACAAGGTATGAGCAGAAGAATCTAGAAGAAAGGGAGAGAATGGACCAGAGGTGGGTGGGTGGGACATGTAGGGAAGAGGGAATCAAAGAGTATGAGCAGTGGGGGAAATTATGAGGCCATGGTATATGGTAGTGATAGCCTCAGCTCACAGGACGTCTATATTACACATTTGTCTTAGATTCCTGGAGAAGTTTCCCAGAAAAAAAATACTGTTGCTACGGAAGCCAACCAAATAACAGCTTATGTTCAAAATTGTGTTTGTATAGATAGTTATCAGAAGGTAAGAAAATCTTTACTTCTGAAAAACTACTATGTGGTATCGAGGTTTCCACACTGGCCTAGCAAAGTCTTCTCTTATAACTTACTTCTAGAATTATATTAATGAGTGGTGATAACTTACTATTTCAAAATGGTTTCTATGGGGAAATGTGTATTGAACTCCAGTGACATGCCAACATCCTATATGCCCAAATTGTGACAATCTTGTATGCTATTGGAAATGTTCCACAAGCTGGGGCTGCCTTCCATCAGCAGTGGAGAGGAGAAAGAAAGTGAGAGAGAGTCAGGCAGGGATCTGGTCTGAAAAAATGTTTCATGGCTTTTTCCCCCTGTGGCTTTGGAGGGATGTGCCACTGCAGTTATTGTGAGAAATACAATTAGAAATAAGCAACAGCGGCAGCTACCCAGGGTAGGTCCGTGTACTTCGGAAATTGAAGTATACTTGTATCTGCTCCTTTATCTCGCTTGGAATCTACAACAACTTGAAATACTTTCCCCCCATTTCCAACAGCTTCACTAAGAAAGGCTCCACAGCTTTCTCTGCAAAACATTTTGAGAAGTAGCTGTGATTGGCCTAATTTTATTAATGTTGGTTTTAAGGCATGGTGAGATTGAGGCTGTCTCTGCTAAACACAACACCTCTGTTCCCTAAACACAGTTCCTCGCACATACACACATGTCTCACTGTTCTGCCGCCTTTCTAGCTGCCTCCAATGTCTCTATCTATAAATTCAGTCACTAGGGAAGAGTGAGCCTAATGTAATATTCTTATTAGGAAGCTTTTACTTGAACCCCCAGTCCCTAAAATATTAGCTCTAAGTCTCTTCAACAAATATCTACAGAGGCTAATTGAAGTGCAAAAGTATGAAAGAAAAAAAAAGAAAAACAAACGAGAAATGGCAGCAAAATGGCAGCGTAGGTATTTCTAGTGCTTGCAACCACCGTCCTCCTCCAAACAAAAAAAATACCTTCCCAAGAGCTAAGGGTTGCAAGTGAGGTATTACGGCACCTGGGTGAAGCAGAGAAATAAGAAAAGATGCATTCAGGAGGGTAGGGAAGGTAGATTTGCCTTGCTCCCATCACTCCTTCCCCAAGTGCGAGCAGCCCAGCATGGACAGAGACAGGTCCCTGGCCCACCTGGGTGCCAGCTGGTTCCTGTGGCCCCAATCAGCTCTAATGTGGTGGGAATCAAAGCATACCAGAAAAAATGAATAATGTGACATTAGTAAGTCTTTACCTGTTGATAATTACTTTAAATGTAAATGGATTAAATGATCAAGTCAAAAGACATAGAGTGGCTGAATGGATTAAAAGACACCCCAACTATATGCTGCCAACAAGAGACTCACTTCAGCTTTAAGGACAAGCATAGGCTCAAAGTAAAGGGATGAAAAAAATATTTCATGCATATGTAAACCAAATAGAATAGGGTAGCTATATTTAGACAAAAGAGACTTTAAGTCAAAACTGTAACAAGACACAGAAAAGGTCCCCATATAATGATAAAAGGATCAATATATAAAGAGGATAAAATAATTGTAAATAAATATGCACCCAACATCGGAGCATCTAGAAATACGAAACAAATAATAACAGATCCAAAGGGAAAAATAGACAATAATACATTAATAGCAGGTGATTTCAGTACACCACTTTCAACAATGTATAGATTATTCAGTCAGAAAAATCAATAAAGAAATAATGAGCTTGAATTATATTTTAGACCAAATGGACTTAGTAGGCATACTTAGAATATTCTACCAAACAGCAGCAGAGTACACATTCTTCCAAAGCACACATAGAACATTTTCTAGGACAGTCATATGTCAGGTCACAAAAACAAGCTGTAGCAAATTTAAGATTCAAATCATAGCAGGTATCTTTTCTGACCACAGTGATATGAAATTAAAAATCAATAACAGGAAGAAAACTGGAAAATTCATAAATGTGTGGAAATTAAATAACATACTCCTGAATGACTGATGGGTCAAATAAAAAATTAAAAGGGAAATAAGAATGTATCTCTAAATAAATGAAAATGGAAATACAACATAACAAAATTATAGGATACAGCAAAAGTGGTGCTAAGAGGGAAGTTTATAGCCATAAACACCTACATTAAGAAAAAAGAAAGATCACAAATAAACAATCAAACTTTATACCTTAAGGAAAAAGAAAAAGAAGAACAAAGTGTGAAGTTAGAAGATGAAAGGCAAAAAACAAAGGTCAGAGCAGAAATAAATGAAATAGAGACCAGGGAACTTTAGAAAAGAGGAACAAAACTAAGAGATGATTTTTTGAAAAGATAAGCAAATTTGACAACCATTAGTTAGACTAAGAAAAAAGAGAGAAGTCTCAAATAAATACAATCAGAAAGAGGGGATGTTGCAGCTGACACCACAGAAACACAAAGGATCATAAGAGACTACAAGGAACAATTATATACCAACAAACTGGATAACCTAGAAGTAATGGATAAATTCCTAGAAACATACAACCTACCAACACTGAATCATGAAGAAATAAAAAATCTGAACAGACCAGTAATCAAAAACCTTACAACAATGAAAAGTCCAGGACCAGATGGTTTCACTACTGAGTTCTACCAAACATTTAAAGAAAATTAACATCAATCCTTCTCAGACTCTCCCACAAAATTGAAGTGGAGGGAACACCACCAATCTCATTTTATGAGGGCAGGATTATGCTGCTACCAAAGCCAGATAAAGATACTAAAAGAAAAGAAAATTCCAGGCTCATATCCTTGATAAACACAAATGCAACAATTTTCAAGAAAATGTAAGTAAACCAAATTTAACAGCACAGTGAAAGGATCATACACCATGATAAAGTGGGATTTGTCCCTGGAGTGCAAGAGTGGTTCAACATATGAAAATCAATAAATATGATACACCCCATTCATAGAATAAAAGATTAAAATTACATGATCATCTCAATACATGCAGAAAAAGTATTTGATACAATTCAATATCATTTCATGATAAAAACTCTCAAAAAATTGGGTATAGTACCTAAACACAATAAAGGCCATATATGAGAAGCCTACAGTTAACACTAAATGGTAAAAGTTTGAAAGCTTTTCCACTAAGTTCAGGAACAAGATAAGGTTGCCCACTCTTACCACTCCTATTCAATATAGAACTGGAAGTACTTGTCAGAGCAATTGGGAAAAATAGAAGGCATCCAAAATGGAAAAGAAGAAGTAAAATTCTCTCTGTTTACAGATGATGATCTCATATATAGAAAGGCCTAAAGATTCCACCAAAAAACTGTTAGAACTAATATATGAATCGATTTAAGTGGCAGGATTCAAAATCTATACAGTCGTCCCTAGGTTTACATAGGAGATTGGTTCCAGGACCTGCTGTGGATACCAAAATCTGCAGATGCTCAAGTCCCATAGCTGGCCCTCAGCAGTACCACGTCCATGGATTCAATTAAGTGTAGGTCATCTAGTGCTGTGCTATTTCTTGAAAAAAATCCACTTGTAATTGGACCCATGCAGTTCAAACCCTTGTTGTTCAAGGGTCAACTGTATACAAAATGTAACTGCATTTCCATATACTAACGATGACCCATTGGAAACAAGAATTAAGAAAACAATCCCATTTACAATAGCATCAAAAATAATAAAATACTTGGAATAATTTTATGCAAGAAGGTGAAAGATCTGTACACTCAAAAGTTATAAGATATTGAAGACATAGAAAATACAAGATATTCCATGTTCATCTATCAGAAGAATTAATATTGTGAAAATGTCCATACTACTCAAAGTCATTTATATATTCAATACAATTCCTATCAAAATTCGATGATATTTTTCTCAAAAAAATAGAAAAAACAATTCTAAAATTCATATGGAACCACAGAAGATGCTCAAATAGCCAAGTCAATCCTAAAGAAGAAAATTAAAGCTGCAGATAACACACATTTGTAATAATGATTTCAAACATTATTGCAAGTTTATAGTAATTAAAACAGTGTAGTCCTAGAATAAAACAGACATATGGATCAATGGAACATCATCAAGAGCCCAGAAATAAACCTGCATTTGTATAGTCAGCTAATATTTGACAAGGGAGCCAAGAATAGGGAAAGAATAGTCTGTTCAATACATGGGGTTGGGAAAACTAGACATTCATACGCAAAAGACTGAAATGGGACCTCTGTCTTAACTCCACTCACAAAATTTAACTTAAAATGAATTAAAGACCTTAATGTACAACCTGAAAGTGTAAAACTGCTAGAAGAAAACATGGGGGAAAAAGCTTCTGGACATTGTTCTTGACAGTGATTTTTTAGATATGACCCCAAAAGCCCAAGCAACAAAAGCAAAAATAAACAAGTGGGACTATATCAAACTGAAAAGCTTCTGCATAAAAATAGGAACATTGAGCAAAATGAAAAGGCAAGCTATGGAATGAGAGAACATATTTGCAAATCATCTATATGAAGAGGGGTTAGTATCCAAAATACATAAGAAAACAAATAATTCAATTTTTAAAAAATAGGCAGAGGACTTGAACGGACATTTCCCCCCTCCAAAAAAAAAAAAAAAAAAAAAAGCATACAGATAGTGAACAGGTACATGAAGAAATGCCCAGCATCACTAATCATCAGGGAAATGAAAATCAAAACTGCAATGAGATACCACCTCCCACCTGGCTATTATTAAACAAAGAAGAGATAAGTTTTGGTGAGGATGTGGAGAAAAGGGAACTCTTCTGCGCCGTTGGTGGGAATGTAAATTGTACAGCCACTATGGAAAACAGCATGGAGGTTCTTCAGAAGTTAAATATAGAACTACCATATGATGCAACAATCCCACTTCTGAGTTTATATTTGAAAAAAAAAATGAAATCACTATCTTGCAGGATATCTTCATCTCCATGTTCATTGTAGCATTATTTGTGATAGCCAAGACATAGAAATAACCAAAATGTCCATCTACAATTGAAAGGATAAAGAAAACGTGGAAAAGTGCATATACAATGTAATGTTATTCTGCCATGGGAAAGAAGGAAAAACTTTTGGACAACATGGATTGACCTTGAGGGCTTCAGTCTAAGTCAATGAATCTACACAGAAAGACAAGTACTTATGTTTTCACTTATATGTGCAATCTAAACATAGTAACTCATACAAGTAAAGAGCAGAATTGTAGTTACTAGGGGCTGGAGAGTAGAGGAAATGGGGAAATATTGGTCAAAGGGTACAGACTTCTAGCTATAAGATGAATAAATTCTGGGGATCTAATAAGTATAGCATAGTAACTATAAATTAACAATACTTTATTATATACCTGACATTTGTTAAGAGAGTAGATCTTAAATGTTATCACCACAAAAAGAAATAATAATTATGTGATATCACATAAGAGTTAATTAACTTACTGTGGTAATAATTTCATAGTTTACATGAATATAAAGTCAATGTTGTATGCCTTAAACTTTTATATGCTGTGTGTCAATAATACCCCTGTAAAGATGGGTTAAAAAAGAAAGGAAAAAATATTTGAGGAATTAATGGATGAATACTTGCCAAGATGTTGAACAAAATAGAAATCCATGAGTTTGTACTGAGAGAAAGAAAGGAAGGAAGGAGGGAAAGAAGGAAGGAAGGAAGGGAGGGAGGGGAGGAAGGAAGGGAGAAAGAAAAAAAAGAAAAGAAGGAAGGAAGGACAGAAGGAAAGAAAGAGAAAGAAAGGAAGGAAGGAAGGAAGAAAGAAGGAAGGAAAGAGAGAGAGAAAGAAAAGAAAGAAAAGAAAAAAGAAAAGAAAAAAGCTTTTCTTTGCTGTGGAAGGCAAAATACTATAAGTAGAAGGAATGATGGTTTTCAAAAATCAAGGGCTCAGACTATTAGGAGAAAGCTTAATGAGGAACGGTTACTTACATAATCTCAAAGTATCTCCTCACATAATACTTTTTTTTTAAACATCTTTATTGGAGTGTAATTGCTTTATAATGTTGTGTTAGTTTCTGCTGTATAACAAAGTGAATCAGCTATAGATATACATATATCCCCATATCCCCTCCCTCTTGCATCTCTCTCCCACCCTCCCTATCCCACCCCTCTAGGTGGTCACAGAGCACCGAGCTGATTTCCCTGTGCTATGCGGCTGCTTCCCACTAGCTATCTAGTTTACGTTTGGTAGTGTATATATGTCCTTGCTACTCTCTCACTTTGTCCCAGATTACCCTTCCCACTCCCCACGTCCTCAAGTCCATTCTCTACGTCTGCATCTTTATTCCTGTCCTGCCCCTAGGTTCTTCAGAACCTTTTTTTTTTTTTAAGATTCCATATATATGTGTTAGCATACGGTATTTGTTTTTCTCTTTCTGACTTACTTCACTCTGTATGGCAGACTCTAGGTCCATCCTCCTCATGACAAATAACTCAATTTTCTTTTTTTTTATGGCTGAGTGATATTCCATTGTCTATATGTGCCACATCTTCTCTATCAATTCATCCGTCGATGGACACCTAGGTTGTTTCCATGTCCTGTTTATTGTAAATAGTGCTGCAGTGAACATTGTGGTACATGACTCTTTTTGAATTATGGTTTTCTCAGGGTACAAAACATAATACTTTTTTAATTACAAAGAAAACAATGCCAACTTTACAGAGGAGAAATCTGTTGATAGACATCACTTTAACCAAGTGATTCATGTTAACATTACCATAATTAGGATAAACTGATACAGTCTGCATCCTTATATAATGCACCAAGAATGATATAGCATCATGCATGTGGCATTCCTACCAAGTATGTTTAACATGAATCTAAACATGAGAAAATATCACATCAATGTAGATTGAGAACATTTTACAAAATAGTTGACCTGTGCTCTTCAAAAATGTCAAGGTGAAGAAAGACAAAGGTTGTGGAACTGTTTCATAATAAAAAAGACAAAGGAGATATGACAATTATGTGCAATATACAATATAGTATTGCATCTTGGACTGAACAAAAATGAAAATCTTAAAGTATGTTATTGGAAAATTGAGGAAATCTGAATTTTTTACTGTAGATTAGGTGATAATGTTTTATCTTTGATATGTTTTCTGAATTTTACAATATCTTGTGGCTTTTACTTATACTTCAGAAATATAGAGTATTTAGAGATGAAAAATGAGGATGGTGGAAAATAATTAGTTACTAGGAAGAGGAATAGAATGTGAAAAATAATTATTTAATCTGTGAAGATTTACATACTTCTTGAAGTCCAGGTTTTTTCAGTATCATTATTTGTTGAATATAAACCCCATGCAGAACCCATGTGAGGTAGTGAGTGGTCATAAATATAATAGGAATGGTTCTTACCTTCAAGATGGTTAAAAAGTGATGGACAAATATATATTTGTAAAATGTTCTAAGCTATTTATAAAGAGTTAGAATTGAGACCGTGGCAAAAGAACAGCCTTTGAAAAAAGTTTTTAGATAGATTGTCTTTGGGCAGTCCCATCCTGGGGACATAAAGAAACCTATATGGAAAATTGGTACAAGACGATACACTTTCTTAACCATATCTAAAAAAATGCCCATGCCTATGAACTTTGCATTGTATCACATATTAATATGATACCCTGAAGCAGACTCCAGTAGAATCCCTTCAAACACACCACATCACCTTATAAATGAAAGAATTAAATGTGTCTTAGGAAGGCAACTTTCTATTTGATCCAGAATGATTTTTTTCTAAAAATGTACTTAGACTAACAGATACTGTGGTCTGAACTTTGCCTCTAATATTAATTTGTTCGATAAAAGGTTGATTAAAATATATAAAGCATTTGGACATAATAGGGAACAGTTACAGAAAACTCATTTTTGCTTCCTGCAAGGGTCACTCCTCTTAATTATCTAAATAATTCCAATGAATGACTTCTATTTATTTTTTGGGTAATTGGTTCTGTTCAAACTTGACCCTCCATGGGCTGTCGACCTGTAAGCCCTGAGGATTACAGCTGAAATAATTGTTGAGGTTATTGTTTAGTTTAACGCTAGTTTAACTCAGAGATACTCATGCCTCATTATGTTTGTTAACTGTATTCTGATCCTTCTCATCTGATTAATCATGATTTATTGGGAACAGCCTTTTTCCTCTCTGTGTTTACGTCAGTCCACAGAGCGTAAAGGAGGGGGGGCTCTGATGGATTTGATGCTTACTGTAATTGTCGGTCTCATACTTAATCAAGATTTTATTTTAAATTTGGTCCAAAGAATAAAGAGTTGTCAGATTTTTCTTTATGTACTCGAGTGAAGTTTGCCTAAATTCTTCAAATCAGTAAAATCTCAGATTAATTAGTTTCTCAGATGGATGTAATGCTTCTCTTTCCCAGTTGCATTCCTTGAAATGAAAATATTTTTTCTGACCTTCTAGCTGTAGGGAGTTTGCCAAAGTTGTTAACAAAGATTTTAATTTCTGACCTATGATTCCAACTTTCCTTTCATCTTAATATAGTTAATATGAATGCAATATGTCTCAATATGGCATTTTATATGTAAAGGGTGAAAAAAGTAGAAACCCTATTGTTTTCAAATAGGTGTTTTTTTCTAACTTAGATAAAATTACATAAAACTTTTTTTCTAAATTACATTAATCTATTCATATACACATGTTTGCTTTGATGATATAACCTGTGTCCTACTCAAGTTTAAAATTACTTAATAGGATGTTTTCAAGATAATAATGTCAATGGAATTGAATTTAAAGTTATAGAGAGTTCTAGAAGAGGTTTCTGTTCAGGGGAGTCAAAATCTGAAAAGAGAGAACCACATGGAATCTCAGTTGGAACTGAAAAACGTGTAGCCTGGCTTTTCTTTTTCTCTCTACTCTTATTATTAATTCTAATTCTGTCAAAACAGGATTAGCTGTCATTAAAACTCAGCCCTATTTCTTTTTAAAAAGCAAATACGATTTATTGATGCTAGAAACATCAATAAAACAAAAGTACATTTGACCCTTGGACAAAATGGGTTTGAACTGCACGGGTCCACTTATACGTGGATTTTTTTCAATAAATGTATACTCCACGATCTGAGGTTGGTTGAATCTGCAGGTGCAGACCCACTGGTACAGAGGGCCAACTGTAAAGTTATACACAGACTTACAACTGTACTGGGGAGTCAGAGCCCCTACCCCCAGGTTATTCAAGGGTCAAACGTACTTCTAAATTAATTTTATTTTTGTCATGGTACACTGAAATTGGATTTATTCTAGTTTATGTATCTGAAATTACTGTATTATACAAAAGGATTAGAAATGAAAGACTTAAGCAAGACGATGAAGATGCTGACGGTAGCTGATGTTATTTGAATACTCACTGGGTGCCAGCTACATGCATTTTTCTCTCTTAATTTTCATGGCAACCCATTGATGGCAAAACTAGAGTTTAAATAACTGATTCAAAAACAAGAGAACAAAGACAAGAATCTAGGAATAACTCAAATTTGAAAAATGTCTAAATTAAACCTCAAAATTCAACTTGGCAAATTGAACCTCCATAATATTTAGTTAAATAAATTATAATTAGATTAAAGATGAAATTAAATTCAATATAGAATAATATTTAATAATAAATAAACACGTACTCAGCATTTTAAAGAAGAAACATGGATTTCATACTGCGGATAGAATTAGTCTACTTTTAAACATGTATATCACCACTGAAGTTTGCTTTCAGCCGCATTTATCAGAACACCACAAATAGCAGTGGCTTAGGCAAAGTTGGTCCTTATTTCTCTCTTTTACAAAAGAAATCCCGAGATTGGCATTCCGGGGCAGGTATGGGCAGCGGTCATCTATTTCCTGCACCCTGCTTATCTTACTTCCTGCACTTAATACTTATCTTCCAACTTGCTGCTGGAGTTCCAGTAACTGTGCCTGCATTCCAGGTAGCAGAAGGGAGGAGGAAAGACAGCAAAGGAAGTATGCTTCAGCTCCCTGTAACCTTTTAAAGAGTCTACTTGGAATCATCCTCAAAAAACTTTTGTTTACTGTTCATTGGCCAAGCACTTTATCACATGGCCACACTTAGTTACAAGAGATTCTAGGAAATACATAGTCTGTACCTGGACATATTTCTACCCTAAGTATAATTCTTTTTTCTTTTTCTCCTTTTTTACATTTTAAATATATGCAGTTTATTGACCGTCAAATATGTTTCAGTAAGTATGTTTAAAAGAAAATAAAAAAGGGGGAAATAATCAAGCAAATATTAACAAGAGCAATAATGAAAAGATCACTTTCGGCTATATTACATGAGACAAAACAGACTCTAAGGTAAAAATAGTCATTAGTATCACTAAGGTAAATGTGTAATGATGAAAGTTCAATACCTGTTAGACATTGTATGCCTAATAATATAAACTTTCAAATACATATTGTAAGATATAAAAATATGAAGTTATACACACAGATAGTCTCAGAATATCTTTTAGCTCAAATTCCAAGGGATATTGACAAATCTCCCATTATAGTGGAATTTTTCAATATATCTCTCTCAATTATTGGCATGTTAAGTAGACATAAAATTAGTGAGGAATAGTGCAATTCATATGGTTGATTTAATGGATGTAAATAGACTTACCTGCTCTAAGTATAATTTTTGGGTGTCCAAATAGCAGTCTCGGTCCTGGCATTGAATGTACAATGATGTTAAAAATACACATACACATATACACAAAAATGTATGTATTGTAATACATATGTAATAACTGTATATGTATGTGCATATTTCTATAGTTAGAATTGTTTAATTTAGTTACACTTTCTTTAGTATATTCAGTAATGGTTATTTATCAGTGGAACATATGGTTTATTTTCTTTTTTTAGCTTATAATTTAAAAACATTTGATCTTATATAAGTATACATTTAAAAATAACAAGTAAGTTTTTTAAAATAATAATTTTGAAATTTATAATGTTTTTTTAAATTAATTAATTAATTAAATTTTTTTTTTTTTTTTTTGGCTGTGTTGGATCTTCGTTTCTGTGCAAGGGCTTTCTCTAGTTGCGGCGAGTGGGGGCCACTCTTCATTGCGGTGCGCGGGCCTCTCGCTGTCGCCACCTCTCTTGTTGCGGAGCACAGGCTCCAGACGCGCAGGCTCAGTAGTTGTGGCTCACGGGCCTAGTTGCTCCGCGGCATGTGGGATCTTCCCAGACCAGGGCTCGAACCCGTCTCCCCTGCATTGGCAGGCAGATTCTCAACCACTGCGCCACCAGGGAAGCCCTGAAATTTATAATGTTTATTTACTGTTTTTCCCTAGATTAACCCTTGTAGCATCAGTCACTATTTTTCGTAAACCATACATGTTAAACGTTAAGGTATTATTTTCCGGTCTTTTGTCAATATCAGAATATCTTTAATGGCACTAAGAAGTTGGAAATATGTTCAAATCATTGTCAGTGTTACTTGGACTGACTTTCTCTTTTATGGTATGATAAGAATTGTTTCTTTGTTTGTTTTTATTATTCCTGAACCAAGAAACTTGGAGATCATATGAATGTACTCGCTTTTCAGTTGAGAGTCAGATGTCCAACTTTAGGGATGAGATAAATCGATGTGTTCTAAAATGACCCCAAAACCCCAAGACACATGCCAGGAATAAGAGAGTAAATTTATGTTTCTCAAAATCTCAATAACAATCGCTGTTGTTTCTTTGAGTATAAGGTACTCTTGTTCATGTTTTGTAGTTTATAGAACTGTACCTCAAATGTCTATCCTAACTAGTAATAGTGAGTGGTTACTGAGTCGAAAGGGATAGATACATAATTTTTAAAGCCCTTTTGTACAGCTGTTCTTTAGAATTTTAAATTTTCTTAGTGTGTTCTTCATAATATACCTTAATTGTAAATGTTCTTTTGAAAAATGAAACTAAAATTTGGGGAAGGGAAAGTACTTTTAAAGTCAGAGCCTCTTCTTGAGTTCACTAGTTTATTAAATTAGAAATTAAAAGTAGAGGAAACTGACAAGGGAATTGGGTCATACTATGGAATTACTTTCAAAGCTAAACACAAAAGGAAAACTGTGTCAAAATCATAATTAGTGTTTGCCCTTGAATTGTCCTTGTTAATAGAAGTGGAACAGTGGAAAGTACTGCATAGAAGCATTGGCTGGAAATAGTGCATTTCATAGCCTGTAAATCCCAACCACATTAGCAGAATATAATTAAGAGGAGGGTCTATAATCTCTGTGGTTTGAAAAAAAGAAAAGCACATCTTTTTCTGCATTTCTAAATTGCGTCTTGGAATCAACTGAACCTATGTCATCCAGGATTTCATTGCTAGTAGTTAAAAGCTGTATAGGAATTATTTTATTTTTTGAGTCTTCTAGATAGCCCAATTTTGTTGCGCATAAAAGGCAGTGGGTCATACTGTTACTTTGGTGGGTCATTTCCACTTTGGATATTTCTAGTGGGTACTTAGGAGCATTATAGGGAACCCTTGGTGAAGAAGTAGGGCTAAGTGGACCTAGAAGTTCAGAGATTTGCCTTGGAGTCATGGCAAATTCCTATTCAGCCTTGAGCATTTTTAAATATGATGGTTTTTCTGTCCCAACACTTTCTATAATCCAATTTATTTCTTGCCTTTTTTGTTGTTAAAAGAAAATAAATTTGCCACATATTTCTTTTTTTTTAAACATCTTTATTGGAGTATAATTGCTTTACAACGTTGTGTTAGTTTCTGCTGTATAACAGAGTGAATCAGCTATATGCATATGTATATCCCCATATCCCCTCCCTCTTGTGTCTCCCTTCCACCCTCCCTATCCCACCCCTCTAGGTGGTCACAAAGCATGGAGCTGATCTCCCTGTGCTATGCAGCTGCTTCCCACTAGCTATCTACTTTACATTTAGTAGTGTATATATGTCAGTGCCACTCTCTCACTTCATCCCAGCTTACCCTTCCTCCTCCCTGTATCCTCAAGCCCTTTCTCTACATCTGCGTCTTTATTCCTTGTCCTGCCCCTAGGCTCGTGAGAACCATTTTTTTTTTTTTAGATTCTATATATATGTGTTAGCAGACGGTATTTGTTTTTCTCTTTCTGACTTACTTCACTCTGTATGGCAGACTCTAGTTCCATCCACCTCACTACAAATAACTCAATTTCATTTCTTTTTATGGCCAAGTAATATTCCATTTTATATATGCACCACATCTTCTTTATCCATTCATCTGTTGGTGGACACTTAGGTTGCTTCCACGTCCTGGCTATTGTAAATAGAGCTGCAATGAACATTGTGGTACATGACTCTTTTTGAATTATGGTTTTCTCAGGGTACATGCCCAGTAGTGGGATTGCTTGGTCATATGGTAGTTCTATTTTTAGTTTTTTAAGGAATGTCCGTACTGTTCTCCATAGTGGCTGTATCAGTTTACATTCCCACCAACAGTGCAAGAGGGTTCCCTTTTCTCCACACCCTCTCCAGCATTTATTGTTTGTAGATTTTTTGATGATGGCCATTCTGACTGGTGTGAGGTGCCACATATTTCTTGAATGCACGTCTTGGAAAGGACTGGGGGGAGAGTTTATCGGTATGGAAGCCAACATTTTGTGTCTGTTGTAAAACCAGCAGCAAATGTTTAAAGGTTTGGAAGGTAGGTGATTCTCTTGTATTACAGCCAGTGATTATATAATGTTTGTCTCATTCTCTTTTTAACCTTTCCCATATTCTACTCATGATAAGGCAGAAGTATTTTACTTATCTCTGTATTGTCATACATTTTGCAACATTTAGTTATATTATTGTAACTCTTCTCAGAAGACCCAGGCATCCTCCCAAAACATGTTCTAATCGGGTTCTACTATATAGGTAGTGGCTGTCTTAACTTGACCCTGGATAAGCAGTGTATTGGAGTGTCTTATCAGTTTGGGATTTCAGCTATAGGCAATTGACAAAGGATTAGAGAGGACCTGGCAAACAGCCTGCAGAACTAATGCTTGGGGAAATCTTTAGGAGAGCTTAAGTGATGAAGCTGAAATACAACTGTCTTATTGAAACATTGATCTGAACATGCTGAGCAGTAAGGTAGAAACCAGGTGTGAGACAAAGAAACCAAGACAGAACAAGTGGGTTTGGAATATAGATTTAGAAGCTGGAGCTAGGATGCCTTCCTTTTGGTGCCTAAATAACATGCATATATTTTCTCAGATGTAGAAAATAGACCTTAGGGTCACTGAATTGATTTCAGTCATTTTTAGGGGAGATTGTAACCTCAGGAGTATAATTGCATTCTCCCATTTGACTTTGCTTGGAAACTAAATACCCAGAGCAAATCTAAATGTATGAACCACTGTAGTGAGGGAGTAGATCACACTGATCTTCAGTAGAGGGAACTCACAGAACTCCATTGAATTTAGAAAGAGTTCAAAGCCAGCAAGATATAAAGAGTTGATATTTTCCCCTTTATATTGGGAAAACGATGACCTATTTGGTCAGAGTTCCAGAGAAAATTGGTGACGCTGCATTCTTTTTTAACTTTAAATGAAACTCAGTTATAATTACCTTTCAAACCCTTCATACCCCTTCCATCCCCTTATTGGAAAATGTTGAAATAATGAAATCAGCCAAACAGTACCCAGTAGAGTCATATTATCAGTTTTCTTTATTTTATAAAATTAAATTGTACTTAAATAATTTTCTTTATCATTAAAACATGTATTTGGGAATAAAAGTTCAGGCAAGAGAAGGAGTTGTGTCGGAGGTCTTTACCTTAGTCTTAAAGCAGATTGAAGGCAATAGTCTCCAAGTTTACTATGCAGTACTACATTTTGTTTAATAATTTGTCTAAACCGTTTTGGATATCTCATTGAACTAATGTGTGATGTTTTTATAGCAGAGCATTTGTGAATAGACAAGATTTATTTTACTGGTACTATGATACAAGAAAAAGTATTCCCTATCTTTATTTTCTTTCTTCCCCTCTGCCACCTAACTTTTTGAATTGAAGGCTTACTTGCTAATTTTAAATTTTATCATTTCTAAAGTATGCATTTAAGTAACTAAGTTTACCTCTGAGTACCCCTTGAGCTGTGTTCTGAATGTTTGAAATGTGGTACTTTTGTTCTCCCTTAATTCTAAGTATTTCTAAATTTCCACTATTATTTCTTTCTTTGCCTACATATATTTCTAATGATTTTTTAAAAAATTCTGAATCAAGTTTTTTTCCTCCAGTTTTGTTTACTGGTTACTCACTTTAAGCAGCACAAGCAGAAATTGTTTTTTTGTTAATTATTTATATTTGATTAGAGTGAATATAAAATTAACCATATATTAGTTATTTTTATAAATTTTAAAGTCTATAATGTGTATATTTTAATAAATTTGGTGAAGATTATATGTATATATTGAACGAATAAGCTGTTTAAGGATGCTGCTCATATATTAAACATTTTTATTCTTTTATTTGAGCCCTTCACTCTTGCATTTTGAGTAAATAATTACCTTGCTTTCCTTTAGCTCACCACATACAGATATACCCCTAAAACTAATCACATTCATTTCCATATTTTTAGCACATTCACATATATATTCAGTCTTTGTAACTTGCTTTTCAACATTATGTTCCTCAGATTTATTCATGTTGGTATGCAGCTGTAGTTTAATTTTTATTGCAATGGAGTATCCCATTGTATGAATGAATATACTACAATTTATTTTTCTATTATCCTTTTTTTGGACATTTAGATTATTTCCAGGTAATGCCAAACTATTTCATGAAAAGAATAAGAATTCCAATTGCCCTAATTTTTTGTCGACATTTGATAATGTCATACTCTTTCCCCCTAATCAGAAAGATGTGTGCAATGTGTCTGGGATTTTGGTTCATATTTTTTTGTTGCTAATGAGGATGAATATATATATGTGTGTGTGTGTATATATATAGAATTGATTTTATTTTTATTTTAAATTCAATTATTTGCTTGTTGCTGATTTATAGAAATTGTTTTGTTTGTGTCTACAAACCCTGGAGCTGGTTAGAGATTCTCACAGATTCTAAAATTTCTGCTTCGTGTTTTTCTAAATATGAAGAATGTCATTTATGGATAGTGACAGTTTTGTTTTTTCCTTTCTAATCCCCTTACATTTTGTATGCATGTGTCTTATTATATAGAAGTGTCAATGGCTCTCATTCTTACGTATTTCCTGGTCTTAAAGGGAATTATTTAAGCATTTTCCAGTTAGGTGTGATGTTTGCTGTAGCTATGTGATAGAAACCATCTATCATATTAAAGTTCCATTCTATTTATATGTGTACATATACACACACACATATATATATGTATGTATGTATATATATATATATTAAATATATATATATATATATATATATATATATATATATATATATATATATATATATATATATATATATATATATAATTTTACCAAATGCTTTCATTTATTTCCTGGAATGATTATTTTAAGAAAACATAATTAACAGAATGGATTATTTAATTGAATTTCTGATGTTAATCATGTTTACTTAGATTGAACACTACATTTATTTTACTAATATTTTGTTTAGGTTTTTGCATCTATGTTCATGTGTGAAATTGGCCTTTAATTTTTTTCTACTGTCATTAATTTTCGGGATCAAGGTTATACTATTTTCATCAAATGAGTTGCAGTTTTGTCTCATTTATTGACTGATTGATTGACTGATTGCATTTTCTGAAAGAGTAATATTGGAATTACCTATCCTATTCGTTGAAAGTTTTGTTGAATTTATCTGTAAAACTGCGTGGATATTTTTAATTACTTACTTATTATTACTTATTTAGCTTATTTAATTGTTATAGGATTAGTCAGCTCTTGTGTTATTAAGTGATGCCCCATCTGCATATCTAGAATTATTTATTGCCTATAGGTCTTTTTTGTCCCATAATAATATGTCTCCATCAACTTTGTTTGGGTTGTTTTCTTCATTTTGCTGTTTCTGTCATTTTCTAAGATTTTACTTTTTTTTTTTTAATTTTATTAATTTATTTATTTACTTATTTATTTTTGGCTGTGCTGGGTCTTCATTTCTGTGCGAGGGCTTTCTCTAGTTGCAGCAAGCGGGGGCCACTCTTCATCGCGGTGCGCGGGCCTCTCACTATCGTGGCCTCTCTTGTTGTGGAGCACAGGCTCCAGACGCGCAGGCTCAGTAGTTGTTGCTCATGGCATGTGGGATCTTCCCAGACCAGGGCTCGAACCTGTGTGCCCTGCATTAGCAGGCAGATTCTCAACCACTGCGCCACCAGGGAAGCCCTAAGATTTTACTTTTGATTGTTCTCTTTTTTGTTCTTATGTTTTAGGTATGCCTTTTGTAAACAATACTGGTAATAAAAGTAATATTAAAACCTCAGTTTCTAGCATATTTATGTAGTTTCCACACCCCACCTTAATCCCCTCCAAAAAAAATCTTTAACTCCTGTTAAGAGTTAAAGATTCTCATTTTGAAGTTCCATTTTCATTTCCAGAATATGTAAATTTTCTTTCTTTGTAACCCAATTAGTTATTTGTAAAATATCTAATAAAAGATGCAGCTCACATTTCTATGCTTTTTTGCAGGAAAAGGGCACATATTATTTCAGTGTGTCAATTTGCCACAAATTGAAAACCCTAAGCTATTATTTCTTTAAATCATTGGTCATGATAAATGGAATGTTTATAAATCTAATGGAATATTTATAAATTGAATATTTTCTGCCATATGTGTAAACAAAGGATGTCACAGTCACCAATGATTGCAGCCCTCCAACGTGAGCTGGTGAGCCCTGAGGAAACTCGGGGCTGAAAAGAATACCTGCCATCTAGCAGCCATCAGACTGCAGCCACTCCCTGCGGTGAGCCCTGAGGAAACTCAGGATGTGAAAATACAGACCCCAGATAGCTAAGGTGCATAGCAAAGGAATGATTTCAGTGAGCCCAGACTTCTGCATCTTCCCATACGTAGAGAAGCGCTAAATTCCTTAACTTGAGATATCTGGTTTTCTTTATTTAACAGTAATCTTTTGATGGTCCCAATTACCTGCTCTTTGTTGCAAAAGTATTTATCTTGGCTCGTCCCATCGTCTCTTCAGGAGCAGTTTCTCAGAGTTACCTGAAACGCTGTCTCCCGGGCTGCAGTCCTCATTTTGCCCCCAATAAAACTTAACTCGCAACTCTCACGTTGTGCATTATTTTAAGTCAACAGTCATTGTAGATCTGTTTGGTTTAGCCCCTCATCTTTTGTCACCAGTCTCTCTCATTTTCTTCTAGTCTTCTCTCTCCAGATATCATTCATGTCACAACAGTTATTTTGTATTATCATTTTCCTTTACTCACCATTATTTTACTTTTGTTTTTTAAAAATGTTCTTGGAAACCTAAAAACGTCAGTGGATATAGCACAATATTTATTCATTTTGAGTATATGTTCAGAAAGTAACATAGTTTAGTTCAACTATTGATTATGATATGTACATCTTATGTTCTAATGTAACATTGAAAAAAAATACGTATGCTTCTTTCTGTCTCAAATATATATCTTGGTCAGTAATTGATATATTGAAAAATTCAATTTAAAAATTGCACTTATTAAAAGTTCGATAAAGTAATCTTAAAATTGAAAGCACTGATGGTTCTTGGATAAATTGTGTGCAGAGAAATTCACTTTAATAGAAGTGCCGTATGTCATTCATCTTCTTTTTTCTGTACTAGCATATTCATATTCATGGCTCTCATTAATTACGTTTTCCCCAGGCCCCTGTAAAGAAGATAAACTCATTATAATACATTGCACATTAATCCCCAAATTCCATGTATTTCCACAAGGGGGAAAATACAAGCCAAAATCATGGTGCATTTCTTTGGATGTAGCAGAATCATCCTACATTTATTCCTCATTCCCCTTAAGTCACAGAGTGTGGCTTGTGCCTTCCACAGTAATGTTTAAATGGGTCAATAAAATATTAGCATTTGTTGTCCTGTCTCTGGAAATAATAGTCGTATCCTAGAGCAAATCATTTTATTTCCCTGGATGTAGTTTTTCATTCTACAAAATATTATATAGAGCTTACCTATAGCAGAAGTCACACATCTCTTGTCTTACTAAAATGCCCATTTCAATAAGTAGACCCGCCTTGGGCCCTGGGCCCAGAAGGATCTTTAAGGGTACATTTAGCCATGATATCTTTATTTAATGAATGCTTAGGGCTGCCTTTGTCCTGACTTTTTCACCCGAGCTTACGAAATCAAGAGTTGTCCTTTTTAAATACTTGATAGTTATTCGTGATATTCTGTATTTTGAAGATCTTCCCAGGGACAGACTTGGAATCTTCTGGACTTGAGGACACAGGGTGGGGAGGGGGTGGTGGCAGGGAAAGGGTAAGGTGGGACGAAGTGAGAGAGTGTCATGGACATATATACACTACCAAATGTAAAACAGATAGCTAGTGGGAAGCAGCCGCATAGCACAGGGAGATCAGCTTGGTGCTTTGTGACCACCTAGAGGGGTGGGATAGGAAGGGTGGGAGTGAGACGCAAGAGGGAGGAGATATGGGGATATATGTATGCATATAGCTGATTCACTTTGTTATACAGCAGAAACTAACACAACATTGTAAAGCAATTATACTCCAATAAAGATGTTAAAAAAATAATTGGTTGTGCTACTTTAACAGCTTTATCCTCTTAACAACTGCAAATCCGTAAAAATCCTATTCTTGTTTAAAAAAGGACATTCCAAAGAATCATTAATAAAGAGTACAGTTATTCATTAATAAGTTAGGAATTGCTTCATTGGTTTAGTATTTACTGCCACATGCTTTTCTCATATAATTTTTATATAGGTTTTTGTCTCTGAGACGAGATTCAAAACTTTATCTTTCCTTTGAAAAATGGTAGTGCAAAAATTCTAAAGGTGTTCAACATACACCCATGTGTACATACACACACACATACACACAAGCCCATTATTAAATACATTAGCTGGAAGCCAATAAGTCTATATCTATTTCAATCTTTTACTGGTTGTTATATGTCCAAATTCAAGTAATTGTGAATTGCAACAGGTTTCATTTGAGATGACCAGGAGGGTGGGTTTTAATTCATAATGAGAATGGAAAGTAGTTAAAATGATCTCCATACTAAAGATTCAATAGGATTTTAAACAAAGAATAGTATATATACCAAGAAAATTATGCTGGAAAACTTAAACTATTGAGGTAATTCAAGAGTGCTAATGGATTTTTGTGATATATTTTTAGGAATTTATGTTATGTTAAGGTATTCTGAATTATGAAATGTATTAATCAGGTTTCATTAAGATAATGCTGCAAAACAAGCTATCAAAAATCTCAATGACTAACAACAACAAAATTTGTTTTTCACTGAAATGACTGAATGTTGGCTGGTGTGGTTCTGCTTCTGTGGTTAGGTTCACGTCTCTTTCAAGTGTCTCATATTCTGGGATTGATGCTTACCTGAGGAGTAATATTTGTAAGGTTTAAGGCAGGATTACATATACAAACCAAGCCATACATGCACATCTAAAGCCTGGTTGGGTATGATAAATTATATCAGCTCACGTGGCAATTGTTCAGGCAAGGCACATGGTCAAGCTCCAAGTCAGTGAAGAGGACAGGTATACACACATTGTATATACACCACAATGAAGCCATTTCAAGATGGAGAAGGAAGAAAGAATTGTGAACAAACAATACTATTGCCACATGAAATATGCTTAGTAATATTCTGTAACATTTTGTACACTTCACGTAAGTTCAAACTATACTTTGAGAAATATAGCAGTAAAGATCCCATGTATTTTGGAATGATACTATTTAGACAGATGATGCTATTTCAGTTCTGTAAGCTGTTTAATGTTTATTTATGTGTCGTCTTTGTATCAAAATATAAAGATTTAATTTCATAGTGTATGTGAAAAGTAGATACCAAATTCTGGGCTGTGTAACAGAACAATAAAGGAAATGGTCGTAAGAAAATCATGAATCTAGAAAACCACTATTTATGGATTTTATTAAGGGTGCCAAATGTTCCACCTTACACATTGACGAGAAATGAGCTTTTCTTTTATATTGCTCAGTAGTACAACTTTCTGGTATTACAACCTGCTGTAGATGACCCTTGAGTTTTAGGATGATTCCGTGATGTCCTCATTGAAGCATGGTAGTCAAAGTGTCACATAGTCTTGTGCCAAATCTGAGACAACTCCAGGCAGTACTGAAAATCAAATTTAACCATAGCAATTTCACATTCCCCATTTTTTTCATTCAGTATGTATTCATTGGTGCTCCCACTGTATCCATTCTGTCCCTTAGTTTTGGCTTCCCCTTGTGTGTATCTGATTTTCTCTTAATTTCATTCAGTCTCCTGTCCTAAGGATACAAATGCTCCCATTGTAAGCATTTATTTAATATAGAGTTCTTTATTAGACACTCTATATGTAAATAAGTAGGGGACATGGTCTTCTAGGACAGTGGTTTTCAAGCTTAAAAGAAAAAATGCGGTACTGTAAGAAATATTCATTGCAACCCGCTAAACACATAAATCCACACACATACAAAAGACAAAAATTTTATAGATAATAGTTACCCTTACTACATGTGATATGTTCTGATCTATTCTATTTCATTGGGGGTAAGGTCTGGTAGCAACTCACTAAATAGGTGTCAGTCCCATTGATATGTCTCATTTCACTGTAAAATGCTACTTTAAAATTTTTAGGTCCAACTGATGGTCAGACTTAAGGACAGTGGAAGAGACATCTATACACATCACACATTCTCTGGTATTATTAACTGCTAAATAAATGGTGCAGATCATAAGTACTAAACAAGTTTGGAAAAGGAGGAAGCTAATCTTGATTATAGTAGTGATACCAGACCTCATTAACGATGAAGAGGTGACACTTGGATTTCATATAGGTGTTTCAAAAGGATTAACATGAAAAAGTATTTTACTTGTTACATTGCCATGGCCATCAGCAGTATGAATTAGATGAGACGGATTAGGTGTAGGGGTTCATTTTGAGAATCAATGTGAAATAAACATGAAATGATAGATTGATTCCAAATTATGTCTAAATATGAATTCCAGGCCAAGGATCTTAAAATTTATCCTTTGGGCAATGGGAAGTTTCTTTGAGTTTCTGATTTGGAGGCTGGAATGATGTAAAAAGTGTTTAAGAAGGTGAATTTGATGGGTGACATATAGCATGGTCACTTAACTGCTATTGTCTTTTTGCAGGTTTTTTTAGATTTTCTGATAAACTCTTCGGTGTTGAGGTTGTTAATTGCTGAACAAGGTTAATCTATCACACTTTTCTGGGACTTGTTGGCATTTTGACAGGAGTTAAATTGGGTAGTGCTTTAACACTGGTGAAGACTTACTATTGAGAAAGTGTCCATGGGGATCTAATGCATTCATCTCTCATATTATATATTGTATCCTGAGAATTTTACATGTTCTTAAAAGCATTATCTCAAGTATCTGATATGTGCTGAATCTGCTCAGTACTATCCAGAATGGTTTTATCTTTATCTGTGGTCTTAATTTTTTTTAAGGACTGTGCAAAATAAGCTTCATATTTGAGAATGATAATAATTTGACCAACCTTTATGTTCTAAGAAATTAATTATCAAGAGTACTTAGAAAGACTAAATAGCATGAAATATTAGTGGAAAATAGTGAGACAGATGTTTCTATCCTCGTAAGTTATTTTGCAGAGGGTACAAACAAAGCCCTTATGATTTTGTTTGTTTATTTGGAGGGGGAGAATTAGAGTTGTAATTATGTTTTAAGGTCCTGTTTTTTCTTTTATTATGGGCAGAAACATGTTCCTCCTTCAAATTGCTGGTCACTGTCAATGCCAGAGGGCTGCTGAGTTTGACTGCATATCAACCCTATTGGGCTTTTCCTGGTTAAAAACATCTTAGCTGCCATATAAGTTAGTTTGAAAAACTTTGCTCTATAGTCTAAAAAGATGCTAATGTTTATACCATAGGAAAATCAAGGGATGTTTAGAGGAAGGATTCCTATATATTTTAGATGATCATGTTGGAAGCAAATCATGTTTTCAGTGAGATGTCCGTCAGTACCTGTATCAGAGACAGAATATAAGGCTATGCTCTCATGGGGCTGACTACGTAGGAGAATTTAGCTCAACTCATTTCTAACATGTAAACATATATGTAGTATATTAAATAATAATTGCAGAAAGGCATGCCTCTGTGCCTTGAGAGATAATTATTGAGGACATTTCTAATTTCACAAATAGGAATACTTTGCAATAGCAGAGCATTGTCTTTAGGGAGGAAATCTGATACACATTAGAGAGCACTATTATATCTAAAAGTGATTTCTCCAGACCTATAATGGATCAAATTCTTGAAAAATTTGGGCACCTTCATTATCATGTAACTGAATTTCCACAGTGTTTTCCACCCATCTGTGATGTACGCCCAGGAAACTTTCTTTTCTTTGTCTCTCTGCTCTTTCCTCCCTTCCTCTTTCTCTCACCACCTCTATCTGTCTTTTAATCTTGTCACAATTGCTCTTCCAGCACTTTCCATCCTCAGGACATTTGCTCATATAGTTTCCTCTGCCTTGCATACCTCTTTTCTTCCTATTGGTAAATATAATTCCTAGCCATTAAAGTCTATCTCAAATCACAGAATCTTCAAGAAGTTTCCCAAAACTTTCATCATATTTAATCTTATGTCCCCATTTTCACTGTGGCTTGTTTTTTTAAAATTATAGCTAGCCTTCTTGTCCTTATTTAACAGTAATTTATGTTATGTCCACTTATTCTTTTCATAATATTCTACTCTAGGTCAAGGGCTATGTCTTGTTCACACACATCATAGGCATTGACATAGAAATTTGCAGAGAGTTGGCAATCAATAGGTATTTAAACTGAATTTTGATTCTGAATCACCTTTCAATTACCTGTGTGGGTTTAACCATACTTTATTGATGTTTTCATTTAATCAGAAGTCTCTCAAAAATGGTGTAACTTGTGCTGGTATTATGTCTCACTCATCTTTGTACCCCCGTGTATCTAACTATAATTTATTGAGTTCTCATTTTGTCCCAGACTCACTACTAGGTTCTTTGCGCTTTGACTCATCTTATTTAGTCTTCAGAATTAATAACTGATATAGTTGGCACTGATATGTCCAATTTATAGGGGAAACAAATTATGGGTCAGGGGTTAATTTCTTAAGGTCTAGGTAACAGAACCAATAAGTCATAGAACGAAGATTAAAGCTCAGAGAGTTCTGATTGGAAAGCTTTATTGCCTTCTGCAAACCCTGAACAATGTAATGAATAAACAAACATGACTTCACAGTTACGATACATGTCCAGCAGGAGAGAGAAACCACCGTGTTGCTTCCTAAAATAGGATGCATTAATTCTATCCAACAAGCATCTGAGGAAGTGCACCATGCTTAGTAGTTCTGTGAAGCATGATCTTGGGCTGTGTGAATTGTAGAGCCGCAGCCCCTGGAAAGAAAGACGCTGGTACTCTGTTCAGGAATCAATGAGAGACGAAGAAGTTGGTGGAAAAATGGAGTGTGAGAGAGGCAATGGGTCTGTTATTATATATTTAGGTGATTTAACATTATTTCTACGCTATAGATACTTAAAATTGTATTCTTCTGTTAATCTTTCAGTTTCCATGCTATTGTGACTTCATTCGTTATAATCATAAGGGCAAGACAGTTTATTCATCTTCATACCTGGTAGACTTGTACACATTGTCTTATATGACATGGACACTTACTAAATGTTATTTGGGAGAAAGCATTAGTTGGCTTAAAGCTCAGTATCTTAAACTCAAGGTTGTGATTTAAAGAGTAACAGAAGGTACCATTTATTGAGTTCCTATTAAGGAATTGTAGGATACCAGTAGTAAGAATACAGAGCACCTGTATTAGTTATTTATTGTTACATAACAAATTACCCCCAAATTTCTGGCTTAAAACAGCTAACGTTTATTATCTCACTATTTCTTTGATTGGAAATCCAGTGCCTCTGATTTAAGGTTTCTAGTGAGGTTGCAGTAAAGCTATCGGCAAGGGCTGCAGTCTCATCAGAAGACTAGGGGACAATTACTTCCAAGTTCACTCTTCTGAGTCTCAGTTTCTTGCTGGCTATGGCCCAGAGCCCTCTCTCAGTTGTTTGGTTGTTTGCCCTATAGATTGCTCCACGGTGCTTTCTCATGACATGACGCGGTTTCCCCAGGCTGAGCAGTGAGAGAGAGAGAGAGAGACAGGAGACAGACAGACAGAGAGACAGACAGGGGGAGAGAGAGAGAGAGAGAGAGAGACACCAAGATGGAAGACCAGGTCTTTTTATAATCTAAATTGGAAGCGACATTCCATTATTTCTGCTATGTTCTATTGGTTTGAAGTAAGTCATAAAGTCCCGCCTACATTCAGGAAAGAAGGTTATAGACGGGCATAAATATAGGAGGGGGATTATGGGGTCCCATTTTACAGGCTATCTACCGCAGTACTTAGCCTGCCATCCTCTCTTCTCAAACCCAGTTCAACGTACTGAAAATGCCTAAGCTCTTTCCACTACATTATAGTGCTTTCATATCACTTTATTGCTGCTTAAAGGGGATTTGCATTTTGTTATGCGTAAATTATCAACAAATTGGTGTTACAGGTACAGCCAAATTTTTTATTCCTTAGAGGAAACTGATTTGCACAACATTAAGAGAGATATTAACCATGTTCCATATTTGTGGACTGTTGCTGACAGTTTTAATACAGCAGGGTATTTTTTAGCTGATAAGGTTTTAGAATAAGGAAATCTTGACAGAAGTTTTGAGTAGTGTATTCTTTTTGCTTTCCAACTGTGAAAACTATGCATTTTCCTAAGCGTAGATTTTAAAGTCACACAGGGGATCAGGCTGGAAATTGACTTCTAGAGTCTTTGCTCTGCAGGTTGTTGCATTTTTTTCTTTACTACTGAACACTTCCTTTTTCATGCTGCTGCTGCTTTTTTTTTTTAACTGCTTTTAGAAATGTAGTGACAAGCTCTAAATTTTCACAGAAAGAGTAAGCAGTAAAGATATTAGGTACCTTTGAACAGCCATGATGTCTTTTGAAAATATTTATCCAGGTGAACTAGAAACTTCAAAAGCTACCTGAAAGCTAAAATATAAGTTGTAAAACAAAAACAGGTTTAAATAAGTCATAGGTGAAAAACATTTGAGTAGGAAAATATGAAAAAAAAATGGTAAAAACTTTGGATGATAATTTGATGGCTTCAGTAGAAAAATTAATGGTGTAGGTTCTTTTTATTAAAATTTGACAACTATTAACAGAAATCTAAAAATGAAAATTAAAGATTGGTATTTAATTGAGAAAGATGAAGTTGAAATAATTTTTTTAAATTTCCATGAGTTCCGTTTGTGGTGAGAACAATATTTTTATTTTTATTTAATCAAATATATGTGCAAAATGTTATCTTGATCGTCCTTTTAGAGTTTTAATAAAAGATTCAATCAATGTAAGCATATATGTTCAACCAACTAGTTATGTTCATATGCTCTGGAAATAATCTGATAATAATGAAACATGAAAATACTAACATAATAAAATTGAACAGAAAATCTTCTCAAGTAAATTGATATTACTGTTGCACAGACATTTGGTATTGTTATAAATCATTCTTATTATATTATCTTGTTGTAAGTGTTTTCTGTGAAATGAATCAACTTCAGCATCTAGAACATATAGTAGAAGATTGATAACAGGTTGTTAGATGAAGAAGTGAACATCGGATTGCCATAGTAATTGGAATTGTTAGACTGACAGACATTTTAGTGCCTAAATGGGATATTCCAGTTTCTTCTTAGAAAAATAATCCTATTTGTAAGGCTTGTAGAAATATTACAAATGGACAGAAAAACTTTACTTTGATCTAGAATGTATGAGTTCATTAAAGAATAAGTGTGTCAAGTCTGTGCTAATTTCAACTGCCCTTTACCTTGAGCCACTGAAGGGTAAAGAGCTTAGAGTCAAGGTTATTATGGATGTGAAACGCTTCATGATCCAAATATTTCTTATCTCAGATATGTACCCAAATGGTAATAGGAAATAAAAATAGCTGTCAGATTGGCACTGTGATATTGAAGTATCTGAAAGAGTGGGCTTGCTTTGCTCTAATTTATTGTTTCTGCTTAGGTTTATTTGGTAAAAATGAAAAAACCTTTTATTTCAAAAAATTGTTTTCTTTTATATAAGATGGCATGTTTATAATAGATAGATAAATAGATATGGAGAGACAGAGAGAAAACTACCTTGTATGAAATTTAGCCTTTCCCTTGATTCTTTAGAAATGTTCTTCTTTCCCCCTTTCGTGTAAATTGTTTGGATATCCAAGAGTGGAGTATATTTGTTTTCTAAAAGCAAATTTTTTCCACTTTTACTTTTTTATTTATTCACCCTAAAGAGCCACTTGAATTTACTCTCAGTACTTTTCTGTCTGACCAAGATTATCTGTACTTTTTTTTCACATTTAGTTTGGACAGTCTGCTTTTAAAGAGGTCTCACAAACAACTGACGTTTATGACTGCCTTCTGATTTCCAATGAGATATTTCAGAACATATTACTAGAGATTTGAAATCATGTTTTTAAAAATCATTAAAGTTATTGGTGTTTTTTTCTGAAGCTCAGTAGCAAACCTTTATTTTAAAGATTGCATTTGGAACCTGAGGCCAATTTGGTAGTTTCCCAAAACTGCTTTGAGTAGAAAACTAGTGCAGTGTTCTTTTATTAGGATTTTGTGGCCAAATAAATTTGGAGATTACAAAGTTAAAGCATTGTAGCTGTCCTGTGGAGGACTTCAGAGTCTTTACTAGGCTCAGATGCATCAAGTATTTGCCAGTGTCTCGGAAAGGTAGTGTAATAAGGTGTGTCCGTTGATTGCATGGGCCAAGAACTCCTGCTTCCCTCTGTGTAACATCCCAAAGAACCTGTTTTCTTGCATATACACTTTGAATCCCCAGCTAGTTAAGATAGTTATTACCTTAGTCGGTCTTACCTTTGAATGATTACCTAATTTATTATACGTAACTGTATAACCATACTTCAAAATACAGTCTGACTGCTTTATCTAACCGTTTTATTTTTAAAGGTGATTTTAAAACTTTACTGTTATGAACACTGCTACTTCATGTGGAAGTTTTTAAACACTAGAACCTGCAGAATTAAGCCAACTCTGATAGGAAAACTGTTACATGGCTGTCACTTCTTTCTTTTTTCCTAAGTCTTAGGTGAAATTTGAGATCTGGTTTGTTATTGCTTTAGTGGTATGGCCAGAGTACTTTTTATTTCTTTTTTTTCTTCTTTTCATTTTTGTTTAATCTACAGAGAAGTTCTCAGACCCTCTGGAGCTCTGATGGGAAGAATTGTAGAGTGTATCCACTGCCAAAAGATCTAATAAAAAATTTACACACTGGAGGCCTTAGTTAAATGAATTATTCATTCACAGCTATCCATCAGGGCATTAGAAGTTTATGGCAATCTGAGCTGTGGAAAATAGAAAGAAAAGTTACCAATCACCAACTTTTTAAAATGGGAAAGTCAGAAATTCAGATAGAATCTGAATTTTAACCTATGCACATAGAAAGACACAATGCAAAATATTGAGAGAGCTTGCTAACTGTTAACCTCATTATCTGATAAACTTATAATTGGCTACCAATGAACAATTGTAGAAAGTTTCTTCTTATCTTTCTGTCTCTTCATCAAGCATAATAATATGTGGAGAGAAAGCTTTTTCTGGTTTCTAGTGTTAACCTTTCTTCTAAGATTCCTCAGCACTTCAGGCAGGCAAAGCTGTATTCCCAAAATAGAATCCCATTTTATTTTCTTTTATATTAGAAACAGTCCATTGCATCTTGACAAGGTGTTTTGAATCAAAGAGGAAAGGTCAGTGATTTAAACAAGCTTCAGTAAAAGCGTAGATATAGAAAGTTGTTTCTTGGCTTTCTGAAATGAATTTTAACAGCCACCTGTAATTGAAAGCACTTCATGCAGGACCCTTCACAAAACAGACATGCAGAAATTGCAAGTTGACCCGTGACTGCAGTAGAGTTGTTTTGTGCCTTTGAAAAGTTCCCTGGGATAAATCATGCACTGTCTATAGTGAGTTCTCTGATTAATAATAATCCCTGTCTCTTTTATCCCTCTCTAGCTAGCCATCCATCTATATAGGTATCTATATATACACACACACTCAAATGTATTTTACATAATTTATCTATTGATGTATATTAACAAGTAACTCTTATGTATCCGGAAGTTGTTTAGGGCATGTGACTTCATGTACACTTGCAAAAATTTATGAGGAAAATAGTGTTGTTAATATTTCATATCTTCCAAACCAAGGTTCAAAGAATTTAAGGAATTTTTCCATGTTGAACCTAGTAAGGGAAAAAATTACTGTATATGTCACTTTAATAACAAATGCCACCCTTTCTTTTTTTTTCTGGATATTATATGAAAATTATGTAGACGAGATTCTTTATAAACCCTTACCATAAGAACAACTCCTTGATTTCTCTCATATTCTTGGGGACAGAAACACCTTTCTTAAATCTCACCCAGAAGTGAATTGTATGCTCATTCCTTTCTCTTCGTGGATATGTGGAGACACCAATTACAGTTCACCTTTTCTCTTGGCTTTTAGCATAGTTACTGATAATGAGAAAATACTCAAATGGCAAGTTGCCAGTTGGAGAAGAGGGAATAAAGATACAGAGAACCTGGCCAATCCAAATTGGAGACAGTCACCTTTTAAAGAAATGGAGAGTTCGCTGAGGTTGGTAATGAGTGTTGTTCCTTGTATCACTCAAGAGGATAATTTGTAAATGGCTGGTGGAGAATCACAGGCCAGAGCATACTCTCTTCTCTGAAAAGCACCAAACACATTGTATTGAGCTAATTTTCCCTGCATTTTTGTCTAAGAAAAAGATGCTTTCATAATTTCACACATGATTTTTTTTTTTCTTCTGAATATGGGCTACATCCAAGAATCTGAAGCCACTCATACTAGGAACAGAACAATCCTGAGCTGAGTGTCCATGGGGGGACTGTCACAGGAGTTGGCACATTAGTGAGAAAGAAGACATTCCTTCAGAGGAACTTAATGGTGCCACTTATTTCCTGGTGTTCTGAGGCACAGCCCCCATTTAGAGGGATGACTGAGAATTCTGAAAGATACTCAGTGAGGTACAGTCACCTTTATTGGTGGCACTATAAAGCATGAGAGATTTTGGCAAGATCCTCTTTCTTTCAGAGACGTTTTTCTTTGTTTCTCTTTTATTAAGTCAGTGCTAATAATGTTTCTGATTCCCTGCTGTTACACCCCCAGGATTGCACTAAAGGATCATTTTCGTAAAGCTTGTGACTTAGATGTCCTGCTTTTGACCTATGCCCCTCTATTTCTAGGGTGATCCAAGAGATATTTCAGCACAGAAGTACATGCCAACAGAAGTTTAAAGTTGACGTTTTTAAAAAGTCCTGTTTCTTTCTTGCTTTCCCAAAATAAATTCTAAAATGAATTTCTTGAAAAATTTCTGTAAGATGACAAAAAATAAAACCAGTAATATTAAGAAATACAAATTCTACTTTGTATAATTTTCCTAATACTTATAACTTAGATATTTAAAAAATCAAGAAGTAAATTCCTAAAGAAATAATATTTTTTCCTGTCTCAGAATTGGGATAACAACCACCGTAAACTAAAATAGCTAATGCGTTCTCCATCCTCCACCAATAGGGAATCTTGGAGAATCTGACTGTCTGTTTCTTAGAGACCAGTGAAAGCTGTGAACGAGGCAGATAATCAAGTGCAATGTAATGAATAACCTTATAAAAGTTCTAGCCTTTAAGGGCAGTCAGTTTGGAATACTATGCTATCTTTTAGCGCAGTGTACTTTTTGATGTTACTCCAGGGATCTGAGAGAATGAGAGATACTTAAATCCTGCCAGGTTTGTTTTTTTTTTTTCCTGTACTTAATAGCACTTTCCCTATACTCTATACATGACATTATCTTATAGGAGAAAATGTTTTATAGCAAAGTCATTTGGGCACTTCAGTCACTATGTACCCTTGGATACTTATAAAGAATAACTAGTTTTGTGATAAAGACCATTCTAGTCACATATGTATACTTTGTTGGATTCCTCCTATTTTTCTCTTTCAGCAGTTGAAAGTTAATGAAAATGTACCTTAAATTGAGAACAACTTCTGCAACAGTATTTCCTTTTAAATAAATTTAATTTTTTTATTATTCAACATACCACATAAACCAAATACTATGTATTATGTTTGTGGCCATTTTGAAATACTGACTTTTAACTTTCATAAAGTGTGTGTAATTGACATTGTAAGTTGCTACAACTTCTTTTGTGAACATTGTCCTAAAAAATTAGGGTTGGCAGAGAAATAGGACAATATTGACTTTGCAGTCAGCCTCCGCTAGTGCTGTTGACCTGCATTTACAAACAGATGTTTTGTTGCTGTACAGTTTGATGAAGTGGTTAAGACCATAGCTTGGGAGACAGACATGGATTCGAATCCAGGTTCAAGCATCTCTATTTATGTACAACTTTGGGCATGCCACTTTTTCTTTCTGAGGCTCACTTCCCTACTCTGTCAACGTAGAAATAATTCTTTCCTCATAGTGTAAGGTTGCTGTGAGAATTTAGTGCAATCATACATGTGCAAAATAAAGTATTCCACATAACTAGATGTCATGATTGCTCCTTATGATAACGTCATTCAGAGCACAGGCTGCTTACTGCTTATGATGTGAAGCTGTCCTTGTGTGCTGTGTCTAAAGGCCGAGCTCTTCATTTCTGGAACAATTATTGATTACACCACTTATGTGTCTATTAAATTCATTGTTATAGATGCCTTTTGAGTAAGGCTAATCAGAAGACATTCTTTTTTTCTTAAACAACTTTAAAGATAATTTGTATACCACATAGTTAACTAGTTTAAAGTATGCAATCCAGTGTGTTTTACAGAGTCATGCTGCCGTCACCATAATGAAACTATAAAACCCTTAGAAGAAAACACAAGAGTAAATCTTTGTTACCTTGGGTTATACAGTGGTTTAGATTTGACACCAAAAGCACCAGCAATGAAATTAAAAAAAAAAACAAGTAGGTGGGATTTCATCAAAATTAAGAACTTTGTGCTTCAGTGAACCCTACCAGATCAGAAGCCATTCTTACATGTGACTGATCCACAGATTTACTTGATTAGTCTGGAAATGGACATTTAACCCATGGTATGGTAGATTGACACAGATTTTCTCATGTAAGACTTTGAGACAGATACAAGGAAATACCATGAAGGGAATCTCAATGAATCTATAACTTGTAAACTTTAGAAAACTTCATTTACCATATTTCACTCACTATGTGGAAAGAGAAGCCAGAAAGTCAGTGAAGAAAGAGAAGAAGGAGGAAGAGGAAGAGGTGAGGTGAGATTGGTCTGGAAGAATGCTGCTCAAAGCGTTGCCTGTGAATCAGTACCAGGCCATGAATTGCTTGTAACTGGTTTCTACGTGATAAGGAGCTTGTGCTGGAATGTAATAGTCCAGTAGGCATTTCCATCTGGTAGCAAGAATTGCCCAATTAAAAAAAATTCACGTGATTACATTTTATGTAGTCTTATCAGGGACCAGCTTTTTGTGTGACAATCAACATAAAGCTTTTTGAAAGTATTCCTTGTATCCTTCCTACAATTTTATGTCCTGTGGTAGCAGGTTGCTTGCCCTAATCATGTTCGATGGGTATTGATTGAATTAATAGTGGAAGAGTGAATACAGTCGCAAGATCTTGAATTTGAGATTACATAATGTTTGAGAGAAAATAAAAGTGACATGGTGAAAGATGATGTGTTTTTAGGCTCGGCAAGCCTCTGTGGAAATGGACATTTTTAATAGTCTTAGAGATAGTAACTAGTAATGGAGTCTTCCTTGCTATTTTACTAAGATATGGACAAAAACTTAAAATCTATGTCTTCTACTTTTACGCATTGGTAAAAATACAGAAAGACAATTTTATCTATTTAAAAATATATATACTCTGGAAGTCTTGAGTCTGAGGCTTAGGAATTCAGGCTCTTCCCAGGAAAACTGTGACTTCATGAAACATTTTATAAACAGGTCTCATGATTCATGTGTCACCTTTTATGATTTTTCACATATGACCAACATTATGCTGATTAGACAGATACTCATGAAACAATTGGGAAACGATTTCAATGTAAAGCAAGATGTCATATTTGTTATTATGTATTACACGTGTTGAGAAATTATCTCTTGACAATTTCTTTAGTTAACCTTGGAAAATTAATCTTTGTTTCTAATGATGTTGAGGTATGTTCTCTCTGTGTCCACTTTCTGGAGAGTTTTTATCATAAATGGATGCTGAATTTTATCAAAAGCTTTTTCTGCATCTATTGACGTGATCATATGGTTTTCATTCATCAATTTGTTAATGTGGTGTATCACGCTGCTTGATTTGCGGATATTGAAAAATCCTTACATCCCTGGGACAAATCCCACTTGATCATGGTGTATGATCCTTTTAATGTATTGCTGTATTCAGTTTGCTAGTATTTTGTTGAGGTTTTCTGCATCTATGTTCATCAGTGATATTGGCCTGTAATTTTCTGTTTTTGTGGTATCTTTGTCTGGTTTTGGTATCAGGGTGATGGTGGCTTCATAGAATGAGTTCAGAAGTGTTTCTTCCTCTGCAATTTTTTGGAATAGTTTCAGAAGGATAGGTGTTAACTCTTCTCTAAATGTTTCATAGAATTCACCTGTGAAGTCGTCTGGTCCTGGACTTGTGTTTGTTGGGAATTTTTAAAACTTAGATTCAATTTCATTACTTGTAATTGGTCTGTTCATATTTTCTATTTCTTCCTGGTTCAGTCTTAGGAGATTGTACCTTTCTAAGACTTTGTCCATTTCTTCTAGGTTGGCCACTTTATTGGCATATGCCTACTTGTAGTATTCAAGGTTTGAAAAACTATTTTCTCCACTTAATGTGTTCTGTTACAGATATCCTGCCTCCCTCTTGGATTTGTGAGAGAGAATTGCTATTTTCCTCCTGCTTTTCTAGGAAAGGTCATATGAAGCAGTGCCTTGGATATCCTAAATCTATGGCTAACATTATATTTTTTTCTCATCTGATTTCTTTCATACTCATTTAAATATGAGAATTCTATTCTATCTCCCACAAAAGCTATCATTGAAATAGCTATGCCCATAAAAAGTGGAAAGGTTAATCATATGGAGATGAAAGTGGAACTCAGCCCCTATAAACAATATTATGCACACTTTTTCTGTTTGCATATTTTTTTTTCTCAGCTAGACTATGAACAAGAGTTTTAAGTTTTTACTTTTTATCTGGTTCCTTCTAAACAGATTTTCACTACATCCCTTAAACTTCAGTTTTCTCTTACTGTTTTCACTCTTAGAATAAAGTGAAGTTCTTGCATTATTTCAGTAGGAATGAGAAATAGATGCCTTAATGAGACAACTTCTGATTCCATTTCAGAACTGGGTAAAATTTTGGTTTTCCATTTCAGAAGCAAAGATAATCCCCTGTGCTTGCTGGTATGTGTTTCAGAGACTTTTGTTTTTTTCTGTTCCTACTAGGTAGAAATGAGACAGAATTCCCATAGAGTAATTGTTTCTGAGACACCACAAACACGAAAACTTCACAGAAAAGGATTCTTCTTCCTCAGTGGAGCTCATTCGTTAATAGATGATACGCTACATGATTGATGCTGGTTTGAAACGGAATAGCCAGTGTATCTGTGCCTCTTGGTAAAATCACATGAGCCCACCAGAAAAAGAATATGCCTGAAGGAGAAAACAGAACTTCTTATTTTTAAAAAGTACCTATGATCTTACAACTTCTGTTGTTTTAATTGTTATTGAAACTAATGATATTTTGTCTCTATCAGTGCCTATCAAGAGAAGATATTCAACAAATATTATTTAAATTAACAAATACTTTAGTCCACATAGTATAAACAATAATATGTAAATATACGTGATCATTATTCCACAGCAAAAAACACTGGATATCTTAAAATATCAGAAAGTTAAATATGGAAAATTTTTCTTGCACTTTATTATTATAAAAGTAGGGTCTGGGACTTCCCTGGTGGTTCAGTGGTTAAGAATCCGCCTGCCAATGCAGGGGACACGGGTTCGAGCCCTGGTCTGGGGAGATCCCACATGCCGCGGAGAAACTAAGCCCGTGTGCCACAACTAGTGAGCCTGCGCTCTAGGGCCCGCGAGCCACAACTACTGAAGCCCGTGTGCCACAACTACTGAGCCTGTGTGCCCAGAGCCCGTGCTCCGCAGCAAAGAGTAGCCCCCGCTCACCACAACTGAAGAAAGCTTGCACGCAGCAACAAAGACCCAATGCAGCCAAAAATAAATAAATAAATAAATAAGTAAAAAGTAGGGTCTGTTCACAATAAAATATTCAAAAATACCAAAATATTTATAGGGTAAGATGACATTTTAGGAATTCTAGAATTCGAACCCAGGAATATCTTTAAGTTGATTGTTGATTTTATATATGTGTTTAAAATTTAATGTTGTTGTTATCATTATATTATAAAGTGATTATTTGCAGTATGTTCTTCACTTTCAGTTGGGGGTGGGGAGATTCTTTCAAGGAAGAAGAGAATCCATTTTTGTACTTTCCTGCTAAAAAGTTTGTATAAACAAGTGATAACCTGAATAACCTTAGTACTTGTTAAAAAAGAGATAGGAGCCCTGCCAACTTGTAACATATACTTTAATAAGTGAGTTTAAAAAGATAAACACACATCAAACAGAATTGCATGATACATTTATGGTTAGCTTTATTGATGTATTTCTGTACAATAAAATTCACCCATTTAAATACACAATTTGATTAGTTTTGACAAACGTGTAGAATCATATAACCATGATAATATCATTTATAAAGCATTTCCATCATTCAAGGATTTCATGTTTTCTTCTAAAAGCTTTATAGTTTAGGTCTTTTATTTAAATCTATAATGCTTCCAAGTTAATATTTTTACATGGTATAAGGTTATGATGATGGATTATTGTTTTGCATATGGATAGCCAATTATTTCAGCATCATTTGTTGAAAAGATGATCCTTATTTTTCCATTGAATTACTTTGGCACTTCTGTTGAAAATCAGTTTGCCATGTATGTGTGGATTTATTTTTTGCATTACATTCTGTTCCATTCAGTAACGTATCTGTCTTGACCCCAGTGCCATATTGTCTTGATTACTCTAGTTTTATAGCAAGTCTTGAAATCAGGTAGTGCAAATCCTCCAACTTTGTTCTCGTTTTTTAACATTGGTTTGACTATTTAGGTCCTTTGCATTTAAATATCAATTTTAGAACCAGCTTGCCAGCTTCCATAAAAAAAGCCTTCTTTTAACAGAGATTGCATTGAATCTATTGCTCAGTATGGGAAGAAATGATATCTTAGTAATACTGTCTTCCCAACTGATAAACATGGCATATATCTCATTATATATCTCATTTATTTTGATACCGATTAATTTCTCTCTGAAAAGTAGTTGTCAGCTAACAAGTCTTGCATAAATTTCATTAAATCTATCCCTAAGTACTTCATATTTTTGATGCTATTGTAAATGGCAATATTTTTTAAACATATATATGTTGTATATATACATACACATATACACACATTACACAAACATACACACAACTGATTTTTATATAGTAATTGAATATCCTTTGACTTTGCTAAACCTACTTACTAGTTCTAGGATTTTTCTCTATATTCACTGGAATTGTTTTTCTATGTAGACAGTCATGTCATCTATAAATAAAGAGCTTTATATTTTCCTTTCTAATATCTGAATGGCTAGTATTAAAAATTGTTTCCTCAGTGGGTCATATTTGCTTTTGGTTTCTGAAAGTAGAATTAAAAACTCATGAAATCTTTTTTTCCCTGAATCCCACTCCAACTAATATTACAAAGCTATATTTATTATTTTATATTTATAGTGTCTTGCCTAAAAAATTTTGTAGGCTAGGGCCCAGTTCTTTCATTTGGCATTTAGAGCCATGAGGGTTTGCTTCTCAGAGGATCTAATCTAGGAGGTAACCCTCATAGGCAACTGTAGTATCTCACCAGCTAACTTTCCTTGAAATATACCAGAACCTAGTTAAATATCAAAGAAGAGGCTGGATATCCTCTGTTTGGAGATAGAAGATAACATCCACATTTAAGCTCTTGATTTAAACCAACAGCATTTGTAGATTTTGAGATATTTTTTGGTTTAAGTTTCTTCAGCAAAATACCATTCCTGTCTTGTGTCTTATTCCCCTCTTTGACAGCAGAGCCCTGACTCAATCTTTAAATATGGACAGACTTTTTGACCCTCTCCATGTTGGGATAAGGATTATATCTATATGTGCATTTACAATATGATATTGGCATTTGAATATTTTCTAACTTCTAATGAACCCCATTCACGTGCCTTTCTTGGATTGGATCCTGTAATCTGGCTATGTTTCTTCTCTTAGTCCTGTTACTAGCTCACTTCTTAATTCTAATCTCACTTCTGGTCCTGGCTTCTTTTCTAAGTGCAAAGTTAGTATAGCTTTCTATATCGTAGATAGTATAGCTTTCTACTATCGTAGTCTGCTCAGAGCTGATGCAGACTCAATTACAGTATTATAATAATCGTTTTGAAGCATGCAATAGTAATATCACCACCTTAATAACTTAAACTTTAATTTATAATCAGACTGAAATAAGTGAATGAAAAAATTTGTGATACAGAGCATTACATTTTTGGATGGACAGTTTTATTGAAATTCTAGCAGCTAGGAAGCGATATCTGCTTAAGGTATATGTTGGCTGACTCTCCTCATGCTAACTCTTTTAACTGTGTTTATTATTTACTGTTTTATATTGGTCACGTTTTTTTAAGTCTGAATAATAAGTAGTCACTCTTGGTAACTATTGCTTATTTATCTTACGTATGAAGTATATGATACAATTCTAGTAGAGGTTTTGTTGATTGATTAATCAATCTAATTAAATACTAATCTAAGTTCAGTGTTTAGTCTGAAGGTGACATTACTGGGTTGGGGAAGGTGCCATTACTGGGTTGGGACCAAATAACCAGCATTGACTTCTTCTTCTTCTTTTTTTTAACTTTTATTTTTATTTTGGAGTATAGCCAGTTAACAATGTTGTGACAGTTTCAGGTGCACAGCAAAGCAACTCAGCCATACACATACATGTATCCATTCTCCCCCAAACTCCCCTCCCATCCAGGCTGCCACATAACATTGAGCAGAGTTCCCTGTAACCAGCATTGATTTCTGATCAGTCCGACCATCGCTAGAAATGTGGTTCCCTGAGTGTGTGTACACATGATATTGGTTTGTGATTGTTTTTTAATTACAAGCAAAATAACTGTCAGTTTTCACTTCAATATCAAAGTCTTTAGCAATTCTAAGTAAAGAATTCACAGAAAGAAGGAGAATCTATATCAATGTGTTGAAAATTTTTGCATATTTTCTATGTAATCATGGCTGTTAATGACATACCCTATTCATTTTTGGTGACAAATGCAAATTACTTTCACAATAAGCCTGTTCTCTGTAACACCCTGATTTGTTTAACCTGGTCATGTTGTTATTAAAACAATTGAACAGAGAGGACCCATCAGCTTATACATAATGCATTATCTCTCAAAAGCCCTATTCATTTTTTGTTTATAACCTCTGAGTGGCCTCAGTAAGTCAAAACATGACCTCGTATTTTAACCTGTCAGACCTTTAGGCACCAAGTAATTTTTCCTGCACTTTTAATTAAGGGTACATGGTATTATCTGTGAAGGGACTATGTTAATCAGTTATGATAGAACAGGACAAAACTAGCTTTTGGCTCAGTGAGAAACAGAAAAGTAAATGTATTTTTGTGGCTGTTGTTGTTAGAATATAAACTATGTTACAGTGTTGCTACAGGAAAATAGATGCTTCTGAAATAGGTTTCAAGGAAAAGGAAACCTACAAGTTAAAATGTATGATTATAAACCTGTACATCTAAGGTGTGTTGACTGAAGAAAATCGTACAACCTAAAAGCTGAGAGTTCAGTTTTATTTGGGGATTATACTGATATATAACTATATCTGGGAGATATCCTCTCAGATGGCTCTGAAGAGCTACTCTGAAGAGGTAACGGATGAGCCAGGATATATAGGAGTTTTTTGCTGGAAAAAAAAATGTAATTGGGCATCAAAAGATTACTGCTAATCACAAAGGACAGACATCTCAGGTTAATGATTTTAATACTTTTCTGTGTGTGAGAAGATGCATGATTCTGGGCTCATTGAAATTATTCCTTAGATGTTCATCTCAGCTCTCTAGGGCAAGTATCCAAAGCACAGAATACTTCTTGTTTTTCTCCACGCTGAATTGCCCGAGGAGGCACCTTTTGTGGGCAGCGCAGTGGCTGACGACTTGATCCTTGTAGAACGGGGATGGCAGGCAGCGTTCGTATTTACTGGAATGGCAGGCAACATTCCCTGTCCACAGGTACCACACAGAGGAAGAGGCTTCAATTAGGACCAATGGGATCAATGGATTTAAGTCAATATCAGATTAATTTCTACTTTATTCTTTACATCATTTCTCTTTATACTTATTTCTTTTAAAATGTAGCATTCACTAAAACTGCAACAATTGCTCATTTATATCAAATTCTCAGCATCTCGGTGGTGTTTCCTATCCATTGTGTTTTAACATCTGAAGTGTGGGTTTGTAACTAATTATCATAATAGCTAGTTAGCATTAACTGTATGTCCATAACATGCTTGGCTGTGTGCTAGGGGCTTGAAACTCGTTATCTCATTTAAACCCCATAGCAACACTCTGAAGTTGGTCCTCTTATGAGCCCTGTGAATGAGGAAACCAAGCTTCAGGAATTTAGTCATAAATTTAGGCAAATGGCAGAGCAGGTCCAGGGCATGTGTCTTTGCAGAGTGCCACCAGGTTCTTAACTCCTACTCTTTCACACATCACCTACTATATCTTTATTGTGTTGTTTTTAAAAAGGTAATTAACACCTACTATTTAATAAGCTGAAAGATACATTGTCTATAATATTAGAACTGTGATATCCAAATGCAGATATTAAAGAACATACAATAGGCAGTAAAAGTGAGGGTTTAGTAGGAGGGATAATTATATTTGTGTTGATTAATTTAAAAATTCTTTTAGTATATATTAACACTTTGGAATGTGTGCAAGTTACACTAGTGACCTTTCTACATAGAAATGCAATGAGGAAAGGCATGCCATTGTTAGATGAAACACTTTTCATTTCAAGCAGGTAAGCAGCACCGCACTTGGTGGATTAAAGATCAGTTGATCTCAGCAAGCAAAGAACATTGTTAAATTGGTCAGTCCTCCTTTCTGGCTTTCTCTTTTTGCTAGGAATGGAAAAAGAGAGGGCCTTGCTCTGCACTGCTGTCTCAGAGTCTTGTACCTAGAGCTACAATTGCTGCAAATAAAACCCAAGAACAATTTGTGTTGTGGTTTCCACACGTAATTACATTATAGCTGCTTCTCTTTGTGCTATGGTCACATTTGCAATTTGTGATTAAAATATTAGTGGACATAAAGTAATGACCCATTGTAGTTAATGAACATTTTCCTTATCTGTTGTTTCTTCATTGCCTTTATTTCTTTCTCACAGGTTAACATGCGTATGTTAATTTTTATGCATGCTCTATGCTGTACTTACGTTTCCATATATTATTTAGGGAAATTTTTACATTAGCTCTAATAAATGAACTGTTAAATTTGAAATCATTGTCTTTGCTCTACTTAATTTGTCTTTGCTCTTTTTTCATTCCTCCAGGAGGAAACAGCTCCACTGTTTTATTTTTATAATAAAATACTCTGAGAAAGAGTTATTATGGGTTCTAACACTGGTCTGCAAACATCATTAAAGTTTACAAAGCAATGGCTTTTAATAACATTTGGAGAGATTTTTGGCTGATGCAGTTTTTGTGTTAATATTTTTGCTTCAATATAAGAGAAACTGGATTTAATTCTTCCTAGAATCCTGTGTAGATTTAGACACATTTAACTAAATTTCTTTTTATACATGTAGAGCCACATCATTTTCACTTTGCAATTTTTTTTCTTCTTCTGGCTTTTATTATTTATTTATTTATTTGGCTGTGTTGGGTCTTTGTTTCTGTGCGAGGGCTTTCTCTAGTTGTGGCGAGCGGGGGTCACTCTTCATCGTGGTGCGCGGGCCTCTCACTGTCGTGGCCTCTCTTGTTGCGGAGCACAGGCTCCAGACGCGCAGGCTCAGTAATTGTGGCTCACGGGCCTAGTTGCTCCGCGGCATGTGGGATCCTCCCAGACCAGGGCTCGAACCCGTGTCCCCTGCATTGGCAGGCAGATTCTCAACCATTGTGCCACCAGGGAAGCCCTGCAATTTTTAAATATGAGTTATTTTCCTGTGTTACATGGCCTGTAAGGTTTAAAGTGAAAAAATATATAAGTATTGAAAATTGAACTAGTATTGACGCATTCTTGACAATGGCAATTGGAATAGGATTTGAGGAAAGGAACAGAGCGTGTGTGTGGAGGCGAGAGGTAAGGCTGTGGACCAGGGGTGGTGAGAGTGAGGTGACAGAGGAGAAGAAAGTGAAGCTTATTGTTAAGCTCTATAGAAATGCTCATTATTTTGAATGGTCACTTTGCTGGTGTTTTTACTGTCCATTAAAAATGAATAAGATCACTGAGAAAGTAGCCAGTGTGGATGTGCTTCTGTTAGCAAAGAAATGATAACGCGCAAATCCTTTTGAAGAAATTTCCTTACGTCACATGACATTGATGTATTACAAACCAGATGTGCAGTAGCAGCTTATCAAATTTACATTTCCTGCTTCTTCTGCGTGTGCAAGACCTCTATTTGAGAGTTTGCTAAAACCTTACTGAAATATTCGAGTAAAAATTCAAGTGTGTATTTGTGAACTAGAAGAATTGATGAGATTTTAATAATTGGATTTCTTCACTCTGGAAAGGCAGAAAATGTAGGATTGTAAACTCAGCATTCATGAAATGATTAAGGGTGTGTATACAGAGAGCAAGGATTAGCCAAGTCCCAGGGTATCAGAAAATGGGAGTAAGGGTGTGATCCATGAAGGTTTCACTGAAATTTGAGAGAGACAGATATCAAAACAAATGGAAAATAATGATACCTGATTAATTTGAGATTTGTACATTTTACTCTATGTAAATTTTACCTAAAAAACGTTACATATATAACAAAATAATTCTGGAATCTGGCTGCTGGGTAGTTAGATGTTCACTGTGCATTTTCCCCCACTTTTCTGTATGTTTAAAATTTTTCATGATAAAATATTGGGTAAGAAAGTAAAACTACTGAGACAATGGTGAGAAAATTCATAATGCCTGTTCAGGTAACGATAGTTGAAAAGTAAATTATTTTAAAAAAAGCATTTTGTTAATCATGAATCTTATAAACAATGCTCAGCTCTGAAGTCCCCCATGTTATTCTGACCTTGTTGGAATCCTGGACTAGATAACTGTGTGTTTGATCAAGAGTATCCTGTTTCAATATACTTTTTATACAAAAGGAATTGTAATTTGCAAATATTTGGCAGAAAATTTCCTGAAGTCACATGATCTACTGCAAATCAGTTGTGGAGTAGAAGTATTTAGTATTTAAGTTTCCTGCTTCTGGGCATACAGGACCTCTATGTGAAGATTGGCTCAAATCTTACTAAACCATTCAAGATTACAGATTGATGCATGTATTTGGGACCTAACCTAAAGCAGAGATGAGAACAAAGTTGAAAATAGCTTGTTAGACCATTGTCTTATATCAAAAGATATCACTTATACAGGATTAGTCAGCATATCTCTAAGGTGATACAGTATATGTTTGGGGAAAGACATTTCTTTTTTTTTCCCCCTAAATCATGACATATCAATGATTAGGCACATGCAATATGTTTGTCTCTGATTTCTTTAACACTCTCATATTACTTGTGGTGGAGACACTTCTTTCAGGCCAACAAAGAGAGCTCCTTTTTCCCCCTTAAAGGAGATGAAGATAAGACAAATCATCATTTCAGTCTCTGAGGCAGGCTAATCACTGCTAATCTGCCCATCTTTCCACCTCTAATACACAAAGGAGAGACCAATGTTTGTTATCTAACCATAGATCTGGGTTTGCCCCTTTATCAGGTATCACTTCTTCAATCTACCCCAGACTAAATATTCAAGGCTATTAATAAAATGTTATTAAATATAGATACATAAAAATTCTTGCCGTTAAGCTTTATTAACCAACATTGCATGTTGCATTTTACTCACCACAAATTTCCAGTAGCAGGTAAATTGATGGTGTGTTTTGTTTTTCCTCTATAAATATTGGGTAAAGCACAGTCTAGCTCTATACTGCTATCATAATACTTATGTTCCAGAACAACTTATATGCCCACTGTATCAATATATTTTATTTATTCATATATTTTTTCCACTACTACCTTTATATGAACGATGGATGTATGGACTCTTAAACCCATTTATCAGTAAGAATGAAATTACTACTACTTGGACACTTTTGTGAGTTATATAAGCATGAAAATTTCAGAACTGATCTTTTATGAGGATGAAATGGTCACTGATCAGATCTTCATTGTAGGCTCATTACTTTTCAACACATTCAGCAATACCAAGACCTTGATATGACTGGACTTTATGATCTATAGCACTGTGTCACTGTACATTCCCCCAAATCCATTACATAGTATAGACTTTTTCTCATTCTTAAAACGTGGGAAATTGATTGCCTTTCCTGTAAGTTTACATAACTGGAACAATCTAGAACTGGAAAGTGTTTTAAGTGGTCATTCAGGTCAAACATTGCTTCCTTATAGAATTTTTCTTTAACTATCCAAGACAGGCAGCATCAGGTCCTGTTGTAAAATATTTCTAGAGAGAATCTTTATTCCATTTAAATAATGCCATGTGTGTATCCCATTCTTCATTATGATCAGTTACTGGTCTAATTTCCCTTAGTGCTGTTTAAGCCTTTTTTTAAAACTTTTTATTTTATATTGGAGTATAGTTAAATAACAATGTTGTGATAGTTTCAGGTATACAGCACAGTGATTCAGTTATACATATACATGTATCTATCCTTTTTCAAATTCTTTTCCCATTTAGGTTGTTACATAATATTGAGCAGAGTTCCCTGTGCTTGCAGCCTGTAGGACTTAGGTCAGTCTGGTCAAGCCTTTCTGTCCCTATTGGCAGGCATTTCAAGGAAACTAAATGAACATCTAGAAGTTGCTTGATGAACATGGAATCAAAGTAAGGAAAATAAGTTTTACAATTAAGATATTTAATAGTCTTAGCCCTATGTTTCCTTATACGTTCATTTCTTCAATAGGAATTTGTGTGTATTGGGAATCAGAGTTGTTATGAACTAAAAGGCCACTGCTGACATTTACCTCCTTCTTATTGCTGAACAGTTTTTCTGCATGTAAGACTGTAGTCAGGATATAGTCGTGACTTTCTCTGTAAATTGAGACCAGTTCTGTTTCTTACGATTCAACTCGGAGAAAGCGGTGTTTCCTTTTATTCCCCAAATTTACTGTGGTACCATCATGTAGTACAGAAAATCTTCTGGTAAAAAAAGAATAAAGGGTAATGTTGAATTGTTCAGAAACTGTGGGACTTAATAACACAGGCATCATTAGAGTAATGCACCTAGTAAATGGAGAGAGTTACAATGGAGATTCAGAGATGATCTTATGAAACGAGAGAAAAAGAAGGAGAGAAGAAAGACAGTTATGTTGGATTCATATATCCTGGGTGATCTTCTGAAAGTTCATATTTGATCACTGAAATCTGAATCAACACGGACATCTGTAAATCTCTGTTTGTGTTGAAGGAGCAAACCAAGACTTTCAGGAAGCACTTTGTTTTGATATGCTTTGTCTTCCCCTAACAGCCAAATCAAAGGAAAGAGATAAGCAATTTTTTAACATGGAAAACCACAACAAAAGAAACGTATTTTTCCTTGGGAGAAAATATTGGCAAATCCTAAATTTGATTAGGAATTAATACCCAAATTATGTGAGAAACTCATACAACTCTATAGCAAGCAAAACAAAGAAAACAAAACAAAAATCTGATTGAAAAATGGACAGAGGACCTGAATAGACATTTTTTCAAAGAAAACATACAAATAGCCAACAGGTACATTAAAAAGTGCTCAACAGCCCTAGTCATTAGGGGAACACAAGTCAAAACCAGATTGAGATATTATCTCACACATGTCAGAATGGCTATCATCAAAAAGACAAAGAATAATGAGTGTTGATGACGTAGAGAAATGGGAACCCTTGCGCACTGTCGGTGGGAATGTAAATCGGTATAGCCACTATGCAAAACAGTATGGAAGTTCATCAAAAAGTGTAAAACAGAACTACCGCATGTTGCAACAATCCCACTTCTGGGAATATATGAAGGGACATGAAATCAGGATCTCAAAGAGATGTTAATTGAAGCATTATTCACATTAGCCAAGATATGGAAACAACCGAAGTGTCCATCTATGGATGAATGGATAAGGAAGATGAGGTATATTTACGTATATACAATGGAATGTTTTTCAGCCAGGAGAAAGAAGGAAATCCTGCCATTTACGACAATGTGGATGGACCTTGAGGGCATTATGCTAAGTGAGATAAGTCAGAAAGAGAAAGGCAAATACTGTATGATATCACTTATATGTGGAATCTAAACAAGCCAAACTCATAGAAACAGAGAGGTTGCCAGGGGCAAGGGGGTGAGGAAATGGGGAGATGACTGTCAAAGAGTACAAACTTCCAGTTACAAGATGAATAAGTCGTAGTTAACAATACTGTATTGTATACTTGAAAGTTGCTAGGAGAGTAGATATTAAATGTTCTCACAAAAAATAAATGCTCCTTTTATGAGGTGATAGAGGTGTTAACTGATTCTCCTGTGGTAATTATTTCACAGTACCTAAGTGTATCAAATTATTGCTTTGTATACCTAAATCTTACACAATATTATGTCAATTATATTTAAATAAAGTTAGAGAAGAAAGAAATATATATTTCCTGAGAAGGAAGACCCTCAATCGCACTAGTAGTGTGTATTCTAAGCCAGTCATCCCCCCTCATTCAATAAATATTTATTGATTAAAGTAATAGTCTAGTGGAAGAGACACAAAACTGGGCCATCAGATGCAGTTTAATAAGTGCTACCATGGGGGTAAGCCAAGGTGCCATGAACAGACTAGGAAAGGGGCCTCATGCAAACATGGGGGCATCAATGGATCATTCTAGAGAGGCCCACAAAGCCATCACATTGTACATTAACCAGGAGGTTGACCTATGAAAAAAATATACTTCTGGTTTTCGAGATTTACATATTTATTTACCAAATATACATTGAGATTCTACTGTGCATCAGGCTCTGGTAGTACTATGGATAGAGTGAAAAAAGAAACAAGATTCATGGAGTTTGTATGCTAGTAGGTAGATTTTGTTTAGTTTGGATTAGGTTTTGTAAATTTAAATCTGGGAGAATTATTGTTTAGTTTTGTTCTCTCTCTCTCTGCCCCTCCCCCCCTTTGTTTGTTGCGTTTTTGAGGAAGGGAGCCTCCAGTATAGTATTTACAGTTTTTCTTCTTTGAAGAACTGTTCTTAAATTTATCTTCACAAATCTCTTCTAAAAGACTTAACAAAATGAAAAATGACATGGGTCTCTATGGTAAGCTTATTACTTGTAACTATAAACGTGGGATCTTTACATCAATGTATTTTAAGAGGAGAGAGCTTATGATTGGTTTGAGATAGCTATTAAGCATACCCAAATTCTCAGAATGCTTTTATTATGCTAGTAAATATCACCAGAAACTGAGCTGTTGATATCTATCATGTGGCCAGAGCAGTGATGATTTTCGGGAGGGACAGACAGGAAGTTGGTTATCTCTTCCTGGCAGGTGGTTTGTCACTCCCCATCTCCTCCTCCTCCACGCAGACATAAAGTTGATTGAATTTTATTTGTCTCTTGGGGAATGAAAATATAAGACATGCAAAAATTTTTTAAAAATTAGATTTAAACTCTCTAATAGTTCCAACAAAATGAACATTTAGAGCAAACCTCTTTTGAAAGATTGGGGGATGGTCAGTTTGTAACCAGCAGTTCTGAGGGGACATTCTTCCGACGGCTGCAGATACTGGCTACTGTATTCACAGACAGGGGAAAAAAAGACTCTCTCAGCAGATGAATAGAAACATTGACTGGCTTTGAGGCGAGTAATTGCCTTACTCATCCACACAAAAATTTCAGCCGGAGAAGTCCTCTTTTAAGCAGAGCACAAATGATGCATGATGCATACTTATGCAGGTGAAGTGCAATTTACCTTGGGTTTATTTAATTATTCTTGGTCCATGGGGTTTCTGAAATATAGCCAGGATACTATGTTACTGCAGATTTAAATAAGAGGTCCACATCTCTGTTAATTTCTTTTTTCTTCACTGCAGGGTGTGTATGTATAGCATATATGTGTTAGAATTGGTTATAACCATTACAGAGCAATAGAGAAGTTAACATATTCTTTACATCTCCAATTAAAAGGAGCACAGGAATATTGATTAGCACAGTGAAAATATAAATTATTTCTTTCCTTTTTAAATACCTGTATGATACTTATTAACATTTTTAATGGCAAAAGTGATAAAAATAATAAAAAGCCCATTTATTTCCTGTTCTGCTCCATTTCACTGATCTCCTTTTTTTTTTTTTTTTGAAGAAAAAGTTGTAAAATTGATGTCCTCGCTATAGGTGCCCTTTTATGATATTAAATTTCTGCATGTGGAGGAAGAATTAGAAAGATTTTCTCCTACACACATGCTGTGTTTTAATTTGAAAAAAAGAAAAGTGGCATACCTCCATTCCTGCTATTTAAAGGGCATTGTTGAAAATTTTAACAAAGAAATGCTTAATTTTCAAAGTTTATTACATTTTTTCTGGGTTAAAAATAATAGATGCTCAATAAATAAATGTGTGAAAAAAATAAAGTTTTGAGCTATGTCAGATGTGTCTATTTCTATTTCAATATATTAGTGTCTACTCCTGAGAACCCCAAAGGCTTTTCTACTGAAAGAGAATTCTTCCGAGCCACTGACTTTTCCTCTGGTGAGCGCAACTGAAAAATGGCACTTCTTCCTGAGGAGGAGAGGGATTTCCAGATCCGACCCAGTGCTGACTTACTGGGAAGGTTTTTGGCTTAGGAGTTGGTAGTAGAGATGTAGAAAATAAGGAGATCTGGCGAATTGCCAAATTTGTCCCCAGATGCTCAGTATCATCTAAAGGTCAGTTGTATTATGAAGAGCAAATTAATAATGCTGGCTTTGAACTTGGCTTGTAGCAATAGCACCACATGTTCCTTTCAACCAGTCCTGCTTTGCCAATGGCTCTACTATTTTCTTAAGATTCTTTGGAATCTTATTTGACTCCTGGGCAATGGCAACCTTTAACTAACCACTAGAAAAGGAAGCAAATTAAACACACCTTGTTCAACTTGAGTTAACAAGGAATGGGGTTTCCCTCAGCCTGGGGTGAACTTCTTCTGTCTTTCACATATAAGCTCTTCCTGATCCAAGTCTTCTTTAACTAGGAAAGGGTCAATATAGATTTGGTCTTTAGCATAACTGAAATTTAACACCACCGGGGTTCTCTTCTCTTCTCTGGATTCCTATCACATTCAGCTTCTTACACTACAATGTTAATTTTTTAAGAATATTTTTTCTGTTTCTTTTTTCTTCTATTCTTTAATGATCTATTGATCTCTCCAACTAGACTGCTAGGATTGTCACTTATCTAATGACAGTAAACTCATCTGGAGTCCTTCCCAATCTTTCCTTCCTTCCTTCCTTCCTCCCTTCCTTCCTCCTTCCATCCATCATCCAGTATAAGCTGACATCTATCTTTGCAACAGGCTGAGACTTCAAAAATGTATATGTTCATTAAGAGTTTACAAAAGTCTTATAAACCTGTCTGTTTCAAAGGAACTACTTTTCCTGACTCAATGACAGTTAATACTCATGAACAATTATATACATTTTTTTTATTCTTCAAATTTGAGAGAGATGGTTACAAAATTTAAATTAATACAGACTAAATAGTTTATGAACAGTTTTCATTTGCATTATTTCTTTCAAGGCTCACAGATATCATATGCAAATTGGTAATATCACTTCTATTGTGTATGTGAGCAAAGCAAAACTGTTTTATCTAGGAGACAGAAAAGTGGGGATGGGTTTTGTGACATGCTGACTACATCAGACAAGGTCCGACGGCATTATTTGGGCATATGCTGCTATTTCTGTTTGATGCCTAAGAAAATGAAAGCCTTATCTTAAGACACACAGGTAATGTATGTAGACCAGGTTGCTAGGTTTACTATTTTCTCTCTCTCTACAATGAATATTCCACATTAGACATGGATAATCTGTTGTCAAGTTAGTTTCATATCACATTTTGATATAAAAGTAGTTTTATATCTATTGATATAATAGTACTGAAAATTAAAAGTTGAAATTCTGAAAGTAACTGCAAGGTAAATATAAAGTATTATACAAAGCCCCCAAAATAGTTTCTTAGTCTGTTACAATCATATCATCAGTGAATGTGGATTGATGCACCATGTATCAAAAACTGTGCTGGGCATTGCAGATACAATGAGAAATGACTAGATTCCCTGACTTCCTCATAGGCAAGAGGTTAGTTTGCTAAAGTATTAGAACTCTGGGAAGACTTAGCGGAAGATAATGTTTTCAGCCTTCTCATCTGAAATCAAGCTCAAAGATGATGGTCTGGCTTGGTAGCAACTCATGCTGGCTAATGAACCCCAGAAATTTAGGCCTGTTGATCCAGTTTGTAGATCACTGAGATACTTTTAGTGCTCTTTAAACAACAAACATACAGCTCCTGAGATGAGTCAACAACTACTCTCCTGGGATGTCTTTTCTCTTTAGATTTCAAAGGCAGAGAGCTAGTTCATCTCCTTGTCCTCAAATGGCTGAGATGTATCCCTCAAGATTAAAGATGCTACTCTTTACTCTTAAAGCATAAAGCTGAGCATAGTGTGTCAGTCCAGATATTTTGTGAATACTTACTATGTGCTATACTAGGTGTCAGGGATGCAAAGATGAGTGTGAAATGGTCTCACATGCAATTGAGGTGGAACTCAATTGAGATTAAAGCTTGATTTGGTAAATAGCAAATACAGAGGAAGAGAATAAAAGTGACCGCTGTGTCTCAGGCACTATCAGTTGGATTCATAATTTTAAAATATTAGGTCAATTGTATATGTAATAGACCTAGTAAGTATGTAACTGGAATTTAAAATCCAGAGGTACTGACTCCAAAGCTGCTAAGCCATAATGTGTTCACCAAATTTCACTGAAGCTGAATTGCATCATGTTAACAGTTCCAGAACTGTAGGAATTAATCTCTACAATTGAGATTCTCAACTTTTAATGTGCACAGGAATCATCTGGAAGCTTGTTAAAACAAAGACTGTTCAGGACCCAGAAACTCAGTAGGCCTGTGATGGTGCTGAATTATTTGCATTTATACTATCTCAGAGGTGACACTGACCATTCTTTGAGTAGCACTGACCTCGGGAATGTTTGTGAGACTTTAGCATACAGCAGAATCATCTGGACAGCTTGTTAAAAGACATTGTTGGGCCTGGCCTGACCATGGAGATTCGGAAGGTCTGGAATGAGGCTAAATAATTTTTATCTCAAGCATGCTTTCAGAAGACATTCAACGGCATCTAAAGGTCAGCTTTAGACTCTGCTGGTTCATGGACTGCACTGAGAGCTAAGGAACTGTCTAACTAGGTGGACGGAAACAACCTAATAAGAAATCCAATTGTGAGAAACGTAAAACCTTTGGTCAAAATACGTACTCTACTTAAGATGGAATTGTCATCCAAGAAGAGAAAAAAATATGGGAGACTGTGAATGGCATGCATCTGAGAAGCTATAAGTACTACAAGTAACAAGTGATGATACACTAAAAAAAAGGTGTTACACATATAGAGGGAGAGGGTAGGCTGCTCGAAGGATATAGTGATACCTTTAGCTATCTGTTTACTTAGAGATCAGTTTGTTTTTATTTTTTAATATCTTGTCCATGCATTCATTTTAAACATTTAACATATAAAACTGATTTAAATGTTTTGAGTGATATAAAATGAGATTAAACACTATCCCTAGAAATAGTGTTCATGTAGAGAAAAAGGGTGGGCCCGAGCCAAGCCTGGGGGAACTCCGTAGTCTAGAGGTAAGCCTAAGAAGAAACCAGTAAAGAAAGTGGAGAAGTGGTTAGCACTGCAGGATAAAAAACAGGAGAGTGTGGTGTCACAGGAAAGAGTTTCCTGGTAGGATGTATTGGTTAATGGATTAGAATGCTGCTGAGAATTCCTGTAAAATAATGGAAAAATTGGCTCTCTGATTTGGCACCATAGAGACCATGAAATCACCTCATTGGAGTGTTGTGTGAAACCCCAATTGGCTTTCTCACAGAAAGAAGGTATAATGAGAAATTGGGATCAAAATATAAACAATTTGTCGATATATGTGTGCATGGAATTTTTTTGAAATATAGTTTTATTAATGTTTCCTTTCTTATTAATATTCCACAATTTTCATTAGCACAGATTTATATTAAATTTTAGTATCTGGCATCCATCATTATTTTTCTTTTTTCAAAGTCATTCTACCGCCATATGATTATTTTTCCAGATGAATTTCAAGATAATTTTATCAGTTCAAGGAAAAAGATGTTCTGTTAGGATTTTTATTGGAATTACTTAAAATTTTTAGATTAATCTAGGAAAATGACCATTTTTTTCCCATATTGAATCGTGCTTAACAGGAATGCAGTGATTCCCTATTTCCTTCAAGTGGTCTTAGAAATCCTCTGGTAAAGCTTTGTGGTTTTCTTCCTTTGGACACTAAAACTTTCTAAAGTCACTTAATATATCTGTTCCTATGATGAATGTTGCTATTATTTACATTTTAAAAATTGTGGCAAAATATGCATAACATAAAACTTACCATTTTAATAATTTTTAAGTGTACTCTCAGTGGTGTGAAGTACAGTCATACTGCTGTGCAACTATCATCACCATCCATCTCCAGAACCTTTTTCATCTTCTCAAACTGAAACTCCACACTCATTAAACAGTAACTCCCCACAAAGAGATGGATACAAAGACTGGACTCTTTTTTTTAGCTCCGTGCTTCCTACTTTATGTAAATGATGTTATAAATTACATCTTTATATTGTATACCCATTAACACAGACTTATAATTAATTTTTATGTTTTTGTTTCTTAAATTCTGTAGAAGAGTAAAATGTGGAGTTAGGAGCCAAAATTAAAGTAATGCTAATTTTTGTATTCGTCCTCATATTTATCCTTATGGAATACTTTGCATTTTCATATGACTTCAGGTTATATCTAGCAATCTTTTCATTTCAACTTGAAGGACTCCCTTTAGCATTTCTTGTAGGGCAAGTCTAGGGGCAATGAGGTCTTTTATCTTTTATTTCTCTGGGGATGTCTTAATTTCTCCCTCATTTTCAAAGAACATTTTTGCTGGACATAGATTTTTTTGGTTGACAGTTTGTTCTTTCAGTACCTTAAATATATTATCCCACTGCTTCTTGCCTGCAAAGTTTCTGCTGAGAAATCCATTGCTAATCTTATTGCAGATACTTGTAGCTGATGAGTCACTTTTCCAAGATTCTCTTTTTGTCTTTGACTTTTAATATATTGATTAAAATATGTCTCAGTGTGGATCTCTTTGGGTTGATCTTACTTGGAGTTCATCTTACTTGGAGTTCACTGAGCTTTTGGTGCTTTCATATAACCATATCTTTCTTCAGATTTGAAGTTTACATCATTATTTCTTCAAATAAACTCTCAGACCCTTTCTCTCTCTTCTTCTTCTCCTTCTGAGATTCTCATGATCTGTACATTGCTCTATTTGGTGCTACCCAATAAGTCCCATAGGTTCTGTTCACTTTTCTTTATTCTTTTTTTCCCTTTTGCTCCTCAAACTTGATAATTTTAAAGGACATGTCTTCCAGTTCACTGATTCTTTTTTCTACTGTTTGAGTCTGCTGTTAGTTTTTTAAATTCAGTTATTGTATTTTCCCACTCCAGAAATTCTGTGTGTTTTTTTTTTAATAATTTCTGTATTTTGGTTGATCATCTTTTGTTCATATATCATTTTCCTGATTTTCTTTAGTTCTTTGTCCATGCTTTCCTTTTGCTCTTAGAGCATATTTCTAATAGCTGTTTTAAAGTCTCTCTCTAGTAGTCCAGAACCTTTGTTACTTTACAGTTAGTTTCTAGAGATATATTTTGTCCTCTGACTGGACCATGTTTCCCTGTTTCTTTGTAAGCCTGTGATCTTTTGTTGAAAATAGGGCATTTGAAAAAATAGCCACTTCTTCTAGTTTTTGGAGACTGGCTCTGTTCACAGAAAGATGTTCTCTAATCAGTCCAGCAGGAAGCCTCAAGATATTCTCAGGATTTTTGCATTTGTCGTCCCTTGGCCTGTGTGTACGTGTTCCCCCCTCCCTTACCCCCAGTTCCCCTGTATTCATGGCTGTTTTAAAATGTCTTGATTTCTTTAAGAGTATCACCCTGATTTTTCTTAAGGTCTTAAGTGTTCCACTGTGTTTCTAAGCAGGTAATCTCTGTCCTCAAATTCTGCTTGTTTTCAGTCCAGCAGTTTTCATGCACCATGGAAGACTCCACTGCTTTCCATGCCTTCTAACCTGAGATCTAAACTATGCTGCTATTTCTGTCAGGCAAGACAGAAACCCATCCCGCAGGTAGCCCACAGATAGGCCAGAACGTGCAAACAAGTTCCACTCATTTCTTCCATCTGAAGGAAGGAACTGGGAATTGAGTCACTTCCTTCTGAGCATGCTAAACTGTGCCAGGGAGGGAATGAGGGCATTCAAACATGCCATGAAATCTCCTGCCTTTTTTTTTTTTTTTAACATCTTTATTGGAGTATAATTGCTTTACAATGGTGTGTTAGTTTCTGCTTTATAACAAAGTGAATCAGTTGTACATATACATATGTTCCCATATCTCTTCCCTCTTGTATCTCCCTCCCTCCCACCCTCCCTATCCCACCCCTCTAGGTGGTCACAAACCACCGAGCTGATCTCCCTGTGCTATGCGGTTGCTTCCCACTAGCTATCTATTTTACATTTGGTAGTGTATATATGTCCATGCCACTCTCTCACCCTGTCACATCTTACCCCTCCCCCTCCCCATATCCTCAAGTCCATTCTCTAGTAGGGCTGTGTCTTTATTCCCGTCTTGCCCCTAGGTTCTTCATGACCTTTTTTTTTTTCCCTTAGATTCCATATATATGTGTTAGCATACTGTATTTGTTTTTCTCTTTCTGACTTACCTCACTCTGCATGACAGACTCTAATTCCATCCACCTCACTACAAATACCTCCATTTCGTTTCTTTTTATGGCTGAGTAATATTCCATTGTATATATGTGCCACATCTTCTTTATCCATTCATCCGATGATGGCCATTTAGGTTGCTTCCATGTCCTGGCTATTGTAAATAGAGCTGCAATGAACATTTTGGTACATGACTCTTTTTGAATTATGGTTTTCTCAGGGTATATGCCCAGTAGTGGGATTGCTGGGTCGTATGGTAGTTCTAATTTTAGTTTTTTAAGGAACCTCCATACTGTTCTCCATAGCGGCTGTATCAATTTACATTCCCACCAACAGTGCAAGAGTGTTCCCTTTTCTCCACACCCTCTCCAGCATTTATTGTTTCTAGATTTTTTGATGATGGCCATTCTGACCGGTGTGAGATGATATCTCAGTGTAGTTTTGATTTGCATTTCTCTAATGATTAATGATGTTGAGCATTCTTTCATGTGTTTGTTGGCAATCTGTATATCTTCTTTGGAGAAATGTCTATTTAGGTCTTCTGCCCATTTTTGGATTGGGTTGTTTGTTTTTTGTTATTGAGCTGCATGAGCTGCTTGTAAATCTTGGAGATTAATCCTTTGTCAGTTGCTTCATTTGCAAATATTTTCTCCCATTCTGAGGGTTATCTTTTGGTCTTGTTTATGGTTTCCTTTGCTGTGCAAAAGCTTTGAAGTTTCATTAGGTCCCATTTGTTTATTTTTGTTTTTATTTCCATTTCTCTAGGAGCTGGGTCAAAAAGGATCTTGCTGTGATTTATGTCATACAGTGTTCTGCCTGTGTTTTCCTCTAAGAGTTTGATAGTGTCTGGCCTTACATTTAGGTCTTTAATCCATTTTGAGTTTATTTTTGTGCATGGTGTCAGGGAGTGTTCTAATTTCATACTTTTACATGTACCTGTCCAGTATTCCCAGCACCACTTATTGAAGAGGCTGTCTTTTCTCCACTGTATATGCTTGCCTCCTTTATCAAAGATAAGGTGACCATATATGCTTGGGTTTATCTCTGGGCTTTCTGTCCTGTTCCATTGATCTATGTTTCTGTTTTTGTGCCAGTACCATACTGTCTTGATTACTGTAGCTTTGTAGTAGAGTCTGAAGTCAGGGAGGCTGATTCCTCCAGCTCCATTTTTCGTTCTCAAGATTGTTTTGGCTATTCGGGGTCTTTTGTGTTTCCATATAAATTGTGAAATTTTTTGTTCTAGTTCTGTGAAAAATGCCAGTTGTAGTTTGATAGGGATTGCATTGAATCTGTAGATTGCTTTGGGTAGTAGAGTCATTTTCACAATGTTGATTCTTCCAATCCAAGAACATGGTATATCTCTCCATCTATTTGTATCATATTTAATTTCTTTCATCAGTGTCTTATAATTTTCTGCATACAGGTCTTTTGTCTCCTTAGGTAGGTTTATTCCTAGATATTTTATTCTTTTTGTTGCAATGGTAAATGGGAGTGTTTTCTTAATTTCACTTTCAGATTTTTCATCATTAGTGTATAGGAATGCAAGAGATTTCTGTGCATTAATTTTGTATCCTGCTACTTTACCAAATTCATTGATTAGCTCTAGTAGTTTTCTGGTAGCAGCTTTAGGATTCTCTATGTATAGTATCATGTCATCTGCAAACAGTGACAGCTTTACTTCTTCTTTTCTGATTTGGATTCCCTTTATTTCTTTTTCTACTCTGATTGCTGTGGCTAAAACTTCCAGAACTATGTTGAATAATAGTGGTGAGAGTGGGCAACCTTGTCTTGTTCTGGATCTTAGTGGAAATGGTTTCAGTTTTTCACCATTGAGGACGATGTTGGCTGTGGGTTTGTCATATATGGCCTTTATTATGTTGAGGAAAGTTTCCTCTATGCCTACTTTCTGCAGAGCTTTTATCATAAATGGGTGTTGAATTTTGTCAAAAGCTTTCTCTGCATCTCTTGAGATGATCATATGGTTTTTCTCCTTCAATTTGTTAATATGGTGTATCACATTGATTGATTTGCATATATTGAAGAATCCTTGCATTCCTAGAATAAACCCCACTTGATAATCGTGTATGATCCTTTTAATGTGCTGTTGGATTCTGTTTGCTAGTATTTTGTTGAGGATTTTTGCATCTATGTTCATCAGTGATATTGGCCTGTAGTTTTCTTTCTTTGTGACACCTTTGTCTGGTTTTGGTATCAGGGTGATGGTGGCCTCGTAGAATGAGTTTGGGAGTGTTCCTCCCTCTGCAATATTTTGGAAGAGTTTGAGAAGGATAGGTGTTAGCTCTTCTCTAAATGTTTGGTAGAATTCACCTGTGAAGCCATTTGGTCCTGGGCTTTTGTGTGTTGGAAGATTTTTAATCACAGTTTCAATTTCAGTGCTTGTGATTGGTCTGTTCGTATTTTCTATTTCTTCCTGGTTCAGTCTCAGCAGGTTGTGCATTTCTAAGAGTTTGTCCATTTCTTCCAGATTGTGCATTTTATTGGCATAGAGTTGCTTATAGTAATCTCTCGTGATCGTTTGTATTTCTGCAGTGCCAGTTGTTACTTGTCCTTTTTCATTCCTAATTCTATTGATTTGAGTCTTCTCCCTTTTTTTCTTGATGAGTCTGGCTAATGGTTTATCAATTTTGTTTATCTTCTCAAAGAATCAGCTTTTAGTTTTATTGATCTTTGCTATTGTTTCCTTCATTCCTTTTTCATTTATTTCTGATCTGATCTTTATGATTTCTTTCCTTCTGCTAACTTTGGGGTTTTTTTGTTCTTCTTTCTCTAATTGCTTTCAGTGCAAGGTTAGGTTGTTTACTCGAGATGTTTCCTGTTTCTTGAGGTATGCTTGTATTGCTATAAACTTCCCTCTTAGAACTGCTTTTGCTGCATTCCATAGGTTTTGGGTCGTCGTGTCTCCATTGTCATTTGTTTGTATGTATTTTTTGATTTCCCCTTTGATTTCTTCAGTGATCACTTCGTTATTAAGTAGTGTATTGTTTAGCCTCCACGTGTTTGTATTTTTTACAGATCTTTTCCTGTAATTAATATCTAGTCTCATAGCGTTGTGGTCGGAAAAGATACTTGATACGATTTCAATTTTCTTAAATTTACCAAGGCTTGATTTGTGACCCAAGATATGATCTATCCTGGAGAATGTTCCATGAGCACTTGAGAAAAATGTGTATTCCATTGTTTTTGGGTGGAATGTCCTATAAATATCAATTAAGTCCATCTTGTTTAATGTATCATTTAAAGCTTGTGTTTCCTTATTTATTTTCATTTTGGATGATCTGTGCGTTGGTGAAAGTGGGGTGTTAAAGTCCCCTACTATGGTTGTGTTGCTGTCAATTTCACCTTTTATGGCTGTTAGTATGTGCCTTATGTATTGAGGTGCTCCTATGTTGGGTGCATAAATATTTACAATTGTTATATCTTCTTCTTGAATCGATCCCTTGATCATTATATAGTGTCCTTCTTTGTCTCTTGTAATAGTCTTTATTTTAAAGTCTATTTTGTCTGATATGAGAATTGCTACTCCAGCTTTCTTCTGATTTCCATTTGCATGGAATATCTTTTTCCATCCCCTCACTTTCAGTCTGTATGTGTCCCTAGGTCTGAAATGGGTCTCTTGTAGACAGCATATATATGGGTCTTGTTGTTGTATCCATTCAGCCAGTCTGTGTCTTTTGGTGGGAGCACTTAATCTATTTACATTTAAGGTAATTATTGATATGTATGTTCCTATTCCCATTTTCTTAAATGTTTTGGGTTTGTTATTGTAGGTGTTTTCCTTCTCTTGTGTTTCTTGCCTAGAGAAGTTCCTTTAGTATTTGTTGTAAAGCTGGTTTGGTGGTGCTGAACTCTCTCAGCTTTTGCTTGTCTGTAAACGTTTTAATTTCTCCATCAAATCTGAATGAGATCATTGCTGGGTAGAGTAATCTTGGTTGTAGGTTTTTCTCCTTCATCACTTTAAATATGTTCTGCCACTCCCTTCTGGCTTGCAGAGTTTCTGCTGAAAGATCAGCTGTTAACCTTATGGGGATTCCCTTGTGTGTTATTTGTTGTTTTTCCCTTTCTGCTTTTAATATGTTTTCTTGAATTTAATTTTTGACAGTTTGATTAATATGTGTCTTGGTGTGTTTCTCCTTGGATTTATCCTGTATGGGACTCTCTGTGCTTCCAGGACCTGATTAACTATTTCCTTTCCCATATTAGGGAAGTTTTCAACTATAATCTCTTCAAATATTTTCTCAGTCCCTTTCTTTTTCTCTTCTTCTTCTGGGACCCCTATAATTCGAATGTTGGTGCGTTTAATGTTGTTCCAGAGGTCTCTGAGACTGTCCTCAGTTCTTTTCATTCTTTTTTCTTTATTCTGCTCTGCAGCAGTTATTTCCACTATTTTATCTTCCAGGTCACTTATCCGTTCTTCTGCCTCAGTTATTCTGCTATTGATCCCTTCTAGAGTATTTTTAATTTCATTTATTGTGTTTTTCATCATTGCTTGGTTCCTCTTTAGTTCTTCTAGGTCCTTGTTAAATGTTTCTTGCATTTTGTCTATTCTATTTCCAAGATTTTGGATCATCTTTACTATCATTATTCTGAATTCTTTTTCAGGTAGACTGCCTATTTCCTCTTCATTTGTTAGGTCTGGTGTGTTTTTACCTTGCTCCTTCATCTGCTATGTTTTTTTCTGTCTTCTCATTTTGCTTATCTTACCGTGTTTGGGGTCTCCTTTTCGTCGGCTGCAAGTTCGTAGTTCCTGTTGTTTTGGTGTCTGCTCCCAGTGGGTAAGTTTGGTTCAGTGGGTTGTGTAGGCTTCCTGGTGGAGGGGACTAGTGCCTGTGTTCTGGTGGATGAGGCTGGATCTTGTCTTTCTGGTGGATAGGTCCACGTCTGGTGGTGTGTTTTGGGGTGTCTGTGGCCTTAGTATGATTTTAGGCAGCCTCTCTGCTAATGGATGGGGCTGTGTTCCTGTCTTGCTAGTTGTTTGGCATAGGATGTCCAGCACTATAGCTTGCTGGTCGTTGAGTGAAGCTGGGTCTTGGTGTTGAGATGGAGGTGTCTGGGAGATTTTCGTTGTTTGGTATTACGTGGAGCTGGGAGGTCTCTTGTGGACCCGTGTCCTGAATTTGGCTCTCCCACCTCAGAGGCACAGCCCTGACGCCTGGCTGGAGCATCAAGAGCCTTTCATCCACACGGCTCAGAATGAAAGGGAGAAAAAACAGAAAGAAAAAAAGAAAGAGGAAAAAATAAATTAAAGTAAGATAAAATAAAGTTATTAAAATAAAAAATAAAAAACAATTATTAAGAAAAAAAGAAAAATAATTTTTGAAGTAAAAAAAAAAAAAAACGGACGGACAGAACCCTAGCACAAATGGTGAAAGCAAAGCTATACAGACAAAATCTCACACAGAAGCATACAGATACACACTCACAAAAAGAGGAAAAGGGGAAAAAATAATATATCTTGCTCCCAAAATCCACCTCCTCAATTTGGGATGATTCGTTGTCTATTCAGGTATTCCACAGATGCAGGGCACATCAAGGTGACTGTGGAGATTTAATCTGCTGTTTCTGAGGCTGCTGGGAGAAATTTCCCTTTCTCTTCTTTGTTCGCACAGCTCCCGGGTTTCAGCTTTGGATTTGGACCCGCCTCTGCGTGTAGGTCGCCTGAGGGCGTCTGTTCTTCGCTCAGACAGGACAGGGTTAAAGGCGCAGCTGCTTCGGGGGCTCTGGCTCACTCAGGCCGTGGGGAGGGAGGGGTACGGAGGAGGCGGGGCGAGCCTGCGGCGGCAGAGGCCGGCATGACGTTGCATCAGCTTGAGGCGCGCCGTGCGTTCTCCCGGGGAAGTTGTCCCCGGATCACGGGAGCCTGGCAGTGGCGGGCTGCACCGGCTCCCGGGAGGGGCGGTGTGGAGAGTGACCTGTGCTCGCACACAGGCTTCTTGGTGGCGGCAGCGGCAGCCTTAGCGTCTCATGCCCGTCTCTGGGGTCCGCGCTGATAGCTGCGGCTCACGCCCCTCTCTGGAGCTCGTTTAGGCGGCGCTCTGAATCCCCTCTCCTCGCGCACCAGGAAACAAAGAGGCAAGAAAAAGTCTCTTGCCTCTTCGGCAGCTCCAGACTTTTTCCCGGACTCCCTCCCGGCTAGCTGTGGCGCACTAGCCCCTTCAGGCTGTGTTCACGCCGCCAACCCCAGTCCTCTCCCTGCAATCCGACGGAAGCCCGAGCCTCAGCTCCCAGCCCCCACCCGCCCCGGCGGGTGAGCAGACAAGCCTCTCGGACTGGTGAGTGCTGGTCGGCGCCGAGCCTCCGTGCGGGAATCTCTCCGCTTTGCCCTCCGCACCCCTGTGGCTGCGCTCTCCTCTGTGGCTCCGAAGCTTCCCCCTCCGCCACCCACAGTCTCCGCCCGCGAAGGGGCTCCTAGTGTGTGGAAACCTTTCCTCCTTCCCGGCTCCCTCCCACTGGTGCAGGTCCCGTTCCTATTCTTTGTCTCTGTTATTTCTTTTTTCTTTTGCCCTACCCAGGTACGTGGGGAGTTTCTTGCCTTTTGGGAGGTCTGAGGTCTTCTGCCAGCGTTCAGTAGGTGTTCTATAGGAGCAGTTCCACGTGTAGATGTATTTCTGATGTATCTGTGGGAAGGAAGGTGATCTCCGTGTCTTACTCTTCCGCCATCTTCTCCTCTCATTCTCCTGCCTTTTTAAGTGTGACTTTTTCTTGATTGGCGTTTTCCTGGTGGCTGCATATCCTTCACTGGTTTTTGGAGCTCCCATACTGCTATTTTAATCACTCTATAGTTGTTTACTTGATGTTTTCATGAGGGAATGAGGGCCTGGAGCATCCTAGTCTGCCATCTTCCTGATATCAGATCTGTTCATTTGCTTTTTTAATTGCTTCTTTTACAGTTTTAGTTGTGGTTTTGAAGCCTAAACAGGATCAGAATCATAGATGATCAGCCAAACCTCTAAATCATGATAATAGAAATGTGAAACTATTACTGAAAAATATATTGATGATAGCTGTCATCTGTGTTTTGTTTCTAATTTAATGGTGATCCATCTAGGAGTGTGTCACAAACAAATATAATTATCAGGGAGTTATAAATGATAAATTACAATTGAGATAATTGCTAGTTCTTTTATAAACAAATTAATGTTGACAGATAAAACCAAATCAGAATTTTTTTAAAAAAAGAATAGAGCAAATTGCAATAAAAGACTCTTGTCTTGCATTTCTTTTTTTTTTTTAATTTATTTTTTATTTTTTTTTGTCTTGCATTTCTAATAAGCTCCCAGGTGATGCTGATGCTGCTGTCTATAGTTCATACTATGAGTAGCACTTACTCAGCACTGCCTCATGTACACTGATAACACGAAACTATAATAGATGTAATTTTGAAAAAATGTATAACTTTCTGTATGAAATATGATCATTTACCAAAACTATGCACTTTATTTAGCATAGAGTCTTCTAATGATAAATGAGGAACTTGTGAGTGTCCACAAGTATGGGCAATTTTAAGAAGCGGTAGGTATTACAAGTATTAAACTGCAAATGAAATATGAAAAACAATCTCTATGATTATATTTTCTTTACTGATATCAGTAAATGTTGTAAGGAACTATGACTATATCTCCTAGTGGTGGAAATATCTCACAGTATTTAATTATTATTTATATTGAGTTCCTGCATTGAATTCATTAAAATTTTATTTAGTACTTTTGCATTTATTTCTTTTTTTAAATTGAGCTTAAATTTTTTTTTATGTGCTTTCTATTTCAGACAATCAAGACAAGGTAAACATTAAAATTTTGGAATTTTCCTTCTTTCAGTATACTCTAAAATGTTTCAAATGGCACAGGAATTATATGTGTCTTAGAGGCAAAATCTGTGACCTTGTAATTTTGTGGAGCTATATAAAAAATTGTCTCAATTTCTTTTATGTTTACTGGTCTATTCCAGGTTGTAAATATTGTCAATTATTATTTTTGCTAGAAAGAAAAAAATGCACACTTTGTTCCATTTTCCAGTACCTAAGTGTGTATTTTTATACACACTTTCCACCTATTTAAAAAAGAAAAAAATCCTCTGATTCCTTTTGTCTTTCCAGATTTTGTATATGTAATTCTATAATCCCACCACATCTAGCACCTTATTTCTTAGGAAATGCTGTATGAATGCTCAAAGAAAAAAAATTATATCAGTATAAGGAAGTTAATAACTTCTCTCCTCATTTCCCATAGAAAACTTCTGTGATTTGCTGGGTTACCTTTATTTATTCAACTTTGTACTATACTGGTGGTAAACAAAATCTTCATTAGTGTTTAAATTCACTGGGGACAGTTCTTATTTTAATTTGTATTCCCAGTTGCGTGTAGTGTAATATTCTATATTCTAAAAGACTCCAGTGCATTTTGTTAAATAGAATGATTTAAAGAGAATTGGCCAACTGCTGAATACCCATATCTCAAGGTCTTTCAAGCCAGAGCTGGCTAAACATTTCTAAGAAAGACGTAAAAGGATTTTTTTAAATCAATTTTTTAATCATTATTTTACAGATGGCTTTAAAAGTCTTCACTTAATGCTATGCTTTTCTAATATCATGAAACAATATACAACATTTAAAAGTACATTAAGTTCCTTTAAGATATTTTCCAGTTATTAAGTGTAAATGCTTTGGACTGTTCCTTGACCTATTTGCAGTTGAGACTATTCACATTTGTGAATTTGAACACCATGTGATGGAAAAAAATCTATTTTTATTAAAACACACCCTCATCCAATCTACAGACATAATTTCAATATCTCGATGATTTTTCCTCCTTGTATCTTCCTGTAAATGTTATTACTTTTTGATACAATTTTAATATGGAGGGATCATATTTCTTTTCATGATGCATATGGCAGATGAACAGAGTTTTTTAAGGGGAACTACAAGTGGAATATATATTTATATTTATTATATACATTTATTTTCTTTTTCTTATTTTTAAGAAAATTGAATTTGTTGGTTCGGCTTTTTTCCTTATTTTGCCCAAGGAAATGATATATAAATCTTGGATGTTTTCTGCTTATGATTTCTAGCATTTTTTTCCTTTGTATTTGAACAAATTAAAAATGCATTTGGATTTAGGTAAACTATGTTTGTCGTGAACATCCGTCTTATAAACTAAACTGTTCTCTAAAGGGTGGTGAGTAATTTGATTGGCAGTAAACACAACATAAATAACTAGGTTACAGATTGAGTTTAGTTTGGCCTGCAGCACCTAAACGTCTCTAGACAATCACAACACTGAACATCAGCTGCAGTTGAACACAAGTGTTTTAACCTATGCATCTATCCACTGGAGGACTGACTTTAAAAACAACTGTATATATGGATTCTTAAACATTTGTTCTTATACCTTCAAACCTCTCCAGGGAATTTAATATCCCAACATTGACTCTGTGCTGCCTCCAAAGCATTCAGATGATGACATTGCAAGGTCAGGCTGCTGCCCAGCACAAACCTGTCCTGTGGGCCTGGCGTGTATGGTTTCAGGTGTTGGCTAGGAGGAAGTCATGGAAAAGCAGAGCCAATTAGAACCACTTCCAGCAACAATAGAAATTATTGAGGTTGTGGAAGAAGAAGATAAACTGAAGAATGGCAACGGTATTTTGGGATCCAAGCATCAGATAAATGAAGCTAAAAATAATTGCAATCAAATTTATCTATAGCAAGTAGTTCCTTTTTTTAAAATTACTGTTAATGTGTATTTAACTAATGACACTGTAGCTCTATACCATTTCAGGTACCATTTATACCACTTAATCAACTGGGCAACTATTTTCTAAGCACCTATTAAAAGGACTAGAATTTGTTCAGTGGTCTAAGGAATATAAAGTTATCTAAGATGTGCTCCTTACTTTAAGGAGATAACTTTGACAGGGATATGATGGCTGTTTATACATGGCTTTAAGCATTACCATCACCACCATCATCATCATTATCATCAGAACTGCTATCATTCATTCATTCATTCATTCGTTTATTATCTATAGCATACCTAGTATGTGCCAAACACTGTTCAAAATGCTAGGGATCTAGCAGAGAACAAGATGATCTAGGTTACTGACATCACGAAGCTTCTATTCTGGAGAGCTGAGACTGATAAAATGAACATTTAAACAACTTAATTTATATTATTATAGATATATGATTTAATATGACATAATATACTCAAAAATGATAATGATATGAAGAAAAATAAAGCTAGTTGAAGGAATAGAAGCGGATATAGAATGTTATTTTGTAGAGGGTGGCCAGGCAAGGCTTCTCAAAGGAAGGAACATTTGAGATTGAGACCTGAAATGATGAGAGAGAGAGAGAAAGAGTGACATGTGCAAGTGTACTGAGGAAGAACATTCCAAGCAGTTCACTTAGTGTGAACTGTCTTATTGTACATTTAAGTAAGAGCTTTGTTTGAATAATTTGTTTTAATCCTTGTTACATTTAAAAATAATTATTGTTATTATTCCAGTTGTTCAGCTAAAAAAAAAGCCTGAGGCTTAGGAAATTGTAGAGGCATGTTGTTTGCAATCTCATAGCTATTAAGTAGCAGAGTTGGTCTCAAACCTATTGGTACAATGCATTTTAGGCATTTTTTTTTTCAGAAGGAAAATTATATCTGGCTTGCATAATTGGGGGAAATTTTCAAGAGAAGAGACATTTGAGCAGGATGTTGAATGATTGACAATGTCTGTAATTGGATGCATATGAAAGGAATTGGAGAAAAAACTGGGAGTGGAATGGTTAGGTGAAGTTTGAAGCATCTGAGGCGTATGTTGGAAATGGTAATCAGAGCAGTATAGGGTAGTGTTCTTTCTCAAAAAAAAAAAAAAAAAAAGATCAAGTTGGATGAGAAGACTGGAGCTTGGCTATAGACCATTGTTATTCTAGACTCACACATTTGCACTTAATTCTTTAGATAATGTAGAGACATTAAAGAACTTTGTGGAATAAAGTGATGTAAGTAAAACCGTGCTTTAGAAATATTATAATGGTGATGGAGTTTAAGATGGATGGAAAGGAGGGAATTATAGTGAGAGTTCATTAAGTCTGCAGTTCCTGAAACAGGGACTTGTAGATGCTTTTGGTATTGATGGGTCATTTTTAGAGAAGCCAGACATTCTCATGTGCATCACTTTATGAACAGAAAGTATTTTGTACTCAAACGTGTTTTACCATTTTTTAAAATGGTGTATTTTTTCTAGTCTGCCATTCCTGGGAAAATATGAGTTTATTTGAAAGCATTACAGACTTCAGAAGAGCTTTTATAAAATTGTGAATTTTCTCAGATCAAAGGTATTAAAGTACAACTATTATTATGTAGGGGTTCAAATCATTCCTTGATTCATTGGCTTATTGATTGATTCAAGAAATAGCTCCTTTTAGAACAGCATATTCTAGTGTGTGAGTGTGGTTTCTGAGGCTAGACTTTTATGGATTGGACCTTGAGACGTCCCACTTATTAGCAGTAAGTGGTTTGGTATTTATCTCTCTAAATCCCATGTTTCTCATCTGCAGATTTGTCAAAATAATAGTAATCTCACCTAATTCTCATGAGGATTTTGTGAGATTGTGAATATAAAGTACTCAGTACAATACAAGACACATAATAAGATATCTATTATTGCTGTTAGACAATGCTTGGTAGGCATTGCATAGTTACATCATATTCAAAAACTGAAAAACACACTCTGAACACATTTGTCTAATAATTTGTCTTGCGTTCCAGTGACAGTGAATCAAGATCAGAGTCAGTAGATTTAAAATTATCATTGCCCCTTGATTCCTTTACTGGACTGAGAAGTCAGTTATAATTGCTTACAATTATTCTTTTTCCTTTTTCTTACCTCCCTTTGAGTTAATAAAGATGGAAGTGTTTATGATTCTTGGTCCAGATACTCACTTCCTATTGTTTGTTGACCTTCTTTCATTATCTCTTAGCTCTTGAGATGGGTGTTTCACAACTTTTTGCCCAGCATAGGCATCTACGTATAGCATTGCCTCTCTAATCTACCATTCTGGCTTCCGAGTAGTCTTAAATAGAGCCTTAATATGGAGAATAACTGGTCATCACACCACACAGATTCTGACAAAGAAATTGCCCAAGAAACCTCCAGTCACGTTGCATTCCAGAAAAGGGTTTATGGTCTTAAGACAACTATTGCTTTTCTTGATGTTGTTACTTAAACGCTGATGATTTGCTAATCTACTGTTTCGATTTATGTGGAATAAGTTTATGAATGGAAATTCTAACCAAAATGCAGAAGGGATAGAGGTATTGGACAGTAAGCATTAATAAGCATGAAAATGAGGTATGAAGTGAGCCATTTTAGAAAAAAGATTGGAATTGATTTCTGCCGCATTTGGTTCATCAGAGTGAAAAACCTAAAGCTACTGATCTGAGAAGGGGAAAAACAAACAATAACAAAATACCTCCTATGCATGGTTTCTTCTTGCATTTATTTAGGACCTAGTTCTTTAAGTCCAAAGAGTTTATTGCAGAACTGAATGCCACTATCCCTATATGAAAATTGGCTTCAGTGCTTTAAACTGTGAGTCACAAAAAGCCATTTATAGTTTATCAAATGTTTGCTATTTTACTTATCTTTGTTTAAAGGAAGACTGTGGCTTCTTGAGTGATTTGTGCAAATACAGTGAACTGGAAACCTTTACGTTTTGTTTCATTTGTCCCCAAATCATTTGACTATTTCTGAATAAAGAAGGCTCTATTAGGACTGGAGGAAAAGAGGCTGGGGATTGGGGTAGGAAGAAAGAAACAAGAAGCTTAGTGTTTTATAAACTTTATTACAAAGAAAATCTGGCATTTATTTCAAACTAGTGTGGTCTGTGCTTTACTTTGGTGAATGATGCTCATATATTTCTAGTCAGCAGAATAGAACACAGATCATCTGAAAAATGAAAAGCTTTACTGTATGTATTGTAAGAGATGCTCAAGTTTATCCTACCCCATCAATCATACCTCCTTGCCGATATCATGCATGCTGCCCAGGGAGAGGATGTCGTAAACCATTGATACAGAAGCACTCATTTAATTTAGTTACTACATCCTGTTGATATTTATGAGTGGTAGGGGAACTGTTTAAAAAAAGGACTTTTTGAGTTGACGAATGTGCACGGCTCTGCAGTGAGGGGGCATTTTGAATGATTTTCTCATCACTAATCTTTTTTCCCCTTACCAGTTAGAAAAGTAGTCTATAGTGCTTCAGGAATATTAATATTTAAATCTTTATTGTAGGTTCCAATGTAAATGGGCACACTTTATTTACATAATTATTTTGCAGAGTATTTTGGCTATCATCCTAGTGTTTATATTCAATGTATTTTAATGCCATCCACATTTTAGACAGCAGGCAGAAACCTTTGCTGCTTTATCTCTTGGAGAAATAAGATTGCCCCCCAAAAGATAGCCATTTATAATATATGCACCTTTGAATAATTAAATGAGCTACCGAAGAGGAAGAGGATTCTAGTCAGCCTTTAAACTGTGATTCTTCCATGCACTGAATCATTCCTTTATGAATACATTTCTCTTGGAGCATGTATAATTATGAAACTTCTTTTTTTTTTTCTATCTCGGTAGGAACTGGGAAGTAACAGCCCTCCACAGAGAAACTGGAAGGGAATTGCTATTGCCCTGCTGGTGATTTTAGTTGTATGCTCACTCATCACTATGTCAGTCATCCTCTTAACCCCAGGTAATCTGTCTTTATTACTCTCTTATGATGGTATTGTGGATGATAATTTCACATTCAAATGCCTTAAGAGGGTAGTCATATGTGGTATCTTAGGACACATTAGCATCGGTTGGAATAAAAAAATGAATAACCAGACATTTCTCAAATGGCACAGTCATTTTGTGGTTTAAATACCATGCAAGATATTTGGGGGAAGCTGAAATGTAAAATATATATATTGAGAATGCCAAGGAAATCTTTGGTCTCCAATGCTGTTTAGAGACTTGTTATGTTTGTCAATTTAATAAATGCGGGACACATTTGACTTTTATTGTGGGTGGAGATGAGGGAGTGGAGTCTGGAAGTTTCCATATATAGGAGACAGCCCAACTATAATGACAGTGGTAAGGGAGGATTTGACAGACAAAAGGATTAGATCAAAAGAAAATGAGCTAAGCCTCTAAATGAGACACTTCCACTTTCTTTCTCTCGTCTTTCTCTGTAGTTTATCCATTCCCAGTTTCTCTCTGTCTAAAGACCCTCTCCAGTGTGCTCTTGCACTACTCTTTAAATTGTGTTCTTTATGTTAAATAGTTGAAAACTACTATATAAATTATCAGTAAGTTTAATTGTTCTCTGGGGTTTATTTCAGTACTCAGAAGTTTTACTACTCTTTGGTAGGTGATAACACAGAAGGCAGAGAAAGGCTGCTCACATTTTAAACTCCCAAACTGCCTGCCAGGAACAAAAACGTTTGTCATGCTACTACAGCCCACCCAACTAGCTTGCTCAAAAACTGATCACCATATATGGCGGTGAGAAAAATGGTCATTTCTATGATAGGATTGAGCCAGTCCCCAAATCAACTCGTATGCCTGTTGTTAAAGGCTATAAATTTATAACCAGTTCCTGCCCCAGTTTTGTTATTTACAAGCCCCTTAAACACGTTGAATTTATTTCCTCATGTACAACATTTGATTAACAAAAGCTCTCTTTCACAGAGTTATTGAGTCAACTAATTATGGTGGCTAATTATACAAATTGCAATATCAGGTGTTCCAATATGGTACTTTGTGACATATACCATCTTGGTAGAAACATTGGCTTTGAAATGTATAGATTTCCAAAGATATAGTTTGTAGTTGTTATTTAACATATGAAGAGATTGAGAAAGAAATTAAGGGAGTCGGGAGAGAGGAAACGGACGAGAAAGAGACTTTAAAAAAAAAAGAAAGGAAAAAATTTCTCTTCTAAGAGGTGGATCATCCATCATTCTCTCAGGAACCGTCTCTTAACAGCCTCATTTGTACACCTGCAGTACAGTGTAATTGAGCAATGTGATGGCTGTGAGTTGCTGCCGATTGCCAAGAATCTTTGTTAAAGGAAAATGAGCTTATGTTCAGCATAGTGTTTCACTTAAACATAGGAATTTTGACATAATTCTTAAAAAAATGAATGACGTGGCTTCACTGCTTCTATTGATGACTATCAACCAGATGGAAGAAATTAGTATCAGAGAATACCTATGTGTTTCTCTTGAACTTTCTTCCATCTGATTCTAGTATCCTTTTCCCAGTGATTCAGTTCCTCAAGTTTTCTTGTGAACTCTCTGAGGCCATAGTGATACCTTGGTGTCTTTGGGAGCTTGGTATAACAAAGATCTTGGTCACTCAGTAAATTAAACCTCCTCTACCCAACCCTTACCAAGTTGCACCAGTAATAAAAACACAGGATAGTTGCATTCATTTTGTCATGCACTTATTCATTTGTTAAAGCAAGGGTTTAAGCAAGATACACCTTGGTTTGAGTTATGGCTCTCACAGAACTAGTTTTGTGAAGTTGGCTAATAATTTAACCTTGCCTTCACTCATCTGTATTATGGATGCAACTCATAGTGCCAACTTTACAGTGTCGTTACCGACCCCGGTTCTTGGCCTCTTTAATCAATAGAAATTGATGAGGCCAGACAAGAAATTCAGGCAAGGCTTTATTGGGGCCCCTGCTGTAGCAGGGAGGAGCAAAAACAAGCAACAGGGTCGGGGGGTGAGCTGGATCCTTATATTGGGTGAGGGTAGGGGTGTGTCCAGGGGGTCAGTCTGGAGGGGGGGCCTTAGGTGGTCTGCCCACCCCTTTGGTGGTGCTGTGTGCAAGAGGCATGCGCAGTGACCTCCTTTTGCTCCTGGCTCTTCAGAAGTGGCAGTTGGGATTTTTTTGGGCTTTTTGTATCTCGTTGTCCATAATTTGCCCCAACTGGGAACGCACGCAGTTATTTTTAGTCCTTTATAGTTTCTTTGTATTTTGTTGCTCAGGAAGACGTTTGTCCAGGTGCAAGCACTGCAGCAAAGTGTCCCAGGTCCCAGCCTGTCTCAGTGTTACTATGAGGGATAAATGAGATAATAAAATTGAGGTGTTTAGTACAGTCTGTAGAACTGCTGCTGGCATTCCTCATATTATGTTTATTATTAAGTACTTATTGACTGCCAGACACGATGCCAAACACTGTGTTGCATGAGGGAGATTTCTAAGAAAAAGTATAAAGTCTTTCAGGAATATAGATCTTCTGTGATTTCAATTTTAAATTATGGCAGGTGGAAAAATACTAAATATTTAATCTGGCGTCAGTCTTTCAGTGGTCTGTTCATTCATTTATTCATACATCAACAGATAATTATGGAGTACAACTTTCTAGGTACTATCATAGTTGGCCTCACTATCTCCTGCTTTATATCTATCACTTCCAATCTCCTTCTTCCCCAGCTACACAAGCACACAACAACCACATATCCCGACCCAAAGAGTTAATTTCATATGAAAGTAATCACACAAATGGAAGTGCAATTATTATTTAGATTTATAATTTAGTGTTTGTTTTACATACCACATGTTCAGATGTCTTTAGATTTCACTGTTATTTTTGGCAGGGATGTCATGAAATGAAAAATAAAAGTCAGTATGCTGGAGTGGAAAAAGTATTGTTACAGAAAACAACTTGTGTTCTACACTCTGTTTGTAAACTCAATGTCACCAGGGGTTGGAAGATGATATAAATTGATGAAGTGGACATAGGTAATGATGGTGGTTTAGGAATTTGCTCGAGTTATCAACGAGCAAATACCAACCTGGCTACTTGGCCTCCATGGTGGGCTCAAACCAAACAGCAGAGTAAAGTATAAGCTCAGAAGACTTACAGTTTGTGGCCTGAGTCCTAAGCCTAGAAGTGCTCTTAGAAGTTATCTAGTCTTGCCTCCCTCGTTAGACAGGAAAAAAAAAAAAAAACAGAACTGAGTTTGTTTAACCTCTGGTTCTGAGGGCTAGAATGTGCATCGAGACCATTAGTGTGGCCTTTTGATTTAGCACATGTGTGCCTGTGCACGTGTGTGGTCAGACGCTAGTGCTCTGATTACACGGAGCCTTCCTTTTACCCTCAGCAGTGCTAGGATAGACCCGCAAGGGAAAACCTCCAACTGAGGGAATAACATGCAACAACCCCCTCTAATCTTTCCTTTGTTCACAAGTATGTCCCCAAGGCCCGGCTTTCTAGGTAAAGCCAGTCAGACAGATGGAAACTTTCAACCAGGAAGGGGAATCCATGACAGGAAGGGAAACTTCTGATTCTGAAATTACTCAGCAAGGTACTTGACCTTTTAGGATAAAGAGCTGACTCTAGAACAATCCTTCCAGTAAGTGTTGGGGTCAGAAATTCGACACCTTTATAGCTACAGTAAGTCCCCTACATACGGACCTTCAAGTTGCAAACTTTCAAAGATTCGAATAGGCATGCATTCACCTGTCTGATCACGTAAGTTAGTTCACGTGTCCGGCGTACATTGCCACGTGCAGCTTGCCCTCCGTCTCCTACTGCTGACGATCGTTCAGCTCTACCATCTCCCACCTCCTCTCCCTCCTCCAGTCAGTAACTCTTCTTGCCTGTTCACGCGATGCCAGCCCCTGGATGCCAGCTGTTGTACTGTACTACTGTACTTTTCAAGGTACTGTACTGTAAGATTGAAAATGTTTTCTTTATTTTTTGTGTCTGTTTTTTATGTATTATTAGTGTGAAAAGTATTATAAACCTATTACACTATAATACTATATAGCCGATTTGTTTAGTTGGGTACCTGGGCTAACTTTGTGGGACTTACAAACAAACTGGACTTATGAATGCGCTCTTGGAACGAAACTCGTTTGTATGTAGGGGACTTACAGTATACGACCTTGGGCAAATCACTTACCTCCTTTGATCCCAAGTGTTTTCTTGAAGAAAAGGGCATCTTTGGTTTGCCAGAAACTGAAGTGATTTCTTGAAGTTCATTACAGCTCTAATATCTGTGATCTAATAAAACAACAACAGCAATAATGGTGGCTTGCTTAGTAACAAGTATAGCAACAGACTAAATCTGGTGAGCTCTCTCACTAAGCCCCTTCTACCTTTAAAATATATTTAATTTTTTGGAGGCGGGTGGTGAGGGAGAAAGCATACAAGGAATTATCTAGTCTAAGAAATGATTTAGAAACTGTTTTGCTCAAAATAGCATCACATTCTGCAGGTAAGTGCTAAGGAATACAAGCCTATATCCAGAGAAACACATGTTCATTGTAATTTTGGTTTGATTGCAAATTTTATTACAGAAGTAATTTGACACAGGTGTCTTAATTTCCAAGGTTGTCAGCAACTTCCATGCCTTGTGAAAAGAAGTCCTAATTATTTTTGAAGAGTAGGTTAACAATTCAAGTATTTCTTTAATAAGTAACTATTTCCGAAAGAAAATTTTTTTTCGGATTAAAGGGCACTTATTCGGATGTATTGGTCCAGCCCACATATTTGTTGTTGTTGTTTGTATTTAAGTCATTTAAAGAAAAAAGAGTATCCACATTTATTTTCAGAATACGTAACAATAAGATCAGTAATTATACTCTACAAATATATGGGTGTACATTCACGCTTAAAGTTCTGGAAGCCAGTTTTAGGTAGCTATGCATTTACTCTGCAGTCTCATATTTATATTTAATATGCAGAATGACAGTGAACATGGTTAGGAAACATTTCACACAGAATACAGTTACCCATTTTGACCTGTTTGGAAAATAGAGAAGCGTATTTTATGAGTTAGAATGTATTTGGTAGAGGATATTCATCAAGCTCTTAAGTCTGATTGCCATGTTGAAATAACCACCTATGCACTGCGTATATTCCACCAGTTCTTCAGCAGCAGTGGCCTGTTGCCCTTTGATTAATGTCTGTAATCAGTCAGTGTCAAAACAAAGTCATCAGGTTAATTTACTCTCATGGTTGACTAAAGACAACATTGTAAGGCACTGAAATTGTGTCTTCATCGTTAGCTCTAGCTCTTGCTTTTAGGCAATTCTTTATTCCTTTAGTGCCTTCTCTAGGTGAGCATTTGGGTTGATTGTCACAGTTCTATCAGAGTATAAAAGAAGTCAAGCACTCAGGTATAAGATACCAGAACTCTGCTTGATCTCAGTTAAACAATAATTTAATAAGGATTGTCCACTTCCACTATATAAATGTCTGTATTTTCCCTTAGAGATGTATCTCGAATAGTAAGACTTTTACAGTAGATTCAGATTCCATTTTGGAAAATAATTTACCGAGGTTGAGATTGCCACTGTGATGTTGATGATTAGTTAAATCTTTAATGTCAGATGAGGATTTGATCCATGAAATTAGGTTCACGTAGTTCATTTGAGCCAAAATTTAGAACCAAGGAAGTAGAGAGAACCTGAGAAATTTGTGCAATCCTATCCTGAAAAATAAACAAAACAAAGACTGGAAGTTAACATTTAAGGATGTGTGCCTTCCTTCGAAGAAATACCAATTTACAGATATTTTCCAAAGGGAGTGAACAATCATCTCATTCATTCCTCATAACACACCAATTTAAAGAAAGTAGAGTAGTTTTCTAGATAATACGTCTAAGGCCAGCAGAATTGGGATGACTTTAGGTACCTAGTTTGTGGACAGTGTACAGAAGATAGAGTGATTAAATTGACCTTTGTATCAGACTGACTTGAATTCATCACTTTGCCTTGATATGTGCCTGCAAATATGACCTTGAGGCAAAGAATTCTCTCTTACTATCGTCTTAGACACCAGATTTATTATTTATTTAACATCTCTATTGGAGTATAATTGCTTTACAATGTTGTGTTAGTTTCTGCTGTATAACAAAATGAATCAGCTATAGGCATATGTATATCATCCCCATATCCCCTCGCTCTTGTGTCTCCCTCCCAGCCTCCTTATCCCACCCCTCTAGGTGGTAGCAAAGCACCAAGCTGATCTCCCTGTGCTATGCAGCTGCTTCCCACTAGCTATCTAGTTTACATTTGGTAGTGTATATATGTCAGTGTTACTCTCTCACTTCGTCCCAGCTTACCCTTCCCCCTCTCCATGTCCTCAAGTCCATTCTCTACATCTGTGTCTTTATTCCTGTCCTGCCCCTAGGTTCATCAGAACTTTTTTTTTTTTTTAGATTCCATATATATGTGTTAGCATACGGTATTTGTTTTTCTCTTTCAGACTTATTTCACTCTGTATGACAGACTCTAGGTCCATCCACTTCACGACAAATAACTCAATTTCGTTTCTTTTTATTGCTGAGTAATATTCCACTGTATACATGTGCCACATCTTCTTTATCCATTTGTCTGTTGATGGGCATTTAGGTTGCTTCCATGACCTGGCTATTGTAAATAGTGCTGCAATGAACATTGTGGTACATGACTCATTGAATTATGGTTTTCTCAGGGGATATGCCCAGTAGTGGGATTGCTGAGTCATATGGTAGTTCTATTTTTAGTTTTTTAAGGAACCTCCATACTGTTCTCCATAGCGGCTGTATCAATTTACATTCCCACCAACAGTGCAAGAGGGTTCCCTTTTCTCCACACCCTCCCCAGCATTTATTGTTTGTAGATTTTTTCATGATGGCCATTCTGACCGGTGTGAGGTGATAACTCATTGTAGTTTTGGTTTGCATTTCTCTAACGATTAGTGATGTTGAGCATCCTTTCATGTGTTTGTTGGCAATCTGTATATCTTCTTTGGAGAAATGTCCATTTAGGTCTTCTGCCCATTTTTGGAGTGGGTTGTTGTGTTTTTAATATTGAGCTGCATGAGTTGCTTGTATATTTTGGAGATTAATCCTTTGTCAGTTGTTTCGTTTGCAAATATTTTCTCCCATTCTGAGGGTTGTATACTCTTGCCTCCTTTATCAAAAATAAGGTGACCATATGTGTGTGGGTTTATCTCTGGGCTTTCTATCCTGCTCCATTGATCTGTTTTTGTGCCAGTACCATACTGTCTTGTTTACTGTAGCTTTGTAGTATAGTCTGAAGCCCAGGAGCCTGATTACTACAGCTCCGTTTCTCTTTCTCAAGATTGCTTTGGCTTTTCGGGGTCTTTTGTGTTTCCATATAAATTGCGAAATTTTTTGTTCTAGTTCTGTGAAAAATGCCAGTGGTAGTTTGATAGGGATTGCATTGAGTCTGTAGATTGCTTTGGGTATTATAGTCATTTTCACAATGTTGATTCTTCCAATCCAAGAACATGGTATATCTCTCCATCTGTTTGTATCATCTTTAATTTCTTTCATCAGTGTCTTATAGTTTTCTGCATACAGGTCTTTTGTCTCCTTAGGTAGGTTTATTCCTAGGTATTTAATTCTTTTTGTTGCAATGGTAAATGGGAGTGTTTCCTTAATTTCTCTTTCAGATTTTTCATCATTAGTATATAGGAATGCAAGAGATTTCTGTGCATTAATTTTGCATCCTGCTACTCTACCAAATTCATTGATTAGCTCTAGTAGTTTTCTGGTAGCATCTTTAGGATTTTCTATGTATAGTATCATGTCGTTTGTAAACAGTGACAGCTTTACTTCTTTTCCGATTTGGATTCCTTTTATTTCTTTTTCTTCTCTGATTGCTATGGTTAAAACTTCCAAAACTATGTTGAATAATAGCAGTGAGAGTGGGAAACCTTGTCTTGTTCCTGATCTTATTGGAAATGGTTTCACTTTTTCACCATTGAGAACGATGTTGGCTGTGAGTTTGTCATATATGGCCTTTATTATGTTGAGGTAAGTTCTCTCTATGCCTACATTCTGGAGAGTTTTTATCATAAATGGATGTTGCATTTTGTTGAAAGCTTTTTCTGCATCTATTGAGATTATCGTATGGTTTTTATACTTCAGTTTGTTAATATGGTGTATCACATTGATTGATTTGCATATATTGAAGAATCCTTACATTCCTGGGATAAACCCCACTTGAACATGGTATATGATCCTTTTAATGTGCTGTTGGATTCTGTTTACTAGTATTTTGTTGAGGATTTTTGCATCTATGTTCATCAGAGATATTAGCCTGTATTTTCTTTTTCTGTGACATCTTTGTCTGGTTTTGGTATCAGGGTGATGGTGGCCTCGTAGAATGAGTTTGGGAGTGTTCCTTCCTCTGCTATATTTTGGAAGAGTTTGAGAAGGACAGGTCTTAGCTCTTCTCTAAATGTTTGATAGAATTCTTCTGTGAAGCCATCTGGTCCTGGGCTGTTTGTTGGAAGATTTTAAATCACACTTTCAATTTCAATGCTTGTGATTGGTTTGTTTATATTTTCTATTTCTTCCTGGTTCATTCTTTGAAGGTTGTGCTTTTCTAAGAATTTGTCCATTTCTTCCAGGTTGTCCATTTTGTTGGCATATAGTTGCCTGTAGTAATCTCTATGATCCTTTCTTCTTCTGCAGTGTCAGTTGTTACTTCTCCTTTTTCATTTCTAATTCTATAGATTTGAGTCTTCTCTCTTTTTTTCTTGATGAGTCTGGCTAATGGTTATCAATTTTGTTTGTCTTCTCAAAGAGTCAGCTTTTAATTTTATTGATCCTTGCTATCATTTCGTTCATTTCTTTTTCATTTATTTCTGATCTGATCTCTGTTTTCTTTCCTTCTGCGAACTTTGGGGTATTTTTGGTTCTTCTTTCTCTAATTGCTTTAGGTGTAATGTTGAGTTGTTTAGTTGACATTTTTCTTGATTCTTGATGTAGAATTGTATTGCAATAAACTTCCCTGTTAGAACTGCTTTTGCTGCATGCCATAGGTTTGTTTCTAGGTATTTTTTGGTTTCCTCTTTGATTTCTTCAGCGATCTCTTGGTTATTTAGTAGTGTATTGTTTAGCTTCCATGTGTTTGTAATTACAGAAATTTTTTTCCTGTAATTGATATCTAGTCTCATAGCATTGTGGCTGGAAAAGACACTTGATACAATTTCAGTTTTCTTAAATTAACCAAGTCTTGATTTGTGACCAAGGTATGGTCTATCCTGGGGAATGTTCTTTGAGTTCTTGAGAAGAAAGTGTATTCTGTAGTTTTTGGATGGAATGTCCTGTAAATATCAATTAAGTCCATCTTGTTTAATGTATCATTTAAAGTTTGTTTGCTTATTTATTTTCATTTTGGATGATGTGTCCATTGGTGAAAGTGGGGTGTTAAAGTCCCCTACTATGATTGTGTTGCTGTCGATTTCCCCTTTTATGGCTGTTAGTATTTGCCTTATGTATTGAGGTACTCCTATGTTGGGTGCATAAATATTTACAATTGTTATATCTTCTTCTTGGATTGATCCCTTAATCATTATGTAGTGTCCTTCTTTGTCTCTTGTAATAGTCTTTACTTTAAAGTCTAGTTTTCTGATATAAGCATTGCTACTCCAGCTTTCTTTTGATTTCCATTTGCATGGAATATCTTTTTCCATCCCCTCACTTTCAGTCTGTATGTGTCCCTAGGGTGAAATGGGTCTCTTGTAGACAGCATATGTATAGGTCCTGTTTTTGTGTTCATTCAGCCAGTCTATGTCTTTTGGTTGGAGCATTTAATCCATTTACATTTTTGGTAATTATCAATATGTATCAATATGTATGTTCCTATACCATTTTCTTAATTGTTTTGGTTTTTTTTTGTTTGTCTTTTCCTTCTCTTATGTTTCCTGCCTATAGAAGTTCCTTTAGCATTTGTTGTAAAGCTGGTTTCGTGGTGCTGAATTCTCTTAACTTTTGCTTATCTCTAAAGGTTTTAATTTCTCCATCAAATCTGAATGAGAATCTTGCTGGGTAGAGTAATCATGGTTGTAGGTTTTTCCCTTTCATCACTTTAAATATGTCCTGTCACTCCCTTCTGGCTTGCAGAGTTTCTGCTGAAAAATGAGCTATTAACCTTATGGGGATTCCCTTGTATGTTATTTGTTGCTTTTCCCTTGCTGCTTTTAATATTTTTTCTTTGTATGTAAATTTTGATAGTTTGATTAATATGTGACTCGGCGTGTTTGTTTCTCTTTGGGTTTTTCTTGTATTAAACTCTCTGGGCTTCCTGGACTTGATTGACTATTTCCTTTCCCATGTTAGGGAACTTTTCAACTATAATCTCTCCAAATATTTTTTCGGACCCTTTCTTTTTCTCTTCTTCTTCTGGGACCCTTATAATTCAAATGTTGGTGCTTTTATGTTGTCCCAGAGGTCTCTGAGACTCTCCTCAATTCTTTTCATTCTTTTTTCTTTATTCTGCTCCCTGGCAGTTATTTCTACCATTTTATATTCCACCTCACTTATCCGTTCTTCTGCCTCTGTTATTCTGCTATTGATTCCTTCCAGAGTATTTTTAATTTCAGTAATTGTGTTTTTCATCACTGTTTGTTTGCTCTTTAGTTCTTCTAGATCCCTGTTAACTGTTTCTTGTATTTTCTCCATTTTGTTTCCGAGATTTTGGATCATCTTTACTATCATTACTCTGAATTCTTTTTCAGGTAGGTTGCCTATTTCTTCTTCATTTATTTGGTCTTGTAGGTTTTTACCTTGCATCTTTACTATCATTACTCTGAATTCTTTTTCAGGTAGGTTGCCTATTTCTTCTTCATTTATTTGGTCTTGTAGGTTTTTACCTTGCTGTTTATTCTATAACATATCTTTTGTCGTTTAATTTTTTTATTTTTGATGAGTAGTGCTTTATTCCTGTCTTACTGGTTGTTTGGCCTGAGACATCCAGCACTGGAGTTCGCAGGCAGTTCAATAGAGCTGGGTCTTGGTGCTGAGATGAGGACCTCCAGGAGGCCTCACTGTGATTAATCTTCCCTGGTGTCTGAGGTTCTCTGTTATTCCACCGGTTTGGACTCAGAGCTCCCATCACAGGAGCTGGGGCCCGACCTCTGGCCTGGGAACCAAGATGTTGTGAGCTTCATGGCACGGTTAAAAAGAAACAAAAAACAAAAAAAAAAATGAAAGAAAGAAAAACAGGAGCAGTACAATATCGAAGAATAAAAAACAAAATGAAATTAGAAAGATAAAAATTATATTAGAAAAAATAAAACTATAATTGAAACAACCGGTCACTGGGGTACCTGCCATCCCCTTAGGTGTCCGTGGTCCCCCACCGTTGCCTGGTAGGTGCCCTAGTTTTGAGGAGACGCAAATTCCGCATCCTCCTAATATGCCATGTTGACTCCGCCCCCCCCACATATTTTAAAGGAATGTCTTGACCCTTTCAAATTAGGCTTTAAAAATATTAATCTGTCCCTATTTATAAAAAAGATAATTTTCGAGAAAACAGTTGATAAAATTAAGTGCTTTATTGGACAGGTGACATCTGATTTGTTATTGTTATGCAAAAACTCAAAATGAATTTATTCTGGTTACTATTATATTCTGAGAAAATAATAGCTCCTGGTTATAGTTAGTTAAAATGTCATGTTATATTATGTTTCAAGCAATCTCTTGGCAGCTCTAATTTAAAAGGTGTCATTTAAGCATCTGACCTGTGTTTTAAAATGTCAAAGCAGCGATTAAAATATCCCATTATGCTTTTATGAGGGGGAAATAATGTTTTACATATTTTGAAATTTGCATTACTCACTTGTAAACATCAACATCCACCAATATGCAAATCGTTTATTTTATTTTGTTGAATTAAAAAGAGAGATATGTTGTATTGATAGGCATAAGCTAAATTGTCTCTGCTTGTTGTTCCAAGAACAGCACAGATGAACACATTTTAATATGGTATTACCCAGGCATAATCAGGCTGCCAAAGAGAAAACAGTGACAGATTCTAACAGTTTCCCCCCAGATAATATGGACTGTGGTTGCTTTTCTACTAGATTTATCTCTTATGTTAAATGAAAAATAATTTTCTCTGTCACTAATAAAGTCAGAGTAGTTATATTTTTTGTCTTTGCTTTATAGTTGCATTTCTATTTTTAAGTCAGATTTGATTTCCTTACTTATTTTCATCTTTTTGTATTGTCCAATCAGATAAATAAGGGATTTAGTTTACATTATAATGTGTTCATTTTTATAAGAGTCAGAAGAGAATCTGTTTTAATAAGTAACATTTATTTATTATCTGCTTGTTACATTCCAGGTATTGTACTGAGTGCTTTAAATGTACTACTTTATTTATCATTGCACCCCTAACATGAAATAGATACTATTAATTTATTCATATTCTACATTATTTGGCTGAGTGTTACAAGTTACAGTAAATTGCCTGTCACACAGTTAGAATATGGGGAAGCTGGGTCCCTATCCCAGGCCATTTTGGTTCTAGCACCTGTCTTATAACCTTTGAAATAAAAGTTAAGTTAAGCTCTATATTGTACCTATGCAAAGTATGGGCAAGAAACATTTGAGAAAAAAAAAAAAAGAGAGCAAAATGAACTGTGCTTTTATTCTGAGCCTTAATTTTTTTTTTAAATGAGTGAATTAATTCTGTATATTTCCAAAAGGGAATGCAAAGCAAAGAAGGAATTAAGCTGGGGTGGCCAAGGGGGGTAGTTAAGGAAGAAGTGACAGAAGTAGGTGACTGGAAAGTATACATGTAAGTTCTTTCAGCTATCATATTTTTTTCTAAAACTTCAAACACTCATGATAAAATGTAAGTGAACCTTTTCTTTCGTAAACCACAGTGTATCAAAACTATTTACATGTCACTGTACAACTTTAAATATGTTGTCATATTTTTTATTTGCCTTCTTTTAAAAGAAATACTTGCTTTAGGAATATGATAGCCTGGGGAAAAATGGGGGATCAAAATAGCCTGGTCTTTGAGAAGGAAAGTTTCCTTAAGTGAGGGTGTTGTATCCAATTGCCCCTCCTCATGGAAAAAAAAATTAGCATACATTAGCCCCCTGTATTTTTGAAAGGGGATATTTTAATATGCAATTATTTGCCAGGGACTTTTAATATCCAGTTCCTTGGCTTTGAAGTGGCTTTGAAGTGTAACTGAAGCCACCTCATTCCAGAATTCATTTATTAGGTATGAGAAGATACAACATCTGTAAAAAGAAATTACCCTTAAGTTAAACAGTATTTTAAGCTAAATAATATCCCACTCTCTGCCTTTGCTCTGCAAAATGAAAATTTATCTTGGAACAATTTCAGTGTTTGTTCATTGTTTTGGGTTATTTTTTTCACACTCTTTTCTCTTGGTCTAAGATTGTTCAATTGAATGTAAGTTCCAACTGAGAAAACTCTCTAGAAAAACTGGAATCAGTGAAGCTAGACTTGGGAAACATCCTTACTTAAATGGAAAATTGTGCCTTAAATCTGTGCGTAATAATTTGACTTTTGCATGGGGTGTAGAAGACCTCTGATCCTAGACTCACAGCCTACCCTGTTTTTTTCTAGAGAAACACCAGCAATTATACAATATTAGGGAAACAACGCCAATGAACTTACTTTTTTATATGGGTTATACCATATGGGTAATGCCATATACCATAAAATTATCCACTTTGAAGTGAACAGTTCAGTGGCATTTAGTATGTTCACAATGTGTGTAACCACCAACTCTATATAGTTCCAAAACATGTTATCACTCCAAAAGGAAACCCTGTGCCCATTAAGAAGTTACTCCCCATTTTCCACTTGCCCCAGCTCCTGACAGTCACCAGTCTAGCTCTGTCTCTACCAGTTTACCTATTCTGAATATTTCATACAAATGGGATCAAACAATATGTGACCTTTTTAGTTTGACTTCTTTCACTTAACATAATGTTTTAGAAGTTCATCCACGTTTTCACATATCAGCACTTCATTCCCTTTTATGGCTGAATAGTAGTCCATTGTATGTATGTATCACAATTTGTTTATCCATTCATTGATTCATCCATCCATCCATCCAATCACTGATGGAAATTTGGAATGTTTTCACCTTTTGGCTATTGGGAATAGAGCTGCTATGTACATGTGTGTACATGCATTGGTTTTTTTTTGAGTTCTTGTTTTCAATTTTTTGATGAGTATATGTCCAGGAATGGAATTGCGGGGCTATGTGCTAATTCATGTTTAACTTTCTGAGAAACTACCAGACTATTTTCCACAGCAACTACACCGTCTTACATTTCCAACAGCAATATATACATTTTCGAGTTTCTCCACATCCTCATCAACAGTTGTTATTTTCCATTTATTTTATGATTGTCATCCAAGAGGTTTGAAGTGACATCTCATTTGGTTTTAATATGCATTTCCCGAATGATTAGTGTTGTTGAGCATCTTCTCATATGCTTATTGGCTGTTTGTGTATCTTCGTTTAAGAACGGTCTATTCAAGTCTTTTGCACATGTTTTAATTGAGTTGTTTGATTTATTGTTGTTGAGTTGTAGTTCTATATTCTGGATATTAATCTCTTGCTAGATATATGATTTGCAAATATTTTCTTCTATTCTGTAGGTTGTCTTCACTTTTTTGACACTGTCCTCTGATGCACAAAACTTCTTAATTTTTATGAAGCCCAGCTTATCTTTTTTGGTATTGTATCTAAGAATCCATTGCTAAATCCAGAGGCATGAAGATTTACCTGTATGTTTTTTAAAGAGGTTTATGGTTTTAGCTCATAGCATTAGGGCAGTGAATGATTTTGAGTTAATTTTTGGGTATGGTGTAAGGTGGGGAGTCCAACTTCATTTTTTGCATACATTTCACCTAGAAACATTTGTTGAAGAGACTGTTCTTTACCCATTGAATGTTTTTTTTTCTCCCTTGTTGATTATCATTTATCATAGATAATATTGGCTTATTTGAGGACTTGCAATTGTAATCCATCAGTCTGCGTCTAACCTTATGCCAGTATCACGCCACTGTTTTGATTACTGTAGCTTTGTAGTAAATTTTGAAATTAGAAAATGTGAGTGCTCCAACTTTGTTTTCTTTTTTAGTTTTTTATTTTTTCCTATTCAGGGCCTTTTACAATTCCATATGAATTTGAGGATTGTCTTTTCCATTTCTGCAAAAAAAAAAAGAAAAGGCAGTTGGGATTTTGATATTGATGGCATTGAATCTGTGGATCACTTTGGGTAATATTGCCATCTTAGAAATATTCTTTCAATCATTAAACACTAGTTGTCTTTCCATTTATTTATATATTTAATTTCTTTCAGCAATGTTTTATAGTTTTAAATGTAAATTCTTTACCTCCTTGGTTAAATTTATTCCTAAGTATTTCATTCTTTTGAATGTGATTGTAGCTAGAATTAATTCCTTAATATCTTTTATTGATTGCTTATTGCTGGCGTATAGAAATACAACTAATTTTTGAGTGTTGATAAACACTCAAAACCCTTTATTCTAAACTTACTTATTAGCTGTAGAAGATTGTCGTAGATTCTTTGGGTTTTCTGTATATAGAAGACAATGGCATGTGTAAATAGAGATAGTTTTACACCTTCATTTCCAAATTGGCTGTCTTTTATTTATTTTTCTTCCCTGGCTAGAATTCTGGTTAGAATTTCCAGTATAATTATGTATAGCAATGGTGAAAGTGGACGTCATTGTCTTGTTCTTGATCACAGAACAACATCTTTCAGTCTTTCATCACTGACTACCACCTTAGCTGTGGGCTTTTCATAAAGACCTTATTTCATGTTGAGGAAGTTTCTTTTCATTCCTAGTTTTTAAAATGTTTCTAAAAGAAAGAGTGATGGATTTGTCAAATGCATTTTATCATGAATTGAGATGATCATGTGTTTTTCCTCTTTTTTTCTATGAATGTGGTATATTACATTGGTTACCTCTTTTTTTTTTTTTTTTTTTGGTCAGGTTACCCTTAAATTCCTGGAATAATCCTCTTTGTTAATAGTTCATAATCCTCTTGATATGCTGGAGAATTTGGTTGCCAATTAAAAGAAGTCATTCTGCCATTTGCTACTTGTATTTCATTGAGGGTTTTTGCATATATATTCATTAGGAATGTTAACATTTTTTTCATGTGTTCTCTTTGGATTTGGATCAGAATAGTCTAACCTTATAAAATGAGTTATTAAGCATTCCTTCCTCTTCTAGCTTTTGGAAGAGTTTGAGAAGAATTGGAGCTAATTCTTCTTTAAATGTTTGGTAGAATTTACAAGTGAAGTCATCTGTTCCTGCATTTTTCATTGTTGTGAGGTTTTTGTTTATGGATTCAATCTTCTTACTAATAATTGGTCTGTTCAGATTTTTTATTTCTTCTTGAGTCAGTTTGGTAGTTTACGTGTTTCTAGAAATGTGTCCATTTTATCTAAGTTATCTAATATTTTAGCATACAATTGTTCAAAGTATTCTCTCATGATCCTTTTAATTTCTATAAAATTTTAGCAATGCTCCCAGTTTCATAACTGACTTATTATATCTGCATCTTCTTTCTTTTATATCGTAGTCAACTTAAGTAAAATTTGGTCAATTGTGTTGATCTTTTCAAAGAAAAAACTTTTGATTCTATTGATTCTTTCTACTGGTTTTCTATTCTCTAATTTCATTTATCATCACTCTAATATTTATTACTTTCTTCTACTAGATTTCAGTTAATTTCCTCTTCTTTTTTCTACTTATTTACATGTAAAGTTAGGTTATTGATTTGACATCTTTCTTTTTTAGGGGAGGTATTTATCTCTGTGAGTAATGCCTTCACTGAATCCTATCAGTTTTGGTATGTTGTATTTTCATTTTCATTTGTCCCAAAGTATTTCCTAATTTCCTTTGTGATTTCTTCTCTGAAATACTGCTTGTTAAAAGTGTCTTGTTTAACATCCTCATACAGGTGAATTTTCCAGTTTTCTTTCTGTTATTGATTTTTACTTTCATTCCATCTCATTCAGAGAGCATATTTTGAATAATTTCAATATTTTTAAATTTATTGAAACTTGTTTGGTGGCCTAACATATGGTCTATCCTGGAGAATGTTCCATGTAGTTGAAAAGAATGTATCCTGGTGTTGTTGGATGTAGTGATATATGGATAAATAGATAGATAGAGATATTGATATTGATGTATTGATTAGTTGATCAATAATGATATATCGATTTTGCAAAGTCAGTATCCTGTGTGATGTGTAGTCTCTGAAGTCTCTGTTCCTTTAGTTTATGTACAGCTCACGTTTTTACAAAGATTTCGTTGAATGTTAGGATTCAAGAGGTGGGGAGGGGCAGGGAGGAAAAAAAAGAAAAAAAAAAGCAGAATTTTTTTAAAAAGAGGGGACCACAAAACACTCTCATTCTTTTCAAATTAGTTCTGTGCTGGGACACTTATTCAGATCATCTGCAATTCTGTCTTAGCCTTCACTTCCTGCTTGTACTGAGCCTAAAGTTTAGCCAGAGGTGAAAACTTAGGGTCTTTTCAGACCTTTTTTGAGCATGCATCCTGCTCTGGGCATGAATGTGGCTTTCCAAATGTTCCAATATATGTAGGCATTTTGAATGCCTAATTTCCCAAAGAAACTCTTTTCCAGCTTTGCCTCCCAGCTTTGGGTTCCCTATATTATGTCTTAACTGTGTCTTTTTCCCCATGTAGCTGTGGCTCATTCATTTGCTTTATGATGTTTTTGAGGAATACCCATTGCTTTTCTGCCCTGATTGTTCTGGATCAGGTGTAACAAAAATAAATGCCTTGTGTCAGTTGAGACAGTTTAGAGCAGGCAAACACAACTCTTTGAGAATAAGATCTACTTTGCTCCCTCTAGAACCAGGACCATACTCCAAATGCAGGCTGCTGACTCAAAGATTGCCACCAAGACAGTGAGAGGATGGGGGTAATGGCAAATAAAAATTCCACAAGCCTTCCTATTATTTTTAAGTTGCCTTTTTCTTGATTCAGTGTTTGCTTGTGTTTTGTAAACATTTGACTGTTTTCCAGAATTCTGACAGTTTATTCTGACAATTTTGCTTGTATTTTTTTTTTTTTTTGATGTTACCGTGGGAAAACAGTCTCTTGGAGCAGTCTACTCCTTTATGTTCATTGATATCACTCTAATAACAGACTTTACTGATCCAATTTATATGCAGCTGGCTTCTGTCATTTGTGATCAACCTGAGTTCCTTGTTATATTTGAAACCATCAAGCATAGGTTTTATATCTTTACCATTTACACTGTTTCCTCCATTTATTGTATGATGCATAATAGTTTACACTATCAGTACAAACTAAGTTTTCACTAAATATTGACCAGTGACAAATTTATCTACTTATTCACTCTTGTATTAAAAATAGAGACTGTCAGAGAAATATTTCATGAAGTTCTTGATGATGAACATAACAAATAATAACATAATGTAGTATGATCATTAAATCTGATGTTATTACCAAATCGAGAAGAGAGTCCACATCTGTAGAGACCTAGAGTAATACTTACTATAACCTTAGCAGTTTGAAATGAGGGTAAAATAAACTTAATAAACTACACAATAAAGTATACACAGGAGAGCTTAGTGTGGGGACCTCTAACAAGTCATTGAGGGCACAAAAGTGCTTTTGGGCATTTGAATTATACCTATAAATATTTTCTGGATTAGAAATTAAAAATTACTTTCTCAGACTTTTTATAAAATATCTGTTAATTCATTTAAAATGGCAAAGTAAAACTATTACATGTAAATATACATAATATATAATGAAAAATAGTTACCTTTTCAAAAATTGGTGAGAAGAATGTCATTATTTTATGTTTTTGCAAATATTTAATGTCTGCTCAATAGAAGACTACAGGATTCTCATATGTACTCCTGTGTCAATTCTTTTGGAATCAGTTGCTTTGGTTGAAGCATGTGAAGGAATTCTGGCCTCATAAAGATACGTAGTTAGAAATGGAGGGAGTTTTTTAATAGCTTTTTCACATAATTGTAGATGCTCTTCCTTGATACTTCTTGAGAAGTTGATAAATGGTAGATCCTCAATGGTTAGTTGCATTGTGAAACCTGAAACCATATCCGTAAAATATCAGTACTCTGCTTTTAAAATCTATTGGTCCATCTAGCACTTTAAAAGGATCTTTTACCTATGCACGATTCTGTAACATTATGCATTGGTCATTTGGAAAATATTAGTTCACTGAGTTATACAGATCTTGCAAATGTTGGTAGAGTTTATTACACAATATTAAAAACAACAGTTAATATCACTGATGGTATAACTAGAAAAATCTCACTAGAAGAGTACTGGGAAGTAGTCAAACTCAAGATAGAGAACACAAGTTTTGCAAAATTCAATTTTTGTTTGAAAGCTTGAATTTTATAGTTTGTAACAAACAGTTGTGTTTTTAAATTTTTTTATGTATTATTTTTTAACAGTTATGATTTTTAAGTGAGAGGCTCATTTTATTTATTTTGAAGAAAACATTTGCCAAATCCTTAAATCTAAGTAATCATAGTTTGTTATTCATTTTTTCCACTAAAAATGGTGTTCTAGGAAAAAAACTGTTAGTTCAGTACATAACTCAAGCAATTGCCCACATACATTTCCTTGGAACAAGTACCATGTCGATATGCAGGGGAAGTGATTTTTGGGCGGCAGAGGGGAGGAGGTATAACTCCCTTTTCACTACACAAATATTGAAAAGATCTCAAGGGTGGAGACTGAATAAAATGAACAATTTTTAGAACTGTGTTGAGGAAGTTCTTAACTGGAATAGGATTTTTCAAGCATTTTTTGAGCATTTATAAGACTAAAGAATAGAGACTATCGTATAGTTTTATGCCACAGTATTGACTCTCAGTGAGGTGTCTGTAATTGCATCCACCTTTGGTTTTGCTTCCAGGAGTGAGAATTTCAACCCAGTGTAAAAGGACGATGTGCCTTAGTATTACTATGAATATAATTTTGACTTTTAGGACTGCTGTCCACAGTTGCTCACAGATTATGCTCTGCAATGCTCTCCTGTAGGGTAGTAGAGATATGGAACAAAAATTTGCTAATGGTAATGTGATTGAAATAAAAAGTATGCCTGAGGGAGGAACTCAAACTTGGTTATATAAGAGCTCATAGGCCCAAAGTAGAGCTATAACACATTAGGGTATAAAGAAGACATCATTCTAGCATGTGTGTGTGTGTGTGTGTGTGTGTGTGTGTGTGTGTAAGGTGTGTGTTATGTGTATATGTGTATCAGTCTATAATTTGCCTTTTCTACTCACAATGTGAAAGGCCTTTGTGCAAGTACATTTCTCACATTTAGGTTTTCTACTCAAATTCAGGAGATTTAATTTGGAAAAAGTCTCAGGAAGAAGATTGAGTATGATTAGCACTTTGAATAATTGACTAATTTGACTAATTAAACCTATGAGTAAATCCTAAAGCTCTTGATTTATTTATTCAAGAGATGACAAGTTTGAGGTAAAATTTAATAAGTCCTTCAGAACCTGAAAGTACATTCTTTATTTTGATGAGCACTTAAGAGTCTCTGCTGAAAATAAGGAGAACTAGTACAGAATATAACAGAAATTAGGGCATCTTACAGATGCAAGCTACTTTATGGGCCTTTGTGTGTGTTTGGGGAGGGGTACATCCAATAAAATTCTATATGAAGAAATCAAACATGTCAACAGCAGAGCTGTTCTGGTTGAAGAGTTTTAACCACATAATCCCTATCTACCCCTCTCCTTTCTCTGTCCTAAGAGAGCTTTAGAGTCTCTAGAACACAGCCAGCCACAGTGTAATTTAGTCCAACCCTTTCTCTTTACAAATGAGGAAACTTACTCCTGAATAGATGGACTGAACTAGCCAAGGGCCTATGCACTACTTAAGGGTTTAACTAGGATTAAAATATGAACTCCTAGCTCTGATTACTGTTATTTTAGCATTAATGCTTGTCCCTGTTCGAGTATAGGGAGTGGGAGTATAAGTTCATAACTGTCTGTGGGGAAACTTTGAGAAGATGAATGGATCGTAGAAGGCAAACTTCTTGTAATCTGTATTTCAGTATTTTGTATTCAGTGTACATTCCCTAAAAATTCTCCCCATGTATGGTGAAAAAAAAGGGCAGAGTTGGGAGAGGGAAGAAAGTGACAGTTAAATAAATATATAATACCCTATTTGCCAGCTGTCTTCATTCCATTCAGTACAGACCCAGCTTTAAGTTACAATTTAGTAACTTTCCACATAGCTGAATTTTTAAATGACTTTTTATAATTAAAATGTGGCTTTCTATATGAAAGCTACATGCTGGAAATATACTTGAGAAAGAAAGAACATTCATTGGCAGATAATCTGATTTAGGAAGTAAATTCAATTTGAAGGGTATATATAATTTAGACTTTATAAGGTACAGGGTTAATCTGAGTCAAAAGTGGTTCTAGGTGATAGAATTGATGAAGATAAGGAATTGATTGGCCTTTTATTCAAGAAACTTAGCTGTTGCCACAACAAGATATTAGAGTAGGAAAAGGCAAAGGAAAGAGATAGAGGAAGGAAACTCCTGGCATACCAAGAGGAACAAAGGTAATTTTCTGGGACTATAAAACAGATGGTATACAGTGCACTAATTCCCTTTGTGCTTTTGCTTGAGTGGATGAATTGGTGTTCAAAATACTAAGTGACAAGCTGCTTCACTGACAAGACTGATTTATAATTTATTTGTGTGATCCATATATTTGACCTTACAAATTCAAAATAGCCAAATACTCTTCTTTCAAAAAGAGACTTCTGAGTGAATTTTACATTTCACTAACTTTTTCTACTAAAACATGCAACTCAATACTGTACTTCTGGTAGGGTACATCCAAGAACATAATGGAAATATTTGGGCTGAAGGGAACTATGAAAGAAACAAAAACTCCAAAGGAAGAGAAAACATTTTGTTTTTGACTTTGAAATTTTAAAATTCAAATTTGCTTTATATTGACCTATACATTTTAACATTTTAACAATAATAATGACAATGGCTGACATTAAATAAGCTGAGTACTTTGCCTAATGATTTCCATATATATCTTCATTTATAAATAAAAAAGAAAAGAGATGTAACTTGTACCAGAGCATACCTTGTAATTCTTCTGTTTCAGTGATATGTATTTTTATTCCCCAGTTTTACATTCCAAACTATGTGTAGCTCCTTAACTGGAGATAGTAACCCTTTGTTCATTTTCTTGGTGATAAATCAGGAAACATTAAAAAGAACTTGGTGTATTATATCTGATCTCAAATGACATAAATTTTGACAATATTCAGTCTGCTGTATTGTATTTCAGCATCCTAGTGAAAGAAAAGAATGGGAAAATGATGGAAAAAAGAAAGGAATTAGTGCTTTAGCTGTTAAGTAGTAAAACAAAACTTTAAAGTCTGACTAGGCAATGTACAATCAGCAAATATTTTGAAAAGATTTGGAATTTGGCTGTGACTGCTATGATTTGCATTCTATATTTTCATATATACAGTTATATAAGGTGGGGTGGCGGGGGTGCTACCCTTTCTATGAACTTTGAACAATCAATAATGTTTTAAAATGGAAATGCACTAGAAGACTAGCCTGTAGTGACACTAAACATGGGAAATGAGAATAACCTTTAAGCATAGAGATTTAAATGTAGCTGTGGGAAATAAAGGTGGTGGTACATTGGACATCCAGAGAAAAGAGAGAATCAAAGGAGCAGAAAGAGGAAATAGCCTTGTTCTTCTTGTGGGAATTCTGAATAACTACCTGATTAGATTTTTCTTTTCATTACTGTTTTAACAGGAAATTATTTCAAATAAGATTTAAATTAAAAGAAATATTTCTGAACCTCTGATGTCAAGAGTAAACCAGATAAAAAGTAACACAGTTTCAGTAAAGAGAAACCAAGTACTGAAAGTCACAGATTAGTTTTCCTTCAGTTCATTACTGAAGAATTTTCTTTTCTCTTCTAAGATTATGTGGCCAACTTATTTCAAAAGGCCATTTAAAAGCAAGATTGGATTTTTGGAAGAAAGCACAGAAATGCCAATAGAAATCTATGATCTTATGATAGACTATGATAGACTAGAACAGAGAAAAGAACATGGAGAGAATTATTTAATGTCAATTCTATTTCTACACTCCTGTTGCCAAAGCTGAAAGTTTTAGCTAAGATTCTATATCTTGTACAATTAAAAAAATAATTACTCTGTTTCCAGTTCTTTAAATACTTGGGGTCATTATTATACTGTGCATCTCATTGGATCCTTGTGCTGTTATTCATAATTATAACCATAATTGTAGGATCCTATTTGGTTAACAAATATTTAGCCTTTTAATAGAAACAATCGACAAGCCTCTTAGATAGCCTCATCCACCAAAGGGCAGACAGCAGAAGCAAGAAGAACTACAATCCTGCAGCCTGTGGAACAAAAACCACATTCACAGAAAGATAGACAAGATGAAAAGGCAGAAGGCTATGTACCAGATGAAGGAACAAGATAAAACCCCAGAAAAACAACTAAATGAAGTGGAGATAGGAAACATTCCAGAAAAAGAATTCAGCATAATGATAGTGAAGATGATCCAGGACCTCGGAAAAAGAATGTAGGCAAAGATCGAGAAGATGCAAGAAATGTTTAACAAAGACCTAGAAATTAAAAAACAAACACCTAGAAAAATTAAAGAACAAACAAATAGAGATGAACAATACAATAACGGAAATGAAAAATACCTAGAATGAATCAATAGCAGAATAACTGAGGCAGAAGAACGGATGAGTGACCTGGAAGACAGAATGGTGGAATTCACTGCCGCAGAACAGAATAAAGAAAAGAAGAATGAAAAGAAATGAAGACAGCCTGAGAGACCTCTGGGAAAAAATTAAACACACCAACATTCGCATTATAGGGGTCCCAGAAGGAGAAGAGAGAGAGAAAGGACCTGAGAAAATATTTGAAGAGATTATAGTCGAAAACTTCCCTAACATGGGAAAGGAAATAGCCACCCAAGTCCAGGAAGTGCAGAGAGTCCCAGGCAGGATAAACCCAAGGAGAAATACGCCAAGACACATAGTAATCAAACTGACAAAAATTAAAGACAAAGAAAAATTATTGACAGCAACAATGGAAAAACGACAAATAATATACAAGGGAACTCCCATGAGGTTAACAGCTGATTTCTCAGCAGAAACTCTACAAGCCAGAAGGGAGTGGCATGATATATTTAAAGTGATGAAAGGGAAGAACCTACAATCAAGATTACTCTACTTGGCAAGGATCTCATTCAGATTCATCAGAGAAATCAAAACCTTTACAGACAAGCAAAAGCTAAGAGAATTCAGCACCACCAAACCAGCTCTACAACAAATGCTAAAGGAACTTCTCTAAGTGGGAAATGCAAGAGAAGAAAAGGACCTACAAAAGCAAACCCATAACAATTAAGAAAATGGTAATAGGAACATACATATCGGTAATTACCTTAAATACGAATGGATTAAATGCTCCAACCAGAAGACACAGGCTCGCTGAATGGATCCAAAAACAAGACCCATATATATGCTGTCTACAAGAGACCCACTTCAGACCTAGGGACACATACAGACTGAAAGTGAGGGGATGGAAAAAGATATTCCATGCAAATGAAAATCAAAAGAAAGCTAGAGTAGCAATACTCATATCAGATAAGATAGACTTTAAAATAAAGAATGTTACAAGACACAAGGAAAGACACTACATAATGATCAAGGGATCAATCCAAGAAGAAAATATAATAATTATAAATATATATGCATCCAACATAGGAGCACCTCAATACATAAGGCAACTGCTAACAGCTATAAAAGAGGAAATCGACAGTAACACAATAATAGTGGGGGACGTTAACACCTCACTTACACCAATGGACAGGTCATCCAAACAGAAAATTAATAAGGAAACACAAGCTTTAAATGACACAATAGACCAGATAGATTTAATTGATGTTTATAGAACATTCCATCCAAAAACAGCAGATTACACTTTCTTCTCAAGTGCACACAGAACATTCTCCAGGATAGATCACATCTTGGGTCACAAATCAAGCCTCAGTAATTGAAATCATATCAAGCATCTTTTCTGACCACAACGCTATGAGATTAGGAGTCAATTACAGGGAAAAAAACTTAAAAAACACAGACACATGGAGGCTAAACAACACATTACTAAATAACCAAGAGATCACTGAAGAAATCAAAGAGGAAATCAAAAAGTACCTAGAGACAAATTACAATGAAAACACGGTGATTCAAAACCTATGGGATGCAGCAAAAGCAGTTCTAAGAGGGAAATTTATAGCAATACAAGCCTACCTCAAGAAATAATGAAAATCTCAAATAAACAATCTAACCTTCCACCTAAAAAACTAGAGAAAGAAGAACAAACAAAACCCAAAGTTAGTGGAAGGAAAGAAATCATAAAGATCAGAGCAGAAATAAATGAAATAGAAACAAAGAAAACAATAGCAAAGATCAATAAAACTAAAAGCTGGTTCTTTGAGAAGATAAACAAAATTGATAATCCATTAGCCAGACTCATCAAGAAAAAGAGGGAGAGGACTCAAATCAATAAAATTAGAAATGAAAAAGGAGAAGTTACAACACACACTGCAGAAATACAAAGCATCCTAAGAGACTACTACAAGCAACTCTATGCCAATAATATGGACAACCTGGAAGAAATGGACATATTCTTAGAAAGGTGTAACCTTCCAAGACTGAACCAGGAAGAAATAAAAAATATGAAGAGACCAATCACAAGTAATGAAATTGAAACTGTGATTAAAAATCTTCCCACAAACAAAAGTCCAGGACCAGATGTCTTCACAGGTGAATTCTATCAAACATTTAGAGAAAAGCTGACACCCATCCTTCCCAAACTCTTCCAAAAAATAGCAGATGAACGAACACTCCCAAACTCATTCTATGAGGCCACCATCACCCGGATACCAAAACCAGACAAAGATACTACAAAAAAAAGAAAATTACAGACCAATATCACTGATGAATATAGATGCAAAAATCCTGAACAAAATACTAGCAAACAGAATCTAACAACACATTAAAAGGATCATACACCATGATCAAGTGGGATTTATCCCATGGATGCAAGGATTCTTCAATATATGCAAATGAATCAATGTGATGCACCATATTAATAAATTGAAGAATGAAAACCATATGATCATCTCAATAGATACAGAAAAAGCTTTTGACAAAATTCAACACCCATTTACGATAAAAACTCTCCAGAAAGTGGGCATAGAGGGAACCTACCTCAATATAATAAAGGTCATATATGACAAAACCACAGCAAACGTTAAAGAAAAAGAAATAGCAACTATTAACATATATTAGGTTTTCAGACTTTCACACATGTATCCACACTTATGTATATATATACATATATATATGTACATATGCACACACATCAAAAGATATCTCATATTTATTTAAAAAATAACTAGAGATGATATGTTACCCAGTACCATACTTGTGAAGGATAAAGTCTATGAGACGCAGTCCAGTGTTTGAGACTCAGTGCTTCCACTTCTGGGGGCACAGGTTGATCCCTAATCAGGGAACTAAGATCCCACAGGCCGTGAGGTGTGGCCAAAAAAAAAAAAGTAATATTATGTTGATATTAGGAAATAGGTATTGATTTCAGAATTTCTTCCTCTGAAGATTTGTAAGAAAGGAGCTTTACATGAGGAATCATCTCTTAAAATTATTTACAATCTAATACCAATTTCCTTCTTAAGCTACCTTCTCAGTGTTCGATGTGAGTGATTGGGATGAAGAAATGGTGCCCAGGATTCTCTGTTTGCTAAGTGGGGCCGTAGAGTCAAAATAGAGAGAACGTTATTAAAATGTATCAAATATAAGATTTCTTCAGATGGTTCTAACATAAATTAAGTTCCTGAGAAATCAGGTTGCAGCTGGGTTATAAATGTTTGCTGATGAGGTGTGATAGGTGATGCTACTAATATTAATACTAAATAGAGTGCAACAATGAGCAGAGGGTAAATTTGGAGTTTCAGGCTGACATTTTATAGACAATTTCTTGAAGAAAACAAACAAAAAGCTCCACTTTTTCATGAATGCTGTGACACTGCTCTATGTGAGAAAATAGAAAGACTGTGGCAATGGTACCTTCATGAGCAGGTTGGAGCAGAATGGGATGCTAATAAAGTCTGGAGAGGGTACAGGAGAAGGATTCTTGTGGCTAAAAGGAAATAAGAATATTCTTAAACTATCACTTATAAAATTGTACATTAAAAAAAAACTAATTAACACAATATTATAGAGAACGAGAAAAGAAAACTTATTTTGAGAGACAGTAGAGCTTAATAAGTTAGAGAGATGTAGGTTCCAATTTCAGTCCTGCCTCTTACTAACCATGTGAACTTTGTCAAAATCTTTAAGTTTGCTGAGCCTAAGTTTCCCCTCCAAATGGATATCCCATTAGGGCTTGGGGAGGGGCATTTGGAAAAGGGATGATTGATTACAAAGGATGAACACTCCAAAAGACTGTGATGAGATGTGGAGATAAAAGGAGCTAGGGGATAAACAACCAACCTCCAAGGCTATTAAAACAGAAGCTTAATTATTCATTATATGTAGAAGGAAGAAGTCTCTTTTCTAGGACTGAAAAATTCAGGAGACCTCAGGGATAGTGCCTAGCAGCTAAGAAAAATTTAAAGAAATGAACAAAGAAATAAGGAAAAAAGAAACAACCAGAAAAAGGAATGAAGTAATGAAGTATATACAGTTCATTCAGTAATGAATGAAGACAAATAAATTAAACCTTAAGTTTTATCTGATTATTGTTTAAGTTTAAAATTTAATCACAATAGTTTGAATTACTTTGATGAGTTGATTTTATAATAAATTCTAGGGGCAATTGGAGTTAAAAAAAATCCTTACTATTAAAATTATTGAATTATTTCAGATTATAGAAAATAAATGAAGTTCAGAATATTTAATAAAATTATTAAAATGTTAACTGATCGGTATAATACAAAATGAAAAAAATAATGGACCATTAGTTTAATTCATTAAAAAATCTAAACATTTAAATAAACATTTAACATATTAATCTAGCAGTAGAAAAGTAATAATAGTTTGCCATGACCAGTTGGATTTTGTTATAGAAGTAGAGGGTGGTTGGAAATAGGAAATTTCATTTATACAATTTTTATATCAACACATTAAAGGAGAAAATTATGTTTATATAAAAGGTTGGAAGCGTATCATGACAGTTATAATTTCAAATAAAAATTTGAAGTGACATAGGAATAAAAACAAATTACTTAAGCATGATACAGATTCCTTTCCAAAAATCAAGAAAAAATATCTTATTAAATAATGAAATATTAAAGATGCTGCCATAATAAAAGAAGACAGCAGGATTGTTATTTCATCATTATTATTCAACATTGTTTTGACACTCGAGCTAATGAAATAATTCACTAAAATGAAATAAATGCTTTTTAATGGTGCTGGAGCAATTGGTCATCCAATATGCAAAAAAACAAAAATAAAATATGAACCTCTAATTAATCCTCACATGATAGACAAAAAGTATCTCAAGATGATTCCGGGACTTATATGTAAAATATAAAACTATTACCCTTTTAGGAAAAAAGATAGGAGAAAAATCTTCTGGATTAGTTGAAGCATTCTTAGTCTTGACAATAAAAGTGTGATTTATAAAAGGAAAAAATGATAAACTGGATCTCATCAAAATTAAAAAACTTTTCCTTTGCAGAAGTCCTTTTTAAAAGGATGAAAAGACAAGGTAGAGGCCTGGAGGAAATCTGAAGTTGACATATCAACAAATGATTTGCATCTAGAATAGAAGACTCTAAACTCAACAGTCACACAAACAAAACAATCCAATTAGAAAATGGGCAAATGACATGAACAGACATTTCACTTAAGAGGATATAAACATCACAAATAAGCACATTAAATGATGTTCATTAGCTATTAGGGTAATGAAAATTAAAACCACAACGACATATCATTATACATATATCAGAATGGCTTATTTTTTTTAAAAAACCACCAAATTCTTGCAAGAACACAGAAAAACTAGGTCATTTCTACATTGCTGGTGAGAATGTAAAATGGTACAACTACTCTAGAAAAGCATCCGATATTTTCTTACAAAACTAAATGTGCACCATGTGACCCAGCAATTGCATATTTTGGCATTTATCCCAAAGAAAGGAACATTTATGTTCACATAAAAACCTCTAACTAATGTTCATAGCAGCTTTATTCATAATAACCCCAAGCTACAAATGATAACCCAGATTTCCTTCAACAGATGGATAGTTTAACAAACTGATACATTCATGCCCTGGAATAGTACCAGGCAACAAAAAGGAACGGAGTATTGATACACTCAACAACTAAGGTGGATCTCTGCCAATCTCAAAATATTATATAATGCATGATTCCATTTACATAGCACTCTGGAAATTACAAAATCTTTAAGGTGGAAAATAGATTAGTGGTTGCCAAAGGTTGCAGAGGAAGGTTATGGCAATAAAAGGGCAACACAGGAGATTCTGGTGATGGAACTGTTCTCTGCCTTACTGGTGCTCATCATATTTGATACAATTGCATAGAACTAAAGACAGCCACATATACTCATATGTACACAACTGAATACATGCAGAACTGGTGAAGTCAGAATAGAGTTGGTGGAGGGTATCAATGTCAATTTCTTTTTGAGATATTGTTTATGCAAGATATCATATGTTATTGATGGAAACTGGAGGAAGTGTATAAAGGATTTGTCTTTCTGTATTATTTCTTACAACTGCATGTGAATCTGCAATACCTGAAAATTTTATGTATATATTATGTGTGTGTGTATATACACATATAAATGTATATATACACACATATATACATATAAATGCATATATATACACACACAGATATACATATAAATATATATACATATAAATTTAAACTTTAGGAAAAGGAGAAAATGTATTTTCAGATGAGAGAATTGAATATGTAGAAAAATAAAAGATTTAATTTCCATTGGCATTTTAAAGAAAATGTGATATGGTGAATAATATAATTATTAACTCTGTGTGTGTGTGTAAACTCATTTAGAATAACAATGGGAAATATTCTGTTCACAATAACAAACCATATATACTTACTAGTAAATATAATAGGAAATGTGAAGGATCTATATGAAAAATAGAAGATGAAACACAATTAATGTACCTAAAGTTTAAAGTTTTCCAATTCGCTGTGTATATATCATGCTGTTTTAATAAGATTCCCATTCTGGTGGATTTTAATATGATTTTTAAGCTCATATGAAAGAACAGACGTTTGAGAATTGCCAAAATAATATTTGAAAAAAGTATTTGAAAATAAGATTGTATGGTGGGCTGCATTTGCCTTACAAGGTGGTTTTTTGTTTGTTTGTTTTACATATGCCCAAAAGATACAGTAAACAAAATATGTGGAATTTACCTAGGAGCAAAAATATAGTTAATTTTTCAATTCAGTTGATAAGGATCATTTATTTAATAGATTGTGCTATTATAATCTACTTTCCCACTGAAAGTTAGACTCCTACCTCCTACCTTTACCTATATAAATTTCATTGAATCAACTAAATAAATTCATATCAAAGAGAGAAGGTAAAATATAATCATCTAAGAATTAAAGGGATTGTATTGGACACATTAGGGTGCATTTATATAATCTCAGGAAACTTTAAATTGTGAAATCATGTCTATACCAAAATCTGGTCTTATTGAGATATCTCACAGAATAAATATATTTCTGAAATCCTGATAAAGTTAGCTCATCTGATTAAAATCCCAAACTCCTATGACAGAAAATTAATTCTAGCATCAAAGCTTTTTTACTGTGTCAAACAAAAAGCAGTCATTCTTTTTTCTAAAATGCTCTCAGCCCTTCACTTGTCCATGCCATTCCCTTTCTCTGTCTTTTGAAACCTGTAAGGCCCAGGTCATTTAACTTTTAAAAATAAAAATGAATAGATTTTATTTTCAAGAGAAATGTTATGTTCACAGAAAAATTGAACAGAAGGTACAGGGATTTTCCATTTACCCTTACCTTCACATGGGTAAAACCTCCCCCATTGTCAACATCCCACACATGATATGTTTACTACAACTGATGAACCTACATTGACACATCATTATCACCCAAAGTCCATATTTTACTTTAGGGTTCACTCTTGCTGTTGTACAGCCTATGGATTTGGACAACAGTATAATGACATGTATCTACCATTCTAACTACTAGTATCTTTAGAGTCTCCATAGTTTACATTTTTCAGCATGTTACATAGTTGGAATTATACAGTCTGGAGTCTTTTCAAACTGGCTTCTTTCAATTAATAATTTAAGGTTCCTCCATGTCTTTTCATGGTTGATAGCTCGTTTCTTTTTATCACTTCATAGTATCACAATGTCTGGACCACAGTTTATCCATTCACCTACTGAAGGACATCTTGGTTGCTTGCAAATTTTGGCAATTATGGATAAAGCTACTATAAACATCCATGTGCAGATTTTTGTGTGGCTGTAAGTTTTCAGCTCATTTGGGTAAATACCAGGGAGCACAATTGTTAGATTATATGTTTAGTTTTTAAAGAAACCATTAACCTGTCTTCCAAGTATCTGTACCATTCTTCATTCCCACCAGCAATGAATGATAGTTGGCCATTATATTTTTCACTGAAGCCTTTTCTGATTGTTTTTGCAAGATATTTTCCTTCCTTTCTCTGAGCTCATACAGTACTCTGTATCCTCATTCTGACATCCATCATATTCTTTCTTGCTTTGTGTGAACCCCTCGGGGCAGGGCATAGATATGTCTCCTGCACCTTACAATACTTCACTTAACACCTTGAAAATTAAGAGCCCTACTATTCGTTGAATGAATAAGGTAAATTTAAATTTTGTTGTGTCAGACTGTCAAATGGGGCATTTTGTTTTGCAAATCTGTATATAATCACGTCTTATGCTAGGCTTGGGTCAAACAATTCTCACTAGTTCCACTTGTTATATTTTTTTCAGTTGTTTCTGAACAGTTATTTTGTGGGTTAACTACATGGTTGATTCATGTTGGAAGAAACTGCATTTGAAGTTATTGATTCTTTGCCCCAGCTTTTCAGCTGGAAGAAACAAAGCTCTTGCTGCAATAAGTACCGAACTTTTAAAAAAAACAGTATCTAATGAGGTTAGCATATATTGCTGACGTTTTATTTTCAGCCAGAGTTAAGGTCACAGCTGAGAGGTCACAAAGATGATTTTATACAGTAAATAAACAATGATATTATTTTGCAAAGAAAATGAAATATCACAAACTTATCTGTAGCCTCTTTCGTCTAAAAGTATGCTTGCTATGCTTAATTTTGGTACTTAAACTGTGTTGTCCTTCCATTTCTTAGATTTTGGGATTTAAAAGGGAAGTGCACCTAGTTTATGTGTCAGGGACTAATATAAACATGTGCTTTTCATTCATATTCTGGCATTATATTGAGTTTTTACATTTAACTCCTAAGTCCACTTAGTATTTGTTGGGTGGTAATTATTTGTGGAATTTTGGTATTTATTCTGTTTATTTGGTGAACTTCCTTTCAAGTTGGGAAGTTTTATTGACCATATTTGTTTGGGACCTTTACCTCTTCATCTTTGGTGTTTACAACAAAACTGTAAATTTATCATTAGAGAGAATATGTTGAAGTGATTTTGGAAAGTATTGGGCTGGATTATGGTTAAACAGTGAAAAATGTATGCTTTGGGGCACAATGCAGAATAGAAATTATTAACTGCTTTCATATTATATATCACTACATAACAAGGGATTGATCTCTTAAATTTGTGGTAGCTCAAGACAATTTTAATATTGAAAATAATTTAATGTATTGAAAAGTATCATGGAACAGAGAAACTTCTAATGCCAAAAACCAGTAAAATTTCCACTTTATGTTGTCATCTAGTTAACATATTTTTAAAGCAAAGTAGTCCAAATAGTATAATTCATTAGTTTTTTTTTAAGACTTTTTAAAACTTTTTATTTTATGTTGGAGTATAGCCAATTAACAATGTTGATGATAGTTTCAGGTGCACAGCAAAGCAACTCAGCCATACATATACATGTATCCATTCTCCCCCAAACTCTGCTCCCATCCAGGCTGCCACATAACATTGAGCAGAGTTCCCTGTGCTATACAGTAGGTCCTTCTTGGTTATCCATTTAAAATGTAGCAGTGTGTACATGTCAATCCCAAACTCCCTGATTATCCCTTCCCCCCATCCTTCCCTCCTGGTAACCATAAGTTCATTCTCTAAGTCTGTGAGTCTGTTTCTGTTTTGTAAATAAATTCATTTGTATCATTTCTTTTTAGATTCCACATATAAGGGATATCACACGATATTTCTCTTTCTCTGTCTGACTTACTTCACTCAGTATGACAATCTCTAGGTCCTTCCATGTTGCTGCAAATGGCATTATTTCATTCTTTTTAACGGCTGAGTAATATTCCATTGTATATATGTACCACATCTCCTTTATCTGTTCCTCTGTCGATGGACATTTAGGTTGCTATTGTAAACAGTGCTGCAACGAACATTGGGCTGCATGTATTCTTTCAGACTATGTTTTTCTCCAGATATATGCCCAAGAGTGGGATTGCAGAGTCATATGGTAGCTCTATTTTTAGTTTTTTAAGGAACCTCCACACTGTTCTCCATAGTGGCTGTACCAATTTACATTCCCACCAACAGTGTAGGTGGGTTCCCTTCTCTTCACACAATCTCCAGCATTTATTGTTTGTGGATTTTTTGATGATAGCCATTTTGACTGGTGTGAGGTGATATCTCACTGTAGTTTTGATTTGTATTTCTCTAATAATTACCGGTGTTGAACATCTTTTCATATGCCTCTTGGCCATCTGTATGTCTTCTTTGGAGAATGTGTCTAACCTAAAATTTACTTTATTTTAGATGAACTCACAAATTCATCAGAAACCAGATTGTCTTTAGAAGACCTCTTCAGGAAAGAATTTGTGCTCCATGACCCAGAAGCTCGATGGATCAATGGTATGTGTATACGTTCTTATACGTTATATTTATTTCAAGTTCTGTATAATTAAAATTAAATAGTGGTTTTGTTGACCACTGGTTGACCACCAGTGGTTATTTTAATTGACGTTATGCTTCAGTGATTACAGATACCATTTAATCAGAAATTTATACCTTGGCTCATGTGAGAGAAAACTAATTCCTAAGGTAGGTCATCAATAAAATTATCCCCCAAACATTAGATTGACTGCTCTGTATCTGCTCTTCCCTCATGAATCATTAGTTATGTGACTGCAAACACGTGTTACATCTCTAGCATTTCTCTGGCTAATTCTCCTTGGTGTAGAAGTATAGATTTTGGGAGCGTACATATAAATGATTCAAATTTGGCAATCAGATTAATTTTCTTCTCTCTCTTTGTGGCTTTTCTTTTTAAGTTTAAGTGCCACAAACTAGGGAGACTCTCCAGTCTGAGAGTCTACAAAGTTGATTCTACAAAGTTGAAATGACAGAAAGGGCATGGGAACACATTGCATTTTTGCTTTTTGTGGCTTGGCAAAGAAATCACCTCAGCTTTCCTTAGGTTATTTCTGATTTTGCTATTTTCAAAAAGTTTTAAAAAGAATTTAGATTACAAATACAATCAGTCAGTCAATCAATCAATCAAAACCACTGAGTGGCTCCATGGACTTTGGCTTGTCTTTGTGGGAGGTGGTAGGGGGAGTTATTGGGTAATCCAGTTATAAGAAATGTGTTGGTGACAAGGAAGTCAGGTTTTCATTTCTGGAATATTACAATTGCCTGACCATACTAATCACCATGGTTAGATAGCTGTTAATCTTTGCCCTTCATTTTATTTAGACATAATATCTTTGCTTGTTTTCAAGACCTAGAGTAGGTTACATGTATGATAGCTAAAAAGAGCTTTGCCTTTGTATCTAATGAATAACGTCTCACTTACAGTCCATCCTTTCTTCTCTAATATCCTAATTAAATACATTTATGCCTGCAAATTAAATGTTTATTTATGGAAGCTATAAAAAGAATGTAACTTAATTCATGAGGGCAGGAGCCAAATCATACTTGTTTGCCTAGCACTGATACAGTTTCTGGAGAGCAGCAAGCACTTAAGATTTGTTTTTTTTGAATAAATGAATGAAATCCTTTAACAGAAGTTCAGTTTTATTTTTCTGTAAACTTAGGTTTCAGTTGAAATTGGTTGCAAGGTAAGTATTATCATGCTGATGATGTTACAAATAGAGAAAACAAGATATTAGTTTTATTCCTTTATTTGTACATTTTCATTTTGAATTGTTCATAAATTTGGGTCTTGCCTTATTGTTGCCTTTGCACTATGATTATTTCAGAGGTACACTATGATTTATTTCAGATGAGTACTATTACTAAATTTAAAAAAAGGTATGGAATTACCTAGCATTCCTCTAATACGTGGATCTCCCACAAATCATTCTCCTAATGTGCCATTGTAATTTTGTAAGTCATCTTTTTACTTGCTAGCAAGTATTTTCTATTGAAGGAGATGAGCAAAAAAATTTGAGTTATTAGATTTGAAATGCTGAATAATATTCTGTTTTATTCATCATGATTTTGATCAAACTATAGAAATTTGTGCAGTTTTTGACTTTGGGAAGCAAGAAAAAAATCATGGGTCGCGTCCCCCTTCTCAGGTTAGCTTGAACTATTTAAAGAGGCATTTACTCCCGTGTGTAACTGACACTTTGATATCGAAGTACCAAAGGACTGGAGCGGTGTTTAAGAGTGAACTGCATACTAAATTAAGTCACATTTCAATATCTAGGGCGCACGTTCTACTCTAATGCTTCACAAGATATCAAAATAAAATTATGCGGAGTTAATCGTTTTAATCATTTTTTTCATAATTTCTTTACCAATCATTGGTAAAGCTGATTTTGAAAATATATCCTGGGACAAAGCTGCAGTGTTATTATCATACTGTAAATAAAACCTAAGATCAAATATATTTATAAAAGAACTTGACATAAAACAACCTTTTAAACAGAATTAAACAAAATCTAAGCTCTTAGAGCCATGTGGTCTTTATAAATACCACTGAAAGAATTGACTCACTGTCAGTAGATTGTGTGCACTGGGTTGCTTTTCGAGCAGGGGGATAGATTTGTGCTCATTTTTTCCTCTATCCAATCCAGATCACCTTTATGGCAATCACTAGGTACATGGCCTATTTACGTATTCCTCACGAACCAGATAATACAGTGGGAACTGTAAATACAGTGTGTAACCCCGGCTTCATTGTCACAGATTATATCTAAATGTAAAATGTGAGCTTCTTATTTATTCTCATGACATGTCTCACCAGCTTTCTACAGTATATAAGTGGCTTGAAGGAATCTAACTTAAGCTCATTTGGAAGCTTCATTTAGTTCTTGGAGGTCACTGTAGGAGCATTTAATGCATTACTGGTCAAGGAGAAGGAGGGCGTCTAGGTGGCCCTGACGTGTGTAGGCTGAAGTGTAGCAATGTCATTCATTATGCTGCTTCTCAAATAATATGTCTGTGAATGTCAGTGCAGCCTTGGATGGGTGCTCGTGTTCATGGTTAGCGTAACAACTGCCTTCCACCAAATCTGCTCAGATCCTTGAAATCTCCATTTTTATAGCATCTTCTTCGTAGTAATGTCACCTTGAAACTCGGAAATCCATCTTCTTTAACATTATTCATCTCCCCACGTACATTTGAGGACCTATCAATCATCAAAGAAAAATCTAATATTAATTGAGTGCCTTCTACGCTAGGCTTTGTGCTGGATGCTTTATAGACATATTTCATAGATAGCATGCAAGTTATAACGATGAACCCCAGAAAACTGAGGCTAAAGCAAAACACTTATCCAAAAACACAGCTGATAAGAGGTGGAGCCTGCTTTAATCACCATGTTGAAATATAAAACCTACCTTCTCCCAGTGTTTCACTCTGAGATGCCATTCCACATCTTTAACGCATGCGTTAACTACCTCTTTGACAATCTCATGGGTACAGATCTCACAGTGACTAATCCTTTCATGTTGAATATTGCAATCATGTCATCTCCCCCAAGGACATCCATATAATGGTAACTTATGCAGTCACTAAAAAAATGTATAAGCATATTTACATGTTTATGGTATAAAAAAGTAAACAAAGGTGTCTTTAAAACAGAGTTGATAGTATGTGATTCACACTGTCTCTACTGTATACCAGTGAGTGTTTCCAGATGGCTGGATTTTGACCTGATATATTTTTTTTTCTTTTTGCTTATTCATTTTTTCCTGAATTTTTTCCGATAAATATGTATGTTTATGTGATTTTATAACTATTTTTTCTTTTTTTAATTTAATTTTTATTTTATATTGGAGTATAGTTGATTTAAAATGTTGTGTTAGTTTCAGGTATACAGCAAAGTGATTTAGTTATACATATACATATATCCATTCTTTTTCAGATTCTTTTCCCGTAGAGGTTATTACAGAATATTGGGTAGAGTTCCCTGTGCTATACAGTAGGTCCTTGTTGATTATCTGTTTTATATATAGCAGCATATATATGTTAATACCAAACTCCTTATTTAGTTTCATGGGTCTCCAATACTCCAGCAGTCTCCTGCCAAATACAACTTTATAAGGCCCAGCTAAAAACTGTAAACACACTTCTCAACAACCATCAGAGGAACCCCTTTGCCAATTGAAAAAATCCCAAACTCCTCCTTTTGAATTCCAGACCTCTCAGAATCAAGCTTGGCCTCTATCCTACTATTCTACTTTACATTATGTTTCAGGGGTATTGAACTGCTTGATATTCTTTTTTTTTTTTTTTTTTTTTTTTTTTGACTCTTCTATATGTTCGTTCATTCATTCATTCATTCATTATTCAGCATTTACAGATCACCTGCTAGATGTGAGTTGCTGTGCTTGTAGCTGAAAATATAAACAAGACTCATACACAAAACCTTACTCTGAGACGCTCACTGAGTGGTGAGGAAAGCCAACAGGTAAAGAACTTTCCTTCTACAACATGGCAAGCGTTATAATGCAGGTACAAGGTGCTACAGAAGTTCAGGGGAGAAATGGAATACTTATTCCTAGAGGCCATCAGGACTGAACTGCTTGATATTCTTCATAAGGCTCAAAAGCTCTTTTGACTCTGTGCCTTTGCCAACACTACTTTCTCTACCGGGCACCCCCTCCCCAATCTGACAGCCCCAATTTTGTCCCACTGGAAACTTGATTCCCAGGTGCAAAGTTCTGTTTCCTGCCAGCAGTGAGGATCATCTTCTTCCTCTAAACCCCAGAGGTTGATTCTCTCATATAGAAATTTCTTCCTTGATTATAATTATAACATGTCTAATCTCCTCTAAGACAGTGCTTCTAAAACTATTGTGAAAGACCACTGTTTTAAAATTTAATACTTTGTATTTCCTATTTGGCATGAATCAATGTTTTTGAAAAATACAATAAAATCAATTATTAGAAAAATAAAATAAGTAAATATTACAAACACAGCCCCCAAATTTAGCTCATTATAATGAACTGTTTTAAAATTACATTGCAAAAATATATAATAAGTACCAACATAACATTGGAATAAAAGAGGAATTTCATATATTTCTTTGTTTGAGAGAGGATATACAGGCGACTAATAGGATTGCTATTATATTCATAATTTTTGTTATTGCTAAATGAGAATTTAACAGATATTGAGAGAAATAGTGATTATTCACATTAAATGCCAATTCTCAGGTTTTGAACAGGAACTGGCATATCAATATTCAGAGGTTTTAATGTAGGAAATGAACTTGCTTCCTTCTTGTTAACTAATCTAGGTTAGATTGACAATGGCACCACTCTTAGGGGATAACGTATGTGTAGACTGTCTCTATTTTTGTTTTAATAATATTATTGGAGAGATAGAGAAATCAGTCTCCAAAATAAGGATGATGGTAATGCAAGGAGATTTTAAAGCAATTTTAACAATCTCGGGATGTTCATTTTAAGCTTTTATACAAAATGAATAAAGTGATACTGTATTTTTAAACGTTATCTTCAACTCTTTACCACTGGCTAATTTCAAAATTTATTCTGTAGATTATAAATCATGTATCTTTTCATCAAAAAACCTATTTTGGATTTTAAGTACATCTGGGGTATACTGGAAAGACTAAGGTTGAATCACAACATCATGTAATGAGGTTCTTCTGCGTATAGTGAGTCTGTTGCTGGCTCACCCATGGGTGCGTCTGCTCAGTTAAATTAGGCCACTTACCATGCATTTGGATCTGGCGGCACTGTCAAATTGCTACGAAAGCATCTAAATGCTTACCCTCAGCTCAGCTTATCGCACTGTGGACCAGTGGCCATCACTTCCCAACTGGGTGTAGTCTCCCAACATGACTCTTAGAGCAGCTCGGTTCCAAGAGACAGTAAACCCTGAGGAATAGGACTTGTGTCATATTTATGATTGAGTCACCCCAGCAATTAGCACACTGTCTGGATCCAATTAAAACTCAAAATCGTTCGGTTAGCATAATGAGATGAGCTATTATATTTCTTTGATATATTAAGGAGGGCCCACTTGATCCACGATCAGTAGAGGTTTCATTTCAGTTCTTTTCCTCAGGGTGTGCATAGATTTTTCTCTGATCTATACAAACTTGTCCTTCCCAATGTCCATCACGCATGTGAGTTGTTGCACGGTTATTTTTTTTTTGGAAAATGTCTAGCTGGGATGAATGATCACACGTGAGGCCCTGGATATAATTTTTTTTTTTTAACATCTTTATTGGAGTATAATTGCTTTACATTGTTGTGTTAGTTTCTGCTTTATAACAAAGTGAATCAGCTATACATATACATATATTCCCATATCCCCTCCCTCTTGCGTCTCCCTCCCATCCTCCCTATCCCACCTCTCTAGGTGGTCACAAAGCACTGAGTTGATCTCCCTGTGCTATGTGGCTGCTTCCCACTAGCTATCTATTTTACATTTGGTACTGTGTATATGTCCATGCCACTCTCTCACTTCATCTCAGCTTACCCTTCCCCCTCCCCGTGTCCTCAAGTCCATTCTCTACGTCTGCATCTTTATTCCTGTCCTGCCCTAGGTTCTTCAGAACCACTTTTTTAATTTATTTTTTTTTTAGATTCTATATATACGTGTTAGCATACGGTATTTGTTTTTCTCTTTCTGACTTACTTCACTCTGTATGACAGTCTCTAGGTCCACCCACCTCACTACAAATAACTCAATTTCGTTTCTTTTCATGGCTGAGTAATATTCCATTGTATATATGTGCCACTTCTTCTTTATCCATTCGTCTATCGATGGACATTTAGGTTGCTTCCATATCCTGGCTACTGTAAATAGTGTTGCAGTAAACATTGTGGTACATGACTCTTTTTGAATTATGGTTTTCTCCAGGTATATGCCCAGTAGTGGGATTGCTGGGTCATATGGTAGTTCTATTTTTAGTTTTTTAAGGAATCTCTGTACTATTCTCCATAGTGGCTGTATCAATTTACATTCCCACCAACAGTGCAAGAGTGTTCCCTTTTCGCCACACCCTCTCCAGCATTTATTGTTTGTAGACTTTTTGATGATGGCCATTCTGACCGGTGTGTGGGGATACCTCATTTTAGTTTTGATTTGTATTTCTCTAATGATTAGTGATGTTGAGCATCCTTTCATGTATTTGTTGACAATCTGTATATCTTCTTTGGAGAAATGTCTATTTAGGTCTTCTGCCCATTTTTGGATTGGGTTGTTTGTTTTTTTGATATTGAGCTGCATGAGCTGCTTGTAAATTTTGGAGATTAATCCTTTGTCAGTTGCTTCATTTGCAAATATTTTGTCTCATTCTGAGGGTTGTCTTTTGGTCTTGTTTATGGTTTGCTTTGCTGTGCAAAAGCTTTTAAGTTTCATTAGGTCCCATTTGTTTATTTTTGTTTTTATTTCCATTTCTCTAGGAGGTGGGTCCTAAAGGATCTTGCTGTGATTTATGTCATAGAGTGTTCTGCATATTTTTTTCTCTAAGTTTTATAATGTCTGGCCTTACATTTAGGTCTTTAATCCATTTTGAGTTTATTTTTGAGTATGGTGTTAGGGAGTGTTCTAATTTCATTCTTTTACATGTAGCTGTCCAGTTTTCCCAGCACCACTTATTGAAGAGGCTGTCTTTTCTCCATTGTATATTCTTGCCTCCTTTATCAAAGATAAGGTGACCATATGTGTGTGGGTTTATCTCTGGGGTTTCTGTCCTGTTCCACTGGTCTATATTTCTGTTTCTGTGCCAGTACCATACTGTCTTGATTACTATAGCTTTGTAGTATAGTCTGAAGTCAGGGAGCCTGATTCCTCCAGCTCCGTTTTTCTTTCTCAAGATTGCTTTGCCTATTCGGGGTCGTTTGTGTTTCCATACAAATTGTGAAATTTTTTGTTCTAGTTCTGTGAAAAATGCCATTGGTATTTTGATAGGGATTGCATTAAATCTGTAGATTGCTTTGGGTAGTAGAGTCATTTTCACAATGTTGATTCTTCCAATCCAAGAACATGTTATATCTCTCCATCTGTTTGTATCATCTTTCTTTCATCAGTGTCTTATAATTTTCTGCATACAGGTCTTTTGTCTCCTTAGGTAGGTTTATTCCTAGGTATTTTATTCTTTTTGTCTCAGTGGTAAATGGGAGTGCTTTCCTAATTTCACTTTCAGGTTTTCATCATTAGTGTATAGGAATGCAAGAGATTTCTGTGCATCAATTTTGTATCCTGCTACTTTACCAAATTCATTGATTAGCTCTAGTAGTTTTCTGGTAGCATCTTTAGGATTCTCTATGTATAGTATCATGTCATCTGCAAACAGTGACAGCTTTACTTCTTCTTTTCCAATTTGGATTCCTTTTATTTCTTTTTCTTCTCCAACTGCTGTGGCTAAAACTTCCAAAATTATGTTGAATAATAGGGGTGAGAGTGGGCAACTTTGTCTTGTTCCTGATCTTAGTGGAAATGGTTTCAGTTTTTCACCATTGAGGATGATGTTGGCTGTGGGTTTGTCATATATGGCCTTTATTACATTGAGGTAAGTTCCCTCCATGCCTACTTTCTTGAGGGTCTTTATCGTAAATGGGTGTTGAATTTTGTCAAAAGCTTTCTCTACATCTATTGAGATGATCATATGGTTTTTCTCCTTCAATTTGTTAATATGGTGTATCACATTGATTGATTCACATATATTGAAGAATCCTTGCATTCCTGGGATAAATCCCACTTGATCATGTTGTATGATCCTTTTAATGTGCTGTTGGATTCTGTTTGCTAGTATTTTGTTGAGGATTTTTGCATCTATGTTCATCAGTGATGTTTGCCTGTAGTTTTCTGTCTTTTTGACAGTAGATGTATTTTTTTTTTAAATTTTATTTATTTATTTATTTGTTTGTTTATTTATGGCTGTGTTTGGTCTTCGTATCTGTGCGAAGGCTTTCTCTAGTTGTGGCAAGCGGGGGCCACTCTTCATCGCGGTGCGCGGGCCTCTCACTATCGCGGCCTCTCTTGTTGCGGGGCACAGGCTCCAGACGCGCAGGCTCAGTAATTGTGGCTCACGGGCCTAGCCGCTCTGCGGCATGTGGGATCTTCCCAGACCAGTGCTCGAACCCGTGTCCCCTGCATTAGCAGGCAGATACTCAACCCCTGCGCCACCAGGGAAGCCCAGTAGATGTATTTTTGATGTATTTATGGGGAGGAAGGTGATCTTCACTTCTTCCTCCTCTGCCATCTTGAAGGTTCTCCCCCTTGGATATAATCTTAATTTTATCGGACAATGTTGGAGACAACTGAACTCATCTACCATATGATATTCAAAAATAGATATTTAAACCTGTTATCTTTCAAACAGTGTGTTACAGTATGACATATTGTAATAGGAAAAGTCCTTAAACAGAGACAAACCAGAGTCTTGCAGCAATTTTTTAAAGTCTTCTGAGGCTTGGTTTCTTCATCTGAAGTGGGTATAATAGTTCCTGTAGGCAAAAGCACAGTGAAAATTAAATAAGCAAAAATGTTCAAAAAGTAAAGGTAAAAAGGTAAAGGCAAAAAATAAAAGTTAAGAAAACATAAATAAAAAGCAAAAATCTTGAGCTGAATAGATCTTAGAATGGTTATTAGAATGTTATTCTGACAACAGCTTTTAGAGATGCTCTGGGCACCTGATAATTCTATATAAATGCCCTGGGAGCCTCATCCTGATGAATTATATCCAGGATATTGAATAGAAAGTGAAAAGCCATTGTTGTAATCTTCATGAAAAATAAAACAAATTACTGAAATAATATCAATAATATTTACTCATAATTAGGGAAATGGGACAAATGAATCTAGTTTGTTATTTTTTGGTTTGGCACTGTTTTATCATGCAAAGGCTTCCGTCCATCAGTTCAGTTTGGTTGTGTTGCAGAAACTGTTGGATTTCTTTGTGTGCAGGGAGCTACACTTCTGACAGCATTATCATTCCCAGCTCTGGGTCAGAATTTTAACTCTTTTAACTTATTTTTAATTTTTTCCCTAATTTTTTATAACCATCAACCAAGCTGATAGTTTAAAAAAGTTGAATTGAATTCATGACTATGAGGTATTGAGGGTAATTTATATTTTTATTGAAACATAATTTATAAGGACAAAATATTGAGTAGAGAGTAAATGTGCAAAAGTAGGTATGTGGTTAGATAAATTATTTTACATCCATTTAATGGAATATTATACAGCCATTGAAACTGATCTTTTGAAAAAAAATAATGACATTAGAACATGCTTGGAATAAAATATTAAGTGGAAAGGGTAGAATACAGAATAATATGCATAGTACATTCCCAATTGTATCACACACTTGTAGATGCAGCAAAAGTGATATCAGAATTAAATATGCTAACATATTAAATAATTTTCTATGATTGATTTAATGTTTTAAATTTTTTATCTTTTTGTTTATGTTGTTATCTTTATAACATGTAAAGATCTACTAAATTCTCCTTAAAATAAAAATGTTCTCAGAGCAGTTCTGGACTATCTTAAGAGGCACAGATTCTTATAATAGCACTCTTACTCCTTGTTTGTTGAAACAGAATATTCCCTGTAGTTTACTGTTTTTTTTCCCCCCCTCCGAGTAATGTAAACACATAGAAGGTTATTGAAATTATGACATGTGTATTTCCTGACTCACAGCTCAAAGAATTGAAAATTAGGTTAAAATATAATTAATTGTTATCATGGCTGATCTTCTTTTTTAAAGTAATGTATGTCAAAGTATCTTACTATCAAGAGTAGATCATTTCCTGCCAAAACTGAAGAAGTGCTTACAGAAGTGTATCATTAAAGCATATTTACTTTTCTGCAGATTACCAAAAATGTTCTCTTTATTGCTAAATGATTTACATGCTCCATATATTTTAACCAAAGTTTAAATTAATCTATATTAAAAGCACTTGAAATCAGAAACAAAATAAAAATATTTAGTATAAAAAAATCAAACTATGGTAACCTTACATACCACAGCAAATATTCATACTTTTGTTTGAAAGTTAAATCTAAATAGTTTTTTAAGAAACTATTTTTAAGATTCCAGCTTATGTTAAAATGACTATATTTATACTAAATGCAAAGAGGGAGTAGGGAAAAGAATTTACTCATAAAATCCAGTGTTAGTATTTCGGGGGGAAAAATTTAGGAAAATAATATTTCTATTTTAGGAATACAATGATTACTTAAGAGTATTTAAAGGGAGTTGGAAATATAAACCAAATTTTAGATTATGAGAGCTAAACTTTTATGTTACAACCTACTTTTTTTTTTATAAATTTATTTGTTTTAATTTATTTATTTTTGGCTGCGTTGGGTCTTCATTGCTGCACACGGGCTTTCTCTAGTTGTGGCGAGTGGGGGCTACTTTTCGTTGTGGTGCGCGGGCTTATCATTGCGGTGGCTTCTCTTGTTGCGGCACACAGGCTTCAGTGGTTGTGGCACGTGGGCTCAGTAGTTGTGGCTCGTGGGCTCTAGAGTGCAGGCTCAGTAGTTGTGGTGCACAGGCTTAGTTGCTCTGTGGCATGTGGGATCTTCCCAGACCGGGGCTCGAACCCATGTCCCCTGCATTGGCAGGTGGATTCTTAACCACTGCGCCACCAGGGAAGCCCACAACCGACTTTTTAAAGTAGAAAACTATAGTTTGATTTTTAAAAGGAAAAAATGTCTGCGTGAGTGGTATGAAACAGTTATGCTTAGATTCGTCAGCAAGCATTATTGAATTCCAGTTACATGCCCTGCACAGAGTTTTGTATATTCCAGGTAGGATCCGTTGACATTTAAAAGGTTTGCAGTAAAACAGACTGTGTACTTACAGTGCATTCCACACAATCATGGTTGGTGTTGGCTTTGTTGGCCCAGGAACTGGGTTTGTCAACACAAATAAAGATTAATAGATAACTTTGACATTGGCATCTATCTTTCCATCAATTTATTCATCTAATATTCCTTCAAGATATACTTATTGAGCATAGCCAAGCATTCTTCTAGATATAAAGTTTATAAAGATGACTGAACACAGTTCTTTTGCTCAGGAAAATTATGAATACGTTCCTCATTGTTCACAGTACCTTTTTTTGGTACACAGAGTTTGAAGAAGTAAAGTTAGTCATCAAAAGGCCGTGACTGGGGTAGGAAGTAGAGGTAATATGAGAGTTCAAGAAATACTCAATTCAGACCATGATGAGGTTTGATTAACCTTTTCCCCAGAAGCCAAAACACATCTGTTCCCCACTTCTCTCCCCAACACCAGCACATTTTGCTTTTGGAACTCTTTTATTCTCTTTGACTCTCCTTTATTTGATACTGTTTTCTCTTATATGTGATAATAGTTATGACTAATATATACATATACCACTGACATGTTTAAAAGGAATAAAATATGATTATGGTACCCAGGGAATTTAGAAACTAGATGAAAATAACATACCTGAAATAATCAGACAACAATTCGGTGATACACTCCTGGGTTATTACTGAAGAAAAGACAAAAAAAAAGACAGAGATCAGTTTGAGCTAAGAATAACTGGAGTCATCTTTATGGAAAAGATGGAGTTCAGTCTCAGTGTAGAGGTCAGATGAGCCCAGGAGAAGAAAGAGGACATCACTGGGAGAGCAAGGAAGTATTATGACAGAGTCACAGGAATTAGCATAGTATGTAAGAGTATCTGTAATATTCTGTGTGTGCCTGTGTGTGTGTGTTTAAAATTAATGGTGAAAAAAGTCAATCAAGTCAGATTAGTATATACTTAGAATATTAATACTATTACTTTACTGTACTTGTTATACTTTGATCTCCTTTAGCAGAGTCATATTATTAGATTATGATTTTAAAACAGAAGAATTTGAAGTTGCCCTGATGGTTAGCAGCTGTGTTATTTTCCTTAGAATGGGAGATGTCGGTAACAGGAATTTCACCTAATATGTTTATAATAATTCATGTTTACATTTACTTTTCTACTTTTCTAGGATGTTTCAACATATGTTACTTATTTGCATTTCTTTGAAAAACCTTGTTTTGCAGGTAGGGTGGACATTAATTTTGTGTCATAGATGAGTAAGTTGAGACACTAAGAGCTTTTCTGCACTTCTTCCCAATTCGATGTCAGTACTTAGCTCTGGCCAGAATCCAGGTTTTCCATGTTCAGTGTTGGGTAGGATACATCAGAGTAGAGAAAATGTCTTCAGTGAGTTTTTTGTGTTGTCCTTAAACTAACATTTAATAATGTTTATAAACCAATAAAAGCACATCTATGGCTTAAGGAAAGACATATTATGGGGAAGATAGATAATAATAAGGGAAGATTTCCTTTGACTCATCTCTGACTATATGAATTTGACTAGAATTTTTAGGTGATGTTGAGAAAATGTAAACATTTTTGTGTCATTGATTGTAACTGTTTCAAAAAAAAGTCTTGCAGCAAACCATAATAATAAAGTCACATTTTACACTACACATTAAGCTTTTAATTCAACTTGCTTTGCTTGAGTCATGTTTTCTGCTTGTGTGTGTGTGTGTGTGTGTGTGTGTGTGTGTGTGTTGGGGGGTGGTGTGCATTTCTTTCTAAGGCTAATTTTACTTAATCACGTTGGTCATGAAGTCAGTTTGTATGGGCCATTGGGACCTTTAGATGACACACAATCAACTATTCCACTATTTTATATTGGGTAAACAAGTATTAAGCACGTAAGTACATTTCAGAAAGTCTTTAGTTAGAAGAATTGCTCGAGATAATTCTGTTTATCATTAAATGGCTAAGATTCTCTATAGTAAGTCATTTCATGCACAAGCATCTAGTTCCATTCTGTTCACAGTGGTCTGGTTTCATGTGTGCTCATAGAGGTACACACAATAGTATATCTAGCAGTTTAATTCTACTTCTTTTCTATATTTATCTTTTATTTTTGTTCTTGATAAAAATTAAATACTATTTTTATATAGTACTGCAGGGATGCAAAAAAAAGTTGTAATATCTGCTTTCATTAATTTATTATTAATGCCAATAATAAAAGTTATGTTTTTTGGAGGTTATCTAATAGTAGCTAGGAACTGTGCTTGCATTTTTAATTTATCATACAAATGTTTCTAGTTCTCTAATTTAAGTAGAGATATATTCATTTTATAAATTAACGAACTGAGCTTTAAAGTACATAGGTGACTTGTTCAAGTCCACACAGCTAGAAGGAGGCAGATTCAGACTTCAAGTTCACATATTCTACTGTTAACCTCAGTCAACAATGAACATAGTAACTGTAAACAAATATAAGTTTAAGGAATACAATATCAAGAAAAGACACATAACGTAGAGAAAATAGTTTTCAGATATAAGATTAAGCATAAGCTATATAATTAATGTAGGAAAAAGTGAAACTTCTCTAATCAATTTATACAAGAACTCTGAAATAAGATGCACACAGAACTTAATGTGGAATTTAAAATTTAATGTGGAATAGAAAACAGAGTATTACACTGGGATCCAGGAGCCCTGGCTCAGTAACTGAATATTCACCTTGGGAAAACCTCACCACCATCAGTGTGCTGCACCCCGGGTTCTTAATCAGTGGGTTTGACTGAATGACACATGAGGTCTCCCCAGTTTTCTTACTTGCAATTAACCAAATTTATGTGTGGTAGCACAACTGGCCCTAAAGCAATTGGCAATGTGGCTAGAATGCATACTTCTAAACTTCATATTACCTGGTTTAAGTGGAAGTTTTACTATTATTATTATTTGTAATAGTAGTAGTAGAATTCTAAAGTTCTCTGCTATCACTTTCAAAACTTGATTCTCCTTTTCAATTTCTAACAGACTTGCTAAATGACACGAGTTAAGCTGATAATCCAATTTATGCTGTCATGTAAGATGCCAACATTTTTATTATCAATAATGATAATGACATAATGTCCTATGCATCTATTTATGAGTTAAAATATTAGTTGTGTCTTGTTTCAAATGAGAATTCGGACTTTTGGGCAGTGTGGAAGGTCTGAGAAGAGGATATTCTGATTGTGCCATTTTTTATGCATTAAGTCCCCTACATACGAACCTTCAAGTTGTGAACTTTCGAAGATGTGAATGTGCGTTTGCATGTCCAATCATGTAAGTTAGTTCACGTGTCTGGCATACATTGTCACGTGCATGCTACAAGTGGTTGTGGTTTTGTGTACTTTACTGTACAGTACTGTATAGAGTACAGTAGTACAGTATCTTTATTTCAAGCCCAGGATGTCCAGAAGCAAGTGTAAAAGCAATAGTAATGTAGCTGGTACTGTACTGTACTTTTCAAGGTGCTATACTGTAAGATTAAAAATGTTTTCTTTATTTTTGTGTTTGTTTTTATGTATTATTTGTGTGAAAAGTATTATAAACCTATTAAAGTACAGTACTGTATAGCTGATTGTGTTAGTTGAGTGCCTAGGCTAACTCTGCTAGACTTACGAACAGAACACATTCATATGTAGGGGACTTACTGTACAACTTTCATAATTTAACTTTTTCCGTTATACATAAAAGTGAAAAGAATAGTATAATGAACCTCTAAGTAATTATGATCAATATGTGAATGATTACCAACATGTTATGGTAATTCTTCATCCAAGGATACAAGTATGAGTGTGAAATACTAAAGGTTGGAACAGTGAAAGGAATAAATCTAAATGAAGCAGAGAGAAAAAGGAGAGCAGTTGTTGGAGATTTGCTGGAGGGGAGTATTCCATACTGATCATAGCTGGTTTCTGGAATTGTGCTAATTCTGAATGATATAGCTTACCTTTAAGAGTAAATGCAAGGAGGTTAAAACCCAGAATTATGAGCTGGAATTCCTGAAATATGGTTGAAGAAAGTCAGACCTAGAGAAAGAAGGAATTGGAGGTGTTATCCAAACCATCACTGGATATGAAAGGCCATCCTGTGAGTAAGGGGTTCGATTTTTCATGTAGACTTTAGAGTTACCTAAAATGAAAGCCCTCAGGGATGGATATCTGCTCAACTGCAATATGTCACATGTAACAAGTGTAGTTTTCCGTCTTTTGGCTAGGTTGGTTTAAGTAAAAAAGAGTGATTTCTCTATTCCTTGCTAATAATTTAGAGAGTGGTCATGTGATAAGGATACCTTAGTGGGATTCATATAATTGATAGAAAACTGTAAAAGACGATCCCCGAGCGCAACTTTAGTTCTAAGATTTTGTCATTTTGTGTCCAAGTCAACAGAAAACCATGGTTTAACCCACTGTTTGAATAGTTCTTTGGTTTAGTTAGAAACCAGTTGGTACTCTGGTCTAAAACAGTTCCTAAGGAACGGTGTCAGCTTTCACAGAAATTCCTCTGCTTCTCCTTTCCACACAAGGAACCTCCAGTACATGATATAACACTCTTTTGTCTTTGTTTTGACTGGCCATATGGAGTTTCTGAAACATAATTTAAAAGCTGATCTCATTTTGCACTTTCAGTTGATAACACCTTGGCATACTCCTTTGTGCTGTCAATACCTGTGCCAGTTTTAATGAGCTTGAACATTCATTACTGGGGCTATGTACCCAAGCCATTAACCTGTCACTGCCATGTGCTTGCAAATAGCATCTTAAAGCAGGTAGCTTGCACCTACCTAGTCTCTGATGATATTCAATTTGTAAGTGAAAAAAATACACATATTAATTAGTTGTATGTGTTTCCCCCTCTATCCTAGGAGTGTGAATGCTCACTTGGTTTTCTGCCATGACCAGTTTTGCTAATTGTTTAATTTTCCTTTTGTCACCCCATGACAAAATATTTTTTATATTGCCCTCCTTAGGTTTTAATTTCACAAAAATGCTATTGTATTCAAAAATTATTAAAAAATGTAAAGCCTCTTAATTAGAAAAGTGAGTAAGGCCTTGTGTAGCATAAGTACTCCATAATCCTTTCTGGCTGATGATTAATTGACTTTGCTGCTCTGTACTGTTCAGATGTGATACTCTCTGAGACCCTACCAACCATCAAGGTGGAGAAGCGTCCTGTCAGTATGTCAGACGGAGTGTCTGACAAGGGAGGGGTTAGGCCTCCAGAAATCAGAGCTTTAGTTCTGTCTCTGGTTGAGATGGTGGGCAAGTCACTTGACTTCTCTAAGTGGCCATGTCATTACCCATAAGACTGAGAGGGTAATTCCTCTTACGCCTTCTTCCTAAAGTCATTGTGAGCATCACAAGGGATATAAATGCTCTAAAAGTGTTAAACCACTTAAGAAGTTTTGTCTCTATTCTTATTGAAGGAGAATTGATATTCACTAGACTGTATGGCCTTGCCCAAGTCAACCAATATGTTTGGCATTACTTTTGTCAAAGCCCCATAATGAGAATCACAATACCTAATTATTGATTGGGTGTTGAGTGTTTGCCCATTGGGCTGTGTGCAATGTTCAACTTTATTTAATCTTCACAACAACTCTCTGAATTGTTTTTATGATCTCCACTTTACCACTGGAAAAACTAAACCCAGAGACTATCCCAGGCTCCCATTGCTAATAAGTAGCAGACCTGGAGGGAGATTCCTTAGGTTATTGGAGGAGGAGGGATTCAGGGTACAAAGATTCAGTTATGCAAGATGAATAAATTCTGAGGATCTAACATACAGCAATGTGACTATAGTTAACAATACTGTATTGTTATTCTTGAAATTTGCTAAGATGGTAGGCCAACCACACAAAAGAAAAAGAAGAAAATGGTAACTATGTGAGGTGATGGATATGTTAATTACTTTGATTGTGGTGCTTACTTCATAATGTATATGCGTATCTAAACATCAAGTTGGGGACTTCCCTGGTGGCACAGTGGTTGAGAATCCACCTGCCAATGCAGGGGACACGGGTTTGATCCCTGGTACGGGAAGATCCCACATGCCGCAGAGCAACTAAGCCTGTACGCCACAACTACTGAGCCTGCGCTCTAGAGCCCGCGTGCCACAACTACTGAGCCCATGCACCACAACTACTGAAGCCCTCGAACCTAGAGCCCGTGCTCCATAACAAGAGAACCCACCACAATGAGAAGCCCACACGCCGCAACAAAGAGTAGCCCCTGCTCGCTCCAACTAGAGAAAGCCCGCACGCAGCAACGAAGGCCCAACGCAGCCAAAAATAAATAAATGAATAAATAAACATCAAGTTGTATACCTTAAATATATACAGTTTATATTAGTCAATCTTACCTTAATAAGGTTGCAAGAAAAAAGAAAACTTTTAAAAATTACTTAAAATTTAGTCCATAAAACTTTGCTTTGGTACAGGTTAGAAGAAAGTAAAAAGTAGAGAACAGAAAATCTGCTACTTTATTTTTGTGTTTTGCTTTGTTTTTGTTTAGGCCAAATTTGCCTAATAGCCTGCTTGCACAGTCCTTACCTGCTTTGAAATTCCAACTGCTGCTCTCACATTTGGGGACAATTTTGTCAGTTCTTATCGTTTAAAGATCCCGTAACTCAGTGAATGAGCTGGATAGCGCTGGTTACACACGTCTGGCATTTTGCTCTCACCAAACTACCCCTTTCTACTCTCCAAGGTTTGTGAAACAAAAGAGTAGTGTTCAAACCATGGAAAGAGAACACATTGTTGCATGTACATGAGTTTATGTCCTCAAACCTACTTTCCTTTCTATACCAAAAGCAGAAACCTCAGTTCTGCTTTAAATTCAACCATGACTTTCCTAGGCTAATCTATTTTTTAAAAATCTCCCTGGACTAATTTATGCTCAGCCATGTTTGAGACCCACACTGGTAAACTCAGTTTCCTCACAGCAGGAATGTTACATTTTGTCTATATTTTCAGATTAAAAAAAAATGTCCTGCATGTAGTTATTTCCACAAATGAATAGTACTTTGATCGGCCACAAACCCTCATTTTAATTGAAAAAACCAGGACGTAATTGTGAGGGTAGAAATTGATGTGTCCTTATAGTTTTTTAGATGAAATATATCTCGTAGAGGACATTATGTCTTCTTTCAAACAATTCAAAGAAAGAAAATCATTCAATTGTTTAAAGCTTAACAAATGAACTAAAGTTATTATGTTCCTTTGTGGGGTGTTATTACTGATGGGGCCAAACTCCTGTATATCAGGTTACACATATATAAGAAGACTAATATTTTTTCCTCTACATTGCTGAGACAAGTTGTAAGGAGTAGATATACATGTTGTTTCTGTGGCAGTCCCTGAAATATTCATTTTCATCATGGGAACTACACTTGAGTAAAACTAATCTCTGGAACTACAGAAACTATGCTAGAATTCAATAACATTGTTGGAGTTATTGCATGCCAGTGGGGGCAATAGAATTTTGCTGAAGCCGTCATATCTAATTCCAGTTATGCCATAAAAAACAAATATGAACATGGAGACTTTTAAAATATGAATAACTTGTACCCTTAAAGAGAGTAGTTTTGGGTTACTGGGTAGGTTGGCTCCTTAGATGCCATCCTGGATAACCAAGAGCTGGAAGAGTCTGCAGACATCAGATGGGGATGATCCAAGTAATCAGGCGAAAATAGGTGAATTATCAAAACAGATATCTTCATAAGCATCTATAGAGTTTTCACGTTCAGGAAATGTCTTTTTTTTTTATACTGGGTTTCTATGTATCAAGTTACCTTTTCTCATTGATTTTTCAAATGTTTCAATACAATGGCAATTAATCCTAGATAGCAAAAATGGAAGAGGTTTTAGAAGGTTGTTCCTCAGTTTACCATAGATACTTGAGAGGACAGAAATGTCGAGTTTATTTGTAATCCTGTGGTGCCAGGTCAGTGCCTGACACCTTTTAGGTGTTTATAATTTTTAGTTGAACTGAACTGGATTCATATACATTTACCTGACACCATCCACAGTCATCATACCAAGCCCTGTGTTAGAATAAATGAAAGTGAATCCTATGATGACTATGGGTTTTCTCAAGGTCATGAAGGACAGACAGAGTTGTATTAAGCTCAACCAAGTCATCTTTATTTTTGCTATAAATCAGTATAATATATGACTGCCTTTTCTGACCTCTGTAGTGAAAATTTCTGATTATAGATTTATTGATTTCATGCCATCTAAAGGTCAGTTTTAACGGAAGAGGACGCAGTGATTGGGAGTACAGTGCCTGCGGTTTTGCTGAGATAGTGACATTTTGATAACAGAATTATCTGGCTTTCTGCCCAAAGAGACTTATCATGCTTAAGATGACTCTTTACTCTTAGTCCTTTTTTACCATTATCATACCTGTTATTACTTTCATCTCTCTTGACTAAGCGCATATTCTAAGAGCTTCCCAAATTACTTTCTACATTACTTTTCTTCTTCTTTTAGGCTTCAATACTACTCATGAATACTTCCAGCGCCTGATACTGAAATGTTGGACTTCTTAAAGACAATTTATATTTCTCCTTAATATCATTATATACTCTTTTAATTTCATTTTATTCTTTACAGTTTTATTCTATGATTATATACAAAAACACATTGTCATATTCCTTTGAAGTTACTAAACAGATTTTTAAACTATTTCATTTTCTCTTTAGAAAAATATCTAGTCTTCCACAAACAGGTATCAGTCATTATCTCTCCCTCTGAATCCTCAGGATGTTGTTCTTAAGTCTCTTATTCATGTAACATTGTTTTCCTGCTTATCTTTGGAGGAAGGGACTGTCTGTTCCTATTGACTCTGCTGGGGCTTCCCTGATCCGCAGACATAGGACACATGGGGCTGGCATCCGCCTGGGTTTCTCTTGGCATCTAAGCAGACTCATCTTAGTGACATCCTATGGGAACTGATATTGTTATTCTTTTCCCTCTCTTCAATTCTTGCCTCTCTGACACTTTAAACAGCGGCTAATGAAAAAAAAATCACATTACATTCCCAGAATACCCTTTTGGGGAAGGTTCTTCTTACCTATACTCAGGCCTACAACACTTTCAGATTACAAACTATATGGGCTCCATCACTATCTTCCCCAACACTTCCTATATATCAAAGTATTGGTATAATATTTGCTAGAAGTTGACATTTCTAATGGATATTGTAAGAATGATACCGTAGGGAGAAGAGAGAAAGTAAAGCAAAGCATGTGAGATACTTTTAAGTTGCACCTAAGCAGCAGACAGATGGCTGGCCTAATTATCTGGTTAATACACTCACTTGAATTTTAGATCCAAGACAGACAATGGTAGCAAATGTAGACCCGTGTGTGTGTGTGTGTGTGTGTGTGTGTGTGTGTGTGTGTGTGTGTGTTTTAACCTATTTTTTGACAACATAGTTTGGTGATCCAAATATTGTAGTTTTTAATCCAACTCCAGTGACATTATAGGTGATGGAAATTTTTCCCAGTTTCTCAGAGGCGGGCAGTTCTACTTTTTAGTATACTATGATATTTACTAAATACAACTATATTTGTTACCATGCATAATTTGGTAGAAATTTGGGAGAACATGTGGAAAGTACTGGTAACAAGGTACCATTTAATATTAATAAACTTTTGACATTTTTTACTTTTTAAGTTCTGAATGCCGTTTTTTCTGACTGATTTTAAAGTTGTTCGAATCAACAAAACACTTCTAATAATTAAAAGGGAATTTAGGATCAATAAATCACTGAAACTTTGATGAGGTGCAGTATCAAAGCAGCCTTTTTCACCAGAAAGGAATTACAATTACTAATTAATAAGCACTAATGAGCCTCTACATCTTTATATGAATATATGCTTGATATTTCTTTGTTTTGAAGTTATGATAAAATTGAAATTCTATTCAATAGCTAATAAAACTAGATTTTGATATTTGATAGAAGTTTTAATAGAAAACTTGAAATTATTCCATGTCTTGGATTGGATTTTAAGATTTCTAGTTGACTCCAGTTTAGAAATTAAAGAAACCTTGCCCTAGCTCTGCCTCCATCTGATGTGTAAATTTGGGAAATTTCTTAATCTCAGGGATCTCACTTAGTCGGAGGTCATCCATGAGTTCAACATACTGTTTTTTGGGCCTCACAGTATATTAAGGTCTGTGATCATTATTCAAGAAGTCCCTGAACTCCTTACAGCCTTGGTTTTCCATCTCTTTTTGTCATGAGACTTTGCTCTAACAAAAACATACATGAAAGGAGAGAGATAACTCCTCTGAATAAAGTTTAATTTGGGCAGGAGGTCTGGAATGTGCCAAATGTCTCCCCTTTCTTCCTGGCAGCCCCAGGAGGCCTTTGTGAAACCTTGAGGGCTTCAAGGAGCACAGGATGAACACCACAACACACAGTGTGGTTTTGAGATCAAAGGATATATTGAAACACTTGTAGTGATATGCAAAGCCTACATATATAACATTGATTATTATTTTATTCTTCTAGTGATTCATTTCTTTATCAAGTATCCATCATTTTTTCCAATTCATTATTTCTTTTAAACATTTGAATCAGTATATGATATCATACTTATTCTTAATTTTCTCTCTTTTTTGCAATGTTTAAATTAAGTCACTAATTTGAATTGAATTTGATCAAGAAGGATGAGAAGAAATACTAATTTTTAAAAATGTAATTGTCACAAGGTGAAAGTTTGGCAATTCCAGTCTTTTTATGGTCAAGTGGATGTGATTTAATGCTATATGGTGTTTTTACTGAAGGTCGGCATGTTATGCATTTGTGCAGATGTGTGATGGTGCAAAGCTTGTTTCTCTTTTTAACTTGAAGTAGTCAAAGTATTTTCTTTGAGTAAAATTAGAAACTATTATGGAAATTTACATGATTTTTACAAACTGCCTTTATATGGTAATATTACTGTATGGTTAGTTCATATCTCATTATTTCTGTGATTGCCAACTGGTCAGATATATGCTTTTATTTGTTTTACTTGCTGATGAAAATGGACTGTTTTCACTAATTACAGAGGTTACTTTGAATAAGCATAGGATCTGCATATATTTATTAACAGAGAGTTGTTTGAGTTTGAACTTTCAATGAAATGGTTTCCTAAGAGTTGACTGCATAGCAGAGGGCGATTTTTTTTTTCTAAAGTAGCTGGATATTCACATTTCAGTATATCTGTAACTAACAGAAAATGATCAGACTCTACTCCAGACAGTGTAATTTATCTGTAGCCTTGTTAGACTGAAAGTATAATCAGATAAGTCAAGGACAAAATTGATGAAAAGGAAATGTTCTCAAAAGTATTTCAAAAATCAAGATTAATTTATAAACTGGTCTATATTACCACAATAAGGCAGAAAATTGAACTTTGGATTATTATGAACAACAAAAACAAAAATTTGCCTCTAGTATAATTTCACAGTTTTTTTTCTGTCTTTAAAAAATTTTACATGAATAATTGCCTTAATTTTCCTCTGCAGTTTTGATTAGTTAAATATACATTTATTGAGTGCCTATCATGTGCCAGCCACATCTAAATATGGTGTTGGAAATACAAAGACGAATGAGGGATTATATCTTAATTCAAGAGTGAAGTAGAGATGTAGGCAAATAATTCCAGTAAAATGTTTGGGTATCATGTAGTGTTATAAATTTTATTCAAGATAAAAATTATAGCAGAAGAAAGACTGACTTTTTGTGGTACAGCCTTTACAAAAGAAATAGAGCTTGTGTAGGGTTTTCAAGAATAAATGGAAGTTGCTAAATGAACAAAAATGGGTTAGAGAGCATTACCGGTTGAGGAAACAGTGATGTCTTTAACATGTAGAGATGCAGCCCAAATGCTTTTCTACTCAATATGTGAGAAATTTCTTGTTTCTCTCTTTTATTATCTAGTCTATTGGCTGATTAGTTTACCCAAGCCAAAAAAAAAAAACAACTTTCTGTTAGTGGTAATCTTTGTAAATCTATCTGTAATACACACAAAGGTATCCAGAGAAGAAAATGTTTTAGATAAAAGTTTTCAGACTTGACAATGCAAAAACCTGGGTTCCAGAGACCTGTCTCTGGAGCTATAGAAGGAGCAACTGCATGAAAAGCTTTTCTGATTCTCTGCTTTAACCAGAACAGTCTTGCATTCTATCACCAAAAGTAAATGCAAAAGCAAGATACATTTAACTAAAATTGTAGACTTAGATGATTTTTTCTTGTTTAATCTGTTTTAGGTGACAGGATAATTGAGAGCTTGTTTATAGACTTGGAAATACTCATCCTTTGAAATCTGTATTTACTTACTTGCAGGTCACTCATTTTTGCCCCTTGATAATTTTAGAAAATGTCAGGGAAAAAGACACAGAAATTGATCATATTAGGATGGAGTTAATCCATGAAAAATTGAAAGCTTGATCTTGAAAATTGTAATGTAGGACAGTTTTCAGGGAAAGAAAAATAAGCACAGAGCAAAAGCTGTATAGTGTCAAGAACTGTATGCTGGTCCCAGTTCTACCCTGTGTAAACAAAGTAAACAATGGAAAGTTAAGTTTTAATTCCTGGATCATGTGATTTGTAAAATGAGAAGGTATATTTAAACAAGAAGATAAATTTAAACAACCAATATGTGTCCTGGAGCCCTTCATCTGTTTGTATCACATACTATAAACATATATGCTCAGGAAATATAAGATAAACCAAATATTAGAGTGTGTCAGAATCATCTGGAGGCCTTGTTAGAACGCAAATTGCTGGTTCTTATCCTCAGAGTTTCTGATTCAGTGGGTCTGGGTTAGGCCTGAGAATCTGCATCTCTAACAAGTGCCCAGTGATGCTGCTAGTTCCAGCACTACACTTAGAGAACCTCTAAGATAAACGGATCATCTGAGCTGGAACTCCTGAAATTCTACCTTCTTCAAATAAGAAAACAAAATAACGACCATGTTTTTGCCTATAGAGTTGTGGAGGTCTTTTTATTAATCAAATTTAATTAATTTTGTTCTGGAAATTAAGTTTAAAAAGTTTGCCTAAATGACTGCGACAATATCCATTACTCCTATTTTAACTCGATTTTTGGTTTCACTTTCTATTAATATTTTCCCCCAAATTTGAGCTATTTTAATCAAGACATAAGGTTAACTTATTCTATATTTTTTTCTTTCACAGTATACATATCATATGCATCTAAAATTTTACATTTAGATTTTCAGGATGAACTCAGTTGAACTCTTTATGTCCCTCAAATATTTTTTCCTGTAATTTGAGTATCTTGCTACCAGATGGCGGAAGTGATCTCTTAAATAAACATATGAAAATATTTGCAAGCTCATCTTTTTAAAAACAGCAAGCCAAGACTTTTCATTAAAAGACATGAACCTGAACTCTTTAAGAAATACCATTTAAAGATTATTGGTTTTCAAACAAAGTTTACTTTATCACATCTCTTTTCCTTTCCCTCAAGATTTCCAGTGCTATAGGTTGTTTTACCCATTTCAGTATCATTATGTTTTTCTTGTGTTTTTCTTTACAAGTGTTCTTTTTCTGAGAATTATTATTTTGGCACAAACCCAAACTTACTAAGTTGTGTTATTTTTCTGAATATTATTATTTGAGCACAAACCCAAACTCACTAATAATTCTGTGATCTTCACAGTGGAAGAGAAATGTATTAAAGGGAGAATAATCTTGATACTCAGATATTTGAAGAAGTAACATTTGAAAAAGGATATAGATTTTGATGTAGCCTAGTGTCAAAGAGGGGAAGTTATAGGAAAACATATTTTAATGTAAGAGAAAACATCTAAACAAACAGAGTAGTAGAGCAGTTACATAATGTGCTGATGCTTTCCATAAATGTCTTCAAATTACGAGTGTATGCTTATAAGAAATATTGTACAGGAGGTTCTCAAGTAGTATGAGTGTTAGTATGAATGTTGTTCTGATTTCTTTATGCTCTAACAATGACCTTATTATAATTTAAGCTAGATTTTTTCCCCATAATGCTTGTTTTCTGTGTTAGTTTACTAACTTTTTAAGTCTTTTTAATATTAGTGTAGGTAAGAGTATAAAATTCCTTGGGGTCTTGCATTCTAAAGATTTTTTTAATCAATAGATGCAATTTTGTTAATCATATTGTTTAAACCATGATCTATAAGTTGAAGAAATGCTATTCTCAACATGAATTATGGAAGAAAGACAACTGAAAAAAAAGACCTTAGAAAGAAAGAAAAAAAGAGTGCATGTAAGATCTTTTGGGTTTAAAAATGTGAACAACTGATTTCTGGTGGTAGTTTTCGAAAACTGCAATTCTTGTTTGGTTATTTCTTTAGCTTCTAGGTATCAGTTAAGATGGTGAATGAAAAGATAATCATTACCCTTCAGAGGTAAAAAAAATCTCTGCAGGTTTTATAGAACTAACTTGATTTCAATAAGCATTAAAAGGTTTTGTAATTTTTTGCACTGTCCCACATTCAGTGTAAGGCCAAGATTGATTCTGCTCTGAGCTCAGCAGGATGAAACTCTTAGCAAGTATGAAACTCTCTTAATAGGCCCATATCCTTTCAGTAATACTATTACACAGCCAGAGGCCATTATTTGTGATAACCCGCTATTGACTTCGCAACTGGACCAGGGAAACAGGTTGTTAATGAACCCTGATCAGAGACCAGATTAGTTGACCAGCCCTGGAGTTTATAATCCAGTATATGGAATAAACATATAACCATCATTGAAGTCAGAGTAATTTAAGCACTATACCTGAGGCAGTACAGTGTATGAGGACTAAGTGTAGCACTGGGGTCAGGCTTGTTTTGGAATCCTAGCCTAGAGTTTTTCTTTGACATTATGCTAATTATTTAGCTTATTCTGGGCACTAGAAATATAAACACAATCAAGACATAGTATCTGCCTGCCTTCAAGAAATTTATTACTAGCATAGTTGTTAGTGCAGTCAAGTTATTGACGTTACAATATATAATATACACTGTGTATAATTATAATGCAGTATGACAATGCTATGATACGAGTGCTATAGTCAGCCCTTGGAAGCCACAGAAGGGTGCCTGACTACTTAAGGAGGTCAGGGCAAGTTTCCTGGAGGAAGGAACAACTTGGCTAAAACCAGTAGGAAAAGTCGAAGTAATAGCGCTTCAGAAAATATTCATTGTGTCTCTATTTGACTAAAACTCTGCTTAACAGTGAAATATTCCTACCTGTATTTCATACCTCTTCTCCATTGAAAGCTAATTCAGATGGGAGAGGAGACCTAATAATACGAACTAAATACAGACACAGCATTGGAAAGAAACCATTAGAACCAATGAGGGCTCATTAGTGAAGCTCAGGTTTGGAATGCCAGTCTGGAAGAGCAGAGCTAAAGAAAAAAAAAAAAAGTGATAGACTGCCTCCTTGATAATATTCTAAATGCCAGTCTCTCTAATCTTTGAAAGGAATTCTGTGAAATCACACCTTCTCCTAACACTGAGGACAAAACTCAAAATACTTAAAGATGTTCACACCTAGAATTCACACATTTTATAACGCAGCTTACCCCCATTCCCGTCAGAATTCACAAAATTTAGAACAAAATGGTGTAACAGTAACAAGTGATTTGTTTTAAAAGTCTCTAGTCTGCACACAAGCATTTGTTTTTTGTAAAAAAAAAAAAAAAAAAATATATATATATATATATATATATATATACACACACACATATATATTTTATATCTGTTTTAAATGTTCATCACATGTCCATGGCTCCTTCTACAGTTCCACCAATAAGTTTCTAGCAAGGGTGGGCTTCACTCCCTTCATCTTCTCCCTGTCTCAACATTCGCCCACCTATGCCTTCTTTTCAGGCTTTCACCCTCAACAGTCTAATGAATTTCTTTAATCAAACACTATTAGTAAATTACAAACTGCTGAATCCATAATAATTTTGTTATCTTTCTAACTATACTCTTTTTTTTTTTAATTTTATTTATTTATTTATGGCTGTGTTGGGTCTTCGTTTCTGTGCGAGGGCTTTCTCTAGTTGCGGCAAGCGGGGGCCACTCTTCATCGCGGTGTGCGGGCCTCTCACTATCGCGGCCTCTCTTGTTGCGGAGCACAGGCTCCAGAAGCGCAGGCTCAGTAATTGTGGCTCACGGGCCCTGTTGCTCCGCGGCATGTGGGATCTTCCCAGACCAGGGCTCGAACCCGTGTCCCCTGCATTGGCAGGCAGATTCTCAACCACTGCGCCACCAGGGAAGCCCCCTAACTATACTCTTTTGAAACATTCTTCCCATTTCTAGTTTCCCCAGTTATTTTTCTACAAGAGGGAGTTCCCCTGGTATAATGTTCAGATCTTTCACCCTCGTTCTACTATCAGTTAGCATTCTAATCAGTTTCCATAGCTTCCATATAATCTTTATAGAGAAGACTTGCAATTCTATTTGTCTAACACTGCACAATATTGCAAATGGACTGATAACATTAACTTCGTTTGGACTCCAAGCTCAGCTGCAACACGCTGTATGTAAACAATGATAATAATAAACTATAATCTCTCTACACATCTATGTTCTCATGTGGAGGAACAGGAATAAGATTTCACATATCATTGGGTTGTCCTACTAAACTAGTTAATTATTATGGATATTATGTGAGTGTCTGACTAATTTGCCATCTGGAAGAATTAAGGTCTACCATACAGGCAGGATTGAATATTAGGATTTATTAAATTTGTTTTTTTAATTTATTTTTAAATGTTTGTCATACTATAGAATACTTAGTGGTTAGACAAATGTATATACCTTATATTCATTACTTAAAATCTCCTAGGAAGTAAATTGTATTAGGCAAACTTTATAAAGGAGGCAAGGATCATTGAAATATTATTAATTAAAAGGATCAAATGAACATGATAAGCAGACTTCTTTGTTTCTTCTGCTCCAAGTAAAAGGAGAAAATTCTGTGTTACAGGATAAATTCCTTTTTAATATGTTTTTACCAATCAATAAATATTTATTGATTACATGTTAAGTTCTCAAAAAAAAAAAATCTATGGGAAAATACTAAAACGTGAAGGGCACTTTATAGCCCCTTAAAAAGTTTTAAATTCAACTGTGGAGTATATATATACACTTTACATATCTACATATATATCTTTATTTTATTTTATTATTAAAAATTTCACACATACGAAAAAGTAGACAGAAGAGTATACCGGAACTTCAGCAGTTCCGGGGTCTGCTGGTTTTACATGCATTCCACGCCTTTGCCTGCTCACCTCTGAGCTCTTTGCAGCAGCGGAAGGCAGACCCAGTGAGCTAGGGTCTTCAGCATTGTCCGCCCCTCTCTTGACTCTAGCAGTGGGAGACATAAGGAATGGGACCAGAGAACCCCCAGGAGGTTTCTTCCCCTCCTCTCACACTTACTAGCTTCAAAGAACGCTAACATGTTGCCTTATTAGCTCCATCATTGGCTTTCTTAATTTAAAATAAACAAGAAACATCATGCTGTTTTACCTGTAAATACCTCAATGGGCATCTGGAAAAATAAAGACGTTGTCTTCATAAGCAAACCATCATTATCACATCTAACTAAATTAGCAATTCATAGTGCCATTTTTTCTTTATAATTGATTTGTTGGAAACATGCTCCAGTGAAGATCCCCATGTTTTAGTATATCTCATGCAATACTTGAGGCATATTTGTGCCAAAATAGTATTTTTTGTTTATCTGAATTTCAAATTTAACTAGATGTTCTGTGTTTTTATTTGGTAAATTTAGCAGTCATACTCACATTTCATTTGGTTATTATGTTTTTATAGGTCACACGTATTTGCCAAGCCCTGGTTCAGTTGCCAGTAGTAAATATGATGAGATAGTCAAGGTCTTACAGCACTTACATTATATAATTAAGAATGCTAATCAGGCAATAAACAATTGGAGGAACAAGATCTTGACAACCACCATGAAGAAAGAAAACAGAAAAGTGGTAGAATGTGATTGGAAGATGGGACTAATGCACACTCAGGGAAAGTTTATCTGAGGGAATGACACTGACCTGACAGTGAAATTACAGAAAGCATCCACGCATGTGCAAATACTAAGAAGTTGTGTTTTTAGAAAAGAGGATTGACGATATAAACTTTCTGATGTGGGAAAAAAATGATTTTTCTCCTGAAGACTGCAATAAGGTATTTGTTTCTGGAGTGTCTTGAATAAACTAAGAAGGTATTTTGAGATAAGTATCAAAGAAAAGGTGGAAAGGTGCCGCGTTATTTTAGAAGCTTTTGTGCCATGGGATAGCATTTTGGATTTTATGCTTAAGTATGATGGGGAGCTTTAAAGTAGGAGAGGAGAACAACAAGAAATTATTTCCTGTGGAAGGCGGTCATTCTGGCTGCAGAGAACTGTCACAGGGCAAGGGTGGACCTTGTACTGGTTAGCAGGGGGTAAATGTGGTAGGTCAGTAGGAGGTGGAAGTGGTTCAGAGGAGATTTGTAGCCGTGGAGACAGAGAACAGAGGATGTATTCTGAAAACCGCTTGGACAAATATTTCACGGCCCTGCAGGATGATTCAACTAGCTCTGCTTACCTCTTTCCTTACATTTCTAACAGGCTCATGAGTAAAACACCGTCACTGCTGTATTGAAATTCCCGATGATGCTGTATTCTCCTCTCCCAGACTATACACCTCCTGAGGATAGAATAAATGGTCTTTTTAATAGCTTCTTGCTCATATTCAGTGCTCGAATCATATTGCAGAGAGGAAATGATTTAATGGGAATTTGCTTCATATTCCATAAATGCTTTTTTAATGAATGTGGCTCCTGCGATTCAGTGAATTAAAAAACCCATATATATGATATAGACTATGGCTGTCATATAGGATAATTATTGTTATGTATGATATATGTTATACATAACATTTATATAAAATATATTGCTATATACATATATATGATATATAATCATAGCATTATAGAAACTTGAAAGCCTATTTCTTTTTTAACCCTTGAAAGCTAAACTTGGGAAAATATGTTTGTAAGCCTGTGGTCACAGCAAAAGTAATCAGACACACAAGTTTTTAGTCTCTTGAGAAAAACCAGATATAATTTCCTCAATTTTCCATGACCAAATTGTATGACTGGTATCTGAACTCATCTTTTCTCCTTTGTTCCTTCTGCATTGAAGGCCACTCCCAGTTATCTTGGTTAAAAAATATAATCTGTGACACCTTCACTCCTGTCAACTTAATGAAATCAGTTTTCAAAATGTTGCCACAATGAACAAAATGCAACCAGCTGCAACATTCCCCCGCCTGCAGTTAGGTGCCCTTACAATAATATCTCACACACACACATGCACACACACACATTCATTCTACTGCATTTCAACTACATGAAGTTTACTACATCTCAGTTATGGCAAAGAACATAACTTCTTGGCTCTTTTACAATTATGATTAATAATTAATCATTTGCGTAATAACTTTAATTTTTATTTGCCTTTAACACTCTGGGAAGGAATCATTTCTATCTTGTTAAATTTTTTATCCACTTTGTCTCACATGAGCTTGAAGCTTGGAATTCAACGAGTTTATCATGAATGAGTAACTGACGAAAGGAACTAAATAATAGCCTTACTGAACCTAATGATATGAAGGCAAGTGTGGTTATCTCCCTAAGGATGTTGAGGAGGTAGGAGGGTAAGAAGAGTCCTGGTTAGGAAGTACCCATGAATTACAACACCCACTGCTAACAAAACAGCCCTCACCACGTTCCAGGGAAGCTCAACATAATGCATGAGGATTTTGGGAAATTCCTGAGAACATTATTCAGAAACGAGTAGTATTCAATATATAATTATTTATCTTAGGGCCTCTGTGTGAATACTTATTTGGTAAACATGGGAAATTTATAGAATTACCCAAGAAGGCTTCTCTATAACTAATTAGTATTTCATTATTTAGCTCAACCCGTTTGTTGTAAAACAACCTCTAATCTATCCTTCAACTAAATTCTTATCACATCAAAGCTAATTTATACCTTATTCCCCATGGGCAGAATCTTGAGGGCATTAGGGAGAACTTGAGAATTCCTTTGTTAGTAATGGATAAAGTCCTTCTACATTCAGCAAGATTCTTTTCTAAACCCAGTTTCTCATTTTGTTATATATTTTTGCCTTTCTAGTTCTTATTTCAGTGACTGGAAACTTACAGGTACCGAAGTACTACATGTCATATAAGTTGAATGAAGAGAACAGAACTTGAGTTGAAACTAGGACAAATGCACCTTTTAAGAGGTTGCGTTTATGCCCCCATGGATGCTTGTTGACTACACACAAACACCATGCTGAAGTATATTCATCCAAGGATATAAAGCTAAGCGGGGACAATTCCCACAAAGGCTATTTTTAGTCCCTAATAATTATATGTTAACCACCTGGTACTTTCTGCCAAAGGGGAGATGACATTTCTGTTGATGATAAGTTGCATGTTCTACTGCTGCATCTTCATGGCACAACAGCCTTTCACTAAATTTCTCTGCAGTAGGGACTGACTATCAGATGATCTTACTCTTTTTGTCACTGCTTTGTCTTTACGCTCTGCTTGATGTAAGTAGACGTACTGGACATTTCTCAAATGATCTTTATTCTATCTTTGCTTCAGCACACCAATTGTTCCCTTTAACACTCAGATTTAATGTTGAGAGAGAAATGAACTGTCTCCACCCCACCCCCTGCCAGTAAAAAAAAAAAAAAGTTTTGATGGTTGTATTTAATGAGATTAACACCTTTTCCTTCTGAAGACTTTCTATAATTCACATGCTAAAATTTCACACAGTGTATCATGTGTATAGAAACATGTTAAACTGAATGCCAAAATTATCTAGACCTCAGTAAAAACTGGAATCTAAGTGCCTCCTTTTAGTAAAGAAATTTGAATTAGGAGAGATTAGATCATGTGTCTGAGTTCCAGAGCTAAGTCCCAGGATTACTGACTGCATCCCAGAGTTTTTCTCTTATCTTCATAGTTAATGTTATCTTATACTAGTTGCCTTTCTTCTCACATATAACCCACACATAAAATATTACGCTTCCTATCATTGCTTGAAATCCCAGTATTGATTTCATGAGGACATTAGACAAAAACACTTGTGTTGTTAGAAGGAAAAGCAGAGAAGACTATGGAAAAGGGAGCGCTTCTCAGGAGGGCTGGTTATGTGAGTTTTAGGAACCACATGAGGGTATTAGATTCTTTTGGAACTCAGAGTGGAAGTCAACATTTACTTAACATGTGACTTATACCACTATTATTTTTGATTAGCGTGCAGTATTTGGAAATATTTTACTAATCCAGAGTCTTTCAAAGCATGAATATACAATCGTGGAATAATGATTATCTACAAGGACCTCTCCATGCTTATATCAAAGTTTGTTATGAATCCAACAAATATAAAGGTCTTGCCATTGGATATAGATCAGGTGACCAGTGTAACATCCTTACATGATCATATTGATCATGGAGAGTGATTACATTCTGAAATAATTCTGCTTCATGACAGCTAAAATAGGGTGCATTCAAGGTGCTGTGAGAACATTCAGGGTGAATACTGGCATCCAGAAAGAAGGTATTTTTGAAATGGTATATGAAATGGCTAAGTTTTGATGTCGGACAGATCTACGTTTGAGACTTGAATCTTCATCTTAATAACTTTAGGAGCTTTATCAACTAACCTCTCTAAACTAGTTTCCAGATCTATACATCTGGGATACCAATACATAAACTATGATGATGCAATGAAATATGTGTAAAACAATGTGATTTCAGCACATATAAATAGTAAATAATCCTTTATCATAATTCTAAATATATATCTCTAAATAATCAGTCCAACATTTATTTTATTAAACTGAGGCCAAAAGGAAAATACTAAAAAAATTTTTTTCTCCTCCAAATGAATGGGAGAAAAGTACAAGGTGAATTGTGGAGGTGATATATGAGGAAATCAAAATGTCTTCACAGTTATACCAGTTCACTACTTCATTTCTCTTCTTTAATGTAAATGAATCTTAGTGAATTAAAGAGCTAGATAATAAGATTATCTCTTAGGAGAAACTTAAGTGTCGCAACAGAAATGGTATTGACCTAGAACACTGGGGACCCTGAGTTCTCCCAGTAAGTTCTCCCTATGTGACCCAGGACCACTCAGCTATTTGTGTGTCCATCTTCTCATCTGTATAATAGAGAGTGGGTCCTGGAGGTCATTAAGGTCACTTCTAGACATAAATTTCCACGGTTCTGTGAAAATCCATATTCTCTACTTGCTGATATAAAAAATGCCCCCTCCAATTTATTTATTCTTGTGTTGTCAAATGGGAAATAAACTCAAAGCCTCACAGTTTAATGCCATTTTGGATTATTTTTGTTTTCTTTCCCCTCAAGCCTAGACTTACTGGCAAGCTGTAGAAACACTGAAACATACTGAGTCTCTAATCTTCAGTGACCTTTTGTTTTATAAGCTGTGCTCAGTTTTATTGTCAGTAACTGGTTTCTTTTAAGGAGAGGTGGTCACTTTGATATCATGTTAGTAAAAAGGTGAAAAAAGTGTTAGCCTTAAAGAAATATATATATAAATTGTTGAGCTGTGTTTTGTTATTTTTAGTTTCCCATTTTCAATTTTTATACTTCACATATAAAGCTGTGTGCTTTCAGTGAAAAAATGCATAATTGCCCTCATAACGTCAGAATATTCTATATATCATATGTATAATATATATATAATTTACTTCAGGGTATGGGTGAAAAAATGCTATACCTAGTGATTTTAATCATATGGGATATTATTTTCAGGACAGTCTATTAGATGAGCAAGATAGTTACAGATCAGACTACATTTAATATCATTTGTTTTTAATTTTAGTGGTCATGATTTAAACTATAATGAATCCTAACATTTCCATACAGATACATTGTTTTATAGAGGTTCATTCTTTATATTCATAATCACCATTAAATGAGATTTTTGGTAAAATGAAATCAACATTTATAACCCTTGAATTCCAGTTGCTGCTAGAAGGCCCATCACAGGGTAAATTGGGGCATGTGGAAAAAGGATCACATTGAATTCATTAATGGTCAGTTCAGTTTCTGGGCCTTTGTGCATCTTCAGTAAAAGAGAGAGACAGAGCTTTGAAACTTGTTATTTTTTTCAGGTCATGGGAGGCAGGCCTTTCTTTGGTCTGGCTTGGTTAAAGAGCTTAATTTAGAGGCAGATCAACCTCCCAGACCTGATCTGTCTGGCATCGTTTTTGAAGACAGCAAAATCCAAGCTGTGAAGCATGAATTGGAATTGTCCAGGCCAACTAAGTGAAGATGATATATCAATAGTATGGCACTTACGCCAATGAAGTAGCATATACCATGTGTAGGGCCATAGATGAGAGTATATGGTGTACTCTAGAACCTGAAAGAAGTTTGTAGTTAATGGTATATAGACATAAAGTTTATTAGCTGTAAGGGTTTGGGACTGACAGAGGGAAGTGGGATGAGGTTGGACCATTATACAGAGATTGACTCACTCAGAATTTCATTAAACGTGTAAAGAAATTCGGAATTGATTCTAAAAGCCATGAGGAGACAACAAAGTGTTTTAAGTGAAAAGCGACATGATCAAATTCCCATTTTAAAAATTGGAATTTAAAATGATTAGAGTCTTCATATCTCAGAACTTCTGAAGCTAGAGGACAAAAAATGGATTGCAGACATTTCAAGTACAGATACAGTCCTTGCCTCAGAATCACAGAGCTCTTGAAATGTAAGTGGAAGGACTGATGAAACCCACCCCACTGCTCTTGAAGATACTCTCTTGGGAATGTGGAAGATGTTAAATTATTATTTTTAATAAATAAAAAAAATAACACTTTATTATAGGCTGCTGTGAGTAATTCATACTCATGAAAGAAAAAAAAAGCCCCATTAAATGTTACTTCTCCATAAAACTAATGAAATGGTTGAATAATTTATTTGTGAAGCATTTATTCTAGCATGATACAATTTTCTACTATGAGAGCAAGTTAAAGATTTAAAACAACTGTCAAAATCGTTCATATCAGGTGAAATCACTTTTCCTGAATTACAAGACTATTATAAAATATGGGTCTAATCAAAGGGGTTTTTGAAGGTTAACCCTTGTTACCAACCCAGGCTCTTGGACTCTTTAACCAATGAAATTGATAAGCAGCCAGAAGAGAATTCCAGACAAGGATTTTTTTAAAGCTGAAGTATAGTTGATTTACAATGTTGTGTTAATTACTGCTATACAGCAAAGTGATTCAGATATATATATATATATATTCTTTTTTCTAATATTCTTTTTTATGGTTTATCATAGGATATTGAATATAGTTCTCTATGCTATACAGTAGGACCTTTATCGGCGCTCCTGGTGCAGCATAGGGGAGTAAAAGCAAGAAACAAGTACCCTTGACTAGTCTCTCCCAGCAGAGCAGATTGGGACCTTAAATGGAGTAAGGGTTGGGCAGGTCTGATGGGTTGTGCCAGAGGTGTGCCCTGGGCGGTCTGTTCTGCCCCTTCCCCTTCCAGGGTCCCCTGGGCAAGGGTCAGGGACCTCACTTCAGACACGGTGACCGAGCTCTCTACCACCACCCCCGGAAGATGGAAGAGCGGTCAAAATTGCCCTCGTTGAGCATGCGCAATGCCGGGATGTCCCCAGCCACAGTGGTGGTCTCGTCTTTCAGTTTCACCTGCCGGTCAGAAGCCTCCTGGTCTGCCTGTGGTGAGTCAGCTTCCTGTCTGTGAACAAACGGGAGGCATTCTCCAGATGCTACTGTTCTGGCAGGGTCCAGCCTCTCTGCTGTATTAGGTGCAGCAAAACTCTACCGGAGCAGGCAGCACGGTGAAGTGGGCTGTACCTTGAAGCACCGTTTTTGCTTTTACTTAATACCCCAAATTGAAGTTGACTAAGCACCAAATATTTCTACATTAACCTTACACCCCATTTTCTCTAAGAGCCTCACCCGGGAAAACCTTCTGGCCCATAACCGGGGCCAGCTCCTCTGCGGCCCCTGGTCACTGACCCACGGGGAAGGCCATGTGGAGAGCCTGGGTTTGGGGGACAGTCACCGACCAAGGGGCGAAAAGGCCTGGCTCCTTCCTTCCCTGGCGCCCGGCAGGCAAAGGACCACCTAACCCCATCGTCCAGGAGCTCGCCTCCTCTTTCCATCCGCGGAGACCGCCTCTCGAGACCCTGTCCCGGGACTGACCCCCGCATCGCCTGCCCGCCATGCTCACCTTCAACCGTGCGCGCCTCCGGGCCTCCGCCCGCCCCGCACCTGCAGACCAGCGGGCGGTGCCAAGGGACCCTCCGACGTTCTCTTCACCTCACAGCCCCAGTCCCTCCGCCTTCCACCTACCTCGGTCTGGGGTCCAGCCCACCCTCCGGGAGGACACGCTCCGCACGCTCACCTTCGTGCCCTCCTGTGTTGCCAGGAGCGGCCCCCGCAGCATGGTCGGCCCTGGGAGCCTCGCGCCGCCCGCGGCAGCTACCTGCCCTCCCGGCTCCTCGTCCCGGGTTCCTGCACCGCCCGCCTGGCCGCAGTCTCTGCTCGCGGCCGCTAGGGGCGCCCGCGTCTCTCAACCCGCACCCCGGACCCGCCTCCAGACCTGCCATCTTTAGGGCAGTCAACTTCCCAGCGTATCTCAACCTAATATATTTAACTTGACTGTGGGTCCATACATAATAACGGTGTTAGAATTCCCTGCTAAGAGTAATGATCTCAGTGTTATCCAAAGATGAGAGTGTCTCAAGAGAGTTGAAGATCAAGAATGATTCTTTTGTCCAGGGAAAAATAATTTCATCCTTTGATCCAATTGCTTGCCTTCTATTTGTGTAGAAAAAAGTGCTCTCATGTTCTCAGAACTTCATGGAATAGACTCTTCACGTCTGAATTAATTTGCTAGGGCTGCCATAATCAAATACTACAGACTGGGTGGCTTAAACGAGAGAAATTTATTTTTTCATAGTTCTGGAGGCTGAAAGTGTAAGATCAGAGTGCTAGCTGACTTGGTTCCTTGAGGCCTCTCTCCTAGGCTTATAGACGGCTGCCCTCTTCCCTCTTCCTGTCTCGTTGTGGGGTTGTCCCTCTATGCATATGCTCCCTAGGGTCTATTCTTGTGTGTACACATTTCCCCTTCTTGTAAAAACACCAGTCAGACTAGGTTAAATCTTACTCTAACAGCCTCATTTTAACTTCCTCTTTAAAGACCCTATCCCCAAATATAGTCACATTCTGAAATACTGGGGGTTAACACCTCAATGCATGAATTATGGGGGGACATAATTCAGCCCGTGACAACTACCAAAGGTTTCAGTGACACCTCATTACCAATTCAGAAATACCTCGGGTTTTCTACCTGTTGCTTTATTTTACTAATTAAAGTGTGCCCATCCTTGACATGAGATTCTTTACCCAATAAAGGTCTATACCTTTAGTTTCCATTTCTCTAGATCCTACCTAGTACTGGCTTTTCAACTCAGCTCAGAATCTTCACAGATTCTTTTGTCGGTAAAAATCTTTGCTGTAGATAGAACTCATAGGTGGCTTATACACAATTTTCCTCTTAATTGTGCATTCCTTTACATTGGATTCTCATTGTTCCATACATTTCCATGTCTCCCTGTCTAGATTTTAGTTGATGAGGATGGAAATGACACTTTATATTCACTTTATATCTTAATAATGTCAAGTAGAGTGTTGTGTCCATATCATATTCTCAGATAATCCTATTTGATTGAATTTCTGGTTAGTGAAGTATACAGTTACTTGAATCTGTTTGTTTTCAGTGTTACCTTAATAGGCTTTGTGAATTCCCAGCACTTTCATTCACCGTATTACTTTCTAATCATCTACAGTGCTTGAGCGGGCTAACTGTTGAATGCTTTGGATAGCACTCTAGGCATGAGGGTTACCTCAGTGCACTGGAATACAGTGTGTATCTCAATGCACATCTATTACCTCATAGATTGTCAAGCTTGATTTTATTGACATGGATGAATGGCTATCTAGATGTACTCATCATGTCTCACTTTTCTTTGTGTGTCCTTTCAAGAAAATGACCCTCCCTGATAGACAACTATTTCTTTTTAACCAAGGTTATATAGGCATCTGTGGATTTTTGTGATAATCTTAAAAGTCATGGACCCATTTGAACTATGTTAGGTGAAAGATTCATATTGACCTCCATGAATTACCAATGTTTGTTTTCAGAACACTTGTGGAATAATGTTTGGGAATAAGTTGATACCTGAACCAAGTATCCAGTAACTCAAGCCAGTTCCCCATGTGATTTCTTAAAATGGAAATTCTAGCTCCTTCAACTTGGAATAATATACAAAACATCAATATGCATAAAGGGCTCTTGGAAATCATTGTTTATTTATTGTTTATTCTTTATTTTTGTATAGTCATTCACCTAAAGAGAGAGAAATAGTGTGCAATGTCAACAGCTCCCACTGTGTTAGTCTTTTTACTGTCCCAACATATGTCCTAATATTTAAAAAGCAATAAAAGTTTGCTGCTTCCGCAGTCATTAGCTTTGGCTATTGCAGTCAATCACCCATAGAAGTCAGAGCCATATTAGTTTTTTTTCTTCCTCATTGCACAATCTAGCCATTGTCCTCATTTATCGTTAAAGGAAAAATGAACTTAGGAAACTTCCCAGACACTAAAGTGCATTTGCAATGTGAGAAAACTCTCATCAGTTTACTTGAGGAAAAGTACCTCCATCATATTGAATAAACAGTAAAAACATATGAGATTAACATTATTGATAGAAGTATTATCCCATCTTCTTTTAAGTGGATTGATAGTTTCTAGTTTTAAAATATGTGTTTATTCAAGAAAAAGTGATATGAATATTTGACAGAAATACTTAGATAATTTTAGATGAAATTTACTCTTGTCTCAGTGACTTGATTACTTCTGCTTAGATCATAGTTAGGAATGCCAATAGGATTATTTCAACAGAACCTGATCTATCTATGAAATCAAGAAGTAAAATAAAAATATAAGTTGGTCATGTGTGAATGAATGTCCTTGGTGGGTTATGAAACCTTGAAACAATTTTGACTAGGTTAAGGACAGTAATTTAGTTTTTTTCAATAAGCTCATTATGAAAAAATAAATTAGAAACATAGGCAATTTTACATTTACTTTTATCTTATTCTCTAAGTAAGATAAAAGTAAATATTATCTTTACTTCTGTTTCATTTGAACTCGAGCACATTCACTGAAAATAAATTGTGATTATTCCAGAGGCATATAATTATAAGCAACTTGAGTTAAATTTCAACTCTTCTGACATTCAGTTCAAATTATTATAATTGGGTTAAATATATATAAATTACAAAATATGGGTTTGGAAGTGAGCATCCAAACATGATCATGAAAACAATACATTGTATACAAGTACTCTTACTAACTATAAGTTGAAGCACTGCATGATTCATTGGTGAGAAAGGGAGGTGATGTGTTACTCAAGTTCAGCTTCCTCTTTAGTTTCTGACCAGTGCTGTCCAGAGTATTTTTCCTGTGCTTTTGGCCAGAGCTTTTTGATTATTCAAATAACTGGTCTTCCTCCTTTGAGATATGATTTTCAGGGTTGGTGTTTGTTAGGTTTGTATTTCCCTCACAAGTTTATTTGTTTTCTTAACCAATGGTCCTTGCTCCTATCCACATACCTCTGTTCAATCTCGGCTTTGTCACCTCAGCAAATTGCTGGGTTATTAGTGCGAGAGTTGATCTGGCAATACATAGAGCAAATGTTCATGACTGTTTTGTAATTTGATAAAGTGATGAAATTTATGGATACTTTCCTCACAGAGATGTTCATCACGCAAACAACTGAATATAATTTCAAGACTCATTTATGAACCTGATCTTAGAAGTCCTGGCTTAGAGGTCCCTCTGAATGCATTTCCTTGGATATTTTCATTATATGTGAATTTTTTTTTCTTGTTCTTTTTTCCCTTGGTTATATTAAGCTGCTTATTAATAGTAAGGAAAGCAGTACTTAAGAATATCTTTTTCTGTATGAATATGTGGCAAAATTTATTGCAACTATATATGATTTATTAAACTGAGCCAACCCTGAAGCAAATGCATTACAAAGTAGTTAAAAAATTCATGACATGTCCTTAACACAGTGAGTTTGCCTTAGAGGAGCTCATTCATCCAATAAATATGTGTTTAACAAAATTGCTTGAAATGAATCTCTTTTATGGGCTTTTGTAATTATTGTTCTTATTTAAGACTTAGATATATATATATATATAGCATAAATAACGGAATCTGTTTTTCACATAGGGTTGTGGTTTGTTTTTGAGTGCAAATAGCCACAGTCCTTTGTGAGTATGTAATAAAATGCTTTGTTGTATCATTAAAACTACTCAATAGGCTGTGGTGTGTGGTGTCCTAGAACATATTCTCTACATTGTATGTAGCTGCCTTTCTATTTTGAGATTTAAAGGAAGATTGCAATGGAAACCTTCTATGATTTCTTATTGTGGATGTTGGACTCTAAGCTCAATCATTTAGTTGCATAATGAAGATCTTAAATTTTAACTTTTCTGAGTTTTCAGCCAATATGTTCAAAACTAAAGGGCTATGCAAAAATGTTGTTTCCTGTGTCATCTGAAATAGAGGTAGTTCTACTTATGTCACATTTTGAGGTATATCAAACAAGTGCAAGCCTCTTCAGTACCCCAGTGTAATTTCCCTATGGCTGCCATCACATAGAGAGTACAACTCTCTAAGAACTGCAGCTCTCCATTCTTTTAGCAATTATTTTATTTTATTTTTTTTAAAGGAATTCCTTTATTTTTATTTTATTTATTTATTTATTTATTTTTGGCTGTATTGGGTCTTCGTTTCTGTGCGAGGGCTTTCTCTAGTTGCGGCAAGCGGGGGCCACTCTTCATCGCGGTGCGCGGGCCTCTCACTATCACGGCCTCTCTTGTTGCAGAGCACAGGCTCCAGACGCGCAGGCTCAGTAGTTGTGGCTCATGGACCTAGTTGCTCCGTGGCATGTGGGATCCTCCCAGACCAGGGCTCGAACCCGTGTCCCCTGCATTGGCAGGCAGATTCTCAACCACTGCGCCACCAGGGAAGCCCCCTCTTTTAGCAATTATTTATGTTTAGATTTGTGTTATTGCTAAAGCACTACATACTTTGACTCTATATTCTGAGTCAGTGTTCATGACCTTTTTATTGGTACCACCCCTACCTCATTACTGCTATTACTACTAGTACCATCATCACTAAAAATGACAATTTACTGAGTACTCACACTGTGACTGACATCAAGAAAAACACTTTGTTTAAACCATGTTGCAGATAAAGAAACAGGGATCCAGTGATTTTTAAATAACATGCACAAACGCACACACACACAAATGTATTTGGAAGATAATTCTTTTTTTTTTTTTTTTTTTTTTTAGTAATCCACATATGTAAACCAAAGATACACAATGATAGTATTATAATCTACTACCCATGTAAGGTAACTGTTCCCAAACTTGTGAAGTTAATGTGATTTTTTTTTTTTAATTAATTAATTAATTTATTTATTTTTGGTTGTGTTGGGCCTTCGTTTCTGTGTGAGGGCTTTCTCTAGTTGCGGCGAGCAGGGGCCACTCTTCATCGCGGTGCATGGGCCTCTCACTGTTGCGGCCTCTCTTGTTGCGGAGCACAGGCTCCAGATGCACAGGCTCAGTAGTTGTGGCTCACGGGCCCAGTTGCTCCGCGGCACGTGGGATCTTCCCAGACCAGGGCTCGAACCCTTGTCCCCTGCATTGGCAGGCAGATTCTCAACCACTGTGCCACCAGGGAAGCCCAGGTTAATGTGATTTTAAAAAAGAATGTAAATATTTAAATAATTCCTTACTCAGTGCTACAATAGAATAGCCCAATATCTATGTTCACTTTGGCTGATCTGGTAACTCTCAAGAGAAATTCACCATTATACATATACATGGATTTCTCAGGGTCCCTATTTTTGGCATTCTCTATATAAGAGATAATCAAAGATGAAAATTAAGGAAAAAAAACAAACTACTACCCAGACTCTTATTAATGGATGCTTATAATGCAATAGAACACATTATTTAGTTTTATGATTTATAACCTACCTAAACTGTTGGAATAATCTTAAAATTATTCTCTGCTTTCCAGCTACATTATTTGCCTCTGAAAGAATCTTGAAATTTTGCCTGAGAATCAATCCACATATTATTTGCTGCAGTTTTATGGATTTATTTATTTTTTATTTTAGAGTTTGTAGTATACTAATTTATATGCTTAAAGGCCTGTTTATGTATAGTCTTATATTTGAGTAAAAATATAACTTGAAGACAGGAAAGAAAATATTTTTTTCATCACAATTTCATCCAACTCCTTTACAAAAATTCTCAGATAATTCTCTTGACTGACTGAATTTACCAGATCAACTATGAATGGAAAGAAGTGAATGAATCCCATCCAATAAAGGGATTTCAGATTAATTATTTTAAGAAATTAGAAGTAAATACTCTTATTTAAATTACAATGGACTTTTGGTTATGGCAGCATGAAGATGTTGTCAAATTCTCCCACCTCTCCCACCCCCCAAATAAGTATAACATTAGAAAAAAATTGTCAAAAACAGCATTTCAGGGTACTGGATACCAACCAAAAGTGGACAAAAGGTTAGTAAGAATTTACTCTTGTAATTAACTCAAGAGCTGTAAGTTAGAAGACAGAGCTATCTATGGCTTTTTTGCCTAGGTTACTTCCCTCTTTACTTCACACCCCAATAGGGTTAGCAAAAACTGTTGTTTTAACAGTTGACGTTGAAAACCAACAGCTCTGAGGCTATAGGGAGCTGATTTAGTTTGGAGTTGTCAGTGAAAACCTATGGTTTTGGCAGCTAAAGTGGGAAATTAGATGGGAACAAACGGAAAAAAAAAAAAAGCTCCCATCTTTGTTAGTCCAGGGTCATCATCCTGATTGTGTGAGTGATAAACCAGCCAGAAATTTAATTGAGAGATCCTAGAAATGAGAGCCATAGAATGTCTGAGATAAGCTCTTTGCATATCACTGGCAGATGGAAAAGTTTGCACATTTGTCAGGGAAACCTGAGAGGGCTTTGAGAAATATAAATGATGATGGAGACTTGAGAACTAGCTGCAATTTTAAATGTGTTTCCCAAACCACTCACTAATCAAATTGAAGAGGGTATGCACCTTATGGGAACAAGGATTTAGAGCACATCCTTTGTCCAAATAATTAGATAACCACTAAACTATAAAGACACAGGGGAGATTACTAGAAAACTAAGCATAAACATTATGAGAATAATAATAATAAGGAAAATAAGTAGAGAATCACAGGCTGCTCATCATGGGGGAGACAGATTCTACAATAAGATTAAGGAAGTTAACTTAAAAAATACAAAGACAACAACTCACAGAAATATAAAACATATTTCAGAGTTGATATGATATGTTCTCTAAAATGTTAAGTTTTCAACTGAAAATTATGAGACATTCAAAGAAACATGAAAGTGTGACCAATACTCAAAAGAGTACTGAATCAATAAAAACTGACTCTACATAGGACCAGGTGTAAAATTTAACAGGAAAAAAAAATTCAAAGCAGCTATTATAAATATTTTCAAAGAATTAAAGAAAACTGTGTTCAAAAAATAAAGGAGATATAATGGCAATGAATCAACAAATAGGAAATCTATACAAAGAGAAATATAATTAAAGTTTTAAAATGAACATAAAAATTGCATATTTGAAAAGTGCAGTGACTAAAATGAACAATTCATCAGATGGATGCAATAGCAGATCTGAAGTTGCAGGAGAAATATTCAGAAATTTGAAGATAAATAAATATAAAAATTTTAAATCTGAAGAACAAAGTGAGAAACAATTGAAGAAAAATAAAAAGAGACGCTGAAACAAGTGAGACAACATCAAATATCCCTAACGTAACATATAATGGAAGTGCCAGTGGGAAAGAGGAAAAAGAAAGGGGAAGAAACATTATTTGAAGAAATAATTCCTTAGAAGTTCCCAGATTAGATGAGGAAACAATAATCTGAAGGACCAAAAACTCAATAATCACCAAGTATGATAAACACAGAAATCCACACCTGGAAGCATCATAGTCAAGCTGCTGAAAGATAAAGAAAAAGAGGAAATGTTGAAAGCAATAAGAAAAATGCAATTTTTTTCACATCAGTGGTAGTCATTTCCTTAAGGAAGCACTGAAGAGCACTGTCAATGATAGCTATGTTGGTAAATATAAAAGACTCTGTGTGTGTGTGTATGTGTGTGTATGTTTATAAAATTCTTCTTTTATATCTTAAAAATAAGATCATTTAATGCAAGGATTATGACACTGCATTTTCAGAGTCAGATACTTGACTCTCTCTTTCTCTCCACATATATATATATATATATATATATATATATATATATATATATATATATATATATTCATAACACAGGGCACTCTCAGAAATAGACCATCTAGGGAATGACACAACTTTCAATATTTTTAAGAGTGATGGAAATCATACAAAGTATGTTCTCTGGCCACAACAGAATTCAGTTAGGAATCCACAACAAAAGAATGTTTGGAAAACCTTAAAAGTTTGAAAATTAAATTGTAATTTCCAAACTCATTGATCAAAAGAGATCTCATGAGGGATATTAGAAAAAATATTGATATGAATGAAAATGAAAACAAAATAACAAAATTGATCGAATGCAGCTAAAGCAGTGCTTAGACAGGGATGGACTGCTTTAAACATATATATTAGAAAAGAAACAATATACAACATGATTATAAGCTTCCACCTCGAGAAACTAAAAGAAAACAAATCAAATCCAAAGCAATTAGAGGTAAATTATCCATAAATGTCACAGTAGATATTAATGGAAATGAAAGTAGATAAATGGAGAAAATCAATAATCAAAAAAAATTTTTAAAGGAAGAAAAAAGATAAATACTTAATTAGACTGATTAAAAAATAAAGAGAGAAAATCAAACTACCATATTTGGGAATAAAAAAGAGAACTCAGTATAAACTCTTCAGAAATTAAAAAAAGCACTATAAGAATATTATTCCAACAATTGTGAAAATGTAGGTGAAATGGATAAATTTGTGAAAGACTCAAACTACCAAAAGTAACTCCAAGGAAAAAAAAAATCTGGAGATCTAAGTCAAGTCAAAAAATAGAATTATTAAGTAATACTCTTTCCACAAAGAAAACCTTTATGTACATATGGATAAATTCTATCAAACATCTACAGAAGAATACAGAAGAATATATTAATGCTTCACAAGCTATTTCAGAAAATGAAGGAGAAGGAACACTTCTCAACTTACATTTTGAGACAATTATTACCCTGACACCAAAACTTGACAAAGATATCAAGATTTCAAGAAAATAAAACTACAGGCAAATATCCTTTGGGTACATAGACAGCAAAATTCTTAACAACGAGCTGGTAAACTGAATTTCACAACACATAAAAAAGATTATACAACTTGACTAAGTGGGGTTTATCCCAGGAATTCAAGACTAGTTTATCATCCAAAAATCAACTATTATAGTCTTAATAGAACAAATGACAATCATATAAATTTTTCTCAGTTGATGCAGAAAAAAAATTGATTAAATCTAACACTTATTCATGGTAAAAACTATCAACAAAGTGGGATAGAAGAGAATATCCTCAAATTAATAATGAGCATTTATGAGAAAGTTACACCTAGTATAAAGGGTGAAAGAATGAATAATTTCACGGTATGATTGGAAACAATGTAAGGATAGCTACAGTCATCACTTCTACTCAACATTGTTAGGGAGTTGTAGCCAATTCAATAAAACAAGAAACAAATTAAATACATAAAGATTAGAAAGCAGAAAGTAAAACGGTCTATTTTTAGATGACATGACATTGTATGTAGAAAATTCTAAAGAATGTACAAAACAGTAAGATAATAATAAGTTAATTCAGAAAAGTTGCAGAATTCAAGGTCAGTATACAAAAATAAATTGTTTTTTTTACTAGCAATATCTGACAATCTAAAACATGAAACAAAGAAAATCCCATCCACAGTTTTATAAAAAAGAAAATATTTATGAGTACATTTTAAGAAGTGTATGTTCTGTAGAATAAAAATTGCAAAGTGTTATTGAAGGAAATTAAAGAAGACCTAAGTAAGTGAAGATATATGCCACGTTATTGAATTAGAAGACTCAATATGTTTCACATGATGATTATCGACAAGTTAACTTGTAGATTAAATACAAATCTTGTCAAAATCCCAGCAGGCATTTTGTTGTAGAAATTGATTTACATGAAAATGCACAGGACCTAGAATTAAACAGTTTTGAAAACAGGAGAACAAATTTAGAGGACTTACACAACTGATTTTAAAAAATATTATAAAGCTACATAATCAAGACATTGAGATATTGGCATAAGGATAGACATATAGGTCAATGAAAAATTAAATGGACAATCTAGAAATAAACCTGGACATTTATGGTCAATTTAATTTTGACAAAGTTGCCAAGGTAATTCAGTGGGGAAAGGATAGTGTTTTCAACGTATGGTGCTGGAATAATTTTATGTCCTCACTTTGCACAAAAATTAACTTGAAATGGATTATAGACCTAAATGTAAGAGGTAGAATTACAAAATTTCTTGAAAATGTCATAGAAGAAACTCTTTGTGATCTTGGGAAGAGTAAGTTTCTTTTTTTTAGAAATGGCACCAAAAGCACAATCAATAAATTATAAAAATGAAAAACTGGACTTCATGAAATTAAAAACATTTGCATTTTAAAATACATAAAGAATATGAAAAGGCAAGCAAGTTACTGGAAAAATATTTGCAAATCATATATCTAAAAAATACCTTTATTCATAATACCTAAGGAATTTTTGCAAATTAATGATTAGAAGCCAAAATGTTAAAAATGGACCAAACTTTTGAAGTCACTTCATTAAAGATGATATATGAAAAACAAACACATAAAATATGCTCAACTTTCTTAGTTATTAAACAAATAGAAGTTCTCATCCACATTAGATTTCACTTACCACTTAATGGAATGGTAATAAACAACCAGATTGACAATGTGAAGAGTTGGTGAAGATATGGAGAAACTGGAACCCTCACACATCTTTGGTGAGAATATAAAAACAAGGGAACCACTTAGGAAAACAGTGTAACAGTTTCTTAAAAAGTTAGGCATTTACTTACCACATGGCCCAGCATTTCCACTCCTAAGCATCTACCTAACAAAATAGAAACAAATGTCCATACAAAGACCAGTACACGAACGCTCATACAGTAATATTCATAATAGCCCCAAACTAGAAGCCAAATGTTCATCAATTGGTGAATGGTTAAACAAACCATTACATCATACAACAGAATACTAATCATTAATAAAAAGAAATTAGCTATTGCATTATGCAACACCATGGATGGACTAAAAAACTTTATGTTAAGTGAAAGAAGCCAGATAAAAAAGCCTACATATTGTATGATTTAATTTGTATTAAATTTATTTATAAGGGAAAGTTATAGAAACAAAAACCAGTGTTTTCCAGAGGCTGTCTGTAGGATTGACTGAAAATTGATGCAAGGTAATATTTTGTAGTAATGGTAGTGTTTTAAAACTGGGTTGGGATGATGGTGAGAAAACAATATAAATTTACTAAAACTCCTCAAACTGCACAATTAAAATTAGTCAATTTTATGTTTTATAATTTATACCTCAGAAAAGGTCTTAAAAAATTTCAACTCATTTTCTTAAGATTTGTGAATGGCATGTTTGTATACCTTAATATATTTTGAGTGAAAAAGTAAATCATAGCTAGTCAGTTATCCATAAATAAAAATAAGTTTTTATATTTTGTTAACTTGTTTCAGTTGGGTGTCATTTTTCCATGAGAATAAAATGATAAATGTTGGCTAATTTTTCAAATAGCCTAACAGTTTTATTTTAGGTCATGATGCCTTTTACGCTGAGTTTCCCTGCTTCCTGTAGGTTATAGTTTTTACTAGTTTCTGCATTATCCTTCAAGTGTTTATTTTTGAAATAAAAAAAGCAATTGCAGAAATAGGATTACTTTTCAGACATTTGTTAAATCTCATCACACATTTACATGACAATCTACTAGGAACCATGTGTGGTGCTGTGCTTTAGAGATAAAACTGATCTAAGAAAAAAAACACAGCATTTTGTTCCATATAAAACCTCATTTTAAGATCCAAATTAGATTGCTAAAAGCACATGAACTGACTGAAAGAAGTTCTCAGGGACTGGTAAGGATTTGGGAGGAGAGAGAAGGTCCTTTCTACTAAGTTCTCATTTAATTGACTATTTAAATTTTTTTTATTTTTAATGTTTTTTAACATCTTTATTGGAGTGTAATTGCTTTACAATGGTGTGTTAGTTTCTGCTTTATAACAAAGTGAGTCAGTTATTCATATACATATGTTCCCATATCTCTTCCCTCTTGCATCTCCCTCCCTCCCACCCTCCCTATCCCACCCCTCTAGGTGGTCACAAAGCACCAAGCTGATCTCCCTGTGCTATGCGGCTGCTTCCCACTAGCTATCTATTTTACGTTTGGTAGTGTATATATGTCCATGCCACTCTCTCACTTTGTCCCAGCTTACCCTTCCCCCTCCCCGTATCCTCAAGTCCATTCTCTAGTAGGTCTGCATCTTTATTCCCCTCTTGCCCCTAGGTTCTTCTGACCATTTTATTTTTCTTTCTTTCTTTTTTTTAGATTCCATGTATATGTGTTAGCATATGGTATTGGTTTTTCTCTTTTTGACTTACTTCACTCTGTATGACACACTCTAACTCCATCCACCTCACTACAAATAACTCAGTTTTGTTCCTTTTCATGGCTGAGTAGTATTCCATTGTATATATGTGCCACATCTTCTTTATCCATTCATCTGATAATGGACACTTAGGTTGCTTCCATGTCCTGGCTATTGTAAATAGAGCTGCAATGAACATTTTGGTACATGACTCTTTTTGAATTATGGCCTTCTCAGGGTATATGCCCAGTAGTGGGATTGCTGGGTCATATGGCAGTTCTATTTTTAGTTTTTTAGGGAACCTCCATACTGTTCTGCATAGTGGCTGTATCAATTTACATTCCCACCAACAGTGCAAGAGTGTTCCCTTTTCTCCACACCCTCTCCAGCATTTATTGTTCATAGATTTTTTGATGATGGCCATTCTGACCGGTGTGAGATGATATCTCATTGTAGTTTTGATTTGCATTTCTCTAACGATTAGTGATGTTGAGCATCCTTTCATGTGTTTGTTGGCAATCTGTATATCTTCTTTGGAGAAATGTCCATTTAGGTCTTCTGCCCATTTTTGGATTGGGTTGTTTGTTATTTTTATATTGAGCTGCATGAGTTGCTTGTATATTTTGGAGATTAATCCTTTGTCAGTTGTTTCATTTGCAAATATTTTCTCCCATTCTGAGGGTTGTCTTTTCGTCTTGTGTATGGTTTCCTTTGCTGTGCAAAAGCTTTGAAGTTTCATTAGGTCCCATTTGTTTATTTTTGTTTTTATTTCCATGTCTCTAGGAGGTGGGTCCAAAAGGATCTTGCTGTGATTTATGTAATTGACTATTTTTAAACAGCTGCAGCCTGCTTGATCAAATGACTATCTGTAAAGATTTTATTATTACATTGGAAGAAATTAAAAAGGATCATGATATAATATTTGCATCACTTTAAATCACCCATGAATTAAAATATAAATTCTAGATTTATGGAGAATAGATCATCTTTAGACTGTTTGACTGAAAAGGGTAGACTTTGAGGAACAACAGCAAAAACAAAACACCCTGTAAATACAGGTGTGTACCTGGAGAGTCATTGAAATTTAAATTTCTTCTGAATTCTTCAAAATGAGTGTTGAATTAACATTTTCATCTGAATAATTAAAGCGTTAATGGTCAGTCCAGGGTTGACAGCAATTGATTTTGTGATGATATGATGATCCTTTGTAGTGACTCTGGGTGACTGTATAAGTTTTCCTTGACACAAGACTAAGCCCTTCTGATCTATTCACTGAAGTTCAAATACCTGAAATTATTCATGCTTTCCTACCCAATGTGTTATTAGGTTTTTCCTCTCACTTTTTTTTTTTTAACATGTTGTTTGGGAGAAATAAAGATCTTTAACTTTTATTGAGAGGGGAGATGAATTTTCTAATACTAGTATATGACCACTTGATGCCAATAAAATGGGTGCTTTCACTGTATTATTTAGGGGGGTTCAGAGGGTCCCTGTCCTACCAGGGCACAATACAGTATTCATGATTATTGGATTTTTTTTTTAATATGAATACCTTGAGTAATTGCCCATAGAGTACTAATGCCATCAGGCCTTCTGCCACATGTAATTTCTCTTTTCTGGCATGTGTCCCTGTGTATGCCACGACCACACCCCATTTTCTGAGGGGTGGTTCCCTACAAATGGGCCTCCCCCCGCTTTGTGCCATGGAGCTCTCGCATTTGAAACACTGCTAAATGGAACAGTGAAGGGCATCTGAGGAAGAGGCGGCTTTCAGTGGAGCAGCTAGGAGTTTGCACAGCGGCCTGGTCCACAAGCTCTGTGCCACAACATTATTCTGCTGAATAGTAATTGGCAGTTATTCAGCTACTTTTTCTTTTGGCATCTGAATGTATAGCATACGGAAAACAGATGAAAGGAGAGACAGAAACAGGAAAAGTCAGTAAACAGAGACCATGAATCAGTAAAGTTCATAAATTAGAGTTACGTGATTGTCAGAAGCAGAAAATACTGGCAGAGCCTCCACGGTGGTGGGACACTAGACTAGGTTATCTCTTCATAGTGAGGTTTGAGTGCATTGGATCTCTTTCTTTAGATTTTCTCGGTTCTTTAGATAGTCTGCAGTAAAGGAGTGTTACTTTCATGATCACGGCAATATATGCAAATAGCATAAATGTACCTAAAGTTTTGAAAAGAATTACTAGCTTGATTTAACTAGATTTTCCTTTGTTTATCATCATGACTCTGCCAAAGCTACTGCATCTGTTGCTTTATGAATGGAATCCTGATTGGGTGAACTAAAATACAGTTTTTTAGATCTCATATTTAGGCTGCTGTAAAAAGCCTAGTGTCTGAGTAAAAGCCACACATAGCTTTCTACCACGTGTTTTCAGCTCAGGGACAGTTGGTGGACGATGGGGGGTTTCAGCATGGTAGTGATCAAGTTTAATTCTCCAGCTGTCCCTTTAACCATCTGGCTTTGTCTGAGGAATGTAATTCTACACCTCTCAGTTATTTTTTTTCCACTTAGGTTTCTCTGTCATAATGGATGTCTTTGACATTGTGACTGGAGCCGAAGGGATTCCATATATGCTTCTGATTCAGTGGTCCAAGGTGTTAGAGATACACATTTTTTTCTGAGGAAGAGCTGTGAGCTTTTTTCTCTCATTAGTATAAACTAGGTTTATGCCAGGTTTATCCAAATGCTACCAGATGATTCACAAGAATGTATAATCACCATGCTCAAAAATCTGCCAATGTGGGATGAGATTTCAGAATCTTACTTCAAACCTGGACTTTAAAAATAATTTAATCCAACTCTATTATTATAGAGATGAGTAAATGTTGTTCAAGACAAGTAAAGCCACTTGCCAAGATTATAGGAAAGTCGTGACACAGCAGATTCCAGATCTATATTCTCCTCTTTCTAGCCAGATGCTAGTTCTGCCATGATGTAAGAGAGACACATCCCATTCGTCTTTTATCCCAACATTTAATATAGTTCCTGACACATAGTGGGGGCTTAATTAATGTCATTTATATGCATCATTGAATACTGAGTACATTCTGTATCACATATCAGAGACATGTACAATTTTTCTTTGGAGAAGCTTTTATTTCCACAGTATACATTGTTATGGCAATTTTTGAGGCTGATACATGTTTAACATCAAATAGCATTCATTAATATACACAAAATTGTGCCTGGCACTCTGCCAGGATCTGTCCAAAGAAAATAATATAAAATTAACCTTGTCTTTCTAAATATTTAATCTCTCACACAGTCCAGAAAGAGAGAGAGAGAGAGACTTCAAGAAAGTGCTGAACGCTTGAATACCTCAGGCAAAGCACGTATCAAAGACCAAAATGCAGAGCCACTATTTCCCAAGTCAGTGTCGAGAAATAACGCTGTCTTCAGGAAGACTCTGGGAAGAAACGCACTGCTACTGACCCGAAATTTCCACTCACTGATAAGCCATGTTAGTTAAGATGGGGACAGATTTCTTTAAAGTGCTATCGCCAGTATCAACTTTGAGTCTTCCTGTGTCATCTGAAGGATTCATCATTATCTAAGATGTTGGCTTTCTTGGTGCCCTTTTCTATTCTTGAACTCTCATTTGTGCCTGTGATCTATGATCCTGTTGTTGATTTATCTTTATTATTAGCCTGTTTTCCTAGTAAGAGAGATGTTTAATTCTGCTCAAATTTCTCCTCTTGCATTCCTAACAGACCTTACACTATCCTTCTGTTTATCATTATTCTCTTGGCCTCTGTTTGTCTACCTGTACTTTGGCCAATTAAATATACAGGGGCACAGATGCCAAAGATAGATAAAGAAGCAGCTGTTAGTGTAAATGTCTGGTTTATGATGGGGTCATGGAATTGTCCAGTAAGGCTAGGTCTTGAACAATTCCATGACCCCATCATAAACCAGACATTTACATTAACAGCTGCTTCTGTAACTACCTTTGAAATCTGTGCCCCTGTACATTATTATTCTTTCAGCAGTTGTTTCTAAGGGGTTAACCTCTAAAGTCCATCCTTGTATATATGATCTCTGGTTAAAATGAAAATAGAAAGTAGTATGGTCTGTATTAATTAAAAGGTCCTTTAAGGGATCAATGCCAAAAGCTGGATAGATGAAAGCTTGCCAAATGCACAGGACCAGAAACTTAATTGCACCTTTCTATAGCAAGACTTCTATGGACTATCACACTCAAATGTATGACCTTCCCTTAATTTTGTGCTAATGCATAAAATGAGGGTCCTGTTTGTCTTTGTACTTACCATTTGCATGGTATATATGCATGTGCCATAAGTGGAGTTTGTGTATGTATATGTGAAAATAGGGCTCCTAACCTGATGTCATTGGGAAATAAATCAGATGGTGTAGATGAGGCTGTCTGTATACTTGATATGTTTATGTAAATATATATGCATTCAAATTTATTTTAATGACCAGAATATTTGAGAATTACAATGAGTTTTTAACATAGTAGTATTCTAATTCTAGGATTGTTGCTATTTCTTTGTACAGCTTCAAAAGGAATCATTACACAAATCTGAAAACAAAACAGTCAAGCTGAAGTCATTTGTGTTTACTCTATCTTCTGAGACTATCAAGCTAATTAGACTGCTAGGTATCCTTCCAAAATTGAAATTGTATTTTGCTGCTTGCAACTGCAGTGTTCTACAAAATATGTGGCCATGGAATGACCATTCCAATGGCTACTGAACAGACATTTTTCTTTGCCAAGTCACAGAGAGAAATAACAAGGTGGATATAATGTTTATAAAGTGCAAAAGTCAATCAGTTTACAGTTCCTGGTTCCCTGGTATGCAGTGGAGTGCACACTGAGATTTTGAAAAAGAGCTAATTAGGGTTTCCTCCCTATCTTCTCATAGTTTGCCAATATTGGTTTCATGACTATTTCAAGTAGAAAACAAATCAGCTTTAAACTGGTAGCTTTTTCAGTAAGTAGCTAATACAGGTAGATAGGCAAAATTGAAATCATGGCTTAATCTAGCCAAAAGAGGTACATGGAAAATTGATAGTACATTCTGGAAGATCTTGAGCCATACTACTCTGAAGGATTTTCTTGCACTTACCCTTCCTTGTATCAAGTACTTAACTACTAACTTAGGTGTACAATGAAGAAAAGGAGCTTAGGAAATCTCTCCCAGACATGCATAGACTCACAATGCCATTAATTGATTAATCAATTAATCAATTAAGTAAATCACAGTTTATTTGTGTGCCTTCCATGTGGCAAACATTTCAGTAGTTCTGGTTTTATAAGAGATAAACATGAGAAACCATTTATGTATGTCCACTGAGAGCTCAAAGGCTACTGTGAGAATGAGACCAATAAATGGACAATTATAAGGCTGTGTTCCAGTTTCATGAATAGCATTTTACACAAGGAGACTGAAATCTGTGAGAAGATTTATAGAATTTAGATCTAGAAAGGGTTGTTCAAAGCAAGGGACTGCACCAGGGTGGGGGGGGGGTGCGTTACTTGCTGTGTAACTGCTGCCTGGTGACATCTTACTGGTCTTTTTAATCTAATAACCTTTCAGAGGCTTGTTCTGTACTTTATATATAGGGAGCAAATTCTGTCATTTCCACTCATGCTTGCTGTATAAGACTGATATAATCTTGTGTCACCCTTTTCTATGAAGAATAGATATTGGACACCAGGGTATGTGTGTGAGTTTAACTGGTCTTCGGTACAAATGTTTCAGAGCTCCCCAACATAGATCCAAGTCTTTCAATAATAATTTCTTGGTATCGTATATTGTAGGTTGTCCAGGGGCCACTAAATAAAAGATAAAATCAGTGGATTGAAACTCCCAAATAATGTGAAAATATCACCACTTCTGTCTCTCAGGTAGTGTTGTCAACTTCTTTCTAATGGATATGCTTATCATCGTGATGGGAGAGGAGACAGTTTGGAAGGGATTGGGAAAGGATTCACAGTTTGGAAAAGGGGTAACCTCGTGTAAATTTTGGTAATAGTTTACTTCAATATTAATAATAAATATCCTAACAATATACTTAGTATAGCAAACTCTTCTATATCTAACCAGTATTCCTAGTGCTTAATGTATATTAATTCTTTTGCTCATTTTAACAACACTGTGATGTACTTTTTATATCACTCCATTTTATATGTAAGAAAATAGAGGCAAAAGGAGGTCAAGGTTATCTAGGACCACAGCGTCAGAGTCTGGTTCTAGGTATCAACTCTTCAACATTATACTTACTGCCTCTGAATTTATGATGCCCTGCTCTTTCTCCCATGCTGTGCTTGGTGTTTGTTGTAGTTATGTTAATTTTTCAGTAGAATCATCTGTTTTCCAGGTGTTCAGTCATGCCACCAATGTATTTTTATACCATTAATTTTTATTTTTCGCTCTCTAATTTATTGTTTTTATCTAATTATGTTGGCCAGTACCTCCAGAATAATAGTTGTGATAGTAGGCATTTTGCCTAAGGGAAATGCTTCAATTGTTTCCCCCAGTATGTGTGATGTTGGCTTTGAGGTCTAGCCAGCCAGACTGTAGAAAATTAAGGTTCATATGGGAAAGCAACTTCAGTAATCCAGGTGACAGTGTGAAGAGAAGTATTGAGAGTTTGACTCATTGTGAAGGTAGAGTTGATAGAACTTCCTGCTGAATTGGGTTTGGATTTGGTGTGCAAGAGAAAGAGAGGATTCAAGATTCAAGGATGACTCTTGTTTTGTTTTGTTTTGTTTTTTGTTTTGTCTGAACAACAGAAAAGAAAAAAATGTATACTACCTACCAAGATGTGCAAAGTGTGGGAGGAGCAGGTTTGGTGGAAAGAACAGGAACTTTTTCTTTAACATATGCAGTAGTCAGGGTTCTCCAGAGAAACAGAATCAATAGGAGATGATAGATAGATAGATAGATAGATAGATAGATAGATAGATAGATAGATAGATGATAGATAGATGATAGATAGATACATAGCTACATAGATAGATAGATACATAGATTTTAAGAAATTGGCTCAAGGAATTGTAGGGCTGGCAAATCTAAAATTTTCAGGGCAGGCCAGTAGGCTGGAAGTTTCGGCAAGAGTTGATATTGCAGTGTTGAGTCTGAAGGCAGTCTAGAGGCAGAATTCCTTCCTTTTTGGAGAACCTCAGTCTTTCCTTTTAAGTCTTCAACTGACTGGATGAGGCCTATGCACTCTATGAAGGATAATTTGCTTTCCTTAAAGTTTATTGATTTAAATACTAATCACTTCTAAAAAACATACCTTAACAACAACATCTAGACTGGCGTTTGACCAAACAAGTGGGCATTATAACCTAGCCAAGTTGACATGTATCATTAACCATCACAACATATTAAGTTTTAGATGCCTGTTAGACATCCAAGTAGAAATGTCAAATAGCCAGTGAATGTGACCATCTAGTTATCAAGAGAGAAATCCAAGCAGGAGACATAAATTCCCCATTCATTACAATGTAGAAATCAATAAAGCCTTGCCACTGTATAAGAAAACCTTGTCCCAGAGTCCAAGTGGAGAAAGTGTTAATGCAGCTGATGTGTCTAGTAAAAGTTTGAAAATTAAACTGTTGGTTACAGTGTTATACAGATCATCATTGTCCTTGATAAGAGCAGTTTCCATGGGGAAGTAAAGGTGTAAGCTTGGCTGAAGTGAAACCAAGGAAGAATGAGAGAAGACAAATTAGAAACAGCCCTTCCAAGCAATTTTGTTGTAAGGAAGAACATCCGGAAGAGACAGTAGCTATGGATGAAGGGAGACATGGGATCAAATGATTTTTTTTAAATAAAATACATTGGAGCATGCTGTATATTGATGGGAATGATCTAGGAAAGAGGGAAAGATTGATGCAAGAAAAAGAAATGCAATTAATAGAGATTTGCCCTGCAGCTGAAAAGGATAGAATTTAGGTCGCAAAAGGAGGTATGATCAGAGAGTGGAACAAGGTAGTTGATCCACAATCACAGCGAAGACAGAGCACATAGGAACAGACAGGTACATAGACAGGGCTCTGGGAGAATGAGATAGCACTATTCTGGTGGCTGATTTTCTCTGTGAAGGAATGCCATCTGGTGAAAGTAAAGACGAGGGAGGAGGTATTGCATATTTGAGGAAAGAGGAAAAAATATGAGTTGTCTTAAGAGAGTGGTACATTTGTACAATCTAGAAACAGCTATTCCTTGAAAATGATGCTTTTCTGTCATCTGCCAGAAAATTGCTAAAATAAATAAACAAATCTACAATGACTGTGAATGTAAATGGCACCCTCTATAGTTGGGCAGTGCCCCACAAATACATGTTGATGCTAGTTTTAGGAAAATATAGTAGGATATCCTAGTATTCTTTTGTTGAGTGAATGAATATAAAACATAATAATTGCCTTAAAAGGAAACTAATGAGGTCTATTTAAGATGGATGATGAAGGTTATATGTATATATAAAATTCGGAATAGAATTGAGATAAAGCCCACCATTAGCTTCATGATTTAATGCTTTGCCCCATTTATCACAATATCCAAATTATTAAAGTAAGGTTTCAAACATCTATTTTAAAATAGGCCATCCTTTTCTATTCTTTATGACTTAAATAAGGTGAGTCTATTTTCCCCCAAAATGTATGTGCAGCTTATAGAAAAGAAAGAACTAAAATACATTTTTAAAGTATCTAAAGCCATTAAAATGTCCCCTGGTGATATTTAAAATGAGAAATAGGGCACTACTTATTTAAGTAGTGTATTAATAATGTGGAAATGGGTTCAACCTTCTCCTCTTGGGGTTCTGGAACTTTCCTCTCGCAATTGTATATATCCCTAGATGACATATATTGTTGTTAACTGAGAGCTAAAGAATGTCTTATGGAAGTACTTTTGAGTCAGGTTAACATATTTTATGTAAAATGCCAAGTGCAAGTTATCGGAGGAAACGGTGAGGTTTTGGTGGTTTTCCAGGTGATTTTGGTCCAGTACTTAGTAAACCCAGATCCTGTCCTGCTAATCATGACTCCACCCCATGTAGGATCCTGTACCCCAATCCTGTACATGGAGAATCTGTACATTTAGGTATGAAAGTATCACTTGTACAATAGCCTTGTACATGTTTTATCCAACAGTGCGTGTATCTGGACTAACAATGAGTTGGCACAACTGACCTAGACTCAAGGCTTGAGGATAACTTTCTATCTTATCTTTAATATGTGTATACACAAGCATGCTTGCAAGAAAGAGAATATGACTGAGTCAAAAATAATCCACTCATATTGATGCCACAGAATAGAGTTGAAGTGGAAATGCAAGGGCAGGGAGGGAATGAATCATGGACAATTGATTATAAAGGCACTATTTTATCTCAATAAATGCCTTATATTCTCACCAATGAGATTTGCCACTCATCCTTCACAGAAAGATCTGGAATAGACTGTGTAGAGCCAGGACTAGTTTGAGACGTATGCCAGAAGCCAAATGTAATGTCTTGAAGATCTTGGACCTCTTCACATTTTGACCTCAGTTGGTATTATTCGGAGAATGGCAATTACTTTGGAGGACATCTACTTTAACTCACTGATAGTATCAGTGAGGTAATGGAAATCCAGAGGGCTTAAATGTCTTGTCCAGAGTTTCAGAGAAATTTAATATAACCTGCACCAGAATTTGACTCTTCACTTGCGAATTTTTCTTATTGATACAGTTCATACATGAAATCTCTGACTGCTTTCATAGGATTCAGAAATGTCTGGCCAATTGGTGGGAGTATACCACTAAGAGTCTATTTCACAGGAAATACTGAAATGTGTCCTGGGGGATAACTATACCAAAGGTGAGTTCTTTTATGGTTTCATCCAATAACTAATACTGAGTTTGATAGAATCTTTTATAAAAGGGGGTGAGGTGAGGTCGAGAAGTGAATTATCCAAGCAGCTGAACATCTGTGATTCCCCTTTGTTGCTCTGACACAGCCCACATGTACTAGAGATCAAAGAACTAGAAATTACGTGTAAAAGAGTGAAAAAACTGTTTTCACGAAAGATAGTTTAAGACATAGGGCTCCAAAGCTGTATTACTGGGTCTCTGTCAAACAGTTTAATGAAAACAGTAGGATTCTTTTCTTTTTGGCAATGAGACACCATGTTGCTTGGCCATGTTGAGGGCTCCCCAAAATATAGTGCAGTCATAACTTTGGCTTTTCAAAGACAAGGGAATTAGAAGCTCTTGAAAGCAAGGCTGGGTGAACTCCTCTGAAATAGAAACCTCATCTGTGATCCAAAAGAAAGATGGTTCTCTCTCCTTTCCAGGCAACAGCGGTGATCAAGAGGCATCGTCAGGGAGCTCTGTGGCAGCGGGAGTCTTGTGGGCAGACACCAGTAGGGAAGATCAGGCTAGAATACGGGGGAAAATATCAGATGACTAAGAAATGACTCAGAGAATACTAGGATATCAAAACAGTGTGTGGAAATATAAGTAATTAATTTTACTGTTAGTATGACCCAATTTGTCACCTTTCTCTCTGGGCTCATCTGAAATTGGAACTGGTGGCAAAAACACGGGTCTGTAGCTACCCCAACTCCAGGGGTCAGTATTCACACTTTTATTCTATAATGCAGTGGCCATACTTAAATTTGTTACTTCTTTTCTCAATCTCTCTCTCTCTCTCTCAGTTGCATTTAATTCACCAATTATTTATTCAATCCTTACCATGTTCTTATCATTAAGAACTTTTATACCTGTATATATTCATAGAATGTCATACCTGAAAATAATCTTCAGCAACGTCAGCTTATTTATATTAATCTGATTCAATTAGACTTAGGCAAATAGTGAATAACATAGGAGGGAATTCCATGAGGGAGTAAATTAAATATACATTTACAAACTTTTTACACCTATTAAAATGTAAGGATATCAAGTTCAAGGGCTGCTTTCTATTTCAAAACTCCCTTCCATCTGTAAACAGGTTTTAGCACTCTCTCTCCAAAACCCTATATAGATTAGGTGATATAAATAGGTCCTTCAACTCACTAGGTTTTATTCCTGGAACAGTTGAGAAGTGACTGCTCTGTGGTGAGACTCTATGGGAGATTCCTTAGCAAACTCATATGGATTCCAGGGAGAAAATTGTTGATGCAAAGCTATTTAATGAGTTGTGTTACTTTGACATGAGATCAGTCCTCCGAAGAATCATTCACTTTGAGAGGCAGAATGAAAATGTCCTTAATATTATAAATTGTTATATTGATATTTTATAGCACAGGCAACATAGAGTTCCCAAGTTTGAGTTTTTTTTGTTTTTGTTTTTTTGTCCTAATGAATGCATTTTGGTATTATTTACTTCAACGAGGGGTCTTTGAGAAAGCTATTTCATTTTAGGGAATTTTCTTAGCTTGACAGTTTAGGTTAAGAAGTCTGTGTGACTGTGCCAGTGGCATATTTCTTTGTGGTAAGAATGTGCATTATTCTGCTAAGCAAATGACAAAATTAGTTACTCTAGATAAGTCAAACTTGCTGGAAGATTGAAACTGCAGATGATGAAAGTTATACTAACCGTAGATCTTAAATTCCCATGACTTTCATTCTGTCCCTACATATTAGAGAGTGACTTGATATATTTTTAGTAAATAATCACAATTCATATTCCTAACCTTCATTTTTTTAAATGCTATGTTAACTTGGGTTGATAATAAGAATAAATCATTTCCAATGATGTCAGTTCTGATAGTGAGTTAGTTCAACTAAGGAGAATGAAATTAAAACTATAAAAATGTGTTTGTGTCCCTATGACTTTCTCAGTGTTGGGACCATTTGCTCAGATTCATTTACATATATGGAAAACTTTTTAATCATTTAGTGTTGAAAGGGACAATGAAATTCCTGGAAATGCCATTTCCCAGCCATGTGTGGCCACTGTCCTGAAAATGTCCTAGCTGAGTTCTCCCTAGAATCTTGCTATCCAATTGAACTATAACAAGAGCTACAAATACAAACAAGAAGTTTAAATTGTCTAGTAACACACTGGATTAAATAAAACAAAACAAACTAATTTTAATAAAAGATGCCACTCAATGCAATATAAATTTAAGCATTTACATCATGTAATCAGTATAAGAATTATTCATGATATATTTTACATTTCTTTAAAATTGGCTTGTAATTTTTACTTACAGAACATTTCAACTCAGGCTAGCCATATATGAAGCACTTGATAGTGAAATATGGCTAGGATGACTACTCTATTTGGAAAGAGAGGCTCTAGGGCATGTTTTCTTATGGATATATAAAACTATTATTTTGAGGAAGCATCTTAAGAAATATGATTTTTTAAAATGTTAATTAAAAGTTCAACTGACACATGCCATCTTTTGTATAATATTATGTGAACAAAACAAAGTTACGTTTTTTATAGGGATATTTTTTTGTATAGATAGCTGCCCCTGTCTGTGCAAAGTTTCTGCAGAAGAAAGAACTGAAATGTGAGGAAAAAGATGGCTTTGCCTAGGACAGTAGCAGAGAAAACTGTGGAAGGAAAAGGATGTCCCAATGCTAGCTAAAGCAAATTTTAGCTTAGACATTGGACATCATAACTTACATAAAGAACGTTTACTGATAGAAGTACTGTAATGTTACATTGTACAACAAAGTGGCAGTACCTTGTACAAATGCTGAGACTAATTGATAAACAGTATTTGAGAAGTATGATTGCTTTATTTTATGATAACTATATTCATGTGCTAAGACACTTTATATAGTGCCTGTTATATTTGCTTAGCCTTGTTTCATATTCAACTCATATGAATTAATCCTTAACAAATAAAGATGGAAGACTAGGAGGTCCCAAAGCTTGTCTCTGCCACAAAAACAACCAAAAATAAACAACTTAAAACTGATGATAATAACTCAGGGAAACTCTAGACTACAACAAAGTAGCAACAAGAACCCTGTGAACTCAAATACTGAAGATGATGGCATAGAAAAGTATAGGAAGCAGTTTATCTACACCACTCCATCCTCCAGTCCAGAGCAGCTTGATGCCAGGAGGGATACTTTTAGAGCAATTTCACCCCAAGGGGAAAAAGAAGAGCAGGAGAACACCAGCAAACCACTGTGGACGATTGCAGTCTTGGCTACTGAGGACTCCCACAAGCCCTGGGCTGGAGTTGTCTCTGCAGTGAGACCTTCCCCCAGGTACCCAAGTGCCAAGCTCTCTAGAGTTGCGATGCCATGGTGCCTTGCCATATATGGGACCAGAGCTACCACTGCTCTATGCCCCGTGCCAGGTTCCAGGTTCTGGCTTTGTCCTACCAATACTGGGGCAGCCACTGCTGCTCTGACCTCCCCTGCTTCCTGGCGTCCAGGTCACAGATTGTTGTGCTGACCCACCCTACTGATTTTCCAGTGTTCAGCAACAGGGCCCCTGGGTCCCAACACATGGCTTTATCAGGCAGCTGCAAGGGACATGCTACTGCTGTTCTTTAGCTGCCCTCTAGGGCAAGAGTTGGGACTTGGACTCACCATATCAGGCTGTGCTACTTTGCACCCTGTACCCTAGGCCCAAGCTGCTAATGTACCCTGTCATCCCAGAACTTCAGTCTGCACTGATGTTGACCTCAGCTGATGGAGATGCATGACTATTATGCTGTTGTGTGCTCCTGGGAAACAAAGACACTACACCCTTCCCAGCTGGCACCCTTCCAGCCACCTTCAGGTGAAAGTCTGTCCACACTGAAGCCAGTCTGAAAAGGCTGGAAGAGGTGACTCCTTCAGAGGTACAGATATCCATGCAAAATCATCAGAAACATGAAAAAGCAAGGAAACATGACACCACAAAAGGAATGCAATCATTTCCTACTTACAAACCCCAAAGAAATGGTGATATGTGAGTTACCTAAAAAAAAAAAGAAAAAAAACCCTCAAAGTGATTATTTTAAGGAAGCTCAGTGAGATTCAAGGGAATGGGATAGACAACTCAATGAACTTGGAAAAACAATACATGAAAAAAACAAGTTCAGGAAAGAGAGATAAATCATAAAAAAAAAGAATGAAACAAATTCTGGAGCTGACTAATACAATGAATGAAACGAAAAAATACAATAGAGAGTTTCAACAACAAGCTTAAACAAGCAGAAGAGAATCTGTGAACTTGAAGACAGATACCTTGATATTATCCAGACAGAGGAGAAAAAAATATATTAGAATGAAAAACAGTGAGGAAAGCCTATGCAAATTATGGGACACCATTAGACAAAATAATATTCACATTATGGGAGTCCCAGAAGGAGAAGAGAGACAGAAAGGGACAAAAAACTTCTTTAAAGAAATAATAACTGAAAACTTACCAAATAAGGGAGAGACATGTCCCCAAAGAGAACTTAACCAAACTGATTCAACCAAAAAGAACTTAACATGTTATAATCAAGCTCTCAACCATCAAAGACAAAGAATTTTGAAAGCAGCAAGAAAGAAAAGACTCATCACATAGAAGGGAATTCTGTTAAGACTATTTTATTGATTTCTCAGCAGAAACCTTTCGGTCCAGGAGAGAGTGGAATGACGTATTCAAAGAACCCAACGGAAAACAAAAACAAAAAACCCAAACTGGAATACTTTACTCAGCAAAGTTAACTTTCAGAAATGAATAGATAAAGACTCTCCCAGACAAACAAAGCTGTTGGAATTGATCATAACTAGAGCTCCCTGACAAGAAATTCCAGAAGGATATATTCAATCTGAAATGAAAGGACAATAATTAGTACCATGAAAACATATGGAAGTGTAAAAGTTACTTCTAAAAGGAAATATATAATCAAATTCAATATACTCAAATATTGCAACAATAATGTTTAAATCACTTTGAACTCTAGCATATAGATTAAAAGACAACAGTGTTAAAAGTAACTGTAGCTATAATATTTTGTTAATGGATGTAAAAAAGATGTAAATTGGGGCATTAACAATATAAATTGTTGGAAGAAAAGTAAATATACAGAACCTTTTTATGCAATTGAGGTTAAGTTATTACAAGTTTAAAATAGATTACTATAACTATAAGATGTATTATGAAACTTCATGGTAAACACAAAGCTAAAATCTATAATAGAAACACAGATGATAAAAGGAAAAGAATCAAAGCATATCACTGTAAAAAATTATCAATTCACAAAGAAAGACAGCAAGAGAGGGGGAAAGGACAAAGTAACTACAAAATAATTGGAAAATAATGAACAAAATGGTGATTTAAATCCTTACTTATGAGTAATTAATCTAAATGTATATGATTTAAATTATCTAATTAAAAGACAGAATGGCTGAATGGATACAGAAATAATACCCAACTATATGTTGCCTACAAGAGACTCACTTAAGCTTTAAGGACACTCTTAGTCTGAAAATCAAGGGATTGAAAAATATATTTCACACAAATGGAAATGAAAAGAAAACAGGGGACCTACATTATATCAGCAAAATAGACTTTAAGTCAAAAGCTGTCACGATAGGCAAAGAAGGTTATTCTATAAGGATAAAGGGGTCAATCCATCAAAGGAATAGAACAATTTATAAATATATACACACCCAATATTGGATCACCTAAATATATTAAACAACTTTTAACAGATCCAAAAGCAAAAATAGACAGCAGTGCAATAATAATAGGGCACTTCAGTAGTTACTTTCAACCATGGATAGATCATTCAGACAGGAAACAAATAAGGGAATAATAGACTGAACTATACTTTAGACTAAGTGACCTAACAGATGTATCCAAACGTTCCATCCAGCTTCAGCAAAATACACATTCTTCTCAAGTGTACATGGAACATTCTCCAGGATAGATCATATGATAGGACAGAAAATAAGTCTTATCAAATTTAAGTAGAGTGAAATCATATCAAGTATCTTTGTGACTACAATGGTATAAAACTAATAATGAAGGAGAAAAGCTTAAAAATTCACAAATATATGAAAATTAAATGGCACATTTTTGAACAATCAATGAGTCAAAAAATAAATAAAAAAGGAAGTAAAAATACCCTAAGATGAACAAAAATTGAAAAACAACATACCAAAATTATGGAATACAGCAAAAGTAGTTCTAAGAGGAAAGGTTATAGCAGTACACACCCTTATTAAGAAAAAAGAAAGGTTTGAAATAAACAACCTAACCTTATACCTTAAGGAACTAGAAAAGGAAGAAAAAACTAAGTCAAGTGTTAGCAAAAGGAAGGAAATAATAAAGATTAAAAAAGAAATGAATGAAATAGAGGCTAGAAAGACAATACAAAAGATAAACAAAATTAAGATTTGGGTTTTTTTTGAAAAATTAAACAAAATTGGCAGACCTTAGCTAGACTAAGAAAAAAAGAGAGATGGCTCAAATTAATAAAATTATAAATTAAAGAGGAGACATTACAACTGATACCATAGAAATATGAAGGATCATAAGAACTACTATGAACAATTATATGCCATCAAAGTAGATAACTTAGAAGAAATGGCTAAATTCCTAGAAACATACAACTTACCAAGACAGAATCATGAAGTAACAGAAAATCTGAACAGACAAATAAGGAGCAAAGATATTGAATCAGTAATCAAAAATCTCCCAACAAATAAAACACAAGACCATATGGCTTCATAGGTGAATTCTACCAAACATTTAAAGAAGAATTGACATCTATCTTTCTCAAATTCTTCCAAAAAAAAGAAGAGGATACAACACTTCCAAACTCATTTTATGAGGCCATTTTATCACCCTGATACTGAAGCCAGACAAGGACATTACAAGACAAGAACATTACAAGCCAATATCCCTAATGAACATAGATGTAAAATTCTCAACAAGATACTAGAAAACCATCGAAGAGCACATTAAGAGGATCATACAGCATGATCAAATGAGATTCATCCCTAGGATGCAAGGATGTTTCAATGTATAAAAATAAGTTAATGTGGACTTCCCTGGTGGTGCAGTGGTTAGTAGTCTGCCTGCCAATGCAGGGGACATGGGTTTGAGCCCTGGTCCGGGAAGATCCCACATGCCACGGAGCAACTAAGCCCGTTTGCCGCAACTACTGAGCCTGTGCTCTAGAGCCTGTGAGCCACAACTGCTGAGCCCATGTGCCACAACTACTGAAACCCGTGTGCCTAGAGCCTGTGCTCCACAACAAGGGAAGCCACCGCAATAAGAAGCCTGTGCACCACGACAAAGAGTAGCCCCTGCTCGCCGCAACTAGAGAAAGCCCGCACACAGCAACAAAGACCCAACACAGCCAAAAATAAATTAATAAAATAAATAAATAAATAATAAAAATAAATTTCTAAAAAAAAATATATATATAAGTTAATGTGATATACTACATTAACCAAATAAAAGACAAATATAGATCGTTTCAATAGATGCAGGAAAAAGCAGTTGGTAAAATTCAACATCTTTTCATGATTAAAAACTCTCAACAGATTTGGTATAGAAGGAATGTTCTTCAACATAATGAAGACCATATATGACAAGCCCACAGGTAACATAATACTCAGTGGTGAAAAATTAACAGCCTTCCCTCTAAAATCAGGAACAAGACAAGGATGCCCACTCATGCAATTTCTATTCCACCGAGTACTGGAAGTCCTACCCATAGCACTTAGGCAAGAAAAAGGAAAAGAATGCATCCAGATCAAAAAGAAAGGAGTAAAATTATTTCCATTTGCAGATGACATGATCTATTTAGAGACCCCTAAAGACTACACACACACACACACACACACACACACACACACACACACTCTTAGTAGATTCAATATATGAATTTAGTAAAGTTACAGAATACAAGATCAACATACAGAAATCAACTGTATTTCTATACACTAACCACAAACTATCTGAAAGAGAAATTAAGAAAACAGTCCCGTTTACAATATCATCAAATAGGTGAAAGACCTATATACTGAAACTGTAAGATACTGACGAAAGAAATTAAAGAAGACACAAATAAATGGAAAGATATTCTGTGTTCTTGGATTGGAAGAGTAAATATTGTTAAAGTGTTCATCCTACCCAAATCATTCTACAGATTCAGAATAATCCCTATCAATATTCAAATGACATTTTTTTACAGTAATAGAAAAAAAATCTATCCTAATATTTGTATGGAACACCAAAGACCTCAAATAGCCAAAACAATCTTGAGAAAGAACAAAGCTAGAGAATTCACATTTCCTGATTTCAAATTATAAGGTTATAGTAATCAAGACTGTATAGTATTGGCATAAAACCATGCACATAGATCAATGGAACAGAATAAAGAGCCCAGCCATAAGCTCACACATATATAGTAAACATATTTGACAAGGGCACCAAGAACACACAATGGAAAAAAGTTAGCCTCTTTAATAAATGACATTGGGAAAACTGGATATTCACATGCAAAATAATGACACTGGATCCCTATCTTGTACCCTTCACAAAAATTAACTTGAAATGGATCAGAGACTTAAATGTAAGGCCTGAAACCATAAAACTCCTAAAAGAAGACAAGGAAAAAGATCCATGACATTGGTCTTGGCATTGATTTCTTGAATAAGACATCAAAAACAGAGGCAACAGAACTTTAAATAATAAGTGGGATTACATCAAACTAAAGAGCTTCTGCACAGCAAAGGAAATGATCAAAAAATTGAAAAGGCAGCCTACAGAATGTAAGAAAATATACCTAATAAGAGGTTAATATCTAAAATATGTAAAACACTCATACAACTCAATAGCAAAAAATAAATAATACAATTTAAAACTGGGCAAAGACTTGAATATTCATTTTCCAAAAAAGATATATAAATGTCTAATACGTACATGAAAAGGTGCTTGACATCACTAATCATCAGGGAAATGCAAATCAAAACCAAGATGAAGTATCATCTCATACCTATCAGGATAGCAATTATTAAAAAGACAAGAGATAAAAAATGTTGTTGAGAATGTGGAGAAAAAGGAACCTTTTAACACTGTTGGTGGAAATGTAAATTGGTACAGCCATTATGGAAAACAGTATGGTGGTTCCTCAAAAACATAAAAAATAGAACTACCTTATGATCTAGAAATTCCACTACTGGTTATATATTGGAAGAATTGAAATTAGTATCTTGAAGAGATTATCTGCACCTCCATGGCCACTGCAGCATTATTCACAATATCCAAGATATGGAAACAACCTAAATGTCTTTCAGTGGATGAATGGATAAAGAAAATGTGATACACATACACACCACACACACACACACACACACACACACACACACACACACAATGGAATATTATTCAGCCATGAAAAAGAAGGAAACCTGGCATGCATAAAACTGGAGGGCATTATGCTAAGTGAAATAAACCAGACAGAGAAAGACACATATTTTATGGTATCACTTATATGTATTATCTTTTAAAAATAAAAGGCAATTTCATAGAAGCAAAGGGTAGAATTGTGGTTGCCAGAGGCTGGGGGTAGGGGGGAAATGGGTGAAGTAGATCAAAGGGTGTAAATTTTCAGTTATAAGAAAAATAAGTTCTGAAGGTCTAATAGCATAGTGACTCTAGTTAATAACATGGTATCGTGTACTTAAAAGTTGCTGAGAGTAGATCTTAAGCATTCTCACACACAAAAGAAAAGAGTTAACTATGTGAGTTGATGGATGTTTTAATTATACTGTTCTTGGTAATCATTCCACAGTGTATATGTGTATCAAATCATCACATCATGCAGTTTAAAAATGTACATTTATATTTGTCACTTAGTCCTCACAAAGTTTAAAATAAGAAAAAATAACTATTGACATGTCTCCTAGAAGTCTGTTTATTCAAATTATTCTTTTCTAGTCACTTTGTTATCTTTGCTTCAATATTATATATTCTTTTTTTCTAGTAGGATATGTTTTTAAAATGCAAATGAATAAACAATAAATATATATTAAAATTTAAAATAGCTCAAAAGAATATATATAATCTCCAATAATATATACATATATATGTTAGAGATTCAAAAAATGTATTTTAATGACAAAAGTGCGTAGGTGATAACTAATTTATATCATAATTAAGACCTTGTCCTTGTCATCAGTCTCAAAGAAAGCGACATTAAGTATTGCTAAGGTCAATTTAAGTGATTTGAAGTTTTGACTAACAGGTTATAATCAATTATTTGTAGAAGGGGATTGTGTTGAGTCTGCACCAATGGGCTATTTACAAAGGGCACTCTACCTTGCCTAATGTGTCCGAAAGGCAAAATATGTGCATATTCACCTGACTGGAAAAGAGAAGTGGGTTAGATGGGAATGAATGGAGGAGGAAGTACTGTACTTTTCAAAATGCAGAGAATGCTTTGCAGGGAAGCAATTCCATGACTCAGTTCTAAGGAGAGCAGAGGCACAGCTGGAAGAAGGGCTCTAGAAGAAACTGCAGCTTGACAGGAGGTGCTGGCCCCTAAGAGTTTTATTCCAGTATCTATTTGACTGCTTTCAGAAGAGGAGTAATGAGTTTGCCAAATTGAATGAGATGGCCACTGACATATGGAAAGGGTTTTTAGATAAATATATGTTGGACAATTAGAGAAACTGATCCAGGTATTAAAAGTGACTTTGAATTATTCAAATTCTTAAGATAATAAATGCCTAACATGGTGACTATCATTAAAGAACATCTTTCTTTCCCTGCTGAAACCTCTGTGGAAACTACATATTTGCTCAAGATTATTTACTCTTGCCTCTTAAAATAGTGTTGCCTAAAACTGAACTAAAGATTCTCTGTCTTGCATCAGTGCTAGTTTTATTCTTCCTTAAGTGTTTGAGAGAGAGGAATGGTGATGAAGGAGAGGGGGAATCGTTTCATCACCAGGGGCTTGCTGCAGGCCACACTTTTCCTGTGAGACTTTGACTAGGCTAAGCAATAAACATGGGAGGGACCTGAATATTTTCATCCATACAATGAGTTGTAGGAGAAGCTGAGGTGATACAAATTGTCTAGAAAGGGGAGCAGTGTAAGACTGATTTAGAATCCATAGTGGAGTGTGTATGATAAAAGATACTATTGTATACTCTTTGTGAAATTATAATTTTCACATTATTTTTGGGGGAAGAGTGGATGATGTAATATTGCAGTTTCTAACAATTTTAACATGCAGGCTTTTAACTAGCAATACCACTTCTAGGAACTTTCAAAATATTTCTTACAACATTATTTATAACCATGAAACAAAACTAAAGTTCTACAAATGAGGAAGTTGCTAAAAAATTTAAGTAGTTCCTTAGAATATTTTGCCACTTTTAAAAAAGTGAACTACATGTATGTAACAAGGTAAAAAGTAGTTCGGTCCATTTCTTTTTAAAAGATAGATGATTGATTGCTTGATAGATAGGTAGAAGAACTAAAGGGAAAGGCAGAAAGGATTGATGAATGTATAGAAGGAAGAAAGGAAAGATGCATAAAAAAGAAATCAAAATGATACATGTTAAATTTTAACTGTGGTTATTTTTGTGAATAAAATTAGAGTGAATAAAGGAGGAATTTTTTTCTTTATACATTTAAGGTTTGTTTTCCTCCAAACTCCTCATATGACTTTTGAAATATGTTAGATAAGAAAAGCATCTGAATATGCTTTTCTTATTTGGGGCCTACTATTGTATTTAAATGGAATTATATTTATTAATATACCCCTCACTTTATTTGAAAAAACAACTTAAGGTTTACAAGGATACATAAAATTCAACAAGCTAACATAAATATAGTGTTTGGGAAAAATAAATGATAAGATGGGGTATGATCATAAAATAGAGTAGTAATGAGGCCTAAAAATGCATATAGCATACTGTCTAAAATGTGGTTCCATGCTGGCATATAAGAAGAGCTCAAAAGAGGAGAGATTTACTTTATGTGCATAATAATAAAAGCCAAATGCACTTCCCAGACACAATTATCTGTAGTGTCTCCAGGACTTTAAAAAACGTATGCATATTTTGCAAATAGAATCAGCATTAAGTAAGAGACTGACTTATATACCCACTTCCCTAGCATCAGATCTTGCCTGGAACCTTCACTTGGTCTACTTTGTCTTAATATATATAGAAACATAACCTTTCCCTCAGAAAAACAAACAGGTTGAGAGCATTAACAGTGTAAGGAAGGTAATGGAACAGACATTTATTAAGAGACATTTAGAATCTTGAATGACTCATGATTATCACACTCTACACTGTTGAAAAAGACATGCCCGTTAGTACTGGGTTCAGTTTTTGTTTTCGTTTTTTGAATATGTATATAAACAACCTAGGCTGTATTCAGAGGCGTGTGTGTGACCAGAAGGGTAAAAGCAGTATATCTGACAAAGAGTTGAAGGAAGTGTTCTGTTGTGGAGGTCTTAAAAAAAGAGGGGGAACACAAGGACTGTGTGATATCTATTTTCAAATACTTAAAAGGAGAGTGCCAAGAAGAAAATGAATGAAATGGATGAATAAACCAGGACCTGCAGTTGGAGGTTAGAAGGCAGTAGATTTGGGTTTGATCTAAGAAAAGATTTTCTAAAGAGCAGATCTGCTCACTGGTGACATTAATTGCTTTAAAAAGCGATGTTTGCTATTTAGCTTTAACTGAATGGCTACAAGACCAGGTCTCAAATATTGGAAAAGTTCTGGAACTAGACAATTCTAAGATCTCTAAAATGTTGCCAGATCTATGGTCAGTTCTTTCTTTTTCTTATTTAGTAATTGAAAGATATGAAACTAATGTGAGACATTGTGAAACATTATGAAACAAACACACCTAAGACACAGCATAATATTTTTATCACTTAATGTAGCACAGGGAAAATGAGATTATTTAACACTGAAAAAATGGATAACAGTAACATTGTGATTTCTCTTCATCTACATAGATTTTTAAAGTCTTTGTCAATCAGAATTTTCAGGTACATGTGGAATTCAGCTATTTACCAGAAATAGGGTAGACTGAGTAATACAGCAATAACAACAAAGAAAAATTAATACATTCTAGGAGAAACAAATTAGAAAATAGCGCTCCTTTTACAGCGTGTATGAAGAGAAAGCTAAATTGATAATCCCACGTTTTTGCTTTCTACTGAATTTTCTAACTGAAAAGCCTCAGGCGGTCCTTTTTCAAGAATGGGTTTTAATAAAGACAACACACTGGCAAGGTCCATGAAATGGTAGATAAGCAAATTGCTCTGTGTTTTACTGCTCACTCCACTGCTGCATTCCTAGTATTTGACAAGTAGGGCTTAAACGGGAGCACTTTTTCTTATCCTTTTTTTTTTTTTTTCCTTAGGGAGGGCAGTTACTCTGAAAACTTAAATGAAACATTGGAGTAAGGTGACATAAATTTCCCTCCTCATTTATTAAGATCCAATCTGTTTGCAAACTCTGCCAGGCACATTATATTAGGTTGGTTAAACAGATATTATACTAGCTCTTTAAGAGAATGAAAATCAGACAATATCAAAGTAGAGACACAAAGCTACTATTCATGCCAATGCACTGTAATTCTTCATGAACTAATACCTTGCAAAAGAAAAGGAATCCAGGGATGCTGTAATCAATATTAGACAGTCTGTTCTGACCAGAGATCTAAGGGATCAAGCTAGGCATGATAGACTTTCAGGAGCTTAGAGTACAAATCCATGAATCTCACTAGGTCAATGAGAAACAGACAAATACTAGCCACCTAGGTGTGGGTTCAGGCAACAAGAATAAAGGATGGAGTGAAGGGACCCAGGGTCAGTGACTATAATAGAGTCAGTGGCCCTATCACCACATCATGGAATCAGAGGGCCAACAAAAAATTCCCTGTATTAGGAGGTCAGGATCTAGATTAGGTAACAGAGTACAAATGGACTGCAAAAATGAAGTTTGATTCTGAAGTTATGTAGGGATGGTGCTACCAAAACCTTTCTGAGGCCATTGCTTCTTCAGTGGGAATCACAAAAAGCAAATGGCTCTTTACAGCTTTAGGACTGAGATTCTAAAATGACAGAGAAAAATCACAAGACATTCCTCACTCCTTCATGGGGCTTGGCCTCGCTGTTGGGCTAATCATATTCACTTCTGATCTCTAACACTTTGGTGGTCTAACCAGTTCACTTTCCTGTGTCTGTGACCCAACGTGTCTAAATGCACATACCTCCATTCTACACCCCAGCATTTTCTCTTCACTTCTTGGAGACCTGAGTATAAAAATAGGACAAGAGGGCACTTGTATCTGCCTAAATATTCATGTGAACTACATTTTGAACACTAGCATCCTGAATCTCCATTACTGCAGGATGTCTATAAAGTTGGATTTGGGATTTGATTAGAATCATGGCAGAATTATTGCTAATAAGGCAAATAAGCTGTTTTCAAAGCTGAGCAGGAAACCCATCTACTTTATTCTGAGAAAAATCATGTCAATAAGCGTACTAATCAAAGCTGTATAAATTACCCATACCCCAAATAGAAAAGCAGACAAGACACCGTTAATAAGAAAAAGGGATTTCAGACAATATAGTCAACACTTACTCTCAGGTTTCTACCCTGAGATTCACTGTAATCTATCAGTTGCCTTTCCTCAGCCAATGTCAAGTCTACGGACAAGTACACTTAATTATGTTAGCTGGGATGTTCAGCTCCATGGTAGCCCTCATCAGTCCCCTGCTCTTTTATTTAAGCTACTACAGACTTTGCTAGAATCTGAATGAAAGTAGAGGCAGTTTATTCTAGGAAATAATGTTTGATTTCCAACAAGAATGGTATACATAAATAGAAAGGGTTAGTCTGCTGGTTTTGCTACTGCCTATCTGAGGGGCTTTAGGCCAGCCTTCACCTCTAATATGGGTCTTAGCTTCCTCATCTGTGACATGAGAGGATTAGACTTGGTAATGTAGAGGACCGTTCCTTTGTGTTAGACTAGAGAATTACTGATGACTAAACAAAATGATTGGCTGACTGAAGTTCAATTTCGTATGTTTGTCATCATTTGAATTACTTTTGAGGGGTCCATGTTTAAAAGGCATATACAAGTGGGCATGTGTGTGTGTGTGTGTGTGTGTGTGTGTGTGTGTGTGTGTGTGTGTCTGTGTATTTTTGTCAGTGTTTATCAACTGGGGGCAGTTTTGCCCCTCAGTGGACTTTGAACAATGTTTGGTGACAATTTCAGAGGCACAAGATGGGCGTATTACTGTCTTCCAGTTGGAGAAGCCACAAATGCTGCTAAGTATTTTAATGTGCACAGTACAACCCTCCTAAAACAAATGGTAATTCAGTCAAAAATATTAATAGTGTCAAGGTTGAAAAATCTTGCAACTAGTTATGGCCTCGGTTGACAGCATACCCCATATTTCTGGATATTGTGACCAGTCCAGTTGTGGCTTATCATGTAAATTAGATGTAGCAGGATCTTTCCCTGCCCTCACTGAGAAAGGATTTCTCGATCTTATCTCAAGTACTAAGGGTTGGAGGCTAAGTTTGTTCCTGTGGTTGAGATTCCACCTTATTATGAGGTTGACAGTCATAATTAGCGAATTCTATCTGTGTATTTCTTTTTATTATTAATTAATATATTCTTTGTGACCTTCCTAATGTGCAATTTTTTAAAGGTTTCAAGGTCTATGAAAGAAATGTGTTCTCCATTTTCATGTTATGGCGTTAAATGTATTAATACAATTGATATTGTGGATTGCCATTTAGGTTTTCTATACCGTTATAGCCAACTGAAAACCAATAAAGAGATTTTCATTGATTTCTGTAATTTTAATGATTTTCTATATGTAGGCAGAATTGATTTGGCTATTTGTGTGTATGTTGAAAGTTATATATATGCAAAAAACACATCTATAAATAAAAAACCTAAGTTTTCTATTTCCACATCATTAATTCCATTAGCAAGATACTGTTTATGTGTAACACAGATTTCTTTTTTCCTAATTAAGATTGACATTTACTAAATGTTTTATATCCTCTTGATTTTACTTTAAAAATAGAACTTCAGGCTAACATATGGCTGTACTTCACACTAGATATACCTGCAGGGCCTCAGAAAATGAGTACAGCCAGCATTTTGCTCCTGTTTCCTTTATTAACTCCATTTATTTCTTTATTCCCCTTAAACAAAAGGACTGGCATTTTCAAAGATGAAAGTGAGCTTCTCACTTAACTTTAATAAAGATTTGTCCTTCATGTATCATTCATATATCATGACTAATGTGTTCCTACCCAAATTCAACTTTTTGCCTTATGTGATTTCATAGGTTTCTGGTGACACGAATTCCAGCCTGGCTCTAACAGTCATTTTACATATCTTTAGATAAACAGCATCTATATACTGTGGCCCACTTTCTTCTTTAATAATCTGGTCATGGTTTTCTGCTCAATTTGCCTCAGAAATGGTGGGTTAATAAATATTAAGGCACTTTGAAAAATATTAATGGCTGTATACATGGGTAATGGTGGTAATATAATTTATACATTAGACAGCAGTAGCAAGAGCAACAAAAACATAAAGTCGACTAGGGCAAATTTTAAAAAAGCTATGATATAAAATAGTTCCTGGGTAATTTTACATTTAGATCATGATTCATCCATAATTGGAAATTTGAATAATTACTTCAAAAATCTCTATCACCAAAACTTCTGAAATATAGGCTCACTTCAAGGCCAAGTAAATTATGTCCTTTTTTTGTTAAACAAAGTTGAGTGAACACCTACGACATACCACATATTGAATTATGTCCTGGGAGATACCCAGCTTAATCAAATTGGTTCCTTGTCCTCAAGAAGCACCTTGACAGACGCAATAATAGAATCATATACAGCAGGAGTGGAACACAAGGAAGCATGGATAAGCTCTTCTTGGTAGGAGGGCTCAAGACAAGCTTCACAGTGGAGGGGATGTTTGAACTGATACTTTATGTGTTTGTACTTGTCTTGGAGAAGGTATAAATATTTGGGGGAAATTTTTACTTTGAAGCTCTGGCCTGTTTTAAAGCGACGGTCTTTGGTAAGCGCTGTAGAAACTATTCATGGAGCAGAACTGCTTTTGCTAGTGCTGACTCTGGAAGAGTGGCATCTGCCAATGCTTTGTGGGCTGCGTGTTTACCTGTATCATCATTATGATCATGCACAATTTGAATAGCTGTACAAAAAGTCTTTAAGAGTTTTCTTGGGATTAGAGATTATGCATATTTAAAACAATTTAAATATTCTCTTTATGTTTAATGGTAAATGAATTATTTTTGTTTTCTAAAGGACTATTTTATTCACCAAGAAAAGATGTTTTATTGTTATACACACACACACACACACACACTTTAGTAAATGTATATTCTGTATTTCCCAAAAATATGTAGGAAATTTCAACTATTGTTTCCTTTTCCTTTTTTTTTTTTTTTTAGAGATGCATTTTTTTTTTTTTTTTTAATTTATGGCTGTGTTGGGTCTTCGTTTCTGTGCAAGGGCTTTCTCCAGTTGTGGCAAGTGGGGGCCACTGTTCATCGCGGTGCGCGGGCCTCTCATTATCGCGGCCTCTCTTGTTGCGGAGCACAGGCTCCAGACGCGCAGGCTCAGTAATTGTGGCTCACGGGCCCAGCTGCTCCGCAGCATGTGGGATCCTCCCAGACCAGGGCTCGAACCCACGTCCCCTGCATTGGCAGGCAGATTCTCAACCACTGCGCCACCAGGGAAGCCCCTCCTTTTCCTTTTAAGGTTATCAATAATATGAATAGAAATGTGACACATTTTGCCAATTAATGTTTCTTCCTTGTGTTTACTTCTGAACTGTTATACTGTTTGGAAATGTGTACCTTTTATAATTGCATGTTAAAATTCTTTTCCAAGTGCCTGAGTAAATCTGCTATCAACTTCAAAAGTGCAAAGTAATTCTTTTTACTTTATCATAAAAAATTAGAGTGCATAAAATGATATTTTTAGCAGATAAAAGCTCTTTGAAGATAATTGAAAATAAGGAAACATACTCTGCAAGTATAATATGAAATATCTGGGGCACTGTCTTATTCAGAGTCAAGAATATTGATTGGATTTCAGATCGCAGTCTATCTCTATGGCAGTGCAGCAGAGTGTTTACGAGCTCAGATTCTGATGGTGGATGGACCTACGTTTGAATTCCTGCCATGTCTGTGATTTAACTGTGTGCTGGCATGGTGCTTAACTTGCCCATCTTTAGCAGGTCCCTCAATATTGTCAGACTAAAAATAATACCTTTTAAAAGGGTTGTTGAGACAATCCAACAAGATTGTGTGTGTGTGTGTGTGTGTGTGTGTGTGTGTGCACGCTTAGCAGAGTGGCTGGTAAATAAGAAGCACTTGATTAGGGTTAACTCTTATTATTGTATTATTGTTTCATTTTTATTATTATGGATTTGGGCTGAAATAATACATTGTAAAGGTTTCTCATTCTCTTCTCCAGATGTGTACAGATATCATTGTTGGAAATGAATATCCAGGATATTCCTGAAGGGAAGGATATAACAAAATAGAGATGAAATGATGTCCAAGAAGTGTGCAAGGAGGAAGGAGAGTAGTTGCTGCTATTTGAAAGAGCAGAGCCAAATCTTTGTTCACGTGGCTTTCTCTCCCTGAAATGGCCTGCTTCTCTTTATCTATTGCTAGGTGCTAATTCGTTTTTCATGACTCTTCTCAGGGCCTTTTTCTTGATCAAACCTCTTTTTACCCTTTCATCCTCCTGCACCCTTCCTTCTATCCCCAGCCTTGTAGAGCTGACCAATCCTCCTCAACCCCACACTCTGCTATCTCTCTGGTGCATGCCTGGCATGTGCTAGATGGTGACTCTTACCTGGAGGCTTTAGTATATGTATATATTCTCTTAATAGGCTGTAAATCCTTCAGATTTTATTTCTAGATCTCCAGAACCTAGTAGTTTATAGGAATTTCATACAATTTTGATGTGCGAATGAATATGATAGATTCTGTATGTCATGAGAGACGGACAGAAGCTGTCTGATTGCTGTAGCATATCAAGTATCCTTGGGTTAGGAGAAGGGCCTTTATTGGCTGTACTACTGAGATATCTCTGCAATCGGAATCAACTATCAGAAAGTATGTCATGATCACCTGATATGAGCCCAGCAGTCTATTCTGTGGTCTTCAAAACCCAGTGGTATAAATTCATGTGAATGAACTAAAGTGAAACATTCTTCTGAAGGAAATAAATGGACCCTTCTGGGGATGCATCCATGACTGTAATTTCAGGACCACAGACAGCAATTCAGGGTCGCTTGCTCCATGGGCTTAGAGAGAGAATGGACATTTGTGTGCTATGTTCAGCTACAGACATTGTCACTGCAGCATTTACCTGGGCCCTGTGGGAAAGGGATGTGGGTGGGGACAGGGAAAGTAATTTGCTCAGTGAAAGCCTTAGGAGTTCTCATGAATTTGAAACTTACAAATGGGTCAAGAAACCTAAGGATAGTTTCACAAAAGACAAATGTGTAGAGCAGGTTGATTTTGACATTGAGAGTAGAGTCATGCTGAGCATCAATAATAGAAGATTTGTTTTCATCTAATTTCTCTTCTGTTCCTCTATGACCTCCCTGCCCGCAATAGTCTTCTATCATCACTCCCATCTTTGTAGAAGTATGGTTCTTTCTTCTTTCTAAAGCTTACTCATATCTGTTATCAATTTTTTGTTCTTTAATTCCTCTAAATATCCATCCTCACTGTTATCAGTAAGCTTTACTCTTCTTAATCCCCTCTCCTTACTCCTTCTACACACTTGGAATGTCCTGCTATTCTTTGACCCTTCTCTCAAGTTTTGCTGTTTTTCTATTTCTTTACTAAAACAGTATTTAGCGAGTTATTTTACTATTTCAGTCCTCATTGATTGTCACAACTTGTGTACAAGCTATCCAGCCTATCCAAGTGATTTCCACATCCCACTGATCATCAAAGGCATTTAATCCTACAAAGTTTTAGACTACATTCGTGGAGATTAGATTTTGATAGCTCTAAGTTTGTTTCCAAGAATGTCTAACTAGATAAAACACTAACTTGTGTACAAGCTATCCAGCCTATCCAAGTGATTTCCAAATCCCACTGATCATCAAAGGCATTTAATCCTACAAAGTTTTAGACTACATTCGTGGAGATTAGATTTTGATAGCTCTAAGTTTGTTTCCAAGAATGTCTAACTAGATAAAACACTCCCAGTAATTTTGATGGTCAGCTGGGTTGATGATCAGAAAATACATACACTATATATTTTCTAGTTAACCACTGGCCTCATATCTAATACAGTTTAATTATATTTTGGCTCAATTATTATTATTATTATTTTTAACATCTTTATTGGAGTATAATTACTTTACAATGGTGTGTTAGTTTCTGCTTTATAACAAAGTGAATCAGTTATACATATACATATGTTCCTATATCTCTTCCCTCTTGCATCTCCCTCCCTCCCACCCTCCCTATCCCACCCCTCTAGGTGGTCACAAAGCACCGTGGCTCAATTATTTAATGTTAATTGGTCATTTCTTCTAAGAGCTATTAGAAATTCCTTGAGTATTAAGGCTGTGTATTACATTCTCTCTAACAATAGGTAATAATTAAAGCATTTTTAATTTAGCTAATTTTAAGGAAATAACTCTCAGGGTTTTATTGTTTTACTGTTTATATCTTTAGTGGAAGAAAAAGTGAAATTTTAGCTCCTAGGGCGAGGCACCTGTTTAATGACAGGGGTTTTTGGATGGCGTGAATAAGAGGAAAGCAGCCTCACTGATGGTGTTTTGCATGAGCTAAAGGAACATGAGGCTGGGGCAGAAAAGTCTCTGAAGTTTTACTTCCAAAAATAATACTTGCTAAGTAATTATTGTAGTACAAAACACAAAAAATGTTAGAATGCATACACACATACAAATACACGCACACAAACACTCATACAGAGTTAGACCTCTTTTTGCACAGTTCTGCTATGTATGAATTCACTTTCCATGGTTTAGCTAAATAGGATCAGTCCTCCAACGCTACGGTTCAAGTTTCAATTACTATGGTGTATTAGCTGTGTGTAATTTGCAAAACATACATTTTACTATGAGCTCATTGGTCCACAGATCACTATGTAAATAAAAGATGTGAATCATGATCAGTGATCAGTTATGTCCCTTCTTAAAAGCTTGTTTGTGATTAGTCAATAAGCGTCTCTTATTTAGTTCACAGACAGCAAAGCATATAGTTGCATTGCTCCTTGTCTCAAATTAAGTCCATGTGACATTTTACAAAAAGGAATGACCAAAATATGAAACTGCCAGCAAAGATAAAAGTGCAGCAAACAAATGAAAAGTGATAATGCTGGAAGTGAAATTTGAGTAGAATGTAAATGAAATGGAATTAACGTGGGAATGTTAATACTGCTGCCATTCAAGAGTCTACATAGGCAGCCAGAAGAACTTAGTGAAGGGGAAACCTATGAACATAAGTGAGGAAAGTGCTTTTGACAAAATGGATGAAGATGTCACTCAGGAAGCGATGTGCCCTAAAAAACTTCACATTAAAGGAACTCTCAGAGATATTTCACGACATTTAAGGCACAAAAGAGAAAATGTTAGAAGCAAATCTAAACATAAAAAGGAGTGTGACAATTCTCGAAGGCATAGAAAAGATGCTTTATATCGTGAAGTTATATGATGAGAAAAAAAGACAGGCATAGTTTAAAATACTCAATAAATTTCTTACAAGAAACAAAATGTAAGCACTTTAAATTTCAATATTCCTAATGTTTTAGATTACATCATACTAAGTAAATATTAGTTTTACTACTTTTTTTCATTTCCCTATACATTTATAGCCAATGATAAGAGAGTTTTTTTTAACATTTTGAAAACATTTTTCAAGTGCCATGGAACAATCATAATTTTTCCCATTGATTAAGACCACTTTGCACAATCAATTAAAGCTTTCATGAACATTTTTGCAGTCCCACATACTGTATAAAGAAAGGATTGCCTGGATATTCTTTACATGAAGTGATAGAACTTGCCAGAAAGTAAAGGTAATCCTTTGGACCAGCGAAAAACACATGTGCCAGACTATGTGTGTTAGTAATGATCCTAAACTTTGAGTTTTTATGGGGCAAGGGCATTCTAGACAAATGGACAAATATGAGAAAGGTATCACACCATTGTGGCTTGAGCAAAGGGATTGTTGGTGGTTAGAAAATAGAGGTAAATTTTAAAAGGGATGAGATTCTAGGGCTCCTTTTATCTAGCAGATGAATCTAATTTTTCTTTAAGTAAAAGCATTTGGACAGATGTTATTGTGAGTGACAGTATCTTTTTGTGTTGTTTTTTGAAACAACTTCAGTAATAGATTAAGGCAAAAAGAATTTTTTCAGACCTAGCAACAAAAAGTCTATTGCAGTGCAAAATAACATGAATATACTGGGTGTGGAATGGTGATACAAATCTGGAATCTCAGTTAATAAGTGATCACCCTACAATGACATGTTGAACATATTCTACCTGCCTACCTCTGTGTTCAATGCTGCATATAAACTAGGTGCAGTGGATAAAATTGATGGTATTTGGTTTAAATTCCTGTCTACAAATTTTGCTGTAAAAGCTTCGGGGTTTGATGTGATTAAATGTTCTTGATCTTGAGACAATATATTGTAAACTGATTATTTTAATTTATTGTTCCAAGATGTAATACAACTTACATAACTTACATAAGTATTGTTTCAGAATGCTTGGGTGATATATAGGTTAAAACATTGAGATAAGTGCTAGATTGTTGTTCTTATTTAGAAAACACCTGATGTCAGATAATTAATGGATTCTCCACACAGTCATCAGTGCTTGAATATTAAATGTAGTCTATCAACCGCTTTTAAACACCATTTATTGATGCCCATTTAGAGCCTTGGTGTGTTATTGATGTTTGGATACAGCAGAGGACAGATGAGTAGTAAAAAAAGACAGTTATGACAAATGGAAAAGACATAAACTAAGACTTGGAAAGTTTTAAAAACATGGAAACCTAATTTGTCTGATTAGAAATTGTCTTGTTCTAGTTCTGAAACTTCATTCAGTTTGTGTGTACAACTATGTTTTGAAGTAAGGATTGAGGTTTTATTTCAAAATGACCCGTATTCAATTCAGTTAGTACTTTTGCTACCAAAATAATAATTAGTAATACATTCTATTAACAGTCAATACAAAATTTAGGTTTAATGATCTGTAAACTACAGCAGTTTTATAAAGTACAAGATACAATATTTCTCTAAAGGAAGCATAGAGTCTCATTGGTGATTAATCACATGACTGCATGAAGGTAACTCAGAATATAATTTATTGATAATTATGTATCCTAAAATGCAGAATTTTTAGAATCATAAGAGACTTCAAATGTCATTTAATCCAGCCCCCTACATAATTTCATCTGATGAGTGATTTCCATGGAGAAGATGGTGTTTGAATTGACCCAAAATGATGTCAAGATATTCTCTAACATTGATTGAGATTCTTTGTGAATTCTTTTTATCTGTTGTGAAGACCAAGCAGCAAACTGAACTTGCTGATTCAGCTGTGTAGCTCCTTTACAAATATAAACCACCCTTTGATTTGACCACTTAGAGAGGTTTTCAGCTTTAAAGAAGAAATATGTTTTACCAATATCTACACTTTTTAGGGCAGATTGAAGCTGTGACCCAGTGCTCTACCCACCTATATTTCATGCCCACTTTCTTCTGGAGCTGCTACTTATTTGTTTTGTTTTTTTTCTTAATTAATTAATTAATTTTTGGCTGCGTTGGGTCTTTGTTGTGCGTGGGCTTTCTCTAGTTGCGGCGAGCGGGGGCTACTCTTCATTGCGGTGCGCGGGCTTCTCATTGCAGTGGCTTCTCTTGTTGCAGAGCACGGGCTCTAGGCGCGTGGGCTTCAGTAGTTGTGGCTCGTGGGCTCTAGAGTGCAGGCTCAGTAGTTGTGGCACACTGGCTTAGTTGCTCCGCGGCATGTGTGATCTTCCCGGACCAGGGCTTGAACCCGTGTCCCCTGCATTGGCAGGTGGATTCTTAACCACTGCACCACCAGGGAAGTCCCTATTTGTAATACACTGTTTATTGGTCTAAGTAGCTGGAATCCATCTCAGTTCTTCCCTGGAGACTTCAATTCATAATATAGATTTAAAAAAAAAAGGTGTCTGTGGAGTCAAAGTGATTAAAAGAGGCACTTCCTCAGTCACATTAATTGTATAAGGGAAGTGTGTTAATAGATGATCCAGGTTGAATCTGAGAGAGCAGAGTGTCATTCCCCAAGTGTTCAGGTTGATAAGCGCAGCTTTAGCATTAAGTTACTGATGACTGCAGTAATCTCAGATAAATGTCTCCATGGTGCTTTTAAAAATGGAAAGTGATACAGGATAGGAAAGCAGATGGCAACTTAAATATTCATAATTCAGTGTTCCTCTACCTTAATTATGTAGTAAGCAACGGCTTGCACCACAGTGTATGAAACATATTAAGAATATAACTAATATGTTTAAGTTCACTCAGTAGGAAATAGATGTGAATTTTGAAGGTGATAAATGACTCTCTTGGTGGTATTGTAAAAGCTGTCACTAAAAAATGAACAAGAATGATAGAGCATTTTTGTTGTGTCTAAATTTTCATTCAAACACAATTTATTTTATAACATGTATTTTATTTTATTAAATGTATTTTATGCAGTTCATAGTGCCAAACAGGAGATATTCATGGACCTCAAGACTAAAAGCCATATTTGTTTTATAGTCTATGTTAAAAATAATAAGTCCCTTTATATGACTAGGGGTTCAAATTGAAAAAAAGAAGAGATAGGCCACATTAACAGATGGGATTTCAAATTAAATAAGAACCATGATAAAAAATAGTGGGAATAAGCACATGAAAAGATGCTAAACAACACTAATCAATAAGAAATGCAAACCAAAACCACAGTGAAATGTCACTTCTCACTCATAAGGATGGCTATTATAAAAAATAAACAAACAAAAAATGGAAAATAACAAATGTTGTCAAGGATGTGGAGAAATTGGAACCTTTATACATTGCTGGTGGGAATGTAAACTGGCATAGCCACTATGGTAGACAGTATGGTGGTTCCTCAAAATATTAAATATAGAATTACCGTATGATCCAGAAATTCCACTTCTAGTATATACCCAAAAGAATAGAAAGCAGGGCCTTGAGATACTTGTATACCAATATTCATAGCGGCATTATTTACAGTAGCCAAAATATAGAAACAACTCAAATGTCCATCAGTAGATGAATGGATAAACAAAATGTGGTATAAACATGCCATGGAATATTATTTAGCCTTAAAAAGGAGTAAAATTCTGATACGTGTAACAAGATGAATAAAATTTGAAAATATTATGCTCACATTAAGCCAGACACAAAATGACACATATTGTATGATTTCATTTATAAGAAATATCTAAATCAGTCACATTCAGAAAGTAGAATAGTAGTTACCAAGTCCTGGGGTGTAGGGAGGAATGGAGAACTGTTGTTTAATGGGTACAGAGTTTCAGTTTGGGATGACGAAAAACTTCTAGAGATGGATAGTGGTCACGGTTGCCAACAGTGTGAAGGTACTTAGTGCCACTGAACTGTACCCTTAAAAATGGTTAAAATGGGGAAATTGATGTTATGTATATTTTACCACAATAAAAATGATGAAAATATTTTTATTTTGGAAACTATACTCTTCAAAACACAGCTAACAAAAGAATTTGAGAAACTTTTACTACATATGAATAAATGTTTTATTTGGAGTTTAAGGAGTGGAATTCAATTTCTTTGACTCCAGATACCTTTGTCCTTCACCTAGGTGGCAGTTATCAGAAACAAATGAAATTTTTATTAAAATATTATCTGGCTTTCCATAGAGTTGGGAAGAATGATTTTACTAACCTTAAATAAAATATGAATCACAATGCGTATATTGAACTGACATTGTTTTTCTCTTACACTGGTTTTCAGAAAGTTCAACAGTACAATATATTCAGCTCTATGAGCTCTATAGAGCTTCATTTATCTGTTTTATTCCTTTCTTCCTTTATAAAAAGGTGTTCCTCTTTAATCTGTATTTTTCTTCTTTTTAATTTAGTGTTAGGAATATTTTATTATTTCACAGTACAATTTCTTATTTTAAGTCCAGCAAGAATTTGAGGGAACTGGTAAACCCAAATCCAATAAAGTAAAATGATAAAGCTAGTCACAAGATAAAATTGGAAAGATAATGTAGTGTTAAGAGCCAAAAGTGTAGTTGAATAATTGTGCTGTATGAATCCAGAGACAGGAACACACACTTCCAGCTGGGCTCTTCAGCATGCTGTGATTTATATGACTTAGATTTAGCTGCTTGATGTGGGACTTGAGAGTAGGTAAAGATTTTATTACATGAAGTTGTGAGGGATGAGTTGGAAAAGAATTTTGTGTGTGACCAATATATGTCTATTTGCAATTTGAAGTCAGATGAACTATTATCTCCTTTAGGAAACTTTTCTGCTTCTGCCTGTTCATGCTTAGGATAAATGAATACTATGTTTTTTGAGGATGACCTATAGTTATGTTAGCAGGGTCACTTACCTGTGTCATACTCCAGACCTGCAGTGTTCAATACAGTAGCCACTAGCCACATGTGGCTACTGAGCACTTGAAACATGGCTATTTCTTGGCTTTGAATTTCTGAAATCACACATAGTTAGTATAAATTTAGACTCGAAATTTGTTCAGGACCACAAACCTAGTAATTTGATTTATCATGGGACACTTGGGGTTTTTTGTTTTTTTGTTTTTTTAAATCCCTCTTAGACCCAGGTCAAGAAAAGCTTCTTAGTTTCTTCTTGCTCTGGTAAGTGGAGATTTTTTTTCCACTAGGCTTGCACTCCTGTGAAGTCATAGATTTAATGCAGTAGTCTCAGTTCTGCCCTGTATGGACATCAAAATCCAATTCCTTTATCGTAACTAAGCCCAAAGATCCCGCCTCTACTCATCAGGGCTGTCACCAGTCAGACTGGCTGCCAACTACTCTAGATTTCTTTTTTTTCTTTCAATCTTATACGCATAGCTGTACTATGGCTGTGACTCTGTGTGTGTGTATGTGTGTATGCGTGTGTGTGTGTGTGTACATTTCATCCAGTATTTCTTGGTGTTATTGTGTGAGTGTTTCTGAGTTACCCTAATTCTTGACATTTTTAATAGTATTCAGTGTTCAGTGGAGCATTGCTTAAGATTTGTAAGAGAGAAAGGAGATCAAACTGGTGTTTTAGGAAGATTATTCTGGTTACTCACATGTGAGTATGTGAGTAGATTATAAAAGACAGTAACTCAAGAAACCATTTATTTAATGCCTTTGATAATTACTGAGATATATCAGGTTTTAAATGGAACACAAATCTAAAAGAAACAAATTGATAAATGAAATCTGTCTTTTTTGAATATATATAGAGTGGTTCCCCCTTGCGACTATATTAAAAACTATTATCACAGACATATTTTTCCTCAAGAGGGTTTCATAAGCGAAAGAAACGTAAGGTGAAAAGAATGAGCATTTTAACACTTGCCAGAATTATCAATGTTTCGTCCCTCATCTATAGAAGAACGGCTGTCTTTAACAGTTATTTAAACCGTGTGCCTTTAGTTTTATCTGAGAATGCATGGTTAGAAAGCTAGGGACAGGGACAGCCGTGTCTGGCGAAGAAGGAAGGGTTTAACAAAGATCAAGCCTATCCATCTGGATTGTAAACTATTTTACTTATTTATCTATTTTTTATTTGCCTTTTTTATTTTATATTCATGCTGATAAAAAGCCTTTTTAAAAAATTTAACATTATGTTCTAGTAAGTCCTTTCTTTGATTTGGGTCTAAGTTATGAGACACATGACTTTCATTAGTACCAATGACTTGTATAATATTTTGTATAATATTGTATAATATTTTAAATTCTTTAATATTTTGAATTCTTCAAGGCTTAAAACTCTTCGAGCAGTTTTGTCAATACTTTCAACCTTCAAGGCAGAAAATAGGTGAGCAGTAGTAAATGCTCCCTCCCAGACTTTTATCTCTTAATGTTAAAAATCTATGCTTAACAAACATTTTGTTCTTGTTGCTCTATAAAGAAAATGGGGTTCAAACTCTTAGACTTTGAAATTTTATAGCAATGATCTAAACACTTAAATTCAAGACTTTTTTATTCACTGGAAATTTAAGTGCCTATTTCGTGAATAAGCAGTAACGAGCTGAGCAGACACTGCCCTTGATCTAATTGAGCTTAGAATCTAGAAGCGAAGATGGATATTACATTTGTGATTAGAGATATGCTATATCTTATGGAAGAAGAAGTGTAAGATTTTATGAGTGGTAAGGTCAAAATGATTTAAGTCAAGATGGTGGTTCTCAAGATGCGGTTCCCAGACAAGCAGTATTAGCAACACCAAGACATTTCTAAGAAATTTAAGTTCTATGGCCCCAACCAAGACCTACTGAGTCAGAAACATTAGGGATGAATCTAACAATCTGTGTTTTTTTTTTTTTTTTTAAAGCAAGCATCTGCCTTTTTTTTTTTTTTTTTAATTAATTTATTTTTGGCTGTGTTGGGTTTTCGTTTCTGTGCGAGGGTTTTCCCTAGTTGCGGCGAGTGGGGGCCACTCTTCATCGCGGCCTCTCTTGTTGCGGAGCACAGGCTCCAGACACGCAGGCTCAGTAGTTGTGGCTCACGGGCCCAGTTGCTCCACGGCATGTGGGATCTTCCCAGACCAGGGCTCGAACCCGTGTCCCCTGCACTGGCAGGCAGAGTCTCAACCACTGCGCCACCAGGGAAGCCCGCTAGCAATCTGTGTTTTTAACAAGTCCTCCAGGTGGTTCTAATAGCTAAAGTTTGAGAACAACTGATCTAGGTCAGGATTTCTCAACGTGGGCGCGATTGGTATCTAGGACAGATAATCCTCTGTTGTGTGGGCCTACCTTGTGCATTGTAGTCTGTTTAGCAGCACTCCTGGCCTCTAACTGCTAGATGCCAGTAGCGTCTCCCAGTCCTGTCAACCAAAAATGTCACCAGATGTTGTCAAATGTCCCCAAGGGACAAATTCTTGTTGCCAGCTCCCTTCCCCGCATCTCTCCTTCCACACACACCAGATAAGGTTCAAATAACATGCTCAACCCTTTATCCTGTAATTGTATAGTGTGTGGTGAAATGCTCTGAAACAAGTAAAAGGAACTCTACCATGTTTATTCAACATAGGAGTCCTAAATTAACTTGACCTCAAGTCTAAACAGAGAATCTAAGTTCTAGTCACTTGGGTCTCTCAGTTTTTTCTTGCTTTCAGCTTCTTTCTTTTTCTTCATAGTTTTTCCCTCTTCTGCCATCTGTATTTTTCTTCTCCCTCTCTTTTTTAAAGTGGGGAGTTAATAAACACTCTTATAGATTAGTCCTGTTTTGACCTTAAATAGTAACTCATTCTGTTTATGTTCTAAAGTTAGCAATATGATGAATCTCATGTAATTAAAATGGGGTTTATTTTCACATAAATTAGACTGAAGCACCTGCTCTTTCCTAAGGCTTTGAACATAAAAAAGCAAAGAAAGTGAAGTGTGCGATTTTCATTTTGTCCTGTATTAATAAAAAAATCAAAATATTCTCACTGATGAATTGTGTTATATAGAATCCTCTGCCAATCATAGATTACTTGGGAATTCATTTATTTTCAAGTCCCTTTTTTTTTTTTGTCTTTACTCATCCATTGTATTTCAAAATTTTTCCTAAGCCCTGGTTATGGAATAGGAAGATGTTTCAGTTTCTTATGTCTTTGAAGCAAACTCCAAAGTGTTTTAGTTTTCTGGTTTTCAGATCATAGGAAGTCCTATTTGAGGACAGGTTGCTAGGAGCCAAACAGATAAAAGTAGTTGCAGTGAAAAAGCAGAGATGTCTGCCAGTATAGCAGTAATGCATTTTGATAGGTTCACAAACATGTGTACACTTTCTGAAATAGTTAACAGACCCAGACTGATGGCATGTTTCCACAGGTTAGTTATGCTAGGAGGCCCATAACAGGAGTTAATTCACAGTAACGTTTGCCTGATGCTAACTGATAAGGGTCAGAGAGGGTCAAGGATATTTTATCGCCACTAATAACATTCTTGAGCAGGATGGTAGTAATAAGTTGTATACCAAAAGATGTTGGAAATGATGATGATGATGGTGATCACAAATAATATATAGTTGGAAAAAGTTCAGACAGATATGGATCAAACAGCATCATCTGGATTTTTTTTTCATTTTTAAGAGCTATTTGTTGATGGCAGTGCAAAACCATGAAGGGAGGGCAGTGGCCGAGTACCAGCCAGCCCTAACCCCCTGGGGGTCAGGTATAAATTACAAAAATAGAATCACAAATAGAGATGGGGTGGGAGTTGGGAATTTAATAAATTGTGGTTGGCAGGGGTAGGCCCTGCTCACAGTCACACTAGCACCCTGAATTCTCAAAGATGCAGCTTGTAACCATCCGTGATCCCTCAGGCTTACTCACAAAAAGAAAATCTCATGTCCTTCAAGAGTCAGAAGACAGCTGGGGGGTCAGGGACGGTCAGAAAGGAGATAGAAGGAAATGGTCAGATAAAAATCGGCAGAGAAAAGACAGAGGGGGAGAGGCACTCGGGAAAGAGACGGCCAGAGACGGCTGGAAACAATCAGGAAAAAGAGCTGGAGACAGTCAGATAGAGACGGTCAGAGAAAAGAGAGCCTGAGACAGGCGAACTGAAGTTTCCAGAAGCAGTGCTACCAGTTCAACAGCATGCTTGGAGGGCCAGCGTAGCCCAGGCTGAGGTTGGAGAAGCTCTCACACACTCATGCAGACCCACATGTAATGTATTTATTCATGCATAATGGATGCAAGTGCCTCTCCGAAACCAGGAAAGGGATCAATAACTGCAACAGGGGTCTGGGTTCAGGGGGGAGCCTTGGCACCGGGCAGGTAAAATGTTTTCCGTGCAGCAGGGGGGCAGTGTAGGCCACCCGCCCCCATGTTAAAAACATCAATTTGCCTTGTAATAAAATTCTCAGGAGGTGAAACACAAGGAAAGGCGGGGTGGGGAAGCCAAAGCCCAGATTCGGGGCTGGGGTAGATGGAGGAGGAGAAGCTGGGATAGTGGAAGCCGAGCCCCTTCGAGTTTGCCAGTCCAAAATTATCAGGGGTTGGGGGTCAAAGCCTCAGCCCTTAAATCTTCTCCACAAGAACGTCAAGCCCCCAGTAACCTCTTCTTGCGCTATTTTTAGAAAGGATGTGGGAGTACCAATGGGAGGGAGAAATTGGCGTCCTGGGCTGGGGAATGGTGACAGACCTTAAAGAAAAAGGCCAGGGCTTGGGGCTGGGAGTCCTGAGGAGAGAGGTCATGCAGATAGATAATTGACACCTCCTTCCTTGAGTCTGTCACTCCCTTGAGTCTAACTTATGTCGAGGGGAAGAAGGAGGCAGACGGTGGGGAGGCGAGACCAAGGAAAGGCTTTGGGAGGGATTCTGGAAGGATTCTGTCCCACTGGCCTCCACCCGCAGCCTGACCAGCTCCTTTCACAGATATTGTGCCTTTGGTTCCAGACCAGCGCTATTGCAAATGTCACAATACAGTTCACCCCTTAATTCAAAAATACTTTATTGCTAAACAATGCTAACCATCATCTGAGATTTCAGCAAGTCTTAGTAGTAACAGCAAAGGTTAATGATCACAGATCACCATAACAAATACAGTAATAATGAACAATAATCTGAAATACTGGATTACCAAAATGTGACACGGGACACAACATGAGAAAATGCTCTTGGAAAAATGGCACCGATAGACTTGATCGACACAGGCTTGACACAAAGCTTCGGTTTGTGAAAAACTCAGCATCTGGGAATCACAATAAGGCAAAAGCTCAATAAAAGAAGGACACCACAGCGCCCCCTGCTGCCTGAATGGGAGAGGCCCAACAAGGAAGGCCTGGAGGGGAGGCTGAAGGAGGGGCAGGAGTAACACTGAATCAGGAGGGAGGGCAGGGGCTGAATTTGGAGGGATCCTGAGGAGGTGAAACATTCAATTCGGGGCCGGTTTTGCTGGGAGGGAGCATCTGGACAGTCAGAGAAGTTCACATATCAGAATAAGCCTGGGTGGGGGGAATGAGATTATTTTAGGGGGCATCAACTGCCTTCCAAAGAGGGGCTCATTCATAGGAGGATGTAACCACATGGAAATATTGGATAGATAAGCTAAGGTCAGGGCAGCAAGGAGAACTATCCTAGTCGCCCACCTGAAGGGCGGCCGTGGCAGACACGGTGGAGGGCTCTGGGGCGTTTCCTCATTGGGCTCTCTGGAGAGGACTCCAGCCCACCTTTTCCTCCAGCCCAAAGGTGGGCATCACCCCTACCCACCCATCCCCCAGAGGTTGGGTTGAAGTGAGAGAGTCAACAGGCAGCTGGGGGCTGTCCATCTCCTCCCCACCTCCTGCCCCCAGTGTCCTCCCCGGGCCACAGAAACAGGAGACGGCACAGAACACGAGGAGGTCCTTCTGGGAGGGAGGCCACAAGCCCACCTTGTCTCTCCCCCTTTCTCCCTTCCTCCTCCTCCTCTTCTTCCAAATCTTTCTCCTCTGTGCTGTTGTTGTTTTGTGCCTAAAGAGTTTACAGAGCAAGAAGGGAGGGTGAGTTCTGGGAGTCCGAAGGCTGGTTGCTGCCGCAGCATTGGGCTCTGTGGAGCACAGAGACCTCCACCTCCAGGCAGGGGAGGACAGATGAAGGCAAGCAAGGCGTTATCAGCGAAGACGGAGTCCCCGAGGACTTGAAGTTGACTGTGTGTCAAGGGTGAAGCTGTCAGGTTGTGGGGAAGGCTGCGTCTTGGCTGGTCTGGAAGAGCAGTGGTGGTGGCAGGAGCAGTGGCAGCCATCTGAAGCCATCTTCCTTAGTGGATTCCGTCCCCCACAAATCTCTCACTGTTCACTCCAGGTAACCCTTCGCTTCTCCTTCTCCTCCTGAGCAAGAGTCTCCTCTTGGGGTCTCCTAGGCGGGGCTTGGGCTGGGCAGGCAGGCCCAAGGCCACTGGTATGTTTCAAAGAGTTGTAAGCTGCGGCTGGTAGTGGAAGAGACATAACATCGTCTAGACTTTGGGCAGAAGAGATAATTCATCCTGAGTGGGGAACACCGCGAACAGGTCTGCCACGTGGTCTGCCATCAAATGACTGGCTACTGGGAAGGCAGAGGGTGATGACCTGGAAAATGCACAGGACAAGGAGTGGCAGACTTGAAAGATTCCATTCTAGGGGAGAAGGAAGCACAATGGAAAGTAAAGATGCCCCTTAGAGGCTTGGTGGGGTAAGGAAAGAAAAAAAATGGCCTAAGAAGAATAGGCCCTCTTTGAATAAAATGCCATCAAAGAATAAGAAGATGTCAGACAAAAACAGGCCAGTGGCAACAACAACAAAACAATAACAGAAAAAGTGGACCTGTATTAAAGAAACTGCGCAGCTAAACTTCAGTGTAGCACAAAGTACACGCACCTTTGCACTAAGATGCCTAACGAGCCACCCCATCCTTCAAGTATTATCTGCTGTTGTTAGAGCAAAGCTAATTCAAGACATAATCCTGATCATAAAGAAGCTAGAACCCAACATTCGTAAAACTTACTGTGTGAAGAAAAGTATCACCTACTATTTCAGGACAAGGAAAGTTCAAGATAAGAAATCCTCATCATTAAAAAGGAACCCAATATTCACAAAAATTACTACATGAAGAAAAGGCACTCAATGAATATTTCTTGAATGGATTCCTCAGTTTTTCTTTCAGTTCAGAAATGCTCGTGAAAATACATGGGTAAATTAAAAAATGCGAACTTCATTTCATTCAAACTCTGCTGAACTGGGCCATCCACAGACATGCTTTCTCAGACAACACTTTCTCACATAATTCTCCCCCATTACCCTCTTCATGGCAAATATCACTACCTGAGGTTTTACTGTATAGTTTTCATTGGTTTATTTTCTGTCTCTGCCGCTAGAATGAAAACACCATGTGGTCAGCAAATTCATTTGCTTTAATTTATCTCTCATACCTAAAATAGTGCTGGCCGAACAGAAGGCACTCAGTAAATACCTGTTGAATGGTTAAATGAATGAGTGAATCCATTAAATATTTTTGAAGGGATCTGTATACAAAAGAAAAATGAAATGGTGGAATTTTCAGCAAATTCAATCATATATTTGAGATGGGGCTAATTCCTTTGCTTTAAGTTTGACTTATAAAAATATTGTGAATTTGTTTTAATAGCATAATTATAACAGGAGAAAAATATTTCTAAATGAGTCAGCTAGTGCATTTTGGAAAACAGTTGGTACAAGAAGTACTGGGAGAGAGCCATGAGATCAGGCCAATTGAACATTCATTTTACTGTTGGAAATTTTAATAAAACAGTAAGATTGTTGATGTTGCTTCGTATTAGGAAGAATTATCAGAGCAACATATGCCGAGGGGATAAACAAGGACGAGGAGTATAAAGTCTAGTTGATCTTAGTAATTGAGGTAGTTCTCTTAACATTAGGAAAAGAAAAACAGTGCTCTGGTTTTAGCACTCACTGTACTCTGATCATTGATGCTGAACCTGGCACTTCTTATATTTGACATGGAGTGAGAGTGGTTTATCTTCATTTTCTCTCTTGGCTAGGGCCAGTTGAACGTTCTTCCTGCATCTGACACATGAATGCATAACACAGTAAAGTGTTATTGACTTTATTACATTGGACATCAGATTTGAGGGGTCCTGTGATGAACACATGTCAGCTTCTGTCCTAAATGTTGAAATCAGAGTCATGTCTTTAATGGCCACTTGGCATTAAGCTCCACACCAATGGAGTCAAAATCATTCCCGAACTGCTGCAAAGGTGTAAGTCATAGACCCTCCATCAGATCCCCTGCACGCATGTAATACAGATTTGTGACTGTAAATCATGAGGCAGTCACAGAAGTTACATGAAAATTAATCTATATTATAGTCAAGAAATATGTATGGTAAAAATGATGATTAAATTCAGGGCACTTTAGGTCTGGAATTATCCTTTCATTATTCAGGAACAAATAAAATTAAAACCCAGAGGAGTGAATTTATTTTTCTGAAGCCCAAGGATTGTTCATTAGCAGAATAAAGGCATAAACTGGGGCCTCTCGAATTCCAATTCTTTGGTACTTTCTAATATATGGCATTTAACATGCAGAAAGTCGTCTGGAATCTGATTAAATAAAGCTTTCAGCTAAGATTTTTTTTAAAAACATAAAACTTTGATTTGAAAAAGCAATACAAAACAAAGAAACATTGAAATATAAGATACGAAGATTTAAGCCAATACTTAAGATATAATAAAAAGAAAACTACCAATTAGACTCCAAGGCCAGGATATAGTCAGCATTACTCTTCTCTCTCTCTAGCACCTTGTTACTGAGATAATCAAGACAGGCAAAAAGGGGATCAAATATGACATTCACTTGTTCTTCTTCATAGCTCAGAATATCTGCTTTTTGTTTAACGCATGTCTTTTAGCTGGGAGAGGCTGCTAAGCCATTTAGACTATGTGTTCAGGCAATTGTGCTGAGTTCTGATGACACGGTCCTTCCCAAGTCATCCACCTCTGTTTGTCTGTCTTTCTTAACTATATATCTGTGCACATTTTTTGATTTTATTTGTTGTAATTTTCAAAATGCAAGATAATAAAGATATAGAATTTTCTAGTATATAAAATGTTGTTTCTCACTTAGTTTCAAATCCTGTGCAATAGGGACCAGTGTTCTATGGTTGTCTTACTCATGAAGAATCTGAGGCTCATAGATTGTGGTTTGACACAAATGACAAACTCACTAAATGACAAAGCACGTAACAGGGATTTCTGACTCAGAAACCAGTGGTTTTCCTAGTGGAGCCCTCATACATTGCTGGTGGGAAAATTAAACAGTGCAGCACAATTTGACAGTTTTTTTAAAAGTTAAATATGTGTTTATTAGATGACATAGTATGTGCCTAAGCAAAATGAGACATATATTCACACAAAAACCTGTGTGAAAATGTTCATGAGAGCATTGTTTGTATGGGCAAACACTGTAACCAACCCAAAAGTTTATCAACTTGGTAAATGGATAAACAAAATATGTATATTTGTGCAGTAGAATACAAATCAACGATAAAACAGCCAAATTCTGATGTATGCTACAAAATGAATGAACCCCAAAAACATTATTGTATGAGTCCACTTATATGAAATGTCCAGAACAGACAAATTTATATATACAAACTGAAGATTATGTGGTGCTGAGGATGGGGTGAAATTACACCAAACTGGCTCCAGAAAATTTTTAGGGGATGATGGAAATGATCTAAAACTGAATTATGGTGGTTATTGTCCAACTCTGCAAATTCATTACAAATCTTTGAATTTTGTACTTACAATAGGTATATTTTAAGAATATACATTATACTCCCCCAAAATAAGAGGGGGACAGAGAGAGAGGGAGGGAGGGAAAAAGGGAGGGAAAGAGAAACAGAGACATAGATAGACACTCAGAGGGTATCACCAACCCGAGGAACCATGGGAGCCATTTCTAGATGTAATCTAATCCTCTTCACTTTACTGTACTAAGGATGATGTTGATTGGTTCATTGGAAGAAAGTTTTAGGAACATGATTATTTTACTGGTGACAGAAACAAGGGAATTTTAAAGAACTGAAAAAACATTTAACCCGTGATTCCATTTATGTGTTAAATTCATAGATAATTGTTCAGAAACTCTTTTGCTTGAAACAATGCATCTCGACTGTCTTTTTTAAAAAAATAAATAAATTTATTTATGTATCTATCTATCTATCTATTTATTTATTTTTGGCTGTGTTGGGTCTTTGTTGCTGCGCGTGGGCTTTCTCCAGTTGTGGTGAGCGGGGGCTACTCTTCATTGCGGTGCGCGGGCTTCTCATTGCGGTGGCTTCTCTTGTTGCAAAGCACGGGCTGTAGGCACGCGGGCTTCAGTAGTTGTGGCTCGTAGGCTCTAGAGCGCAGGCTCAGTAGTTGTGACCCACAGGCTTAGTTGCTCCGCAGCATGTGGGATCTTCCCGGACCAGGGATCGAACCCGTGTCCCTTTCATTGGCAGGTGGATTCTTAACCACTGCACTACCAGGGAAGTCCTCGGTTGTCTTTTTGGACTGAAAAAAAAAATGTAGAAAGCTTCATATAGTTGAATCTAACCTTCAACCACTTCTTATATGCCTATCTCAACACTTAAAATGAAGGAAAGTGAAAAGGAAAATATGATGAGAGAAGAGATTTCATTCAACTAATTATTTTCACCTGGTACATTTTGGGTTCAGTAAAAGTCAAGATTTGATCAATATTTTGTATGTATATACATATTTATATATATTATGTATAATATAATATACATATGGTCCTATATAATGATAATTAATATTCAACATGGTAATTTTGAAGTATCATAAGAAATATATCGATGCTTACTTTTACTCAAGTCAAAACTGCAGTCTAATATTTATTTTAGAGAAATGCTTACCTTATATGTTTGAAATAGATTATGAGTTAATCAGAAAACTCAATCAGTATCTAATGTCACCCCACTTTCCTCCCTAGTTAAATAGTTAAATTGGAAAATTTGGTAAATTTGGTGATTTCTAGGGCAAAATAGTGCATTTTAACTTAATGACCAGTGGGGACCTACTGACTCACTGAGGAGTCCACATGTTTTTCTGAATTTTAGCCTTGCCATGGATGTCCTCATGGCAGTTGTGTTCATTCCAGCACTAAGACTACATTCCTATATTGATAATGTTGTTAAATATTTAACTTCTCTCTCATTAATTTCAACATCTAAATTTTAAAACTACCTAGGAAAATAAAATTTTACGACCTCAACACTATGATTTATTTAGGCTTGTTTTCTTTTGTCTTGGAGAGTGGAAACTGAGATGTCCTCAAAGAGACAAACCACAATCAAAGTGTATTGATTGAGCATCGTGGCTTCAGTGTGTGTGTGTGTGTGTGTGTGTGTGTAATCAAGCTCTAATGATTAATTACATGCCAGTTTTGAGCATTTCTAGAATGTTGAGACTTGTGGAATTATCAGTCATATTGAAATAAACTATGATACAGAGGACTAGTAAAAAGAAAAATAACTTTCTAAAATGAAAAGAGATGAGGTGTATTTGTACTATGCTTACTTTACATATATGTAGCCTGTCTACAAATCTATTACTTGTGTGCCTATTTTAATCGAATATATGAACCCTCTAATAATGTTAAACGTAAAATATACATGCTAACAGTGTATGCTTGGTTTATATTTTGCTGGGTTCTCCTCTAACCACAAGGAATTTTAACCTAATTGAGCCATAACCCTTTCCTTTTTGCCTTCATTCTGAAAGCAGAGACAGATAGAGACAACCTCTGTGACCCGTGTGTGCTATGGTAGAGGTAGAGGCTCACAATTGACAACTGCTGTTGCAAACAGTTAGCGTTGATGGGCACCAGGTGTGTTAAACTCCTCTGAGGCCCCATTGGTGACTTGGGTGGGTATATGGCAGTCAGTTATCAAAGTTTGGGATAAGTCAGTTTTCATTTTGCAAGTTTGATTTTAAAGATTTCTAACCACATGAGAGGCAGTTTTCATGATTTCATCATCACTTTTATAATTGCTCTTTTTATTCCACACAGGCAGTGTTAACTTTATGAAATATAAAACATGTACTAAACTTAATTATCCTGGAGTGTCCACCAGCTCTTCCATTAACCGACTACTCTCTAGGGATGAAAAAGGCAATTTGAGGACATGTGGGCCTCAAAGAACTCTGTAAAGAGATCAACAAAAATAAAAATTTTGAGGAACAAAAACTGAATACAATATGAATCCAAATCAGAGAGTATATTTCTATGTAAATGTTACCCAACTTACAACAATTGAATAATTGGGATTATTTTTAACTTCTTAGATTTTAATTTTAGTCTCACAACTAGAGTTTAAAGAAAAAATTGGAAAGATATCCATATCATAAGTCCACCCTTAGGCATTATTACTTACAAGGCTTATATAAGGACATATATATACTGAACACCTTTGTTCAAATCACTGTGCTAAATGATGTGGATATAAAACAGAATAGAATATGGAATTTGTCCTCAAGGATAGAAAATGACATTAAATTTTGTTCTTCTCAGCATATAGCAATAAATGCAGTAATTTCCCTTTTTAAAATTAGTAACCACGGTATTCATTTGAATATTCAATGGTGATAAGAGTTTCAAATTTTAGCCTTATAAGGACTTTCTAGTGACTGATATAATAGGTTTCAGAGGCTCATTAACGCTACCTGGTGTCCACATAAGTAATCACACACTCTGTTGTGTGAATGGATTACATTTTTCATAACGACCTGAAAATATAAAACCTGTCTTTCTCTCCCTATTAGTTATTCTCTTTTGGCACATAAGTAGAAGAGACATAATGCAGTACCAGGAGTTTTATCTATTTGAGCTCAAGTAATATCTCCCAAGGTGACATTCCATAGCTAAAGAGGCAGTCTTCTTGGTTTTGTGTTTGAAAGCACACTTATTTAGATCGAGATTTAAGATGGTGCTTTTTTTTGCAGGAATTTTAAAATGCTTAACATACATACGTTTAATCATTTCTTTTTACAAGTATATTCAGGCTTCTGAAGTTCTCTAACGAGCTCTTCTTTTTGGCCAGTTGCCTGTACATTTCTCTAGAAAATTTGCATCATCGTGACAAAGTGGTAGTTACCTAACTGTGTCCTTACTGTTAGATTCTGGGTCTCTCTCATGGCACCCTCTCAGAATCCTGGGAAGTGACAAAAGAAAGTCACTGCAAGGTTGCAGTGAACATAAATTTGATGTGGCCACTGCTAGGTTTTGTGAACAGGAAGAAAGAGTTGTGTACCGTGAGCAATTGCAGTGGTGTCACGTGGATTTGATCAGGAGATATTCCCTAGCCCAACCAAAGTCTGCTTATACATGGGATTAACCCCACATGAGAGTAGGAACCTCTCACATAATGAGGTAGGGAAGTGACCATTTCAGATCAGATTAAATTTCAGAGTTATGGGGGATTAACTGTAGAGTACATTCTGACTACAGATCCAAAGGAAATATGAAATTAAATCCAATAGAGATGTACTCATGAATGCAAATTTCATTATTTAACCAATTTTTATTGATTAGCCCCTCTCTGCCTTCTGTATCAGGAGGATGAAAAGGTGAACAAAATGCATGTGTCCTTATGTCTTGTCATCTCAAAAGCCCCAAATACCCTGAAACATCGTAGTAATTATTTGTTTGTTTGTTTTGTTTTTCAGTAAAATTTACAACCCAGTGACTAAAAGGGAACTTCTTAGAGTAGTTGAGATGTCTCACTCCCTCCTTCCCTTTATGTCTCCCTCCCTCTTCCTTTCTTTCAACTACACAAGCAAAAAGCATTCTTTGGTAAAGAAATGCTCTTTCCTGTTGGCCTCTCAGACCCCATGTTACTTCAAAGTTTCTTTTATTCATTTATATCTTTCAGGAATTGAATAGTATTTTGAGAATTTAACACCTTGCTTTACTTTACTGCTTTTCTACTAAAGAACTGAGATTTTAGCTATCCACAGAGACACCTCAATCTCAACATGTTCAAAGTTGATTCACTATTATTCCTCGCTAACTCTTTCTGCTGTTTTCCAAACTATAAGAATGATAGCATCACCTGTCAATCATGTAGAACTCCTTCTTGACTCCCTTTCCTGATCCCTTACATCCAGATGGCACCCAATTTCAATCAGCTCTACCTCCTTACCACTTCCTCATCTCGTTCCCTTGTAGTCATCCTCTTGTTTCCACCTTAATTCAGACTTCATTCATCTTTTGCCTAGCCTACTTCTTCTTCTATGTGTTCTCCTTAAAATCTTGTCCCTCTTCAACCCATATACCTTGCAGGAGTAAGTTGATCATGAACATATCAAATCAGTTGTATCAGTTCCTGATTTAATCTTCTTTTCCTGACTTCTCATTGCCTACTAGATTATAATCCAAGTTCCTTGGTGTGACATACAAGGTCCCCCATTATAGGGAGTCTGCCCACCACCTCAACAATTACAAAACCTTACCACATTTAATAGTTTGGTCCCTGATATAGACTGAATGTTTGTGTTCCTCCAGAATTCACCTATCCTAACCCTCCAATGTGATGGCATTAGGAGGTGGGACCTTTGGGAGTTAATTAAGTCATGAGGGTGGGGCCTCATGAATGGGATTAGTGCCCTTATAAAAAGAGACAAGAGAACTGCTCTCTCTATCTCTCTGCTCTTTGCCATGTAAGGAGAGACTAAGACAGTCATCTGCAAACCAGGAAGTGGGCTCTCACTTGATGCCAGTTGTGGTGGTACCTTGATCTTGGACCTCCCAACCTCCAGCACTGTGAGAAATAAATGTTTGTTGTTTAAGCCACTCAGCCTATGGTAATTTGTTATAGCAGCTTGAACTGACTAAGATGATCTCTAAACTATGATAAGTTGTCTAACTCCTTTGTATTGTTGTTCAAGCTATTCCTCTACCTTGAATGGCCTTCAAGGTAGATTAGTTCCAGACAGGTGTAATAGCTCCACTATAAACCACATTTGGAAATTATTCATATTCCTCTGAGAGAGAATTGAATGCTTTCTTATGCCTCCAACAGCATCCTATTTCTATCTATCTTTTCTTGTAATTTCTTTGAGGACAACATCTGTAACTAATTCATCCTTGAGATTCTTATACCCAGCTTTGCATCTGACACATGGTAAACGCCAAGTCTTGGCAAGGTACAGATAGCTATTTGTATTTTATGTGATTCATTTAGGCTGAAAGAATTAGGATGCTTCAAGTGTTTCAATACCAAGCTTTCAAGATCAATGAAATCCAAAAGAGATACTTGAAGAATCAGGTTCTGAGTTTTTTAGAATGGAAAGAACAATTAAGGCCATCTTGTTTAATGTATCATTAAAACTTGTGTTTCCTTATTTATTTTCATTTCGGATGATCTGTCCATTGGTGCAAGTGGGGTGTTAAAGTCCCCTACTACGATTGTGTTACTGTCGATTTCCCCTTTTATGGCTGTTAGTATTTGCCTTATGTATTGATGTGCTCCTATGTTGGGTGCATAAATATTTACAATTGTTATATCTTCTTCTTGGATTGATCCATTGATCATTATGTAGTGTCCTTCTTTGTCTCTTGTAAGAGTCCTTGTTTTAAAGTCTATTTTGTCTGATATGAGAATTGCTACTCCAGCTTTCTTTTGATTTCCATTTGCATGGAATATCTTTTTCCATCCCCTCACTTTCAGTCTGTATGTGTCCCTAGGTCTGAAGTGGGTCTCTTGTAGACAGCATATATACGGGTCTTGTTTTTGTATCCATTCAGCCAGTCTATGTCTTTTGGTGGGAGCATTTAATCTATTTACATTTAAGGTAATTATCGATATGTATGTTCCTATTCCCATTTTCTTAATTGTTTTGGGTTTGTTATTGTAGGTCTTTTCCTTCTCTTGTGTTTCCTGCCTAGAGAAATTCCTTTAGCATTTGTTGTAAAGCTGGTTTGGTTGTGCTGAATTCTCTTAGCTGTTGCTTGTCTGTAAAGGTTTTAATTTCTCCGTCAAATCTGAATGAGATCCTGGATAGAGTAATCTTCGTTGTAGGTTTTTCCCTTTCATCACTATAACTATGTCCTGCCACTCCCTTCTGGCTTGCAGAGTTTCTGCTGAAAGATCTGCTGTTAACCTTATGGGGATTCCTTTGTATGTTATTTGTTGTTTTTCCCTTGCTGCTTTTAATATTTGTTCTCTGTATTTAATTTTTGATAGTTTGACTAATATGTGTCTTGGTGTGTTTCTCCTTGGATTTTTCCTATATGGGACTCTCTGTGCTTCCTGGACTTAATTAGCTATTTCCTTACCCATATTAGGGAAGTTTTCAACTATAATCTCTTCAAATATTTTCTCAGTCCCTTTCTTTTTCTCTTCTTCTTCTGGAACCCCTATAATTCGAATGTTGGTGCATTTAATATTGTCCCAGAGGTCTCTGAGACTGTCCTCAATTCTCTTCATTCTTTTTTCTTTATTCTGCTCTGCAGTAGTTATTTCCACTGTTTTATCTTCCAGGTCACTTATCCGTTCTTCTGCCTCAGTTATTCTGCTATTGATCCCTTCTAGAGAATTTTTAATTTCATATATTGTGTTGTTCATGATTGTTTCTTTGCTCTTTAGTTCTTCTAGGTCCTTGTTAAACGTTTCCTGTATTTTCTCCATTCTATTTCCAAGATTTTGGATCATCTTTACTATCATTATCCTGAATTCTTTTTCAGGTAGACTGCCTATTTCCTCTTCATTTGTTAGGTCTGGTGGGTTTTTACCTTGCTCCTTCACCTGCTGTGTGTTTCTCTGTCTTCTCATTTTGCTTAACTTACTGTGTTTGGGGTCTCCTTTTCGCAGTCTGCAGGTTCATAGTTCCCATTGTTTTTGGTGTCTGCCCCCAGTGGCTAAGTTTGTTTCAGTGGGTTGTGTAGGCTTCCTGGTGGAGGGGGCTAGTGCCTGTGTTCTGGTGGATGAGGCTGGATCTTGTCTTTTTGGTGGGCAGGTCCATGTCTGGTGGTGTGTTTTCGGGTGTCTGTGACCTTATTATTATTTTAGGCAGCCTCTCTGCTAATGGGTGGGGTTTTGTTACTGTCTTGCTGGCTGTTTGGAATAGGGTGTCCAGCACTGTAGCTTGCTGGTCGTTGAGTGGAGCTGGATCTTGGCATTGAGATGGAGATCTCTGGGAGATTTTCACTGTTTGATATTACGTGGAGCTGGGAGGTCTCTGGTGGGCCAATGTCCTGATCTTGGCTCTCCCACCTCAGATGCACAGCCCTGATGCCTGGCTGGAGCACCAAGAGCCTGTCATCCACACGGCTCAAAATAAAAGGGAGAAAAAAAATAAAGAAAGAAAGATAAAGTAAAATAAAATAAAATAAAATAAAAGTTATTAAAATAAAAAACAAAAAATAATCATTAAAAAAATTTTTTAAAGTAATTTTAAAAAAAAGAAAGAAGGGAACAACCAAACCAAAAAACAAATCCATCAATGATAACAAGTGCTGAAAACTATACTAAAAAAACCAAAAACGGACAGACAGAACCATAGGACAAATGGTAAAAGCAAAGCTATACAGACAAAATCACACACAGAAGCATACACATACACACTCACAAAAAGTTAAAAAGAGAAAAAATATGTATATCGTTGCTCCCAAAGTCCACCTCCTCAATTTGGGATGATTCGTTGTCTATTCAGGTATTCCACAGATGCAGGTACATCAAGTTGATTGTGGAGCTTTAATCCGCTGCTCCTGAGGCTGCTGGGAGAAATTTCCCTTTCTCTTCTTTGTTCGTACAGCTCCCGGGGTTCAGCTTTGGATTTGGACCCGCCTCTGCGTGTAGGTCGCCTGAGGGCGTCTGTTCTTTGCTCAGACAGGACGGGGTTAAGGGAGCAGCTGCTTCGGGGGCTCTGGCTCACTCAGGCCGGGGGAGGGAGCGGTACGGAGGAGGCGGGGCGAGCCTGCGCGGCAGAGGCCGGCATGACGTTGCAACAGCCTGAGGCACGCAGTGCGTTCTTCCGGGGAAGTTGTCCCCGGATCACGGGACCCTGGCAGTGGTGGGCTGCACAGGCTCCCGGGAGGGGCGGTGTGGATGGTGACCTGTGCTCGCACACAGGCTTCTTGGTGGCGGCAGCAGCAGCCTTAGCGTTTCATGCCCGTCTCTGGGGTCCGCGCTGATCGCCACGGCTCGCGCCTGTCTCTGGAGCTCATTTAGGCGGCGCTCTGAATCCCCTCTCCTCGCTCACCAGGAAACAAAGAGGTAAGAAAAAGTCTCTTGTCTCTTCGGCAGCTGCAGACCTTTTCCCGGACTCCCTCCCGGCTAGCTGTGGTGCACTAACCCCTTCAGGCTGTGTGCACGCCGCCAACCCCAGTCCTCTCCCTGCGATCCCACCGAAGCCAGAGCCTCCGCTCCCAGCCCCGCCCGCCCCGGCGGGGGAGCAGACAAGCCTCTCGGGCTGGTGAGTGCTGCTCGGCACTGATCCTCTGTGCGGGAATCTCTCCGCTTTGCCCTCCGCACCCCTGTGGCTGCGCTCTCCTCCGTGGCTCCGAAGCTTCCCCCCTCCGCCACCCGCAGTCTCCGCCCGCGAAGGGGCTCCTAGTGTGTGGACACCTTTCCTCCTGCACAGCTCCCTCCCCCTGGTGCAGGTCCCGTCCCTATTCTTTTGTCTCTGTTATTTCTTTTGCCCTACCCAGGTACGTGGGGAGTTTCTTGCCTTTTGGGAGGTCTGACGTCTTCTGCCAGCGTTCATTAGGTGTTCTGTAGGAGGTGTTCCACATGTAGATGTATTTCTGGTGTATTTGTGGGGAGGAAGGTGATCTCCGCGTCTTACTCTTCCGCCATCTAGAAGCTCCTTCAGTGTAAGAGTGATTTCTAAACAAATATTTATCCATGAGCAGTGATATCACAAAATTGTTAATACTTCTCTTTAAATATACAGAGAAAACGTAATTTTTTTTTCCTTTAACTGATTTGGTCATCCTTGTGAGTCATCACCTCTGTGTAGTGGGAAAACATACTTTATTTTGGTCTATTTATGTCTAATCTACTGCATTAACCTATAATGCACTAGATTCAGCTTCCCTTTAGGTAATTCTGACTCCCATGGTTAAACATGCTCAGTCTCATAGCTAGCCCCCATCTGTTGATTCTCACCATAAAATGGCATCTGGGGAAGCGTTGATTTCCTAACCTCATGCTGCTAAGATAATATTCACGCATTGTAATGCCCTCTGGCCTCTCTGGACTCAGACGTTTTTATGCTATTTCCCTGTGGTTGCTGCTCTCTCTGTTGATCTTAATGGCTGAGTTCCTAAACTGGTAGAGCCCAGATTGACCTCACCCAACTGCATTGAATAGAAACTTGTGGTGTTCTCTTTTCTGCTCAGCCTGCCCTTGACTAATGATGTTTCTACAGAGTTCCTGAGTCATGACTTCAGCTTCCATCAGGTCCTCACTGTTAAACCTCCAGACCACTTTGCCTGTCCAGTTCTACTCACATTCCTCTCCAATGAGTCACATGATACAATGTGACTCTTCTCATTAACCAGAGTGCTGTGATCATATTGCTGAATCCTGGCCTCTGTACACCAGCACCCAATTGAATCTTGGAGACAGAGTTTTGGGCGAAGCAGAAAAGAATAGCTTTATTACTTTGCCAGGCAAAGGGGGCCACATTGGGCTAATGCCCTCAAGAATGTGTGTCCTGTCCTGGAGGGGGTAGTGAGGAGTATCATAGTAATGGTTCAAGGAGCAGGGCATGATCAGCTCGTGGACATTCTTCTGATTGGTTGGTGGTGAGGTAATTGGGAGACAGCATCATCAACCTTCAGCTTCCAACCAGTCTAGGGTCTATGTGCTTGTGGTCAGCAGTTTTCATCTGGTGGGGATCTACGCCGTGTAAAAACAACTTGGGAATCTGTGTCAGGCCTTTATCTATACCTTTCAGGGAACTGTGAGTTTGGTGATTCTGCTATGTGGTGGGTTTATAGTCTAAATTGTTACCAGTTCCCCAGCCCAACAGCTATTCTTTGTTTCTCCATCTTCACGTTTCCCTCATTAACTCTTGAGTCAGCCTTTTACTTCAAAAGACAAGGACACAGAGGCTTGTACATGGTTCCAATCAGAACAGGACCAGTCATAATGTCTTTGGGATCAGACTAAGAATAGAAAGAGAGATGCTAATGGACTGTTAAATAAAATACAGTCCAACCTGCTACCTGGGCAAAGATATCTCCCTAACCATCTGGAAAGTCAGGCTTGAATTGAGAATTATCTGACTCTAGATTTCTGCACCAAGTCTCCGTGGCACAGGAGAACCAGCACCTGGCATCTGGCCCTGTGTCCAACCTGTTTCCTTAGTGCCTTGAGGAGCCTCAAACAAATATTTGTGGATCCCCCTGCCTGTATGTGGAGAATGTTTACGTGCTCCTACAAACAGTTATCCCCTGCTATTTGTCAGTCGCAGAGATGTCCACACAGGTAGTTCAATCAATCCTAAGGAGGAAAGACCCAAGGAATGAACTCTCGCAGGCTCTGGAATAGGGATTAGGTAAAAATTTCTGGAGTCCTGAGCAAGTATAGAACTCCAGATGTATATATTACCAATAGATAACTATGGCATCCCCTTGGCCATATGGATTCCTTGCCCCATGAGTGGGAGTGTGGCTTGAAGAGGGATAGAGAGTCCTACAAAGTGCAGGGGTTAAAGTGGCCTTTGTCTAAAGGCAGTGTTAATCAGTGCACAGGTGTTATTTTTCACAATCTCAAGGGGAAAAGGTATGTATGTGCTCCTACCCACCACCTTACTAAGCACTCTGTGGTCTTCTCTTGAACCATCCTGTGCTCTAGTTATCCTTTTATACTTCTCAAGAGGACAAGTCACCAATGCAGTACACCTGGGAACAATGTTTTTGGCCCCATCTTAGAGGAGAAAAGATCCAAGGAAAAAATATACATATAAATGTAATAGATATTGCTTAATATTTGCTGTACCTTTTCCCTGTCATGTATAAAAGAAATTGCACTTGACTCTTTCTAGGTTGCAGTAACATGCATTCATAAATTCAGCAGTTAACTCCTTTAGCTCTGCAAATAATGCTGTTGATTATTTCTTTAAAGAATATGGTTATCTTGAGCAATGTGAACTTTGCAATAAAACTATATATTAAAATATGACTAAAAATGAGAACAGATAAAGGAAGTGAAAATGCCACATTTAAAAAGATCTAGTAAATTTTCCACACTGAGGGGAACAAAAGCTATTGAAATCAATTGTCCTGTGTTAAAATGTTAGTGTATATAATATAAGGGTTAATGACAATAGTTGAATATTCTTGCTCAACTATGGGAAATTATGTTTTAAGATTTGAGGAAATGCTAAATGTATTGAAATGAGAAGTGTGAAATAATGAGCAGAACATTTTGGTTATTTAGTTGATATATTCATAGGTTTTGAGTTTGCCATGAATCAAACACTATGGTTTCCCCAATTAGTTTATTTCATATTTAATTTGCTCCTTAAGAGACTTGATGCAAAATTCCATTATTGGTAAGTATGGTTAACCTTATTTTTAAAAAATTCACCTTTGCTAACTATTTAAATAACTACTAATTTAAAAGTATGAAAAACATTGTTTGGGATGAATATCACCAAGATGTTCATCTGCAACTCCCAGATTGAATTATTTTCTTCCTCTAAAGAAATAATAGACCTGTGCATTACAAGCTAATGTGGCAATAGCAGTCCATACAGGTCTTTGTCTATCAGGAAATTTTCAGTTTCTTTAAAATTCATTTTGAAATGTCTAAGATTGGAATTATAATGCAGTGATCCTGAACTTTTATGATCATGAAACCCATCATTTGGAGCACCAAGTTACATTTTGCAGAGCTAGTATTCTTCAGAACAGAGATTGATAAATATTTAATGGAAACATTTTTTTCTAAATAGAATATGTCTAGGAATATTAATATTTCCCAAATGATACTAAACATCTACTCTTATTTGATGTATCAATAATAAAGAAATTTAAGTTATTTCAGTTTTTGAAGATTGTTGCCAAAGTTCCTTTCTATAATACACTTTTTAATTTAGAATTTATTGTTATTATTTTTTAGGTGTGATTGTTTTCTTTTTATTTTTTTGGCTGTCCTGCGGCACGTGGGATCTTAGTTCCCTGACCAGGGATTGAACCCATGCCCCCTGTAATGAAAGCATGGAGTCTTAACTACTGGACCACCAGGGAAGTCCCTCCTGTAATAAACTTAAAGTAGTCCCATCTATAGTGCTAATAATTTTTATAGTGAAATTAACATTTGAGATGATAGAATAATATAAATAGTATTATATTTGTGAAAAATTGAAAAGGGTATATACTAAAACCTTAGTTTTCTAAAATTTGGCTTTCTAACTATTTATATAATTACTAATTTATACAGAAGCTTGAAACATTATAATGCAACACTAAAGCACAGATATTCTTGTCAGAAATCTAGTTCAATGTTGGTTTCTTCATTAATTATCAGTATAACTAAGGGCAGGTTACTAGATCTCTGTAGGTTTGTTTCCTGATCAATAGAATGGTGATAATATTATCTTCCTAAGAAAGGTTGTGATGTTAAAGAGATGACCTATATATGGAAAGTACCTGGCCCATAGGGGGAATGTTGATTACAGTTTACTTCTCTTCACCATCCATTTTCTTAAATTTCAATTATTATCCTGAGGAGGTATCTACCTTTGTTATAAAAGGTTGAAATTTCCTCAGAAACTTGGAAAGCCTAGGGAAAATTTAAGTTGATGCTAAAGAAGAAAAGTAGAAGTATAAGAGCATTGGTGGCAATGAAGATAAAGTATAAATACACACACGCTCAGGCACACATTCATAATATGCCCACAAAACGCAAACCTAATCACAGATGAAATAAATCATTAAAAAATCAGGAGAGACTAGACTCTTTTTATTTTATTTATCTATTTTTTAGATGGAAGCCACTGAATTTTTTAATCTTAATCTCAGAAATAATATCACTTTTGCCATATTTTAGTGCCCTGTTCTTGAGTGTGAACTAGACCTAGAGACTCACAATCTCTAGGTCTAGTTCACACTCAAGAACAGGGCGTTACATGATGTCATGAACACCGGGAGGTGGGAATCATTGAGAGCATTTGTTGAAGTGCCTACCGCACTGTGCTTTGTTGATTTTGACATCTGTTCTTCAACTGGCATTCAAATCTATATATTTTATATTTGGCCTAAGGATTATTATTTTATTTTTGATTTGACATTTTTAAATTTAATTTTTATGCAGCAGGTTCTTATTAGTTATCTATTTTATACATATTAGTGTATATATGTCAATCCCAATCTCCCAATTCATCCCACCACCCACCCCCTGCTTTCCCCACTTGGTGTCCATATGTTTGTTCTCTACATCTGTGTGTCTATTTCTACCTTACAAAGCTGTTCGTCTGTAGCATTTTTCTAGATTCCACATATATGTGTTAATGTACGGTATTTGTTTTTCTCTTTCTGACTTACTTCACTCTGTATGACAGTCTCTAGGTCCATCCATGTCTCTACAAATGACCCAATTTCGTTCTTTTTAATGACTGAGTAGTATTCCATTGTATATATGTACCACACCTTCTTTATCCATTTGTCTGTTGATGGGTATTTAGTTTGCTTCCATGACCTGCCTATTGTAAATAGTGCTGCAATGAACATTGGGGTGCATGTGTCTTTTTGGATTATGGTTTTCTCTGGGTATATGCCCAGTAGTGGGATTGCTGGGTCATATGGTAATTCTATTTTTAGTTTTTTAAGGAACCTCCATACTGTTCTCCATAGTGGCTGTATCAATTTACATTCCCACCGACAGTGCAAGAGGGTTCCCTTTTCTCCACACCCTCTCCAGCATTTGTTGTTTGTAGATTTTCTGATGATGCCCGTTCTAACCGGGTGAGGTGATACCTCATCGTAGTTTTGATTTTCATTTCTCTAATAATTAGTGATGTTGAGCAGCCTTTCATGTGGCTCTTGGCCATCTGTATGTCTTCTTTGGAGAAATGTCTGTTTAGGTCTCCTGCCCATTTTTGGATGGGGTTGTTTGTTTTTTTAATATTGAGCTGAATGAGCTGTTTATATATTTTGGAGATTAATGCTTTGTCCGTTGATTCATTTGCAACTATTTTCTCCCATTCTGAGGGTTGTCTTTTCATCTTGTTTATAGTTTCCATTGCTGTGCAAAAGCTTTGAAGTTTCATTAGGTCCCATTTGTTTATTTTTGTTTTTATTTCCATTACTCTAGGAGGTGGGTCCAAAAATCTTGCTGTGATTTATGTCAAAGAGTGTTCTTCCTATGTTTTCCTCTAAGAGTTTGATAGTGTCCAGTTTTACATTTAGGTCTTTAATCCATTTTGAGTTTATTTTTGTGTATGGTGTTAGGAAGTGTTCTAATTTCATTCTTTTACATGTAGCTGTCCAGTTTTCCCAGCACCACTTATTGAAGAGACTGTCTTTTCTCCATTGTATATCCTTGCCTCCTTTGTTGTAGATTAGTTGACCATATGTGCGTGGGTTTATCTCTGGCCTTTCTATCCTGTTCCATTGATCTGTATGTCTGTTTTTCTGCCAGTACCATATTGTCTTGATTACTGTAGCTTTGTAGTATAGTCTGAAGACAGGGAGTCTGATTCCTCCAGCTCCGTTTTTTTCCCTCAAGATTGCTTTGGCTATTCGGGGTCTTTTGTGTCTCCATACAAATTTTAAGATTTTTTGTTCTAGTTCTGTAAAAAATGCCACTGGTAATTTGATAGGGATTGCATTGAATCTGTAGATTGTTTTGGGTAATATAGTCATTTTCACAATATTGATTCTTCCAATCCAAGAACATGGTATATCTCTCCATCTGTTTTTTCATCTTTGATTTCTTTCATCAGTGTCTTATACTTTTCTGAGTATAGGTCTTTTACCTCCTTATGTAGGTTTATTCCTAGGTATATTATTCTTTTTGTTGCAGTGGTAAATGAGATTGTTTTCTTAATTTCCCCTCTGATCTTTCATTGTTAGTGTATAGGAATGCAAGAGATTTCTGTGCATTCATTTTGTATCCTGTAACTTTACCAAATTCATTGATTAGCTCTAGTAGGTTTCTGGTGGCATCTTTAGGATTCTCTATGTATAGTATCATGTCATCTGCAAACAGTGACAGTTGTAATTCTTCTTTTCCAATTTGTATTCCTTTTATTTCTCTTACTTCTCTGATTGCTGTGGTTAGGACTTCCAAAACTATGTTGCATAGTAGTGGTGAGATTGGACATCCTTCTCTTATTCCTGATATTAGAAGAAATGCTTTCAGTTTTTCACCATTGAGAATGATGTTTGCTGTGGGTTTGTCATATATGGCCTTTAGTATATTGAGGTAGGTTCCCTCTATGCCCACTTTCTGGAGAGTTTTTATCATAAATCACTGTGGAATTTTGTCAAAAGCTTTTTCTGCATCTGTTGAGATGATTATATGGTTTTTATTTTTCAGTTTGTTAATATGGTGTATCACATTGATGGATTTGCATATATTGAAGAATCCTTGCATCCCTCGGATAAATCCCACTTGATCATGTTGTATGATCCTTTTAATGTGTTGTTGGATTCTGTTTGCTAGTATTTTATTGAGGATTTTTGTATCTATGTTCATCAGTAATATTGGTCTGTAATTTTCTCTTTTTTAGTATCTTCGTCTGGTTTTGGTATCAGGGTGATGGTGGCCTCATAGAATGAGTTTGGGAGTGTTTCTTCCTCTGCAATTTTTTGGAAGAGTTTGAGAAGGATGGGTGTCAGCTCTTCTCTAAATGTTTGACAGAATTCACCTGTGAAGCTATCTGGTCCTGGACTTTTGTTTGTTTGAAGATTTTAAATCACAGTTTCATTACTTGTGATTGGTCAGTTCATATTTTCTATTTCTTCCTGGTTCAGTCTTGGAAGGTTATACCTTTCTAAGAATTTGTCCATTTCTTCCATGTTGTTCATTTTATTGGCATAGAGTTGCTTGTAGTATTCTCTTATGATGCTTTGTATTTGTGCAGTGTCCGTAGTAACTTCTCCTTTTATCATTTCCAATTTTATTGATTTGAGTCCTCTCCCTCTTTTCCTTGATGAGTCTGGCTAAAGGTTTATCAATTTTGTTTATCTTATTAAAGAATCAGCTTTTAGTTTTTTGGATCTTTGCTATTCTTTCTTTCTATTTCTTTTATTTCTGCTGTGATATTTATGATTTCTTTCCTTCTACTAACTTTGGGTTTTGTTTGTTCTTCTCTCTCTAGTTCCTTTAAGTGTAAGGTTAGATTGCTTATTTGAAATTTTTCTTGTTTCTTAAGGTAGGATGGTATTGCTATAAACTTCCCTCTTAGAACTGCTTTTGCTGCCTCCCATAGGTTTTGGATCGTCGTGTTTTTGTTGTCATTTGTCTCTAGGTATTTTCTGATTTCCTCTTTGATTTCTTCCGTGATCTCTTGGTTATTTTGTAACGCATTGTTTATCCACCATATGTTTGTGTTTTTTACGTTTTTTTCCCTGTAATTTATTTCTAATCTCATAGTGTTGTGGTCGGAAAAGATGCTTCATATGATTTCAATTTTCTTAAATTTACTGAGGCTTGATTTGTGACCCAAGGTGTTATCTATCCTGGAGAATGTTCCATGCACACTTGAGAAGAAGGTGTAATCTGCTGTTTCTGGATGGAACATCCTATAAATATCAATTAAATCTATCTGGTCTATTATGTCATTTAAAGCTTGTGTTTCTTTATTAATTTTCTGTCATTTAAAGCTTGTGTCATTTAAAGCTTGTGTTTCCTTATTAATTTTCTGTCTGGATGATCTGTCCATTGGTGTAAGTGAGGTGTTAAAGTCCCCCACTATTATTGTGTTACTGTCAATTTCCTCTTTTATAGTTGTTAGCATTTGCCTTATGCATTGAAGTTCTCCAATGTTGGGTGGATGTATATTTATAATTGTTATATCTTCTTCTTGGATTGATCCCTTGATCATTACATAGTGTCCGTCCTTGTCTCTTGTAACATTCTTTATTTCAAAGTCTATTTTATCTGGTATGAGTATTGCTACTCCAGCTTTCTTTTGATTTCCATTTGCATGGAATATCTTTTTCCATCCCCTCACTTTCAGTCTGCATGTGTCCCTAGGTCTGAAGTGGGTCTCTTGTAGACAGCATAAGTATGGGTCCTGTTTTTGTATCTGTTCAGCAAGCCTGTGTCTTTTGGTTGGAGCATTTAATCCATTCACATTTAAGGTAATTATCGATATGTATGTTCCTATTACCATTTTCTTAATTGTTTTGGGTTTGTTTTTGTAGGCCTTTTTCTTCTCTTGTGTTTCCCACTTAGAGAAGTTCTTTTAGCATTTGTTGTAGAGCCAGTTTGGTGGTACTGAATTCTCTTAGCTTTCACTTCTCTGTAAAGCTTTTGATTTCTCTATCGAATCTGAATGAGATCCTTGCCGGCTAGAGTAATATTGGTTGTAGGTTCTTCCCTTTCATCACTTTAAATATATCATGCCACTCCCTTCTGGCTTGTAGAGATTCTGCTGAGAAATAAGCTGTTAACCTTATGGGACATCTCTTGTATGTTATTTGTCATTTTTCCCTTGTTGCTTTTAATAATTTTTCTTTGTCTTTAATTTTTGTCAATTTGATTACTATGTGTCTTGGCGTGTTTCTCCTTGGGTTTGTCCTGCCTGGGACTCTCTGTGCTTCCTGGACATGGGTGGCTATTTCCTTTCCCATGTTAGGGAAGTTTTCAACTATAATCTGTTCAAATATTTTCTTGGGTCCTTTCTCTCTCTTCTCCTTCTGGGTCCCCTATAATGTGAATGTTGGTGCATTTAATGTTTTCCCAGAGGTCTCTTAGGCTGTTTTCATTTCTTTTCATTCTTTTTTCTTTAGTCTGTTCCGCAGCAGTGATTTCCACCATTCTGTCTTCCAGGTCACTTATCCGTTCTTCTGCCTCAGTTATTCTGCTATTGATTCCATCTAGTGTATTTTTCATTGCAGTTATTGTACTGTTCATCTCTGTTTATTTGTTCTTTAAGTCTTCTAGGTCTTTGTTAAACATATCTTGCATCTTCTCGATCTTGGCCTCCATTCTTTTTCCGAGGTCCTGGATCATCTTCACTATCATTATTCTGAATTCTTTTTCTGGAATATTGCCTATCTCCACTTCTTTTAGTTGTTTTTCTGGGGTTTTATCTTGCTCTTTCACCTGGTACATATTCCTTTGACTTTTCATTTTGTCTGTCTTTCTGTGAATGTGGTTTTTGCTCCACAGGCTGCAGGATTGTAGTTCTTCTTTCTTCTGCTGCCTGCCCTCTGGTGGATGAGGCTATATAAGAGGCTTGTGCAAGCTTCCTGATGTGAGGGACTGGTGGTGGGTAGAGCTGGCTATTGCTCTGGTGGGCAGAGCTCAGTAAAACTTTAATGTGTTTGTCTGCTGGGTGAGGCTGAGTTCCCTTCCTACTGGTTGTTTGGCATGAGTGTACAGGCTCTTTGCTGGGGCTAATGGTGGACTCAGGAGGGCTCATGCCAAGGAGTACTTCCCAGAACTTCTGCTGCCAGTGTCCTTGTCCCCACAGTGAGCCACATCTGCCCCCCACCTCTGCAGGAGACCCTTCAACACCAGCAGGTACATCTGGTTCAGTCTTCTAGGGGGTCACTGCTCCTTCCCTTGGGTCCTGATGTGCACACTACTTTGTGTGTGCCTTCCAAGCATGGAATCTCTGTTTCCCCCTCTCCTGTCAAAGTCCTGCAATCAAATCCCACTAGCCTTCAAAGTCTGATTCTCTGGTAACTCCTTCTCCCATTGCTGGACCCCCAGGTTGGGAAGCCTGACATAGGGCTCAGAACCTTCACTCCAGTGGGTGGACTTCTGTGGTATAAGTGTTCTTCACTTTGTGAGTCACCCACCCAGCGGTTATGGAATTTGATTTTATTGTGATTGCGCCCCTCCTACCATCTCATTGTGGCTTCTCCTTTGTCTTTGTATGTGGGGTATCTTTTTTGGTGAGTTCAAGTGTCTTCCTGTCAGTGATTGTTCAGCAGTTAGTTGTGATTCTGCTGCTCTTGCAAGAGGGAGTGAGTGCACGTCCCTCTACCGAGACTAGATTCTGATACTCACTATTCTTCTGGGATTTATTGAACTGGACTGCCTGCATTTTAATGTGGCAAACTGAAGAACACAAGACATTTTTAATGCAATTTTAAAAATTATTATTGAATAATGGCACTTGAGTGTTTACTTTTGACTTCTGTAGTTAAGTGTCATTATGTAGAACAATTTGTACCCAGGCAGAGCCTTGTGAAACAAAGATTGTAACCCTTAGCAATCAGGAGAGATTATAAACATAAACTGAGACAGCAGAATCAGGGCCTTATCTGAATGCTGTGTTCCAGTTCTGCTCAGTGGATGTTGGAAGAATTTAAAGGAGGAGGAGAATCAAGAAAATTATCTAAAGAAAAAAGAAATATAAACTTATTTTGTTTTAAATTAGAAGGGCGTAAGGAAAGACTAAATCTATTTTCAAATTAAAATTATTCTAAAGTAAGTTTGTTTTTTTGTTTTTTTTTTAAAGAGCAATGTCCAGGAGTTTTTTTTATTGTTTGACTAACAGAAGAAAACCAGGCAGAGGAGTCCACAAGGAAATGATGGTCATGCTTCATTGCTGTTTGCCATTTGGTCCTTCATCTTCTAAGCACTTATTATATTTCCTTTGAAAGATTTTAGACATTTATTTCATCACAAATGCAATCCAAGTATGAATAAATAAATGTATTATCTTTTAGGAACCCCCACCCCCATGTTCCTTTAAATAGAAGAAGATGCTTTTAATGTCTCTTCATAGTCTGTTTGGCCATAGTTGTCCCACCTATGGTTTGAAAAACAGTCTGAAATCCTTTCCTCATTCTGTTAAAGAAATCCTGGGAAAGAAGTCCTATTGATATTGTCCATAGTCTCCAAAAGGTGAGGATGGTAACTGGGCCGAAGGCCACTGCAAGGGGTCTTCAGCAAATGGAGAATAATTGGGAAATTGGGCAGAGGCAAATCTTGTCAAGGAGACACCAGCTCCTTCAATTAAAGCCCAGAGAATGCCACCCATCGCAGCTGACCCAACCATGGCCACTGGTCTGTTTCTTGCTGCCAGTATGGCTCCTGTTAAGGCACCGCTCATGATGGAGTTCCAGGGATCTTCTTTCCCTCTGACTTGAACCATACTGCAGTCAGTCATGGAAAACAGACCTTCCTGAAACAGCAAAGCTACCTCTCAACTGCAGAGCCCTGGTTTTAATAGCTGTCAAACTCCTTCCTGGTCTGTGGTTTACTCCCACTGGAGAACTGCAAAAACCTTTGATTACCATCACCTATGGTTCTCATCTTAAAGGCCCCACCGCAGTCATCCACAATTCACACACATACTCTTGTATCTTGACTCCATGGTCAAAATAATTTTTCAAATTCAGTTTAATCTAAGGACATTGTTGATTAAATTTTAGATGACAATTTGGTATCTGACTGAGATGAAGAAACCACATGACAGATTTACTGGTTGCTGTTTTGTACTTTGTGATTTTAGCCCATAGTCAGTTTTAAAGGTCTGCTAGTTAGAAGGTGCTGCCTCTCTACTACTGTGACTAAAACCTTTTTGACTTTAATTTTATCTCTGTTCAAAGAATTAACATCCTTTCAAAAGTTCTACAATCACATTGAAATTACTTTTAAAGAAAAGTTAGCTCTAGGTTTTACTTAAAAGACAGATGCTTAAATTTTTAGATATCAGTTAAGGTCTGTACATTTTATTGCATTTTATATGCATTGGATAAATTCAATTTTAAAATGTGACAAATCTTGTTTGAAGGGAAAGAACCCTCACTGAACAGAATTGTTGCACCCTAATGTGTACTTTAATTTGGAATTTTCAAAATATGAATTTGTTTAGCATTGCAACAAACAAACAGAATCCTTGTCTATACAAGTCCCCCATCCTAAAGAAGAACTTTGAATTTGGGTATCTATGCACCAACAAAAAGAGAGGATTTGCCTGTTAGTCCTTTGATATAATGTGGTTATTAGCTGCTTGATTTTATTTTATTAAATTTTTAAATTTTTCGGCCGCACTGTGCAGTTAGCAGGATCTTAGTTCCCCAACCAGGGATTGAACCCGTGCCCTCAGCAGTGAAAGCCCAGAGTCTTAACCACTGGACTGCCAGAGAATTCCCTTAGCTGCTTGATTTTAAAACTTTATAGAAGAATGTGTTTTGTGGCAGACGTGTTGGTAAATCTGTTTCTGTTGCCAAGAATACAAGAGGACAACCCAACCTTTCATCGTGGTGAACCTCATTTATCATCCTGTCACTGCACCATCTTTTTCCAGTTTCATCCTGGACCAGGATTTCATGGCACAGAAAGAAACCTGGGCATCAAACCATAGCATATGAACAAGTGGATGGCCCAAACATTTGAGAGCATAAACATGCCTCTCTCACTGGGCACCAGTTGAGAGGGTTGAAGCCCATTCATTGTAATTGAAGTTCAGAGTAGAAGAAGAAGCTGTGTCCAGATGAGAAACAATTCGTATGTTTGTGTGGATTTGGATTTTAATAGCTCTGTCACGTTCCATCACTGTTTGCTTGAGCATTTCCCCGATACGTTCTCCCAACACTGAGGCCATTTCTACTTCCTTCTTGATATCACTCATTGTTTTCAAAATGTGGTTTTCCACGCTCTCTTCTCCAAACAGTCTCAGTTAGGTTTGCAATTTAATAAATGGTCAGTAAAAATATAGCCCCCTAGGAGCTTAAGTCCTGAAATAATATTAGAGATGATTTAGTGTAATATTTACTTACTGTAACATTTTTCTTTCCTTTTTAGTTCTCACTCATCTGAAGATGCATCTCAGTCTTAGCTAAAATTTTATTCTTTTCGAAATTAATATTGATAGTGTCATTAATTTCTAAACCTGAAGGACGCTAAGTACCATTTTTTTACATAAAGAAAACACATACGTGGAAGGAGTTTGTAATGTTGAGCCATGAACAACTGATAAATATAGTCTGTTAATGAGACTGTACAGGACGACACTACTGTCACGAGAGACAGAGTGTGCCTTACATAAGGACAAAACTGCTGGTTTTCCAGTGGCACATTCAACACTGTGATGGGGTGTGACAAAGAGGTGGACATAGCAAACTTTGAGACATATGCTAATAACACACTACCGAGAGATATTTAGGGTGGGTACCTACTGCGATATCATCAACTGGAAATCATCAATTTGGTACTGTCGTAGAATGTTGGCATAGCCCTGCTGTTTGTATCTAGCTGTTTAAGACATTGAGGATGAAGCAGTGAATCTTACTAAGGGAGAAAACAAAGTGATGCAATCAAAATTAAAAGTTATTTCAGATACTATTGCTGGTTGCTAATTGTTATAGGTTATCCTATCACAAATTTAGTATATAGTATATATACATATATTTGTTCATTTCACTTTTTGATAATGTTACCTTATTCAACATATTTAAAATTTAATCCACCATAATTCCTTCCAGAAGAGCCTCCTTTCTTATTATTTTAATGCCCTTATGATATATCATTGTAACTACAATAAAATTAATTAAACAAGGAGGCTGTTAGCCTGAGGTGGCTCTAATGCCTCGGCAGCCTACTAAGCAAACCAAAACCTAAGCCAGAATCAGTGCACCAGAATCCGAAAAAAAACCCAGAAGAACAACCGATCACAAGTAGCCCTCTTTTCCAAACAGGGCAACTGCTTAAGTATAGCCAATCGAATAACGTATTTGTTTTTCTTCTGCACCTTCTCTATGAAAACCTTTTCCCTAGCTTCTGTCATCAGGGAGCTCCTAACCATTTTTGGTTTGGTGCTGTCCAGTTTGCATCGGCTTGCGTAAATAAACCTTTGAAAAAATTTTATGTGCCTCAGTTTACCTTTTAACACTACCTATACCTCTAATACAAAAGGAACCTTTTCCTGACAGCTTTCAACTTTTTCTCTTTCACCTGGGAGGTAGCTCTCTCTGACTCTGTTTTGTCCTTATAAGTTATAAAGAACCTATGAGTGTTGGTGTCTATCCATTACCGTAATAGAATCTGAGCATTAATATTTATTTTGGTGGGCATGCCCAATTTACAAAATCCAAAATTTATTTTCATAACCTAGCTTACAGCGGGTGTATTAAATGAGTACAAGCTTTAGAGGCTTGTTGGCTTAATAGGCTCAATTAGTAGAAAAGGATAGCTATCAAAAGCATTCTGCCTTAAGGGTTAGAATGGGGAAGTAATATGCCTTACTACTCAGAAATTCTTTTATTAATATCTTAGTAATTTCCTTCATGACATCACTTATTCCCATTTCATTTCTTCTCTTTGTGTATCTCCTTTGACTCTCCTAAAACAATATGGTTAATTTTATAGAGGGAATTCCTAATTTCATAAATTCTTTAAAATAGTATTGGGCAGTGTAGTTACCTGGCTTTTCTCACCTCTTCAGTCTCTCTTCCCACTATTGCTTCAAAGAAGTCTGCAGTCCTACACGTTGAAAACCACTTTCAGTTCCTGGAATGGACCTTGGTTCTTTCAAGTTTTATGACTTTATTTATTGTTGTCCCTATTCTTGGAAATACTCTTATCCTCCTATTACAATGGAATAGCTTTCTGACATTCTTTGAAGGTTTAGTGAAACCATTATTATTTTTTTTTTCTTTTTGGAATTCTTCTTTGAGTTTACTTCTTCTGGCCTGAGATAGGTACTCTTTCTATGTGCCTACTTAATGCTTACATATTTAATAATAGTCACCTTTTAGATGTTTTGATTCACTTACTATCCCAACAACCCTATTGAGTAAACAACTATAATTGTTATCAGCCTCTTCTTATACATGAGGAAACTGAAGCAAAAAACAAGCAAACAAACTAGTACTTGCCTAAGGTCTTACAGCTAGTACGTGATAGAATGAGTTTTGAAGACAAAAGGTCTAGCATCAGTATACAAACCAGCGCTGTCCAATAGAAATCTGAGTTACAAATGTGACGTAAATTCATAAATTTTCTAAAGAATACATTGAAAGAGTAAAAAGAAACTGGTGAGATTAGTTGTGTTAATACATTTTGTTTAATACAATATATCCCAAATAACATTTCAAGTATAATCAGTACAGTATTAAAAATTAGTATTAAAAATGAGGTATTTTATATTTTTTATACGAAGTCTTCAAAATGCGGTGTGTATTTTATACTTACAGGATATCTCAATTTGGGCTAGTGTTTTAAAGTACATGTGGCTAATTTCTACCTTTAGTTGATAACGCAAGTCTTTACTCTTAATCACAGTACTGTACTCTTTGTATGGAAATAGTTTTATTTGCCTGTATCCCCCATTGAACTCTGAACTCCTTAATGAGTGAGGATGTTTTGTATCTCTAGCACATAAAATTCAGGTATTTCCTGATATATAGTACAAACTTAATGAATATTTATTGAATTTTGTTGCTGAAGTACATTGTTAAGTTGAAATTTCAAGAGATTCAAAATAAATGACCATATGCATACATTTGCCACTCTTGAGCAGATCATGAGAGAAAATTGAGATGACATCCAGGAAGACAGTTGTATCTTTCAGGACAACAGGATATACATAAGGTTCCATTTTAAGAATGTATGTAAATGCTGAATTTCACTAAAATCGTATTATAAAATAATAAATGAAAACATGGTCTAAAAGTGTCACAATTTTTAAATTATTATAGAATACTGTGTTTTGTTACATTTGTTTAGTGAAAAAGGGGTGTCAGAATTAACATTGTATCATCATGTTTGGTAAAATCATGAGTGGAACCATGCCTCATGCATTGTAGATACCTAATAAATACTTTCTAATCTGATTTTTTTGAGCCAGGGGTAGTAACCTCAACTCCTACAGATATTTATTTATTTATTTATTTGAAATCCGATCCAACTTGCCATCAGTTTGGACAAGCTGGGACAGTTTCTCAAAATGAACTCTACTATAGTCAAATCGTTCCATCTGTTCTCCCCAAATGAAAGAAGCTTCCCTTGATGCTAGTCAAAGAGTGAGGGCTCCTTGACTCAGAACCAGATACAAGCTTAATACCAGCCTTCCATTTCAGCTCAATTACATTCTTGGCAGCCTATGAGGCTCATGGGGTAAACTTTTTTTATAACAGTTATCAATATCAGCTAATTTTTCAGAATGGGCAAGAGTAAACTTCAGTAGCTCCAGGATGAGTTTTCAGTCTTCCAAAGGTTGTCTCTGGCTAACTGCCATGGAGAATATTGTAGGAGCATAAAGAGTGCAGTTTTAGGCAACACTCTAGAAATCAGTTAACTTTATGTTTACTTAGATTGCGAAGATTTTATCAAGCTGAATTAACTATTTAATGCTGTTTCAGGGTACTGTTTCTTTTTGTGAGATATGGAAAATGGTCATTTTCCCGTGATACTTTATATACAGGACTGCAGCTGTGTGTCTGTGTGTGTGTCTGTGTGTCTGTGTATATGAATATTATCTAGCAATGTTTAGAGGTTGACCTATCATTGACTCTGTCATAAAACTATCATGGGCAAAAGAGAGAGAGCATCCTACTGATGGGCTACAGGCTCAGTAAGAACCCGGGACTTTTGGATGTGTCTATAGGGGTTGAAATTTTTGTTAGGAGTAGAATTGATATTCAGGGTGATTTGAAATGATATTAAGTCCTTGAACCCAGGAATGGCTAAATCCTGTCATTATCCAGCATTCTTTATATTTTGTAACATCAGGTACATCATTATACAAGGAACTATTAATTATAAACACACACTACTCTATTATTCACTGAATGTCCATAACCACAAAAGTGAAATTCTTTCTTCAATTGTAATAGGGCATTTAGATTTCTTTCAAAGTTTAAGTGAAAACTTTCCTTTCCTTAAAAGTGTAAATTTTAACACCATGCTGCTCTAAAAACTAAAGCAAATATTTTATATAAAAGAGAAGAGGGTGAGAAGCCATAAGTATCCTCTTGCCTCTCAGCCAGGCTCTAATGTGTTCAACCCATGGAGGCAGGAATTAAAAAAAGACACCAGAGACCACATGGATTTGGCTTCTTAGGAATTCAACCACAGAGATTCTGGAAGCATAAGAAACAGCAATACCTCAACCATGACCTTTGAACATAGTGACCCCTCACATTAGTAATTGTTTAATTTGGTTTATACAAATATAGTTATTAAATATGGAGTGTCTTCAAGGAGCTAACACACCTCTTTCAATAAATACAAATTATAGTTCACAATATGCCCCAAGAGTAGTGCACCATCATTTTTATAAAATGTTAGTATATCCCCCCATTACTAGAAAAAAAGAAAAAATATGGTGGAAATAATCACAATTGAGGTTTTGTGAAATATTTCATCATAGTAAAACATCTGAATATCACTACAGTAAATGTAAACAGTCAAATATGTTTAGCTTTGTTTAACAATCTCATAACTTTTTGCTGATGGATCAGTTTTAGTGAAATTTGTGTTAGAGTCTTTGCAGCATATTTTGAAATACAGCATATCTTTTAATCTTTCTGTGAATTGGTTTCATTTACTAACATTTGGAGGAGATCTCTTATTCTGAGGGAATCTGATGGGAATTCTGATGAGTGTTTGAAAAGTGGTAATTGTGGCACTTTGGGAAATGCTGGGAGAGGGCCAACCTGAGGGCCACAGGTGCTTTTCCCAGCCAGCAAGGAGGCTTAAGCAAGAAAGCTTTCTAGCACTGTGCCAGGAGTTGAGCTAGGGCCCTCAATAAAAGGGAATTGGATTTATCTGTAGATAAATATAACATTTCTTTGTTCTTTTCTATTTAAAAGATATACACGTTGTGATATATACCTCTAAAAAAAACTCTATCAATCCTACAGAAAACGGGGTCCAGGGAACTCTTTCCACCTCCAGTTTATTAATACTGCATTAAAAATGTGTATTACTTTTAAGAAATTTAAACATGACGATTAAAATACAGACATTAAACTTATAAACAATCAAAAATTATGCAAAAGAAATACAAATACTATGAAATTCTACTTCTGCAAAATCTTGGGTAACAATCTGAAGGTGGAAATCTTGATGATATACGACATTTAATGAAGTTTCAGAATCTATTTCTGCTACTGCAAAGAAATGTCATCATCAACAGTACAGAAATAAAAATTTAATAATTCGATGCATGTTGCATAAAGGAATATTTTGCAGCCATTACAAAAATGAAAAATAATATGAAAGAATCTAGCATAACATTTTCTATCATTAGGGTTAAAACTGGTATACAAAAGTTTATCCAGTCTGATTTAAAATGCTTAATATAAAAAGATAAAGCTAATTATATTATCTTTGTCAGAGTTTTCTAGAGATACAAGACCAGTTTTCTTCCTATCTATCTATCTATCTATCTATCTATCTATCTCTCTCTCTCTCTCTCTCTCTCTCTAACATCTGTCTCTCTATCTATCTATGTATCTATCTAGAGGGAGAAGGAGAGAGAGGGAGGGAGGGAAGGAGGGGGAGGGAGAGAGAAAGAGAGAGAGGGAGGTTAATTTATTATAGAAATTGGCTCATACAGTGATGGAAGTCAAGAAGGCCCACAATCTTTCATCTGCAAGCTGGAGAACCAGGAAAACTAATGGGTTTCATTCAGTCTGAGTCCAAAGTGCCACAGGACCACTGATGTCTGAGGGTAGGAAAAGAATTGCCCCAACTCAAGCAAAAAGAGCAAATTCACTCTTCTCTTGCCTTTTTGTTCTATTCAGACCCCCATTTGAATGGATACTACCCACCTACATTAGTGAGCTTCTTTACTCAGTCTTTCTCAAATGCTAATCTCTTCTGGAAACATCCTCACAGACACACCAAGAAAAAATGTTCTACCACCTATTTGGGAATCCCTTTGCCCAGTCAAGGTGACACATAAAGCAAACGATCACAAGAACTCATAGAATTTTAATTTCCTTTTTAATATTTTCATTAATTTCTAAAGTAAGTTGTGTTACCATTTAAGTCATAAATATAGGGGAAGGATTCTTCAAAGATGGGTCTAGGTAGGAATTTATCTCCCTACCTAGACAACAATTGTACTGGCAGAATCTGTCTGATATAACTCTTTTGAAACTCTGGAGTCTGTTGAAGGTTTATAACTTCCAAGGGGAGGGTTTGGATAGCAAATTGCAGATAACAGTCAATTTCAACTCTTAGTACAGTACCAGTTACCCCTCCCTCACACCTCAACCTGGGAAAGGAGGCAGTGCACATGTTCCAGGAGAAGCTTGCAGGAGCCAGAGTGGACAAAAAGCACCCTATCTTCCTTTGGAGACCAGTGTTCTATTTGCTGATTGTTGCTTCTGATCACAGAGGTGCAGAGAAAGAGGTGGTGGTCATTGTTGTTATACCTACCCCTACTGTTGTAAGGTCCTCTCCTTTTGGCTGAAGTGACTTCTAGTGATATTTAAAGGGCCAGCACCTTCCACCCCTGCCCCTTCCCTCTTTTTATTCTTTTTCTCCTTTCGGGAGCCAGACATTGAAGACTGATATATTTAAAATCAACTACATATATAGGGCAATTAGAAAGTCACTACACATGCCTAGGGAAAAGCACAGGCTCAAAAAAGACCTGAAAACCCATAAGCTTATACCTCAGTGATCTTCAGCACAGAAACAGCCTACAGCAATCAAAAACAAAAAATAAAAAATAAAAAAACAGAAAACCCTGAGGAAGGAGGAGAATCTGGTTTCCAGAGTTACCACACTACTACATTTAAATGAACAATTTTCAACAAAAACTAAAAAGGCTTAAAAAGTATGGCCTATTCAAAGAGAACAAACGTAAATTTGTTAGGTCACAAATTTAGTCTCAGTGGATTTTAAAATGTAGATATCATACAAAGTATCTTCTCTGATCACAATGGGATAAAGTTAAAAATCAATAACAGAAGAAACACTGGAAAATTCACAAATTTGTGGAAATGAGACAACACACTGTTTAAAAATTAATGGATCAAGGCAGAAATCACAAGGGAAAGTAAAATATACTTAGATATAAATGAAAATGAGAACACAGCATGCCTCTAAATATATTGGATGCAGTGAAAGCAGTGCTAGGGGAGAAGTTTATAAATATCAGCAGTTACATTAAGAAAAAAGAAAGCTTTCAGATCAACAACCTAATTTTATAACTTAATGAACTAGAAAAAGAAGAAAAAACTAAACCCAAAGCTAGAAGAAGGAAGGAAATCATAAAACAGCAGAGAAAAACAAAATAAATAATAGAAAAAAAGTAGAAAAAACCCCAGTGAAACCAAAAGTTTATTCTTCAAAAAGATCAACAAAATGGACAAAGTTTTAGGGATTTCCCTGGCGGTCCAGCAGTTAAGACTTCATGCTTCCACTGCAGGGGGCATGGGTTCGATCCCTGGTTGGGGAAACAAGATCCCTCATGCCACGAGGCACAGTCAGAATAAAAAAAAGGACAAACCTTTAAATAGATGGACTATTTGGAAAGAAATAGAGAGAAAGATAGAGAAAATATTCAAATCACTAAAATCAAAATGAAAGTGGGGACATTACTAGTGGTTCTACAGAAATAAAAAAGGATTTAAGAGAGTACTATGAACTAGTGTACATCAACAAATTCGATAACCTAGATGAAATGTATAAATTCCTAGAAACATAAAACCTACCATTAATAAATGATGAAGAAATTAAAAATCTGAATAGAGCTATAACTAGTAAGAAGATTGAACCAGTAATCAAAAATCTCCTAACAAAGAAAAGCCCTGGATCTAAATGCTTCAATGGTCAATTCTACCAAACTTTAAAGAAGAAATAGCATGAATCCTTAAAGAAAATATGAATAAATGGAAAGATGTACCATATTTATGGATTGGAAGACTTATTAAGATGTAAGTACTACTCAAAGTAATCTATAGATTCAATGAAATCCTTACTAAAATCCCAGCAATGTTTTTTGCAGAAGAGAAAAAACCATCCTAAATTTCATACGGAATCAAAAGGGACCATGAATAGCCAAAAGAGTCCAGGACAAGGGAACAAATTTGGAAGACTCAAATTTCCTGATTTCAAAACTTACTACACAGCTACAGTAATCAAAACAGTGTAGTACTGGCATAAAGACAGACATATATAACAATGGAATAGAATAGAGAATCCATAAATAAACCTTAACATGTATGATCAAATGATTTTTGGCAAGAGTGCAGAAATATTCATTGGAGAAAGGACAATTTTTTTGACAAATGATGCTGGGAAAACTGGATATCAACATGCAAAATATTGAAGTTGGACATTTACCTAACACCATATACAAAAATTGTATATGGTGTTAGGTAAATGTATATGTTGATGTACACTAGTTCATAACTCAGAATGGAACCATGACCTAAATTGAAAACTTAACACTATAAAAGTCTTAGAAGAAAACAGTACAAAATCTTCACAACATTGGATTTGGCAATGATTTTTTGTGTATGATACCAAAATCACAGATGAACAAAAGGAAAAATAGACAAATTGGGCTTCATGAAAAAAATTTTAAATGTACATCAAAAGACACTATCAACCGAGTAATAGGCAGCCCACAGAATTGGAGAAAATATTTGAAAATCATATATCTGATAAGGGATATCCAGAATGTTTAAAGAACTCCTAAGTCAAGCACAAAAACACCAAACCACCAGATTCAAAAATGGGCAAAGAACTTGAGTAGACACTTTTCTAAGGTATACAAATTGTCAATAAGCACATGAAAAGATGCACAAAATCACTAAACACTAAGGACGTGGACATGCAAGTCAAAACCACAATGCGATATCATCTCACATGCATTAGGATGGTTTCTGTACAAAACAAAACAAAACAAAACAAAACAAGCAAGCAAACAAACTCAGAAAATAATGAGAGTTGGCAAAGATGTGGAGGAATTGGAATCCTTGTGCACTAGTAGTGGGAATGTGAAATTGTACAGTCACTGTGGAAAACAGTATGGAGGTTCCTTAAAAAATTAAACATAGAATTACTGTATGATCCAGAAATTTCACTTCTGGGTATATCACCAAAAGAATTGCAAGCAGAGTCTTGAAAAGATATTTGTACATCTGTGTTCATAGCAGTATTATTCACAATTGCTAAAACATGGAAACATTTCAAGTTTCCACCGATGAATGCTATGTACATGCAATGAAGTATTATTTATCTAAAAAGGAAGGAGACTCTGGCATTAGCTAGAACTTGAATGAATCTTGAAGTCATTATGCTAAGTAAAATAAACCAGTCACAAAAAGACCAATACTGTATGATCCCCCTTATATGAGTAGTGGAAATCATAGAGACAGAAAGTAGAATGGTGATTGCCAGGGACTGAAGAAAGAGGGATTAGTGAGTTACTGCTTAATGGATATAGAATTTCAGTTTTGCAAGATGAAAACAGGGTTCTGGAGATGGATAGTGGTAATGATTGCACACTGATATGAATGTACTTAATACTTCTGACTGTACACTTATAAAGGTGGTAAATTTTATGAGTATTTTAACATAATAAAAAATTGAAAAAAGAACATAATTACTTTTTAAGTAAAAACACGCATGTATTAATCTTTGATATGATGACATGGGGTCTAGTATAAGAGTAGGAGGACTCGGTTAAGCTTCCTCCATTATCATGGTCTCCTTTCCACCCTTTAGAGGTTACCACTCCATCCTTGCTGAGCTTCAGAGGTGGGTCTGCCTGCACCAGTCAAGCTGGGACTAGCTCCACTGTTAGCCAGACGCTCCCTTGGTTTCTGACCAGATTCTGATAGCTGACACTGATAAAGCTGAGAGAAGCACCCTACAGAACAGACATGGAGGCATCTGCTCCTGATTTTGCCATGTTCAGATCTCAGTTACTTCCCATAATGGAACATTGCAAGGGCTTTCAGGAGTTACCCCTTCAACTCCTGCGTCTGTGTTCAGGACACCAGCCAGCACTGGGCAGGTTGTGTGCGGAAGGGGTTGGAGATCAGGTAGTAGCATCTTCTGGAGCAGCTATTTCAACTCTCATTGACAAATTGTACTTAAAATCTGTCCCCCATCAGAATTCTGACCCCACCATTCTCTTAATCGTCTAATGTTAGGTCCCGTTAACTAAGTTCCCTGAGGCTCAATTTTCTCTAATGTAACAAGAGCCATTACTGTGAGAATTAAATAAGTATAAATGCCTCATAAAATTCCTTTCTTATTGTGGAAGTTAATAAATGTTGTGTTTTAATATGCCACATAACTTTATTTTATTTTACTGACTAAATTTTAGTTGCCATTTTCTCCCCTTCATATTTCCAAGGAACATGGTAAACACTTAAGTAGTTGTTTGATTATTCTAACAATAGAATACATTGAAATGTATTCATTTCATATTCATACATTCATTCAAATGTAATACATTGAAAAATTGTGTGTATTATTTTGTTAATTGTTTATCAGAATACTTGATAAGGACAAAAGATAGTGCGTGTTTTCTATATTATATCTCATCTGTAGACAAATTACATACTAGTTTGTCGTATGTTTTGCTTCCAGCTGTGCCCCAGAGCAAATGTTATGAGGGTGAAATGCAGGTGAAGTGGGGTAGGATTTACAGATGTGGCTCTTATCTGCTTAATGATGTCTATAATGTCATATCAGGAAGAGAGACAGGCAGGTTCATCTTTTTGAAGCAGAAACATAATTTTCAATGCAAGGTATATCATGTTTTCTAAAAGATCATGGGAGACAAAAAAGGTGAAATAAAATGCTTAAGGAGAGACGTCTGTTCTCTCTGATTCTTTAACTCACTTTAAACTTGGAGAAACAAAGCAAAGTGACAGTTGACTCTTGTGTTTTGTCAGGCCTAGATCTTTAGCTCTTGTATAAAAGTAAGCAAGCAAGCTGCCATCTGTGCAAACAGGTGGCTTGAATGATGTGGAGTATTAAAAAAATCATATTTGGAGGAATGGCAAGGAATAGAGAATTTAAGAAAACTCAAGAGTTTCTTTAGTAAGATGAGAAATGTGAACCATTGATTGTGTCAGTGTTCGAAGATAAAATGTGGAAATTAAAACGTGGAAATATTTGTCCAAAAGGCTCTTCATGATCCACATATTCCCATAGTAATTCTATCATCAGTGCGCTTACCCCAAGCAGCAGATGTAGCACTATTACCCTTGTGGCCCCCTCAACAGACTAACTGAGGCCATCTTGGAAACAGTAGTAGGGAAGGTGCCTTATTCCACAGCATAACTAAGGTATTGCTCACCGTTGACTTATTTATGACTTAGTAGTCACTCTCCTAGCTTCATAAAGGAGGTTCTTGAAGCCTGGAGGCTGAGTGGAAAGAAAAGAATACACAGACTGGAGGGTCAGCTTAAGGAACCAGTGTAAGCATCAGTTATTAGTTAACAGACAACCAGTGTTGCAGAAATTGGACTGGATTTGGAATCCTCATCCAGGAATTTAATTGCTGATTTCTCAGTGTTTTCACCTAACTTCCTGTGGCTTTATTTTTGAGAAAATGAAGGGATTAGACAAGATGACCTCCTTGGTTCCTTCCAGCTCTTCAAAATATTTTAGAGCCAATTTGATTGGCAACATTATTTTTAGGACTCCTTTTATAGAAACAATCTGTGAAAATTACTGATAAAGCAATTAGGTACTCATATATCTGTATGACTAATGTTAAATATTCATAGTTTACTCACGATCTACTGTGTGTAGATCCCTGCATTAACAGAAGTGAGGTTGAGAAGGTTCAAAGTAAAGGAGAAGATGAATTATAGATAGCAACCATAACGCAGAAACAAACCATTTTTGTTTCAAAGACGCTGAAGAATTTAGCTTTATTTCAAATAGTGGGAACAAATACCAGGTAAAATATAGCACGCATATATTTTTTTTCTATTCTACCAACAGTTTTGTTTTTAAAGCCAAAATAAATCTAAAAATGTATATTTTAAACTTTTGGCATCTCAGCCATCCCTTCTTTGGTCTTTACGTTTTTTCATTTATCTTTTAATAACAACTTTATTGAGATAAAATTCATGTACCATAAAACGCACCCCTTTAAAGTATACAATTCATTGTTTTTTAATACATTCATAGAATTGTCCAACCATCGCCCCTATCTATTTCCAAAATATTTTCACTGCCCCCATACTCATTAGCAGTCATTTCCCCTTTCCCTTTCCCCTTCTCCCCTGGCAACCACTAATCTACTTTCTATTTCTGTGCATTTTCCTACTTGGACATTTCCTATACATTGAATTATATAACATGTGGTTCTTTTAGATTTGCTTTTTTCAGTTCGATTGTTTCCAAGCTTCATCCCTCTTGTAGCATGTATCATCAGCTCCTTTATTGACATATAATGTTCTGCTGTATAAGTATATCACATTTTTTAATCTATTTATTAGTTTATGATATTAGTTGGTTTCCTTTATCATTGGCTTTAGATCTTAATATTATTTTATTTCTTATGTTATTGAGTGAATAATTAACCCTTGGAACTTCCTTCTATTCTTCTTGCCTAGTTCTCATCAAATGTATATGGTGATTTTACAATGCATAAAATGGAAAGATTTAGAAATTAATTCAATGAGACACATAAACACCAACTGTATACTCAGTTCTATTCTAAATAATGTGGTAAATAAGGAAATTTGAATATTTCCTTTTAGAAAGAGTATGTGCACTTTTTAATGATTAATGACAGTATCTGATAAGGATGGAATATAGGTCGAGTGGAGAATTATTTTTTAAAATGCTAGTTAAATCATCATAATCAGCTTTGCTACCTCCATCATCAACAAAGCCAGGATCACTCATTGGGCACATACGCTCTATACGATATTGCATTTTTTTGCATACATTGGAGTGTTTTATATTCAGACAACTTAATTGGGACATGTTTTTTTCTTATTTCAAATTAGAAGAGTAAATTACAGATAGCTAATGTAACCAGACCCAAAATTAAATGCTTAGGAATAAGAAAAGTCAGATTTTACCCTAAATCTCTAAAACATGCTCCATATATATGTGTGTCTGTGTGTGTGTATATATATATATATATATATAAAACATAGTATTATACTGTGTAATATATATTACACTATATATACTTATATATTGTACTATATAATATATATTACACGTATGTATATTTATATACATACATGTACTATAAATATACAATATATACGTGTATTTTATGTATTTATATCAATTATATACTTGAAAAGGAATCATGGTGGAGGGACGGACTTTGAACTTACCCATGATGTTTAGTTTCAAGATTTGGTTGATCAGAGTTGGGGTTGAGATCAGTGGTTTGAGGAAAAGAATCACAGTAATAAAAAGCATCCTTTCCACCGCAATGCTGTGGTACCGCTAAATGATTTTAAATCGTATGTTTAGAGTTTATTCTTATTGGCAAGATTCATTTGTAATTTCAGGCCATTCCTTGGCAAATCTGGTCTCTCTTAACAACTCAACAAGAGAGTTGAAACTTTGATGGAGATTTGTGATTCTTCCAGGACATACATGTGCATCTCCTCAGCAGTCTCAGATTGATCTGTTGCCAACGTGTTTTCTCCCCTCTCAGGAGAATGAATCTCTGACTACACATCCTGGCAAACCCACGCATTCCTCCTGGCAAGCTTCCCCAGTGGGCCACAAAAAGTCTTATGCTTTCAGGCAAAATCATTTTTCTCTAAGGGAAGTGTGACTTGGGAATACGGCAAGGCCCCAAATAACCTGGAAAGTTTCCTCAGAATTTTAACAATTACTAAAATATAGTTCCTTTTATGGACCCATTCTTCTGCTACAAAGTACCCATTACACACACACACATACACACACACACGTAATCAATTGTGCTGCACTTTCCTGCATGATAAAATGCCATTTTATGGTAAGTTTGGAGAGGCGTTGTTTTTGTTGTAAATAACACCCTTCATAAATAAAATCAGTCTTCATTAATGCACATACACTGTATAATAGATCTGTTACCTATTTCACTTATCCAAACTTGACCTTTATCTGGCATCCACAGAATGATTTCTTTTTTTAAAATCAACACATACCCAACACTCAGCAGGAGTGGACATGAGATTTAGTCCTGTGCCTGGTAGTACATCACATACCCCTAACACGCAGAGCAAGAATGTTTACCTGGCCCAATCAGGACCAGAGACAGCAGCGAATATCTGACTGAGTATCCTAGGAAAAGAATCTTAATTTTTCCTGTTGGGCTTGAAAGTGAGAGGCCATGAGGTTTTAGTGATATTTGGATCATGAAGGGAAAGCCTGTCTGAATAGAGCCATCTGAAAGAAAACTATAAGATAGTACACTTGCCCTGATGACATTTGAGCCCTTGCATCAACTGGTACCTTGAAGCCAGACATACAATACAATACTTTTTAGACTTAAATCCATTTGGGTCAGGTCTTCCAATACTTGAAACAGAAATAATCCTTTACTTTTCTCCCAATTCCTACCCTTATATATAAAATAGTAACAACTTATCCATGTGTTCTTATTTGATCAATCTTCTCCTAAGAACATGAATTAGTATAATAGCTGTTTACAGTTAGATAAATTTCATCTTAAGCATATGACAGAATATGATTAAGTCCATTATACAACTTGGACTCATCAGCATTTTTTTTTAATCAACTGAGTTTTTCTAATGAATTTTAACAGTGTTTAAAAAAGAAAAAAAAAAAAAAACAACTAAATATGCTTGAGAAGTGATTTAATCCAAACTCAAAAACCAAAATTATTGCCCAAAGTTATTGCCTCTGTCCACTAAACTTAGCCATAGAACTAACTAGAGTTTTCTTATATTGGTAAATATCCTATAAGTGTTTTAATATATTTTGTATTTCTGTTATAATCCCCAGAGTCTGATTGTCTTTCAGTATGTGAATTTTTAAGCAGTACTTTTGTCACTTATTTCAATATTTTTTCTGTTTAAATCAATGCAATACTTCCATTTTATTCAACTAAGTCAATTTCCTATTCAATTAAGTCTTACCTTATGGTTCAGTTATATACTACTTGGAGTGTAGTGATCAATTTTAATCTCTAGAGATTTAATTGAAAATGCAGAAATTGATAAAGGTATGCCATTATGCACTTGAAAAGTCACAGCATCTGTTGTTTAGATGTATGAATTAGTTGTACAACAAAAAAATTCCTCAGTGCTACTTTGTAAAAACTATGTTCAGGGCTAAAATATCTACATTTACTTTATTCTATTTTTAAATGTTGTCACTTTTTCTTTTCTTTATTTCCAATTATCATGTTTTAATTTATTTTTCTTTATATAATGTCAGTTTGAGCTGAAAGTGTTAGGCATTTGAAATAGCCAATGGAGAATTTTTAATAAGGTATAATGCCTAATTTATAATTTTAAGAGAAGAAAAAGGGATACAAAACATGATGTACTTTGAGATCTCAACTGCATGTTTGTAAGGAAACACATTAAAATTTTCATAGTTATTTTTCCTTGGTATGTTGGCATTATACAAATTTTCTATGTTGCACGTATATTACTTTAAAATCAGAAAAGAAACAAAAGTTACTGCCTTTGATAACATATGTCTTTTTCTTTTGTTATCCTGAATGTTCTAATATTAAACATGACTAGAAAAACATTTTCATAGGATGAGAATCTGCCTAAGATAAGCTGGCACTAGATAGGGAAAGGTAACAGATTCATCTGTCCATTCAACTGGAAGACCAATTTCAAGACATTGCATCTTGATAAGAAGGAATAGCCTTATCAAATATATTGGAGAGTAAACATGTTTGTCAGTGGAACAATGTCAGTTGTTAATGGAAATTGACTAAAGTGTATGGACTGGCCAGAAAGGATCCAAGTAGCTAAATCTGCACAGATATAAGTATTATAGATAGATAATTATATATATATATATGTATATATATATATATATATATATATATATAAATATTCTTTATATATTATAGATAGATAACAGATAGATATCTAAATAGTGGATTTCAGAACTTTAAACACTTAAACAAGTGTTGCAAGATTAAAGCACAAATTGGATGTGTAGAGTTAATGTTAATTTTGAGTCTCTAATTTACAAGTTTGGTGCAAGATTATTTGATTTATGATTAAGTTAATGAAATGTCACTATGCAATTTGAGACCATATTATTAATGATGTAGAAATTAATATTAAAATTAAAACCTTGAGAGAAAAAGGGGAGATGTTTAGAACTGAGGAAGGATAACTTGTAAATGAGTAACTGTGAATGATCTGAGATTTTACTCTCCTTGTCAAGTAACATATATATATATATATATATATATATATATATATATATATATAAATAAACATGAAGCCTTTGGATCAGAGACAAAGAGAGTTTATTACTCATAGCAACAGACAATCATCACAGGGCAATGTGGTGAGGGCCAGATGGTACCTTCTCATATAGTGAGGTGCCTTACAGGAATGGAACTCCATAATAAGAAAACACTTACCTTGCATAGGATTGCTGGTGACCTGCCCATCCTCCAAATCTTCATTTGGAAGCTGAGATCAGCCCAGATTAATCTTTCCAGAATAAGGAAACATGGAGACAAGTTAGTGGCTAAAACAAAAACAAAATTAGAGAAGAGAGGAGTGATTTAGATATTTTCCTAGGCTCTTATTTTTTCTTTATATTTTGCAGTTTACATGTTACCTTAAAATAAGATCTATTCATTGTACATGTCACTACCGTGTAGCCTTCTAGACTTTTAAGATCATAGAAACACAACCAACATTTATGTTAATTTCACATGAGCTGCTCAGTGAAGAGAAGGCATGAATCTGTTTGTTTTCTTTTTGCCTGCTGACTACAGTAGACTGGACCACTCAAGCAGAGATAGTTGAGTATATGAGTCTGGAGTTAAGAAAGCTTTGATAAAGCCCTAGTGATTTCTGATGGTTTTAACTGAAGAAAGTTAAGAACCAGTTACAAGTGGTATTTATGCTACTGCTGTGCAAACAAATCTTCTGGTGGTAGAGGTATTTGAAATTCTAGAGAGTGGTGTTTAATTTTTCTCTTATGTGATTTTTTGCAAATAATCTAAAGAATGAAATGATCCTATGAAAACTGCTGCTATTCACATTTTAGCTACAGATCAAAAAAACATCATTTAGTTGAGTGGCCATCAAGTGGAAAGGGCTGTTTATCACAGGAAGTTCTATTCATAAGATTGACATTTCCATATGAATTAATGATGATGACTTAGAATTATGACAACTTTTAAATGAAGATGGCCTTTATTCTGGTTATTTTTTAGAAAAATGCATTTATTTTGTACATCTATCTTTATCCTAAATATTTACCAGGAATGCAAATCATTTTAAGGTAAATATATCTCTCATGCCAGATTAGAAAGCAAAAATTCTTTCAAGTAAATAGATATTTTGGGGCTCCAGAAGTAATTCTTCTAGTGACATTGCAGTGATTGGTGACTAAACTAACATTTCTAAATATGGTAAGTAAAAAATATGATCTTTGATTGAAGCAAACAACCAACACAGAAGTCAGCAGATTTTTCTTTAAAGGATCAGAGGGTAAACGTTTTAGGTTTTATGAGCTATATACTCTGTGTTGCAGCTACTAAAATCTACCATTTTAGTGCAAAAGCAGCTACAATATGTAAATGAATAAATGAATAAACATGACTGTGGGCCAAATTTGGTGCACCTAAACTGAGGTTTGTAAGGTTGGATTAAAGAAAAATTATTTTCCCACATGTTAAAATAGTAAGGAAGACCTCATTCAAGACTATTACAATAGAGGGTAGACTATTGCAATAGAGGGAAGACAACTAAACTCAACTCTAAATACAGCAAAGATACCTGGGGATTTATAGCCAAGAAGCAGAGTGTGAGGCAGAGTAGATGGGAAATTTCTAAGAGGACATATCAAGGGTAGTCACTAAGCTGACTTAGCAGGATTCTTGCTAGCAGTGAACAGTCAAGGTCTAGTGAAGAAGAGGGGTCAGAGGTGCCCGACTAAATTTTGGTCAAGAAGGGAGTCTTTGTCAATTGTGCTAAATGCATTTCTAAATAAAGTTATAAATGGAAAAATAAAATATAATTGATAAATGTAGTGAAAAGACTTAATCTTGTACCAGAGAAAAATATTTGTTAAGGTCTTTCAATGGGATAGGTGCCATATTGTGTACTATAGAAGTTGTAAACTGCTGAATACTAGTTCCCCCAAATTACCACCGAGATAACCTGTTAAACATGATGAAGCACAGCTGAATTTGTTGCTTACTTTTGTGAAGATCACTTTCTTCACCAAGAGTAAGCAGCATATTACCCAAAGGGAATGGTGAAAGAGGGATATTTATGAGGTTTGGGGGGGATCAGGTTTGACAGGTCTTTCAAGAAGTAGTATTGATTAGGATTGGTTGAAATGTCAGTTGTAAAAGTTGAGGATTGGTGAATTTAAGGAGGGGAGGGTTCGGGAGAGACTCTTGAATATTAAACAGTCATTTGGTTGAGTTATGTATTGTTCTGAGAAAGAGATGTTTACTTCAGTGAGCATTAGTTGAGTAGTCTATTTTTCAAATAAATGGGTTTTCAGAAAGTTCCTGAAAAAAAAAAAAGGGATGAAGTTATTTGCAACCTCATCTTACCGGCAAGAATTTTCTGAAATATTAAAGCCGTATTAATGCAGACACTTGAATAGTAAATTCATGTTAATGTAGATTGTGGGATGTGTGGGTGTGGATAGTTTCAGTTCTGAAAGGAACAAGAAATAGGGCCTTTCTAGAATTTCTAATGTAATTGAAAACCCAAAACAAACACATGAAAAGTAAATAAAAATAGACAGTAAAATTATTTGAAAGAAATTATATGATTAAATATTAAATGACTGGTAGAAGAACTCAGAAAAGAGAGACACTGAGTGAGGACTTTAGAAGTGTCGGGAATCTAACAATGCTTTGGGAAAGATGGAAATTCTGGACAGGACCTGGCCATTGGTTACTGGGCATCATAAGCAAAATAGAGTGGGAGTGAAGTATGAGTTGTGTGGACAACTGTAAACAACAGATGATCAGAACTTTTTATGGGTATCAGGAGATAATAAATAGGGAAATACGTGTTGAAGCCGTGGAGTGAGTAACCTGAGTGTTATGATTGTTTTCAGAGCAAATGAGAACATTCAAAGTGTTGTTCAGGATGTGTTAGACTATGTGATGGGAATAAACTAGAGGCATAGAGAACACTGAAAAAACTAAAACAATCTTCCAAATGAGAGGCTTTATAGCCTCTATATAGGAGATCTATATATATGTATATATATATCTCCATCTATATAGGAGATGAGATAGAAAGATGTAATGAACTTAAGCATATATATATAGAACTTTGAGGGAGGGTGTAGCCAAAAATATAATGAGTTTAATTTTAGTCTACTGAGTTTTATGTATCTGCAAGTCATTTATGTCATTTAGCATAGAACTGGAAATATAAAACTAGCATACGGGAGAGGTCAGGGCTCAAAAGTTTAAGAATCAATATAGGTTCATTCTCTAAGTCTGTGAGTTTGTTCTGTTTTGCAAATAAGTTCATTTGTATCATTTTTTTAAGTTTCTGCATATAAGCGATTATCATAGGATATTTGTCTTTGTCTGACTTACTTCACTTAGTATGATCATCTCCGGGTCCATCCATATAGCTGCAAATGGCATTATTTCATTCTGTTCAATGGCTGAGTAATATTCCATTGTATATGTACCACATCTTCTTTATCCATTCATCTGTCCATGGACATTTAGAGAATGAACTCCTGGTTACCAGGGCAGAAGGAGGGTGGGGGAGGGATAGATAGGGAGTTTGGGATTGACGTGTACACACTACTGTATTTAAAATAGATAACCAACAATGACCTACTGTAAAAATAAATACATTTTTAAAAAGTAAAAAAAAAAAAAAAAAAGAATCAATATAGGTAGGTCTGAGTAGAAATGACTAGTTAGAGAATAGCAGTTGGGAAAAAAAAAGCTCAGAATTGAGCTTTGGAGGATGTCTTTGTTTAGATAGCAATTGAATGAGTAGAACATACAGAAATTTTTGAAGAAAGGATTCCAGGACAAGGTAATGCTTCAAAAGCAAGAAAAGATTTCAAAATTCTTCTGCTCATTGTAATTGTCACAGACTGCAAAGTTGAGTGTGGTGGGGATTAAGCATGTAGAAAGAGCACATTGGATTTGGTTATCACAGGTCAGTGTTGATGTTGGCAGTTTGCTATTTCAGGAGAGTGAGGACTGCACCTGTGCTTCAGGGAGGTATGGAGAATTACATGTATGGTGGACACACAGGATAAGGCTGAAACCCCTTGTACAAAAGGTTTACTGAGGCTTATTGTGAAAGGACAAAAGCCTGGGACAGAGCAAAAGAGCTGAATGAGGGTGATTATTATTATTATTTTTAATATAGAGAAGAAATATACAACATGAAAAGTACAAGTAAATGGCAAGAGGTAGATATTTAAGAAATATCAGAAATCAAAGATATTTAAAAGCACGGAGCATACTGATTTGGCTACAAAACAGCTTTTTTGCCTTTCAAAAGAGAAAGATCGCCTCTTTCCAGAAGTCTGGGGGAAAGGAAGAGTGTACATGGAATGAGATTTTGAGGTAGACAAAAAGGACAGCTAAGCCATTTCAGATGGCCTCAATTTTCTCAGGTAAGTATATGGAGCCTGCGGTTCCTTAAAAAGTGAGGAAATTTTCTATATAGTTATGAGCAGTGTTTTAGGAGGGATGGGTACGGGCCAGCTGTGTTTCAACTATGATTAGCTCATAGTCTAGATTTACCACTGATATCTTTAAATAATGATTAAATCTTAACTTGATATTTAACAAATCCTTCCTAAATTTATTTGAACATTTTCAGTGATTATCATTTCATTATTTTGTTTTACTGTTTGTTCTAATATTTTCAGTTTGAGTGTGAATTTTGAAAAATGGATGCTATAGAATTTTTATTTTAGATATGTTAAAAATAGGTTTTTCAGGCAAAAATCATATTTGTATTAAAATGTTTCAAACAACCAATTTGCCAAGATTTTTCCCACTTTTTGAAAATTCTCTCCACAGATAGATGATAGATGATAGAGGGATAGATTTAATTTTGAAACATTAAAAGCAAATGTCTAAATTATGCATCATTACATTATCAATAATAACATTAAAAAATAAGGTGACTTTATACTGATATTCATGGAAGGTGAATGTTGTCAACTGTCAACACCCAGAATAACCTGTTACACAAAGCTGAATTTATTACCTATTGCAGTCAGGGAGGACAACATTTTGATAGTCTTAGTATGTCCAGAAGGAGAGGTTGGTGGGGTGGGTTGGGAATTGTGTATAGGGCTGGAAATCCAGATGTGAATTGTTAAGACAGGTGTTTCAGTGTGAGGGTCTGATCGAAGATGGGTGCATTTCATGAGGTAATGGCCTAGGAGGGGTGCACACAGAGAGGCAAGCATCTTGAGGTGACCCTTAAGTTAACAGTTGTTTGATAATTTACAAATTTGCTCAGTTGTAGGAGCTTATGGTTCAGATAAATTACTTTTCAGCAAGTTTATGAAAAACAAATTAAGTTTTGTACTGATTTATAGTCTCGTCTTCATGGGCAAGAACTAAAAGTAAAATCTTATGGATGTAGGTCCTGACAGTTGGGGTGGATGCAGAGGCCTCAGTTCTCAATTTCAACAGCAAACTGGAATGTGAAGTGCATTACTACCTGCTTTGAGTGGACTAGGTATAAAATAAAAGGTTGCCTTTACTGGAAAGAACTTAAACTAGGATATAGTACTGTTTTTCCTTTTGCTAGACAAATTATGGAAAAAAGAATTGGACAGAAATATTGGGAGTTTGGATGGTGCGGGGGCAGACACTAAAAGTATCATTACATTCTTACGGCTCAGGATGGAGGGGCACGACAGTAATTCTACCTTGTCACATCTTTTCATTTAAAAAAAAAAAAAAACTGACTGAATATGTGTTCAGGATAATTGACTCTTAAAGTTCAATGAGCTGAAAAGGAAGAAAGATTATTTAATCAAAGTACTGTATAGACATGCATAATACAGTGTTTTAAGAATGTTTCAAGTACACCTACCTTAATCTTCCTGTGTTAATGCACTTTACTCATTGATCTGATTCACTCATATTTCATTACCTAATATTAAACAAAATATGAGGTGACAGTTTTGAAATATATTTCCAGAAAGTAATTTATTAATGCAATATTAGGAGTTTCAAAACTAGGAGATTCCACTAGTGATTATAAATCAAACAGTAAAGTAGGATAAATATGACACACAGAAGACCAGATTTTAAAGACCAGAAAAAATTAAAGAGAATTAATAAAGGCAGATATTAGATGCTTTTAAAATAATTCATGCAGAAATCTGTATTAAATATTAACCTGGAGAGTTACAGCTGAATTAAAACAAAAAAAAGGTTTTTCCCACTAATGGAACATTGAAAGTCTAACAGTAAAATTTGCAGGAGTACAGATCCAAAGGGATTTATAAATCTCAAATCTCTATAGATGTTTTTCAAGTCTAAATAATTATCCAATGAAATTTACTTTAAAAATATTAAATGTAAAGAGTTGAAGGAAAAACCTACAACCAAGATTACTCTACCCAGCAAGGATCTTATTCAGATCTGATGGAGAAATTAAAACCTTTACAGAAAACCAAAACCTAAGAGAATTCAGCACCAGCAAACCAGATTTACAACAAATGCTAAAGGAACTTCTCTAGGCAGGAAACACAAGAGAAGTAAAAGACCTACAATAACAAACCCAAAACAATTAAGAAAATGGGAATAGGAACATACATATCGATAATTACCTTAAATGTAAATGGACTAAATGCTCCCACCAAAAGACATAGACTGGCTGAATGGATACAAAAACAAGACCCGTATATATGCTGTCTACAAGAGACCCACTTCAGACCTAGGGACACATACAGACTGAAGGTGAAGGGGTGGAAAAGGATATTCCATGCAAATGGAAATCAAAAGAAAACTGGAGTAGCAATTCTCATATCAGACAAAATAGACTCTAAAATAAAGACTATTACAAGACACAAAGAAGGACAGTACAAAATGATAAAGGGACCAATCCAAGACGAAGATATAACAATTGTATATATTTATGCACCCAAAATAGGAGCACATCAATACATAAGGCAAATGCTAACAGCCATAAAAGGGGAAATTGACAGTAGCACAATCATTGTAGGGGACTTTAACACCCCACTTTCACCAATGGACAGACATCCAAAATGAAAATAAATAAGGAAACACAAGCTTTAAATGATACATTAAACAAGGTGGACTTAATTGATATTTATAGGACATTCCATCCAAAAACAACAGATTACACTTTCTTCTCAAGTGCTCATGGAACATTCTCCATGATAGATCATATCTTGGGTCACAAATCAAGACTGGGTAAATTTTAAGAAATTGAAATTATGTCAAGTATCTTTTCAAACTACAATGCTATGAGACTAGATATCAATTACAGCAAAAATCTGTAAAAAACACAAACACATGGAGGGTAAACAGTACACTACTAAATAACCAAGAGATCACTGAAGAAATCAAAGAGGAAATCAAAAAATACCTAGAAAGAAATGACAATGAAAACACAGCAACCCAAAACCTGTGGGATGCAGCAAAAGCAGTTCTAAGAGGGCAGTTTATAGCAATACAATCGTACCTCAAAAAAAAAAAAAAACTCAAATAAACAACCTAACCTTACACCTAAAGCAAATAGAGAAAGAAGAACGAAAGAACCCCAAAATTAGCAGAAGGAAAGAAATCATAAAGATCAGATCAGAAATAAATGAAAAAGAAATGTAGGAAACATTAGCAAAGATCAATAAAACTAAAAGCTGGTTCTTTGACAAGGTAAACAAAATGATGAACCATTAGCCAGACTCATCAAGAAAAAAGGTGAGAAGTCTCAAATCAACAGAATTAGAAATGAAAAAGGAGAAGTAACAACTACAGGGGATTATGAGAGATTACTACAAGCAACTATATACCAATCAAATGGACAACCTGGAAGACATGGACAACTTCTTAGAAGAGCACAACCTTCCAACACTGAACCAGGAAGAAATAGAAAATATGAACCAACCAATCACAAGCACTGAAATTGAAACTGTGATTAAAAATCTTACAACAAACAAAAGCTCAGGACCAGATGGCTTCACAGGTGAATTCTATCAAACATTTAGAGAAGAGCTAACACCTATCCTTCTCAAACTCTTCCAAAATATAGCAGAGGGACGAACACTCCCAAAGTCATTCTACGAGGCCACCATCACCCTGATACCAAAACCAGACAAAGATGTCACAAAGAAAGAAAACTACAGACCAATATCAGTGATGAACATAGATGCAAAAATCCTCAACAAAATATTAGCAAACGGAATCCAACAGCTCATTAATAGGATCATACACCATGATCAAGTGGAATTTATCCCAGGAATGCAAGGATTCTTCAATATACGCAAATCAATCAATTTGATAAGCCATATTAACAAATTGAAGGAGAAAAATCATATGATCATCTCAATAGATGCAGAAAAAGCTTTTGACAAAATTCAACATCCATTTATAATAAAAACTCTCCAGAAAGTAGGCATAGAGGGAACTTAACATGATAAAGGCCATATATGACAAACCCACAGCCAACATTGTTCTCAATGGTGAAAAACTGAAACCATTTCCTCTAAGATCATGAACAAGACACGATTGCCCACTCTCACCACTATTATTCAACATAACTTTGGAAGTTTTAGCCACAGCAATCAGAGAAGAAAAAGAAATAAAAGGAATCCAAATCAGAGAAGAAAAAGTAAAGCTGCCATTGTTTGCAGATGACATGATACTATACATAGAGAATCCTAAAGATGCTACCAGAATACTGCTAGAGCTAATCAATGAATTTGGTAAAGTAACAGAATACAAAATTAATGCACATAAATCTCTTGCATTCGTATACATTAATGATGAAAAATCTGAAAGAGAAATTAAGGAAACACTCCCATTTACCATTGAAACAAAAAGAATGAAATACCTAGGAATAAACCTGCCTAAGGAGACAAAAGACCTGTATGCAGAAAACTATAAGACACTGATGAAAGAAATTAAAGATGATACAAACAGATGGAGAGATATACCATGTTCTTGGAGTGGAAGAATCAATGTGTGAAAATGACTATCCTACCCAAAGCAATCTACAGATTCAATACAATCCCTATCAAACTACCAATGGCATTTCTCACAGAACTAGAACAAAAAATTTCACAATTTGTATGGAAACACAGAAGACCCCAAATAGCCAAAGCAATCTTGAGAAAGAAAAATGGAGCTGGAGGTATCAGGCTCCCTGACTTCAGACTATACTACATAGCAGCAGTAATCAAGACAGTATGGTACTGGCACAAAAACAGAAACATAGCTCAATGGAACAGAATAGAAAGCCCAGAGATAAACCCATGCACATATGGTCACCTTATGTTTGACAAAGGAGGCAAGAATATACAATGGAGAAAGGACAGCCTCTTCAATAAGTGGTGTTGGGAAAACTGGACAGCTACCTGTAAAAGAATGAAATTAGAACACTCCCTAACACCATAGTCAAAAATAAACTCAAAATGGATTAAAGACCTAAATGTAAGGCCAGACATTATAAAACTTAGAGAAAAAAATATGCAGAACCCTCTATGACATAAATCACAGCAAGATCCTTTTTGACCCACCTCCTAGAGGAATGGAAATAAAAACACAAATAAACAAATGGGACCTAATGAAACTTAAAAGCTTTTGCACAGCAAAGCAAACCATAAACAAGACCAAAAGACAACCCTCAGAATGGGAGAAAATATTTGCAAATGAAGCAACTGACAAAGGATTGATCTCCAAAAGTTACAAGCAGCTCATGCAGCTCAATATCAAAAAAACAAACAGCCCAATCCAAAAATGGGCAGAAGACCTAAATAGACATTTCTCCAAAGAAGATATACAGATGGCCAACAGACACATGAAAGAATGCTCAACATCATTAATTATTAGAGAAATGCAAACCAAAACTACAATGAGGTATCCCCTCACACTGGTCAGAATGGCCATCATCAAAAAATCTACAAACAATAAATGCTGGAGAGGGTGTGGAGAAAAGGGAACCCTCTTGCACTGTTGGTGGGAATGTAAATTGATACAGCCACTATGGAGAACAATATGGAGATTCCTTTAAAAACTAAAAGTAGAACTACCATATGACCCAGCAATCCCACTACTTGGCATATACCCTGAGAAAACCATAATTCAAAAAGAGTCATGTACCACAGTGTTCATTGCCGCTCTATTTACAATAGCCAGGAAATGGAAGCAACCTAAGTGTCCAGTGACAGATGAATGGATAAGGAAGGTGTGGCACATATATACAATGGAATATTACTCAGCCATAAAAAGAAACGAAACTGAGTTATTTGCAGTGAGGTGGACGGACCTAGAGTCTGTCATACACGGTGAAGTAAGTCAGAAAGAGAAAAACAAATATCATATGCTAACATATATGGAATCTAAAAAAAAAAAAATGTTCATGAAGAACCTATGGCCAGGACGGGAATAAAGACGCTGACCTACTAGAGAATGAACTTGATGACATGGGGAGGGGGAAGGGTAAGCTGGGACAAAGTGAGACAGTGGCATGTACATATATACACTATCAAATGTAAAACTGACAGCTAGTGGGAAGCAGTCACATAGCACAGGGAGATCAGCTCGGTGCTTTGTGACCACCTAGAGCGGTGGGATAGGGAGGGTGGGAGGGAGGAAGACACAAGAGGGAAGAGATATGGGGATATATGTATATGTATAGATGTTTCACTTTGTTATAAAGTAGAAACTAACACACCATTGTAAAGCAATTATACTCCAGTAAAGATGTTAAAAAAATAAAGAGTATTTTACTGGAACTATTTTCTATGTTGAAAAATATTCAACAACAAGTGAGTGATAAAGGAATTATGTCATGTTCATGAATAGAACACTGTGCAACTGTTAAAAGAATGAGGTAGACACATGTGTACTGACATGAAACATTCTTTAAGATTATTAAATTTAAAAAGAAGTGCATCATCAAAAAACAGACATCAGTGGAACAGAATAGAGAGCCCAGAAATAAATCCACATACTTATGGTCAATTAATCTATGACAAAGGAGGCAAGAATATACAATGGAGAAAAGACAATCTCTTCAATAAGTGGTGCTGGGAAAACTGGACAGCTATATGTAAATCAGTGAATTTAGAACATTTTCCTTCACTATATACAAAAATAAACTCAAGTGGATTACAGACCTAAACATAAACATGACACCATAAAACTACTAGGAAAGTACATAGGAGAACACTCTTTGACGTAAATCACAGCAATATTTTTTGGATCTGTCTCCTAAAGCAAAGAAAACAAAAGCAAAAATAAACAAATGGGACCTAATTAAACCTAGAAGCTTTAGCACAGCATGGGAAACCATCGACAAAACAAAATGACAACCTACTGAATGGGATAAAACTTTTGCAAATGATATGACTGATAAGGGGTTAATATCCGAAACATATAAAGAACTCATACAACTCAATATTAAAAAAACAAATGACCCAATTAAAAAATAGGTAGAAGACCTGAATAAACATTTTTCCAAAGAAGACACACAGATGGCCAACGGGCACATGAAAAGATGCTCAACATCATTAATCATCAGAGAAATGAAAATTAAAACCACAGTGATATATCACCTCACACCTGTCAGAATGGCTATCATCAAAAAGTCAATAAATAACAAATGCTGGTGAGGACGTGGAGAAAAGGGAACCCTTGTACACTGTTGGTGGGTATGTAAATTGGTGCAGACATTGTGGAAAACAGTATGGAAGTTTCTCAAAAAAACTGAAAGTAGAACTGCCATATGATTCAGCAATTCCACTCCTGGGTATATATCTGAATAAACCAAAAACATCAATTTGAAAAGATACATGTACCCCAATGTTCATAGGAACATTATTTACAATTGCCAAGATATGGAAGCAACCTATATGTCCATCAACAGATGAAGGGATAAAGATGTGGTATATACATGGATATACAGTATGTGGATATACAATGGAATACTACTTAGCCATGAAAAAAGAATGAAATTTTGCCATTTGCTGCAACGTGGATGGACTTGGAGAGCATTGTGCTAAGTGAAATAAGTCAGACAGAGAAAGAAAAATACTGTGTGATACCACTTATATGTGGAATCTAAAAAATACAACAAACTAGTGAATATAACAAAAAAGAAACAGACTCACAAATATAGAGAACAAACCAGGGGTTACCAGTGAGGAGAGGGAAGGAAGGAGGGGCAAGATAGGGGTAGGGGATTAAGAGGTGCAAACTACTATCTATAAAATAAGCTACAAGAATATATTGTACAATACAGGGAATATAGCCAATATTTTATAGTAATTATGAAGGGAATATAACCTTTAAAACTGTGAATCACTATGTTGTATACCTGAAGCTTATATAATATTGTACATTATACCTCAATTTTAAAAAAACATTAAAAAAAGTGCATCATAAAAAAAATTATGTGGCACACATATACAATGGAATATTACTTAGCCATAAAAAGAAATGAAATTGAGTTATTTGTATTGAGATGGATGGACCTAGAGTCTGTCATACAGAGTGAAGTAAGTCAGAAAGAGAAAAACAAATACCGTATGCTAACACATATATATGGAATCTAAAAAAAAAAAAGATTCTGAAGAACCTAGGGGCAGGACAGGAATAAAGACGCAGACATAGAGAATGGACTTGAGGATGTGGGGCGGGGAAAAGGTAAGCTGGGACGAAGTGAGAGAGTGGCATGGACATATAGACACTACCAAATGTAAAATAGCTAGTGGGAAGCAGCTGCATAGCACAGGGAGATCAGCTCGGTGCTTTGTGACCACCTAGAGGGGTGGGATGGGGAGGGTGGGAGGGAGGGAGATGCAAGAGGGAGGGGATATGGGGATATATGTACATGTATAGCTGATTCACTTTGTTACAAAGCAGAAACTAACACACAATTGTAAAGCAATTATACTCCAATAAAGATGTTTTAAAAAAATTAAGTGTAGTCTTTATCTTCTCAAACAAACTCCACTTCCTTCTATTTTGATTCTAAGGGAAATAAAAATTAATTTTCCTTCATCTATCCCAATATAATCCATCATCGGCTGTGGGTTTCCTCTTACTATGGGAGACAGTAAGGCCGTATGTTACTTTATCTCTTCTGTTGAAGAAGAATCACTCTTCATGCTCTCTGGGCTCCTCTTTCTCCCTAAGCCCTTAAATCCTCATCCCTATTTAGAATTCCGCAGTGTGCTGGTCCCCTGGGAAAAGAACCAGTCACTGATTGGCTTTTTGCTATATTTATTACCATGGTGCAGTAGGAGGGGAAAACCCTCCTTCTCTTAAGTTATTGTGAAAATATTTTAAGGATGTTTGTTAAGACACGTTATTTATGCTAATCTGTGATGGCAGTGTCTGTCCACATCAAGAGGTGGTCCAGAATTGAGAAAATGAAGAAAAATAACAGAGGCGTCGGTTGAGCTTGGACTATAGATTAAAGCAAGCGTTGATGGAGAGCAGGAAGACAGGAGACCAGAGTCAGCTGGCAAGGCTGAACTGAGCAACACAGGGGACCAGTATTGCTCTTGAGCCTGTGATCATATATTTGGGATAGAAAGGAAAGGGAAGAGAGGTAAAGAATAGAAATCAAAATAAATATTTATTATGCGCATAACCCTGTTACTTGTCTTACATCACTAGAAAGGTCAGCACGTAAAGTTAATGATAAAAAGAACCCAACTTATCTGTAGGTGATGAAAGAAATTCAGTAGGTGATACAAGACCTTATTTTTAAGTTCACATAGGGCCATCTTGCGGTACACCTAAGTACAACCAGATAGTAACTTGAAATCTTTGTCTCTTTTTCTCCTTTCTTAAAACACTATTTGTCTTTCCTTGTGGCCCATGTCTTTCCAACATGTCACCGTCCCCATGTGACTAAGGTCAAGAAGAACCATTGGCCTTCTGTGCCATCCCTGACTCTAGTCGGAGAGTCATATTGGACTCTCAGTCTTCTGAATGAAACACGGAAGAAAGACAAACTTCATTTTTGCTAGTATTGATTGCTTCTCATCATAACTTCTGGGTGTTACTATTTATAATATTGAAATAACTAGAGAATGAGTCAGAAAACCTTGCTCTGCCAAAACTGTCAGACATTTCCACATAGATTTCACAACCCACCATGCAGTATTTGTTTACCACTATTATGCAGATGAAGACAGGTTCTGAGAATGGTAAATTATATAACTTCATTTACTGTGAATAGTAGGTCCAATCCCTCTCAGTATTTCTTCCAAGAATGGGCAGGCGGTTAGGCGGGTGCAATACCATGGAGAAGTTTAGAATTGGGTAAAACTGAAAAGGACATTATCAAAAAAAAAAAAGA